>NW_024063086.1:1272629-1908944 GCF_006381635.1 Hibiscus syriacus | reverse complement strand
CTGATGAATGGAAGGTAATCGATCTATTCGCCCTGGGTCTATACGGTTTGATTATATTCCCAAAGACTTTGGGATACATTATTGTAGTCGTGGTGGAATTGTTTGAACAACTCCCAAGGTAAGTAAATCCAATACCGGCCATCCTAGCAGAGACATTTCGTTCTCTCAACCACTACAAAAAGACTGGCGGAGAAAGGTTCATAAGGTGTGCTCAGCTTCTCCAAGTCTAGATTCACAGTCATTTCTAGAAGACTAACGGTATTGCCTACCACCGATTCAACATCACTTATTCACCTTTGGGAGAATTCATCACTCTGAAATGACATGAAGTCGCTTCAAAAGAAAAATGGATGAAAGTCTTCACACATCTTCAGAACCGGGACATTTCCTAGAGAGCTCCTTAGTTGACCCACAGTGACATTCTCTTCCAGTGTGGGGATTCAAACACTATGACCCTACTTGGACTATGGGGTGGAGTTGGGTATTCTCTGCTTCTGGCACTTCGATAGTATGGGGCACTTCAGTTTGTCCCAGCAACATACGGACTATCTAGATCAAAATTTGTGTACCATGGTGACAACTACAAGAAAATGATCAAGGAAGCAGTTGAGTCATGGAAGAATGTGTTCCTAATGGATGTCGTGGCTGCCAAGGACATGCTCACTCCTAACTATTTGGAGTTGGTGAAGGTTAAGGAAAAACGACAACATCCCAGTGCCAGATTATGAGGACACCCGGACCATGAAGGAACATCTCAAGCATGTCCCTTCTGAGCTGGAGATAGCAAGGAAAGAATTTGAAGCTGTAAAGAATAAACTAAAACAGAAGGTAAGGGAGCTTGAAGTCGATACTCATAAGGATCGTGTAGACAAGCTGGAGAAAGAACAGAAGAATGTCTATTTTGAGTTCGAAGACCTGAGAAAATGGTACCAAGAGCAAGTCCAGAATAATTCCAATCTTAAAAGAACTTCTGAGTACTGGAAAGTCGAAGCCAGTAGCTTGAAAAGGAAGTTCGAATGGAACGATGAAAGAGAAACTCTAAAAGAACAGCTGAAGACTGCTCAGAGGCGTTTGATAGACAATCAACATCAGAACAAGTGTTTGAGAATCCAGGTAGCTGACTTAGAGAAGTCTCTTAAGAAAAAGGAAGAGTGGGATAGCAAAACCATAGCTGAGTTAGAAGCCATTGTGGATGGATTCAAGACGCAAGGGAACGAGCTTTAGATAGTGCTTTTCGATGAAGGATTACAGTGGCGTTTTTGTTGGGAACAAGCTCAGCAAAGGGTGAAGGCTAGAGATGCAGTCATCCGTGATTTCCTGGAGAAAGTACAGAAGGCAGCTCGTCATTTGCATGGCTTAGCAAGGGAAGCCGGAGTGGTTCGACAAGGCATCCAACCAGTGACAGATGAAAGAAGAAGACTTGTCAACCTACTAGAATCCGTTCGGGGTTTAGAGGATCTAGTCCAGATGTACCTTTGATTTATTTTTCGTCTCTTAAAAGATAAAACAGTTTTGTTCAAATAAGGAATATTTATAATAACAAACACATTTTTGGATCAATACCTCTAAATCACATACATCATGCATTTCATACTTTGCATTTTATTTCCTATGTTTATTCTTTCTATTTTCCATGTTTTTACATTCATATTAACTAACATAAAATGTCTAATCAGAAGAAAGAACAAACACCGAGTTTACCTCCCCAAGCTCTAGACACGCATCATCCACACAACACCCGAACGAACAAAAGACAAATAGAGGCTAAAATCGCTCAACTCGAGGAGAATATGTTGAAATTACAGAGAGAACTAGAAGACAAGATAACCCAGAATAGTCAGAGTACCCTAAATACCATCACGAAGAGTCAGGAGTCCTTGGTCGATCAAATCATGGCCAAGTTATCTGGCTTGCAACAAACGAGTGCACCAGGGGCAGGTTTGTCTGAGGGGGTAACTATACCATCGACCCCACAAGTGGTTATCTCACTCGGGATATTACTCGGACTACAAGGGGACTAATCTATGGCCAAAGGAAAATCTTCATCTGTTGCAAAGATACAAACTTCTATACAAACTGTTGGAAGACCAAATGAAGGTAGTCAAAGGGGACTATGATTATTACGGAATAGATGCACTAGAACTTAGTCCGGTCCCTGATTTGGTACTTCCACCAAAATTTAAAGTCCCCGAATTCAAGAAATTCGATGGAAACAGTTGCCCCTCTACCCACATTATGATGTTCTGTCAAAAAATAACAGGATATATGGGAAATGATGAACTCCTGATTCATTGCTTCTAGGAGAGTCTGTCAGACTCAGCCATTCGGTGGTACAGTCAGCTAAGCTGGTCCCATATCAAGACTTGGAATGGTTTAGCCAAGTCATTTCGGGAACAATACAAACACGTCAATGACATGATGCCAGATCAAGTTATACTACAAAGCATGGAAAAGTAGCATAACAAAGTTTCAAATAATGCGCACAAAAATAGAGGGATTTGGTTGTGCAAGTTCATCTACCATTGGATGATAAAGAAACCCGGAAGCTCTTCATGTAAACTTTGAAGGCTCCTTACTTCGGGCACCTGGTTGGAATCACATCAAGAATCTTTTTAGATTTAGTTATGGCCGGAGAAATGGTTGAGTTGGCCATAAAGCAAGGCAAGATTGAGAAAGGGGAGGCAAGCAAGAAATCTCCTATGAAGAAGAGAGATGGAGATATTAACAACATCAACGCCAATAAAGGTATTACATTTTCCAACCCAAAATCAACTGCAGTTGTACCGTCAGGTACTTCTAGACAAGATTCCAGAGAATCTAGGAAGAAAAGAGAATATTTTGACCCTATTCCCATGACCTAAAAAGAGCTTTACCAATAACCTTTTGACACCCACGTAGTGTCACCATATCCGGTGGAACCCATAGAGCCTCCATACCCCAAGTGGTATGATGAGAATGCTCATTGCGAATATCACGGATGTGTCCCAGGGCACACTATTGAGAATTGCTACGCATTCAAGAGAATCGTGTAGAAGATGCGTAATAAGAATCATGTATGATGAGATATACTTTTGTTAAAGACATTCAATGACAATAATGTTCTTCACAAATGAAATAGTCGAGTCGGTGAATCTAATTTAGGTCAGTTGCTTGGAAATTGAACTCTAAAGATGATTTTTTTGGCTTTCAATAACACCTAGACTATCACAGTCCTTCTTGACAATCTTAAGAAATTGAATACGTTGAGCTAAGTTATTCCACTAAGGCAATTGGTTATAGAGAAAACTCGAAAGCCCTGGCTTTATGAATAGATTGTATTCAAACTATGACATTGCTCGGACACTTAGCAATTTGGTGTTTGCTCCACTACAATTGTCAGGCCGAAGACTTTGTGATGAGATGAACCCTTCAGCTAACCTGATAAAAGTGATTATAATATTAAGTTTTCCCTCTAAAGCAATTGGTTAAATAACCCGACTTTATGGATTCAGCTAGCCAGATGATGGAAAATTAAATCAAATTTATCTAAATATGGAGTTTTGGTAAAGATAGACTAAGGGAGTTAATGAACACCTGTTATAGTCAATTTCACACGAGCACTCAAGAATTTCATTTTTAGACCGATACTTCTGCACTGGCTTTATTAGAGGAGCCTACGAAGCTTGAACAAACAGAAGATTTCAGAGGACTGAAATAAAAGGTCTGGTAATTGATTATGCTAGTTGTGTCATCTTGTCCGCATCCGATTAAAATGCCAAGCCGAGAAAGCGGGGTATGTGGTGATGTTAAAAAAATGACACTTTGGTGGCCAAAATCTTAGAAAATAGGAAGCCAACCTGAAACCAACTTGAATATTTTTCAAAGAGCTATAACTCTGAAAGCAATAAAGAGTTATTGATTCTTTTGATTTTCTATGAACTCGTGTTTATGATTTGATTCGATTGCGAGCCTGAATTAAGAGGCAATATTTTACAGAATTCTTATATTCTCAAATCCTTTTTCCCTCATAAAATAAGAGAAAAGAGAAAAAAATGTTTTCAAACAAGACAGTCTCAAATATGAAAGGTTGCAACCCAATGGGTCATGATCGATTCCAAGGACCAGATCGGAAGACAAAGCACAAGACTCCACCTAGGAGATAAAACAGAACTAATTCATGTTGCATGCATCTTAGACATATTTAAGAGCATCACATTTATTATTTTTTGCATACATAATTTTTTCAGCTTTTAGAGTCAAGTTTCAACTTCAAGAAGAAAGATACTCGATTCAAAAGCACCTTTAGAAATTGATGGTGGTTGCTTAACTCAACAGCGAGGAGCTACACCTCAACTAATTTGACTTGTTGAAATACCGAAAGATCTGATAATCAAATTTAGACAGGTTCGAGAACCAATTTAGAACAAATCCAGTTTAGCCTAACTCAGTAATAAGTAGCTAGTTTCCAGTTAACATTTTCAAGATAGATTTCAATTCCACGACAGATGATATCCGGCTGACAGAATTTATTAGTGGGCTTTCCCGCGAAGGGGGGCCATCCTTCATTTAGAGGACATTTTAGCACAGCTTAAGCCGAGAAAAGCTTTTTGGTAACAAACAACTTTCCAATTTCATTCAGAGCCAATTTTAACTTCACAGCGAATGATATTGGACTCGAAAAAATGCAACTTACACAAGATTGGATTTCAACTTCACAACGAAGGATATCCAATTCAAAGCTTAACTTCACAGCGAATGAGCCGTCCACGATTTCAACTTCACGACGAACGATATCGTGCCCAAGTTTATTGACTCAGTTTCATAGTAAATGAGTCATCTGCAGCAATAGGGTATCTCTCACCCTATTACAACATAGCTCAAGGCGAGAAGGGCTATCTGTCAACAAAGACCTTCGAGTTCGATTATATTCATCTCAAAGGAACATCAAATTTATAGCTTAGCTCAAGGTGAGAAGGGCTATCTATCAGCAAAGACCTTTGAGTTCGATTACATTCAGCTCTAAGGCACATCAAATTTACAGTATAGCTTAAGGCGAGAAGGGCTATCTGTCACTAAAGACCTTCGAGTTTGATAACATTCAGCTCAAAGGCATATCAAATTTACAGCATAGCTTAAGCTGAGAAAAGCTATATGTCAACAAAAACTATAGAGTGTAATTCCATTCAGTTCGATGACTCATCAAAAGCACATTTACTGCCAGTAGCAGCAAGAAACTACTTTTCGGTCAAGTTTTCAAACCAAGGTCTTCAAATCGAGAAGAAGACCAAAGTTGACCAAGAATGGAAACAAGAAGCCACTTTTCTATTTTCCTATGATTTCAACATCACAACGAAGGATATCGTACCCAAAAGATTGACCCAACTTCACGACGAAAGAGTCATCTGTAACACAGCAACACCGAAGTCTTCAAGTCAAATTTCAACTTCACGACGAAGTGTCTTGGACTAAAAGACAATCCAAGAGCTACTTGCTAAAGCTTTGAGTTCGATTTCAACTTCGCGACGAATGATATTGTGCTCAGAATTTTCCAGTTCAACTCAACCTCACGATGAGGGAGTCATTTCGTGATTCAATCCAAATTGACAAACCAGTCTTAATATCGGATTTCAACTCTACGACAGAGGACATTCAATATGGATGAAATTTGTGTCTTTTTTGCCCTATTTTCGTTACACGATAATGAGCAAAAAGGGGCAGTTGTCGACACATATTTTCGTCTGATCATGTGGCATTCACATGTTAATTTATATTATTATATTATATAATATATACATATTATATCATATATTATAATTATATAATATATTGCTTCTATTTTTTTTTATTTTTACAGGTCTTACAATTTACATACCCAAAACATCCAGCAGCCCAATACACGCCAAACCCAGTTGGCCCAAGTTATCACCCACGACCCGAAACCCAGTCCAAGACCCAAATCAGCCCTAAAACACTTAGGGTTTTCTTCAAACCCTAGCCAAACTCCACCAACGCCGCATCTCCTTCATCTCAACCACAACTCGATTAACTACTGCACTCTTCAGTCAACCCTGAATCCTTCTACACAAAGAAATCACACGAAACCAACAAACCAAACAAGTTTTAGTTTCATTAGGGAACTCTAAAAATAGGACTTGTAAGACTATAAATATGCATGTATGTAAACCAAAAAAAGATATTTGGAAATCACACACTATATTACACGAGATTTCACACGAAATACATACGGAAATTACGAAGCAAATGCAAGAGATACCATACGAAAGTATTCGAAGCATTTTGTAACAATTTCAAAGTAAAATAAAAAGGTAAAATTCTTACCTCGTGTGATTTTTTGCTTGCATGTTGTTTTCGGTTTGAAAAAAACCAATCGGCCGATGATCAGAGGGGAGGGCAACCGAGGAGTTTTCCTCGGATCTAGCCCTCCCTAAGGCCATTTTGCTAAAAATATCTTTGTTTTCGAAAATGAGAGGTAAAAAGCTATCGAAATATGCAAAAAACAATTGAGCCACCGTCGATGAGCGGCGACCGGCGAGGCGGTGGTCGTTGAAATCTGGGTTAATGTTGTTTTTATTTTGGCTTATATACTAAGCCCATGAGACCCACGCGTCAACCCGAACCGAGCCAGAGGGTCCATGCGTCTTCAAACAAAATGGGGAAATCTCCATTTCGGCCCCTTGGTTTTTAAACCGTGCACTTTGAGCCCCAAAATCGATTTAAAAACTGAATTTCCTTTTAGATTCACCCCCAATTTTGTTTTCTTTAAATTTAGTCCTTTTATTATTATTATTATTATTTCTTTTTTTATTTTTTTATTTCTTTTTTATTTTTTATCTAATGTTTTATTTATACATTTTATTATATATATATTTTTACTATTATTTTCTTTCTTTATTTTTTTTTTGTTTTTTTTATTTTCTTTATCTTTACTTTATTTTTTTATTTATTGTATATATTTTATTATTATTTCTTTTATTTTTTATTTTTATTTCTTTTATTTTATTTATTTTGTTTACTCTTTTTATCTTTGTTTTTTCTTTATCTTTATTTTTTCTTTATCTTTATTTTTTCTTTATTTCATTTTCTTTATTTCATTTGTTTTTTATTTGTTTTTTATTTTCTTTATTTTATTTATTTTCATTCCCTTTTTTTTATCTAACACTTTTTTGACTTTTTTAAATGGGTATGTTATAAATTCATTAAAGGTAAAGTAGTTTGGATCGATTGTTACCTTTTTAATTTAACTTTCAATTTTCTTATTTTAAGATAACTGGAAATTAATTAGTACCGAAAGGGTAGTTCAATGGTGTTAACCCTTCCTTGATTGTAACCGACTCCAGAATCTGACATATCGCTGGTAAGACCCAGATCAGGTATAAAATCAAGGTATCTGATCAACCTATTTGTTTTTACAATAAATGATAGGTGGCGACTCTAACCATTCCATTCAAGTCGAAACCCAATTATGGGCCTTATCGAAAGACGGTTCTGACAGCTTGGCGACTCCGCAAAGGACAAGTAAGTGAGTCAGGCTAAAGGTTAATTTTCATTTGTCTTTTTAATGAAAATGGTAAGTTTAAATTTTATGGTAACTTTTCTATCCTTATTACTTACTTTTGATTATATTTTCAAATAAATAGTTGTACTGACGATTTCATTCAACGGTTTCAGTTTATCAAACTCTTTTTCCACCAAAGGCTCTAAACCCAAGTTCTAAACCCGTTTTTAAGTGGGGGTGAAAGCGACACATTCGTGAGAATTTATTCTCCGCACAGGCCTAGCAAGTAGCCTTTAGGATTCATAGACCTTATGTCTTCGTGTGAATTTATTCATCGTGCAGACATAAGGGAATGTATCATCTCGAGTTTAACTTAGTCCACACAAGCTTGTAATGGGCTTAAGACTAAGGGTCTAGCAAGCCCAAGGGGGCACCAGCAAGGAGAACTTGGGTACCTTTTTAGAACCTAAATCGGGAGACAACAGAGAATTAGAGCCTACCTCGAAACCCCATTTAAAAACCTAGGATATTTTTAACCTAACTATGTAGTTTGTTTGTCTTTCTACTTTTCTTTCTTTCTTTCATCATTATTATTCTTATTTTACTAACTTTGTGCTTTCGTGTTTATCTTTCTAGCATTTGCATCATAAAAAGAGGCTATTGATCCATTTAAAGGTGTTAGTTACACAAATAATATACATTAATGGACAAAGGGGTTGTAATGCAAGAGGTAAAAAATGCCTAGATACGAATATGGTCCGAAAAGACCCAGAAAGAAAATGGAGACAATCTTCAAGGAAGCTATTGTCGGAACTGGTTAGCTACGCCTATATAAGCCTAAAGCAGAATGATGTACAAGAGTTTCGGGACATCTGGGACAGTTGGAAGAGTGACCGGAAATAGAAGTTCAGCCAACGATATGGTGATATTGCACTCTTGCTTTATGTCAAGACTGATGAGCCCTTAATCAGAGCCTTGGTTCAATTTTGGAACCCGGGGTACAGTTGTTTCACCTTTAACCAGGAGGACATGGTGCCCACAATCAAAAAGTATACTACACAGCTGCACTGTGAAAGCATCAGACAGGAAAGGGCCTACATAAAACATATCAAAAGTCAGCCTTTCAAGAACATACTGGCCAAGGTTGCAGGGGTTAATAAAAAATGGGTAACTGACCGGGCTCGACATATAGGCAGCAGGGAAGGAATTGCTTGGCTTTATATCAAGAAACTGATGAAAAACTATCCCGATGAATGGAAGGAAATCGATCTATTCGCCTTGGTTCTATATGGTTTGATTATATTCCCAAAGACTTTGGGATACAGTAATTCAGTCGTGGTGGAATTGTTTGAACAACTCCCGAGGCGAGTAAATCCAACACCGATCATCCTAGTCGAGACATTTCGTTCTCTCAACCATTGTAAAAAGATTGGTGGAGGAATGTTCATAGGGTGTGCTCAGCTTCTCCAAGTCTGGATTCACAGTCATTTCTGGAAGACTAATGGGATTGCCTACCGCCGATTCAGCACCACTTATTCACCTTTGGGAGAATTCATCACTCTGAAATGGCATGGCAGCACTTCAAAAGAAAAATGGATGAAAGTCTTCACATATCTTTAGTACCGGGACATTGCCTGAAGAGCTCCTTGGTTGACCTACAATGACATTCTCTTTCGGTGTGGGGATTCGGACACTATGACCCTGCTTTGACTTTGGGGTAGGGTTGGGTATTCTCAGCTTCTGGCACTTCGACAGTATGGGTCAGTTTATCCCAGCAACATACGGACTATCTGGATTAGAATTTGTGTATCATGGTGACAACTGCAAGAAAATGATCAAGGAAGCAGCTGAATCATGGAAGAAGGTGTTCCGAATGTATGTCATGGCTGCCAAGGACTTGCTCACTCCTGACTATTTGGAGTGGCGAAGGTTAAGGAAAAATGAAAACATCCCAGTGCCAAATTGTGAGAACACTCGAACCATGGAGGAACATCTCAAGTCTGTCCCTTCTGAGCTAGAGATAGCAAGGGAAGAAATTGAAGTTGTAAATAATGAACAAAAGCATAAGGTAAGGGAAGTTGAAGCCCATACTCAGAAGGATTGGGTAGACAAGCTGGAGAAGGAACAGAAGAAAGTCTGTTTTGAGTTCAAAGACTTGAGAAAGGGGTACCAAGAGCAAGTCCAGAATAACTCCAATCTGAAAAGGACTTCTGAGTACTGGAAAGGAAAAGCCAGTAGCTTGAAAAGGAAGTTTAAAGGGCACGATGAAAGAGAAACTCTGAAAGAACAGCTGAAGACTGCTCAGAGGCTTTTGATAGATAGTCAGCATTAAAACAAGCATTTGAGAATCCAGATAGCTGACTTAGAGAAGTCTCTTCAGAAATAGCAAGTGAGCTTCAGATAGTGCCTTTTGATGGAGGGTTACAGTGGCATTTTCGTTGGGAACAAGCTCAGCAAAGGGTGAAGGCTAGAGAGGCAGTCATTCGTGATTTCCTAGAGCAAGTACAGAAGGTAGCTCGTCATTTGCATGGCTTAGCAAGGGAAGCTGGAGTGGTTCGAAAAGGCATCCAACCAGTGACAGATGAAGGAAGAAGAATTGTCAACCTACTAGAAACTGTTCGGGGTTTAGAGGATCTAGTCCGGATGTACCTTTGATTTATTTTTCGTCTCATAAAAGATAAAACAGTTTTGTTCAAATACGGATTATTTATAATAACAGACATATTTCTGGATCAATACCTCTAAATCATATACATCATGCATTTCATACTTTGTATTTTATTTCCTATGTTTATTCTTTCCATGTTTTTACATTCATATTAACTAACAGAAAATGTCTAATTGGAAGAAATAAAAAACACCGAGTTTACCTCCACAAGCTCTAGACACGCATCATCTGCACAACACCCGAACGAAGAAAAGAAAAATAGAGGCTAAAATTGCTCAACTCGAGGAGATTATGTTGAAATTGCATATAGAACTGGAAGACAAAATAACCCAGAACAGTCAGAGTACCCTGGATACCATCACGAAGAGCTAGAAGTGCTTGGTCGATCAAATCGTGGCCAAGTTATCTGGCTTACAACAAGCGAGTGCACCAGGGGCAGGTTCATCTGAGGGGTAACTATACCACCGACCCCACAAGTGGATATCTTACCCGGGATCTTACCTGTACTACAAGGGGACTTATCTGCTGCCAAAGGAAAAGCCTCATCTGTTGCAAAGATACAAACTTCTGCAACCAACCCTGACAATCATCCGGATGATTACCATATCCCAAATTTTGATAAGGAAGACAAAGCGAAAAATATGGAAGAGAAAATTAAACTGTTGGAAGACCAAATAAAGGTGGTCAAAGGGGACTATGATTATTACGGAATGGATGCACTAGAACTTAGTCTGGTCGCGGATTTAGTACTTCCACCAAAGTTTAAAGTCATTGAATTTGAGAAATTCGATGGAAATAGTTGCCCCTCAGCCCACATTACAATGTTCTATCGGAAGATGACAGGATATGTGGGAAATTATCAACTCCTGATTCATTGCTTCTAGGAAAGTCTGTCATGCGCAGTCATCCAGTGGTACAATCAGCTAAGCTGGTCCCATATCAAGACTTGGAAGGGTTTAGCCAAGTCATTTCTGGAACAATACAAACACATCAATGACATGAGGCCAGATCGAGTTATACTACAAAGCATGGGAAAAAGAATAACAAAAGTTTCAGACAATACGCACAAAAATGGAGGGATTTAGATGTGCAAGTTCATCCACCCTTGGATGAGAAAGAAACCATATGCTCTTCATGAAAACCCTAAAGACTCCTTACTTCAGGCACCTGGTTGCCATCACATCAGGAAACTTTTTAGATTTAGTTATGGCTGGATAAATGGTTGAGTTAGCCATAAAACATGGTAAGATTGAGGAAGGGGATGCAAGCAAGAAACCTCCTATAAAGAAGAAGGATAGAGATATTAACAACATCAACACCTACCACGCCAATAAAGGTGTTACACTCTCCAACCCAAAATTAACTATAGTTGTACCATCAGGTACTTCTAGACAAGATTCCAGAGAACCTAGGAAGGAAAGGGAACATTTCGACCCTATTCCCATGACCTGTAAAAATCTTTACAAACAACTTTTTGACGCCCACGTAGTGTCACCATATCAAGTGGAACCCATGAAGCCTCCATACCCCAAGTGGTATGATGAGAATGCTCATTGGGAATATCACGGAGGTGTCCAAGGGCAAACTATTGAGAATTGCTACGCATTCAAGAGAATCATGTAGAAGATGCGTAACAAGAACTGGATCGACTTCAATAACTCGGGGGCATCCAAGTGAGGAGGAATATCATTTCATCATTTACGATATTTTGTTTAAATTTGTTTTTATCCTTTCTTAATTTTTTTGTAAGGACATTTAAATAAATTTATGTTACTTTAAAGATGGCGAGTAGCGAATCAAATTTGCAAACTTGAAATTCTTTGAATATCGACTGAATTAAAAAAAAACTCTGTAAATGATTCAGAGTTACAGGTCATTGACAAAGTAACAAGATTAAAAAAGAACTTTTGACCTTACCTCAGAAAGATACGCTTGAACACCATACATTTCCCTTGCAAAAACCGATATAACATTCTCCTTTCATAAGGGAATAAACGAGAGGCTTGGTATTTAGGTATGTATAGGAGCGGACAACATGGGGCATCCCTTGCGTATGACATTATTATACTTTTTTTGAAGACGTTTAATGAAGATAATGATCTTTATAGATGGAATAGTCTAGTCGGTGAATCTAGTTTAGGTCAGTTACTTGGAAATTGAACTCTAAAGATGAATTTTTTTTACTTTCAACAACACCTAGACTATAACAGGTCCTTCTTGACAATCTTAAGAAATTGAATCTGTAAAGCTGAGCTATTCCACTAAGGCAATTGGTTATAGAGGCTTGAAAGCCCTAGCTGTATGAATAGATTGCATTCAAACCATGACATTGCTTGCACACTTGGCAATTCGATGTTTGCTCTTCTGCAATTGTTAGGTCGAAGACTTTGTGATGAGATGAACCATTTAGTTAACCTGATAAAAGTGATTATAATATTAAGCTGTCCCTCTAAAGAAATTGGTTAAATGCCCCGGATTTATAGATTCAGCTAGCCAGACGATGGCAAATTAAATCAAATTTATCTAAATAAGGAGTTTCGGCAAAGATAGACTAAGGGAGTTAAGGAACACCTGTTATAGTCAATTTCACAAGAGCACTCAAGAATTTCATTTTTAGACCGATACTGCTGCACTGCCTTTGTTAGAGGAGCCTACGAAGCTTGAACAAATGAAAGATTACAGAGAACCAAAATAGAAGGTATGGTAATTGATTATGCTAATTGCATCATCTTTTCCGTATCCGATTAAAATGCCAAACCGAGAAAGAGGGGCATGTGGTGATGTTAAAAAAAATAACACTTTGGTGGCCAAAATCTTAGAAAATAGAAAGCTAACCTGAAACTAACTTGAACATTTTTCAAAGAGCTATAACTCTGAAAGACCTGAGTTATTGATTCTTTTGATTTTCTATACACTCATGTTTATGATTTGATTCGATTGCGAGCCTGAATTAAGCGGCAATGGTTTACAGAATTCTTATATTCTCATATCCTTTTCCCCTCCTAAAATAAGAGAAAGGAGAAAAAAAATGTTTTCAAACAAGACAGTCTCAAAAATGAAAGGTTGTAACACAATGGGGCATGATCGATTCCAAGGACCAGATCGCTAGACAAAGCACGAGACTCCACCCAGGAGATAAAACAGAACTAATTCATGTTGCATGCATCTTAGACATACTTAAGAGCATCACATTTATCGTTTTTTGCATACATAATTTTTGCAGCTTTTAGAGTCAAGTTTCAACTTCAAGAAGAAAAATCCTCGATTCAAAAGCACCTTCAGAAATTGATGGTGGTTGCTTAACTCAGCAGCGAGGAGCTACACCTCAACTAATTTAACCTGTTGAAAGACCAACAGATCTGAGAATTAAATTCATACGGGTTCGAGAACCAATTTAGAACAGATCCAATTCAGCCTAACTTAGCAATGAGTAGCTAGTTTCCAGTTAATATTTTCAATCCAGATTTCAATTCCACAATGGATGATATCCAGCTAACAGAATGTATTAGTGGGTTTTCCCGTGAATGGGGATATCCTTCATTTAGAGGAGATTTATAGCACAGATTAAGTCTAGAAAAGCTATCTGGAAACAAACAACTTTCCAGTTTCATTCAGAGCCAATTTCAACTTCACAGCGAAGGATATTTGACTCAAAACAACGCAACTTACACAAGATTGGATTTGAGCTTCACAACGAAGGATATCTAATTCAAACCTCAACTTCACAGCGAATGATCCATCCACGATTTCAACTTCACGACGAAGGATATCGTGCCCAAGTTTATTGACTCAGTTTCACAGAAAATGAGTCATCTGTAAAAATAGGGGGTTATCTCTCACCGTATTATAACATAGCTCAAGGCAAGAAGGGTTATTTGTCAACAAAGACCTTTGTGTTTGATTATATTCAGGTCAAAGGCACATAAAATTTACAGCTTAGCTCAAGGCGAGAAGGGCTATCTGTCAACCAAGACCTTCGAGGTCGATTACATTCAGCTCAAAGGCACATCAAATTTACAGCATAGCTCAAGGGGAGAAGGTCTATCTATCACTAAATAAATTCAAGTTCGATTACATTCAACTCAAAGGCATATTAAATTTACAACATAGCTTAAGATGAGAAAAGCTATCTGTCAACAAAAACTGTCGAGTGTGATTCCATTCAGCTCGATGACACATCAAGAGCACATTTACTGCCAGTAGCAGCAAGAAACTACTTTTCAGTCAAGTTTTCAAACCAAGGTCTTCAAATTGATAAGAAGACCAAGGTTGGCCAAGAATGGCAACAAGAAGCCACTTTCCTATTTTCCTACAATTTCAACTTCACAACGAAGGATATCGTACCCAAAAGATTGACCCAACTTCACGACGAATGAGTCATTTGTAACACAGTAACACCAAAGTATTCAAGTCAAGTTTCAGCTTCACGATGAATTGTCTTGGACTAGAAGACGGTCCATGTGCTACTTACTAAAGCTTTGAGTTCGATTTCAACTTCGCGACGAATGATATCGTGCTCAAAATTTTCCAGTTCAACTCAACCTCAAGACAGGGGAGTCATTTTGTGATTCAATCCAAATTGACAAACCAGTCTTAATATCGGATTTCAACTCTATGACAGAGGACATTCGATATGGACGAAATTTATGTCTTTTATTCTTTGCCCTATTTTCGTTACACGATAATGAGCAAAGAAGGGTAGCTGTCGACACATATTTTCGTCCGATCATGTGGTATTCACATGTTAATTTATAGTATTATATTACATAATATATACATATTATATTATATATTATAATTATATAATATATTTATACTATTTTTTATTTTTGCAGGTCTAATAATTTACAGACCCAAAACACCCAGCAGCCATTACATGTCAAACCCAGTTGGCCCAAGTTGTCACTCTCAACCCGAAACCTGGTCCAGGACCCGAAATGGCCCCAAAGCACTTAGGTTTTTCTTCAAACCCTAGCCAAACTCCGCCAACGCCACATCTCCTTCATCTCAGCCACAACACAGATAACCATCGTACTCTTCGATCAACCCTGAATCCTCCAACACAGGGAAAGCACACGAAACCATCAAACCAAACAAGCTTTAGTTTCATTAGGGAACTCTAAAAATAGGACTTGTAAGACTATAAATATGCATGCTTGTAAACCAAAAAAAGATATTTGTAAATCACACACTATTTTACAGGAGATTTCACATGAAATACATACGGAAATTACGAAGCATATACAAGAGATACCATACGAAAGTATTCGAAGCATTTTTTAACAATTTCGAAGTGAAATAAAAAGGTAAAATTCTTACCTCGTGCGATTTTTTGCTTGCATGTTGTTTTCGTTTTGAAAAAAACCAATCAACCGATGATCGGAAGGGAGGGCAACCGAGGAGATTTCCTCAGATCTAACCCTCCCCGATGCCATTTTGCTAAAAATATATTTTTTTCGAAAATAGGAGGGAAAAAGGTATCGAAATATGCAACCGTCAGAATTTGGGTTTAAGGGGTGGTTGTTCTTCGTGTATGAAGAACACGAAGAACAGTTGAGAGGATTTCATATTTTTGGGGTTTGATCAAAATGAAGAGAAATGTGGAATGAAATGTTGTTTTTTATTTTGGCTTATATACTAAGCCCATGAGACCCGTGCGTCAACCGGACCCAACCCAAGCCAGAGGGTCCGCGCGTTTTTGAACAAAATGGGGAAATCCCCATTTTGGTCCCCTTGATTTTTAAACCGTGGACTTTGAGCCCCAAAATCGATTTAAAAATTGAATTTCCTTTTAGATTCACCCCCTAGTTTTCTTTTCTTTCAATTTAGTCATTTTATTTTTATTTTTATTATTATTATTATTATTATTATTTATTATTTATTTTATTTTTTGTTATTTTTTATCTAATGTTTTATTTATACATTTTATTATATATATATATAAATATATATATTACTATTATTTTCTTTCTTTCTTTCTTTTATTTTATTTTTTCTTTATTTTTATTTTATTTATCTTTACGGTATTTATTTTATTTCTTTATATCTTTTTATTTTATTCTTGTTTTTATTTATTTATTGTATATATTTTTTATTTATTTTATTTTATTTTATTTTATTTATTTTATTTTATTTATTTTTATTTTATTTTATTTATTTTATTTTATTTTATTTATTTTATTTCTTTATCTTTATTTTGTTTATTTTGTTTACTCTTTTTATCTTTACTTTATCTTTGTTTTTTCTTTATTTCATTTTTTTTTGTTTTCTTTATTTTATTTATTTTTATTACCTTTTTTTATCTAACACTTTTCTTGACTTTTTTGAAGGGGTACGTTCTAAATCCATTAAAGGTAAAGTAGTTTGGATCGATTGTTACCTTTTTATTTTAACTTTCAATTTTATTAATTTAAGACAACTGGAAATTAATTAGTACCGAAAAGGCAGTTCAAGGGTGCTAACCCTTCCTTGACTGTAACTGACTCCTGAATCCGACATATCGTTGGTAAGACGCAGATAGGGTAAGAAATCAAGGTATCTGATTAACCTATTTGTTTTTAGAATAAATGATTTCAAGTCGAAACCCAATTTCGGGCCCAACCGAAAGACGGTTCCAACAAGTGTATTTTTGAAAAACAATATATTTAGAAGTTTCGAAACTTTGTCAATAGTTTCAATACTTTCTCAAGTGTTTCACAACTTTCATCAAAGTTTCAAAACTCTCCTTAAATTTTTGAAACTTGGGGTTTCAACAGTAAAAAAAATTACTTCCTCTTTCGAAAAATTTTGAAACTTTCACTAAAGTTTGAAACTTCCTATGCATGTAGCCTTTAATGCATGTAGCCTTTAATGCATGAATTTGATTCTTCAAATGGCTCCAAACTCCCTCTAACAACTGCAGACGGTTAGAAATCAATGAGAACATATAAAACATGTATTCAAACAGCCAATAAAAGACAAGAAAACTATTCTGTTAGGATTATTGAAGCTCAATTGATCAATCGAAAAAGTGACAATATAGGTTGAATCGGTCTTTTGAAAATTTGGGGTATGAAAGAGAAATGATAAGAAAATTTGCACGGTGATTTATAGAGGTTTCAATTCTAAACCAAGTCTACATCCACTACCTTAGCTCCACCCTAAGGATTTTCTAACAAATTCACTAATTTTTTCTTTTTCTAGGCTCAAGAGTAACCTTTACAATACCCCTAATTTTTCAATGGCTAAACTAGAACCACTCCCCTTTTACAAAGGTTGAAAGGTGTAAACAAGAAAACCTCACAAATGTAGGTGTTTACAATGATTAAGGTTACAAGAAAAGTAATTAAAAGATTTGCAATGAGCTCAAACACTTATGTATAAGAGAAAAAATGAAATTAAATAGTGAAAGAGCTTTTTTCTTGATCTCTATTGCTTGGATAGGTGTTGTAACCTTCTTCAAGTGTCATTAACTTGTTTTTATATGTTAGAATGAGTTTGTAGTCATTTATAGCCGTTGGGGATGATTTGGGGCCGTTGAGGATTAATTTTCTACAAAATTAAAATTGCCTAGAATAGGGAGTATTTATACTCGGGCTAGGAGTATCGGTACTACCTTTGTGATATTTAAATAAACTAGTCGTTAAAGACTGTTGGGCTTGACCAGTATCGATACTAGGGTTTCACAGTATCGATACCACTGTGTAAAGTTGTATTGGTATCCCTTGAGTATCGGTACCAATTTTACAATTTGGAATTTAAACAATTTAAAAAACAACAAGTAGTATCGATACTACCAAGAGAGTATCAATACTTCTCCTATATTTGGTATCGGTACCACATGAACAATATCAATATTGTTCATGTAGTATCGATATTGTAAGAACAGTATCATTACTACTTGCCCATAAAACTATTTTGTGTTCAAATTCTAGTTTAATGAACTTTGAATTATTTTTGAAAACTTTGAACAAATTAATCAAGTCCAAAAATATTTTTGGCCTTAATTTGTTAAATCAAAATATTGCAAAACATGGTTAAACAATCTCCCCCTTTCTGATATAACAAAACATTTGAAAAATTGTTTTTGACAAAATTTCCCCTTAATAAAACATTTCATGAAAAAGAGAAATATTTGGAAAATATTAAAGCTCCCCCCTTTTCATTGAGAAATTGAATTTTTCAAACCTATACTTCTCCCCCTTTTTGTTATATAAAAAATAATTCAACTTCAAGGTTCAAAATAACAATGGAGAGTAAGTATCTTTAAATCATAAAATCATTTGAAAAATGAAAGCTCTCCCTCAATAAAAGCATTCTATCAAAATTTTGACACAAAAGCTTAACACTTAAAAGAACATTAAATTTCAATAAGTTAAGAAATAAAACACATTAGTAGCACATGGAATGCAATAAATCCAAGTCAAACATATTTTATGCAATATCAACAATTTATGAATTAAAACTCATATGCATAAAGCATTCCAAAATGTTATGCATTTAACATAAATATCAATTGTTAGAGAGATATCATAGATAATCAAGAAAAATATGCATAAACATTTAAAGATTTTAGGTGAAAAGAAAAAACTAAACATTTAAAACACAACTTGACAAAAAACAAACATTATGATGAACTAGAATTTTATAAAATCATTTATCTTTAAAAAATGTTCATCATAACATATTTTCAACATACATGGGACAACAAACAACATGTAATCATTCATTCTCAATACTCATTCATGCATAAAATCCAATAGGCAACCAATATAAAAAATCAAAAACCTTTAAGGTTAGAGGTTACACATCCTTCCTTTGTGTGACTAGGCCATTTGAGATTATTTACCTTTTTCACCATTGCTCCAACACACCTTCAAGAGAAATTTATTTGGATTTTAGTACCCAAATTGCTTTGGGTCATAGAGGGTTAGTATCAATATCTCTAGTTCTTAAGGGAAACCATGCTTGTCTAATTTTAAAATGTTTTCTTTTCTTTATATGACAAATATGTACATTATGACCATGAAATGACAATGTGAGCATTTTGCCATTTTTAAAATAGATGGATTATTTTTAGAAATGATTTCTTTTTCTTTTGTTAATCATTCAAGCTTAACTTTTAAATCAAGATTTTCTTTTTCTAAATTTTCAATTTTGATTTTTGAAAGCTCAAATTGATTTTTCAAAATTTCATTTTGTTTTTCAAAATCTAATTTTACTTTCAAAAGAAAATCATTTTTAACTTTAAATTTTGAAATCAATTTCTTATATTTGGAATTTATGGTCTCAAATTCCAAATACAATCCATCATGACCAATTTATAACTCATTAAAAGAATAAGAATTTAATTCACTAGAGTTAGAAGTTACCATTGAATATTCTTCGATGGCCATGAGGCATAGATTGACTACTTCATCTTTATCATTGGAGTTATCTTCATCACTCCAAGCTGCCAGAAATGCCTTTTTCTTACTCGATCCCTTCTTCTTTAGGAGGGGACAATCATACTTAACATGCCCCATTCTTTGACATTCGAAGCACACCTAGGGACCCTTCTTCTTGCTTGATTCATGCTTCACTTCCTTAGGCATCATGAATCTCTTGAATATTTTGAAGAGCTTGGACATCTCTTCATCTTCATCCACCTCTTCACTTGAGTATTGATTACTCTTATTGGTGGATTTGAAGGCAACACCGACCTCTTTCTTTTTCTTATTCTTTTCGTCTTCTTTTTCTTGCATCATTTGGAGTCTAATCTCATGGGTGAGTAGAGAACCAATGAGCTCATCAAGAGTAAGAAACTCCAAATCCTTAGCTTCTTCGATGGTGGTTGTCTTTCCTTCTAAGATATTAGTAAGAAATAAAGTAATTTTCTCGCTACTTCTTCATTAGGATAAACCTTCCTAAAGTTCTTCAACTCGTTGATTATTGAAGTGAACCGATCAAACATCATCTTTATGTCTTCATCAAGCTTCATCTTGAAGTTCTCGTAGTTGAGAGTGAGAATGCCAATCTTAGACTTCTTAACTTGGCTTGTTCCTTCAGGGGTCACTTCCAACTTGTCTCAAATCTCCTTAGCATTAGAGCATGAAGATACTCTACTATATTCGTCCGGGCTAAGTTCACAAAAGATAATGTGTATGGTTTTAGGGTTGAGTTGGGCGAGCTTCTTATCTTCATTAGTCCACTCCGATCGATTTCTTAGAAGATTAGAAGAATCATTGATTATGGCATCCCAAACTGTAAGATCGATGGCTTGAATGAACAAACTAATCATATTTTTCCAATAGGAGTAGTTGGCACCATTGAAGTATGGAGGCCTTGCGATTGAGTGAGAATCCTTGAGATAGTACGAGCTGGAGGTTGAAGTCATCTTCTCGATTGCGTCGGGAATTGATAGAGCCTCTTTAAGTATCGTATTAAG
Source organism: Hibiscus syriacus (assembly GCF_006381635.1). Lineage (NCBI taxonomy): Eukaryota > Viridiplantae > Streptophyta > Magnoliopsida > Malvales > Malvaceae > Hibiscus > Hibiscus syriacus. Next base: position 1,888,376 of record NW_024063086.1, on the reverse strand, counting down.
ATTGTTAAACCTTCTAATGAGTCAAGCTCTGATACTAATTGTTAGGATTATTGAAGCTCAATTGATCAATCAAAGAAGTGCCAAGAGGGGGTGAATTGACCTTTTGAAAATTTGAGGTATGGAGGAGCAATGATAAAAAATTTGCATAATGATTTTTAGTGGTTCACCTTCTAAACTAAGTCTACATCCACTACCTTAGCTCCACACTAAGTATTTTCTAATAAATTAACTAATTTGTTATTTCTTTTTCTAGGCTCAAGAGTAACCGTTACAAGACCCTTAGTTTTCAAAGGCTAAATTAGAACTACTCCCCTTTTAAAAATGTTGAAAGGTGTAAACAAGAAAACCTCACAAAGGTATGTGTTTACAATGATTAAGGTCAAAAGAAAAACAATTAAAAGATTTGCAATTCGCTCAAACACTTATGTACCAAAGAAAAATGAAATTAAAGAGTGAAAGAGCTTTTCTCTTGATCTTTATTGCTTGGATAGGTGTTGTAACCTTCTTCAAGTGTCCTCAACTTGTTTTTATATGTTGGAATGATTTTGTAGCTGTTTATAGCCGTTGGGGATAATTTGGATCGTTGGGAATTAATTTTCTATAAAAGTAAAACTGCCCAGAATAGGGAGCATCGGTACTCAAGCTAGAAGTATCGGTACTACCTTTGTAATATTTAAATAAACTAGTTGTTAAAGAGCGTTAGGCTTGACCATTATCAATATAGGGTTTTACTGTGTAAATTAGTATCGGTAACTATCATAACTGCTTTTGGTGGAAAGACTGATCCAACATTTTTTAAATATAATTTTTTTTTATGAAAAGATGAGAGTCGCCACCAATCATTTTAAGGTAAGATTGGAACTACTAAAATCAATAATTTTAATAAAGCAATTTATTTTATCAAAAATATCAAGTTTTGGTCTGCAAAATCAGAAAATCAAGTTCGAGAGTCAGTTACGCGTGGGAAATGATTAGTGTTGAAAACATTTTGTTGTTTCGATATAACAAAATAAATTAAAAGAATTTTAATTTTGAAAATGATTTTTCTAAGCATATTCGATATATTAAATCGAATATCAAAATATTACTCAAAGTATTTCAAAGTTCATTTTAAATCCTTACTCAAGTGTAAAATTAAGTTTTAATCTTAAAATAATTTCAAAACGATTTTACAAAATATTTCGAACCATTTCAAAGCCAAAAATTCCAGATTGCTCAGAGGGAACCGATTCCCCCTGAATGGTTTGGCTCCGAGAATTCCAGTATGCTCGGAGGGAACCGATTCCCCCTAGGGGGTACCGATTCCCCCCTGTTCAACGGTCGAAATATTTGAATTTTACACTTAGGGAACCAATTCCCCATGAGGGGTATCGATTCCCCCCACGCTCCAAGCTGTTGTATTAATTGTTTTCACACTTAAACGGCTCCAATAACTTCATTAATGATCTCCAACGTTCAGAAGTGATTCAAGGTGTATTTAAGCAAGCTTAGAAGCCATTGATCAATAACAAGAAACAACAAGCAACTAGAATCAAGAGAGAATCAAAGAGAAAGCATCAAACATCAAGTTTGAGCATTTCAAGCCTATTTTTCATTCAATATTCATTTTGCTTTCAATAACACTTATTGTGCTCAATTGTATTTATTCTTGAATTTTCTTTATTTGTTCTAGAATTGTACAAACATATTTACCTTGTGAGGTTTTTCTTGTAAGTTTGCAAATTTGTAATCTTCTCTTTGAGAAAAGAGTGTTCTTAAGAATTGGGGTATATTCTTGAGGGAGTTGTAAGGTTATCTCTTTGGCCTCAAAAGAAAGAACAAATTAGTGAATTTGTTGGAAAATCCTTAGTGTGGATAGCTAAGGTAGTGGACGTAGACTTTGGTTGATAAAGTCGAACCACTCTAAATCGCTGTGCAATTACTTTCAATTTTCTGCAAAAGCTTCCACCAAAATTTTTATTGCCAATTCACCCCCTCTTGGCTGATTCCATCGATCGATTAACTCAAGAATTAGCATCAGATCCTAACTCATTTAAAGGTTTAATCGCCTCTTGAGTCAATTCGGGAAGAGTTACATCGATAATCAAACCCATCAATGGCCTCTACTTCAAACTTCGACTCCGATCTCGATTCGATGCCCGTCAACAAGCCTCCTTTCTTCAATGGGGCTAACTATGCCTATTGGAAAAATAGGATGATGTACTTCATTCAAGCAAGTGACATGGGAACATGGAATGTCGTAGAAGAAGGATACATCAAGCCTCTCACTCATCCAAGATTGTGGAGTGAAGGAGAGACAAAAATGTTCCAGCTCAACTCCAAAGCCATCCATATCATATTTTGTGCTCTTGGACCAGATGAATACGGAAGAGTTTCATCTTGTACAACCGCTAAAGAAATATGGGACAAACTTCAAGTCACTCATGAAGGTACCGATGAGGTAAAGAAATCTAAAATTAGTATTCTAACGCATAGCTATGAAAATTTCAGGATGAAGCCAAATGAAGATATCAAAGCCATGACAGATAGATTCTCAACGATTGTCAATGGTCTCAAATCATATGGAGAGATCATTTCAAATGAAAAGTTTGTGAGGAAGTTAGTTTACTCCCTTCCAAAATCATGGCAATCAAAGAAGACGGCAATCATCGAGTCTAAGGACCTAACGTCCTTAACTCTTGAAAAACTAATCGGTTCCCTCCTCACTCATGAAATGATGCTTTAAGATGAGGTAGACCTCGATAAGATTGACGAGATACCAAAGGAGAAGGAGAAGAAGAAAAACATTGGAGTTGCTCTCAAATCCACAAAAGATGAGAGTGATTCGAATGAAGATGACGATGATGAGGAAATGGCATTGTTTGCCAAACGGTTCAGAAAAATGATGAGACCTTACCAAGGAAGAAAATTCAAACGAAATGAAGGCCTCAAAAATGAACCAAAAGAGAAGGACCCGATCATTTGCTATGAATGCAAAAAGTCGGGGCATGTCAAATATGATTACCCACAATTGAAGAGAAATGGTCAATCAAAGAATAAGCACAAGGCTCATGTGGCTACATGGAGCGATGAAGAAGGTTCCGATGAAGAGGAACAAGAAGTAGCAAACTTGTGCTTGATGGCATTTGGGGAAGATTCTAAGGTAACCTCTAACTTATCTGATTTTGATGATTTATCTTATGATGAGCTATTAGAGGAATATAATGGGTTGGCTTCGGATTATGAGAAATTGTTTTTAAAACATAAAAATGATATTTCAAAATTGAAAAATGAAAATAAACTCATATCCAAAACCAACAACGATCTTGAAAGTAAAATCAAATATTTGCAAATCAAACTAGAAGAGTTTGAAAAGAAAAATTCGGATTTGCAAAATTTACTTTCAAAGATCAATGATGATCATCAAAAGAAAATTAGTGATCTTAAAGCTTCTTTTGATAAAGTTAGAACAAAACGTTTTGAAAAAGGAGAAAATTCAAAATCCAACTTTGTTAGAAAAAGTTTTAAAAATACAATCATAGAGGTCCCTGAAGAACCTCTAATGAAAAAATCGTTAGAAGTTCCTAAAGAACTCATTACTACTAAAGATAAGGATATCCTACACAAATGGATACCTAAGGGGGCTAGGATTTTGGAAACTAATGAATATGGACCCAAAAGAATTTGGGTACCAAAAATCAAAAATTAATCTATGTTTGTAGGAAAAGGAGCATTGCTACAAGGCACGGGAAATAAACCTAAATTCATGGTACCTTGATAGTGGATGCTCGAGACATATGACCGGGGATAAAAACCGGTTCATAGAGCTTAACGCTAAAAATGGAGGAGAAGTGACTTTTGGTGATGATTCAAAAGGTCACATTGAAGGTATAGGTACAATAGCTAATACCTCTTCCATACGAATTAAAAATGTGTTATATGTGAATGGATTAAAGCATAATCTCTTGAGTATTAGTCAATTATGCGATAAGGGATTCAATGTCATATTTGAAACTAATGGTTGTAAAGTCATTGACATTGCATCTAATAGGATTATGCTTGTTGGTCATAGAATAGGAAACATATACACGGTACATTTAGACTCTATAGAAATGACTAATTTATGCCTAGTTGCAAAGGATGAGCATGATAGTTGGTTATGGCATAGGAGACTAGGACATGCTAGCATGAGTGTTTTGCAACGGTTAGTTCAAGGAGAATTGGTTCGAGGGATGCCTAAACTAAAATTTGATAATGATAAAATCTATGATGCTTGCGCTAAAGGAAAATAAAAGCGATTTTCTTTTAAATCCATTAATGATGTGTCAACTAGTAGAGTATTACAATTGATCCATATAGTTCTTTTTGGGCCAACTAGGACTACTAGCTTGGGTGGAAAACAATATGCATTTGTCTTGGTAGATGACTATTCTAGATATACTTGGGTTCTATTCTTAAGTACTAAAGATGAAGTATTAGAAAATTTCATCACATTTTCAAAAGTAATCCAAAACGAAAAAGGTTACTCTATCACTAGTGTTAGAAGTGATCATGGCACTGAATTTGAAAATCTTGGATTTAATGAGTTTTGTAATTCTAATGGTATTAGCCATAATTTTTCAGCACCTAGAACCCCTCAACAAAATGGAGTTGTTGAGAGGAAAAATCGAACTTTAGAAGAAATGGCTAGAACCATGCTTTGTGAAAATAATTTGCCAAAATATTTTTGGGCGGAAGCCACAAATACCTCTTGTTATGTTGTAAATCGAGTAATGATTAGGCCAATTTTAAAGAAAACTCCATATGAAATTTTCAAAAATAAAAAGCCTAAAATTAGCTATTTTTATCCTTTTGGATGTAAATGTTTTGTTTTAAACAACGGTAAAGAAAACCTTGGCAAATTTGATGCTAAAAGTGATGAAGGAATTTTTCTGGGTTATTCCTTAAATTCTAAAGCTTATCGAGTATTTAATAAAAAGAACTTTGGTTGTAGAAGAGTCTATACATGTTTTTTTCGATGATAATCTCCTTCCGAGGAAGGATTCTTGTTTGAATGATGATGTAGGTATTATAAATACAAATGACGTTAGACATGACGTTAGAGAATCATCATCAAAGGAAGAAATAAAAGATGAGGAAACTTATGATCCTCTTGAGAATCTAACCATTGAAGAAAGGGAAGTATCTTATCCAAGAGAGTATAACTATGTCAAGGATGGTGAGATTATAGGTGATCCATCTAAAGGGGTAACAACTCGATCTTCTCTTAGAAATATTTGTAATTATGTTGCATTTATTTCATGTATAGAGCCTAAGAACATTAAAGAAGCATTAAATGATGAACATTGGATTATGGCTATGCAAGAAGAGTTAAATCAATTTGAGAGAAGTAAAGTATGGACATTAGTTGAAAGGCCTAGTAATAAATCTATTGTAGGTACTAGATGGGTATTTAGGAATAAGCTTGATGAGAGTGGTAATATAGTGAGAAACAAGGCTATACTTGTTGCTCAAGGGTATACTCAAGAAGAGGGCATAGACTATAATGAATCATACGCTCCCGTAGCTAGGATGGAAGCGATTAGAATGTTATTAGCATTTGCATGTTTTCATGAATTTAAACTATATCAAATGGATGTTAAAAGTGCATTTTTAAATGGTTTTATAAAAGAAGAAGTGTATGTGGAACAACCTCTAGGTTTTGAAGATTCAAAATTTCCGGATCATGTTCTTAAATTGACAAAAACACTTTATGGTTTAAAACAATCTCCTAGAGCTTGGTATGAAAGATTGTCAAACTTTTTAATTGAAAAGGGTTTTTCAAAAGGGAAGGTTGACACTACATTGTTTTTAAAGCATAAAGGTAAATATTTATTAGTAGTTCAAATTTATGTTGATATAATATTTGGTTCTACTAATGATGTTCTTTGCCAAGAATTTTCTAAGCTAATGCAAAGCAAATTCAAAATGAGCATGATGGGGGAGCTCTCATTTTTCTTGGGACTCCAAATCAAGCAAAGAAAAGATGGCATCTTCATCAATCAAGCTAAGTACGTCAAAGATATGATCAAGAAGTTTGGACTGGAAAATGGGAAACCTCATGACACTCCAATGAGCTCTTCTACAAAGCTTGACTTGGATGAAGGAGGTAAATGTGTGGATGTTAAATTATATAGGTCAATGATTGGTTCTTTGCTCTATCTAACTGCAAGTAGACCAGACATTATGTTTAGTGTTTGCTTATGTGCTAGATTTCAATCATGTCCTAAGGAATCACATTTACTAGCTGTTAAGAGAATCTTTAGATACCTTAAGGACACCCTTAGCTTATGACTTTGGTATCCTAGAGACTCTAGCTTTAGCTTGCATGCCTTTTCTGATGCGGATTATGGAGGATACAAATTAGATAGGAAAAGCACCTCCGGTACTTGCCAATTCCTTGAAAATATGCTGATTTCTTGGTTTTCAAAGAAACAAAATTGTGTTGCATTATCTACCACTGAAGCCAAATACATTTCAGTCGGTAGTTGTTGTGCACAAGTTTTATGGATGAAACAATAACTTTTTGATTATGGAATTGAAGTAGGTACCATTCCTATCAAGTGTGACAATACTAGTGCCATTTGTCTCACTAAAAATCCCATCCAACACTCTAGAACTAAGCACATTAAAATAAGACATCACTTCATTAGAGACCATGTCACTAAGGAAGTCGTAGTTCTAGAATTTGTTGATACTTTGCATCAATTAGCAGATATCTTTACAAAACCTTTAGACAAGGAACGTTTTTGGACACTTAGGAGAGAATTAGGTTTAACTGACCTATCTTCACTTAGTGTTTAAAATAATTTTAGCACTTTTAAGACTAAATGAAAAATGTTTATAATAGTAATTTCTGATTACATTCATTGCTATTAGTTAGGGGGAGTTTATGATTCTTGATAATAAAAAATTAACTTTATGTTCAAATGTAGTTTAAGGATTAATTTGATTGATTGAACATAATTAATTTTTGATATATGAGTTGCCAATACCACTAGAAAAGATTAATTTAGCATTTTGAGTGTTTAAAATACAGATTTTTTAATTATAGGGCAGAGGGAATCGATACCCCCTTGAAGGGGAACCGATTCCCCCTTTGAATGGGAACCGATTCCCCCTAGGGGAATCGATACCCCCCTGGGGTTCTGGTTTTTAACCGGGCAGAACACCCAAAAATGTTAAAACCCTCTTCTCTTGCCACCGTTCCTCTCTCTACTCTCTTCCTATCTCCTTTTCGCCTCAAATCAACGTTTCTTATCGGAATTACTTCAAATATCATCTTCTAAACCTGCTAGCATCATTAAAATCGTGCAAACAACATCAAAATCCACTCAATCTCATCTTTAAAGGTAAATTTTTCTAAACTCTCTATTTCATTGATTTTGAACATAGGACTAGTTTCAATTAGTTCTAGATAGAAATAATGATCGGGCATTGCTTATTAGTGTTTAGAAACTAAATTTTTACAACTAATTTCATCAAAAACACAAGATTTTTCCGAAATTTTAGAAATAATAAAAAAAATATTTATTATTATGTTTTGATTAAATACGTTGTTGTTATGAAAACTATACATATATTGATTTTCAAAACCTTATTTTTCAATAAGTTTTTCGAAAACTTTGCCCATTAGGATTAGTTTAAGAGAACCTTGAAATATTAAGAACTCAATTGAGTTTTGGGATTGATTGAATTGCATACATGTGTTTTCTAAATTGTAGGTTATCCATTCTATTATGATTTCCTAAACCATGTCCAATCTTAAACGTGCTAGGTCATCATCTAGTCATTCAAACCAACAACCAAATCCACCTCCAAATCCTCCTCCTATTCCTGAAATTCCTATTCCTAATCTCGTTGATCCTAATATGACTATCCAAAACTCGTGCTTCAATCATCCTGGTCCTAGAAATCATAGTTTTTTTGTATTATCAATATTTTGACTCTTACAAAATTAGAGAAGAACGTATCCCTTCTCGTTAAGCTATGATAGATATCGATTTTAGATATCTTCTCTTTTACAAGAGTGGAAATTTGATAAACTTTGTGATCCTGAACCTATAGTTTACCATCAACTTGTTCGCATATTCTATTATAATGTCGTTTATATTAAAAACCGAGCTCAAACCAAAACCATAGCAGTTCCTTCCTATCTCTTAGGACAATTCATCCATCTTGACTCGGCTTACATAGCTAATGAATTAGGATTAGATAATGATGGTATATCAAATGAAAAATAGTTTTTAGGTTCTTGTTATAAAAGAAGGGATAGTGCGAGTGTCTTAGATCTTCATGATCGTTTTCTTCATCTAATGATTTCTTGGTGGTTTCGACCATCCGGAGGTCGTTACTCTACTCTTCGTGCTTTAGATCTTTGGTGGTTACATTGTTTCCAAAACAATCTTAAAATAAATCTTCCTGAGATAATTTTTGCTGAAATTGTTGAAACCCAAGTTCCAAATAAGAAACTATGTTCATCTCTAGTTTACGGTTGCATTCTGAGTAATCTATTTTCTAAATTCGGGCTTAGAGTAGGTCTAGATGTCGTCTTTCCTCTCAAGAAACAAATTAATCTTCTTTCCTTAATGAGAGCGGGATGGATAAAGAATAAGGACACCGGTGAATGGGTTTAATCTTCTGAAAATACTCAGGGAGCTAGCTCTTCTCAAGCTCCACCAGAAGCTGACGACGATCCCGAGCTTGAACAATTAATGCAAGATATTGACGAAGCCAACGATGAGCCGGAACAACACTAGGAACAAGCTCAGCAAGAAGATCATATGCCTTCATATTTTTAATCATTTATGGAGACATTTGATTTTCGTTATGCATCCTTGGATTCTCGCTTCACTTCCATAGAATCTCACTTCTCGACTATGGAAGCTCAACAATTGGAAATTCTCCGAGAGATGCGTGCAAACAATGAAACAACCAACGCTCGTATTAATGAACTCACTCATGAAATGGCAGTTATGCGAGCTCATTTCCCACCTCCCGATCCTCCTACGGATGCTTGAACTTTGATCTTTGCTTTGCTTGTTTGAATTGAACTTGGATATTTGCATTATTGTTAAAACATTTTGAATGCTTTTGGATTGTTTATTTTTTGTTGTTTGAACTTATGTTTATTACATTTGATTTGGATTTCGTGTTTATTTTGCATCTTTAGACATATATGACCAATTATCCATTACATGTTTATGAATATTGATTATGAAACTAATGGCTAACCTCTCTTTTATTGTGTTCTTAGCAGCTTATGTTTATATATATAATCAATTGGCTAAATGATTTCAAAACCTTGTTTAAAATCTTTTACGAGTCTTTTTGATTTAACAAAAAGGGGGAGAAATGTTAAAAGCGTTTTTAAAGAGGAGTAGTGTTAAAGTAAGGGGGAGTAGTATTTTTCAAAATCAAAATTCATTTTGAAATTAGAAAATCTTAAAATGTTTTGTTATATCAAAAAGGGAGAGATTGTTGAAAACATTTTGTTGTTTCGATATAACAAATTAAATTAAAAGAATTTTAATTTTGAAAATGATTTTTCTAAGTATATTCGATATATTAAATCGAATATCAAAATATTACTCAAAGTATTTCAAAGTTCATTTTAAATCTTTACTCAAGTGTAAAATTAAGTTTTAATCTTAAAATAATTTCAAAACGATTTTACAAAATATTTCGAACCATTTCAAAGCCAAAAATTCCAGATTGCTCAGAGGGAACCGATTCCCCCCCAAGGGGGTACCAATTCCCCCTGAATGGTTTGGCTCCGAGAATTCCAGTATGCTCGGAGGGAACCGATTCCCCCCAGGGGGTATCGATTCCCCCCTGTTCAACGGTCGAAATATTTGAATTTTACACTTAGGGAACCGATTCCCCATGAGGGGTACCGATTCCCCCCACGCTCCAAGCTGTTGTATTAATTGTTTTCACACTTAAACGGCTCCAATAACTTCATTAATGATCCCCAACGTTCAGAAGTGATTCAAGGTGTTTTTAAGCAAGCTTAGAAGCCATTGATCAATAACAAGAAACAACAAGCAACTAGAATCAAGAGAGAATCAAAGAGAAAGCATCAAACCTCAAGTTTGAGCATTTCAATCCTATTTTTCATTCAATATTCATTTTGCTTTCAAGAACACTTATTGTGCTCAATTGTATTTATTCTTGAGTGTTCTTTCTTTGTTCTAGAATTGTGCAAACATATTTGCCTTGTGAGGTTTTTCTTGTAAGTTTGCAAATTTGTAATCTTCTCTTTGAGAAAAGAGTGTTCTTAAGAATTGGGGTATATTCTTGAGGGAGTTGTAAGGTTATCTCTTTGGCCTCAAAAGAAAGAACAAATTAGTGAATTTGTTGGAAAATCCTTAGTGTGGATAGCTAAGGTAGTGGACGTAGACTTTGGTTGATAAAGTCGAACCACTCTAAATCGATGTGCAATTACGTTCAATTTTCTGCAAAAGCTTCCACCAAAATTTTTATTACCAATTCACCCCCCCCCCCTCTTGGTCGATTCCATCGATCGATTAACTCAATAATTAGCACCCCCACAACGCCCAAAATTGGTACCTAGTCGATTACCCTATATTTCAAAATTGAAAATTTAAAGTTCAAAATTTTATTTAATTTAAAAATTACAATGTATGCGTATTTTAAAAAGGATGTTAATTTACTAAGACTAATAACGACCACCCCCAAGCAAAAGTGAAAGCTTTGTTATCAACCACAATAAATGAAAATTGCCTTAATAATTTAGAAATCATGATGTGGGTTTTTGAAAAGGATGTTGATTTACTTCGGGAGTCAATAATTGTCACCCCCAGGCAAAAGTGGGAGATACACTACTAACCCCCTAATAAATGAACATTGTCTTATTTTGAAAACAAAATGTAATCAAACTATCGGTTATGGAACCTAATTATATTAAATGAATTAATTAAGGCTTCCCTTTAACTTAAAGTGTTAAATTATGAAATTTAAATAACCTAAAAGATTAAACCTAAAATGTAGGCTCTAATATTAATCCAAATCGTTTTTAATAAATTATTGAGTTGAATAATCAAAATGGAATCTCGATCATAAAAGGGAGGACTAAATAAAAAATTATCCTATATTAAAGGACTAGTTATGGAATTAAGCCTAAAGTGGAGGCTCTAAATATTAACCTAATATGTTTTAACCAAATATTGAATCGAATTATTAAAATGGAACCTCGAACAAAAACTAGGATCAAATTAAAAATTCCCCTAAATTAAAGGACTAATTATTAAATTAAGCCTAAAGCTGAGGCTCTAATTATTAAACTACTCAGTTTTAGCCAATTATTTGTTCAAATAATTAAAATGTAACCTCGAGCATAAGTGAGGACCAAATTTAAAATTCCCCTAATTAAAGGACTAAGTATGAAATTAAGCCTAAAATAGAGGCTCTAATTATTAACCTAGTCAATTTCAATCAATCATTGATTCGAATAATTAAAATAAAACCTCGATTAAAAGTGAGGACCAAATTAAAAAGAATTCCTAAATTAAATGACTAAGTATGAAAATTAAGCCTAAAATAGAGGCTCTAATTATTAACTTAGTCAATTTTAATCAATTTTTTATTTGAATAATTAAAATAGAACATCGAGAAAAAACGAAGACCAAATTAAAAAATCCCTTAAATTAAAGTACTAAGTATAAAATTAAGCCTAAAATAGAGTCTCTAATTATTAACCTAGTCAATTTTAATCAATTATTGGATCAAATAATTAAAATGGGACCTTTTGCCAAGGACCAAATTAAAAACTCCCCTAACCAAAGGACTAAATCTAAAGAGAATAATCCAAAATTAGGACTAAAATACTATAAACCTAATCTAAGAGTTTAATCTAAAACCTAAATAAGCTATCAAGGACTAAATTAAAATAATTTTAAAATGCAGAGTTAAAATCAAAGAGCAAGCATAGTGACTAAATTAAAATAAAACAAAATATAAAGTCAAAACAGTGGGAAATTACAACTGGAAACTAATGGACTAAAATGTAAATATCAATAATTTAAAGCAGAAATTAAAATGTAAATATCAATAATTGTTTTCACACTTAAACGGCTCCAATAACTTCATTAATGATCCCCAACGTTCAGAAGTGATTCAAGGTGTTTTTAAGCAAGCTTAGAAGCCATTGATCAATAACAAGAAACAACAAGCAACTAGAATCAAGAGAGAATCAAAGAGAAAGCATCAAACCTCAAGTTTGAGCATTTCAATCCTATTTTTCATTCAATATTCATGTTGCTTTCAAGAACACTTATTGTGCTCAATTGTATTTATTCTTGAGTGTTCTTTCTTTGTTCTAGAATTGTGCAAACATATTTGCCTTGTGAGGTTTTTCTTGTAAGTTTGCAAATTTGTAATCTTCTCTTTGAGAAAAGAGTGTTCTTAAGAATTGGGGTATATTCTTGAGGGAGTTGTAAGGTTATCTCTTTGGCCTCAAAAGAAAGAACAAATTAGTGAATTTGTTGGAAAATCCTTAGTGTGGATAGCTAAGGTAGTGGACGTAGACTTTGGTTGATAAAGTCGAACCACTCTAAATCGATGTGCAATTACTTTCAATTTTCTGCAAAAGCTTCCACCAAAATTTTTATTACCAATTCACCCCCCCTCTTGGTCGATTCCATCGATCGATTAACTCAATAATTAGCACCCCCACAACGCCCAAAATTGGTACCTAGTCGATTACCCTATATTTCAAAATTGAAAATTTAAAGTTCAAAATTTTATTTAATTTAAAAATTACAATGTATGCGTATTTTAAAAAGGATGTTAATTTACTAAGACTAATAACGACCACCCCCAAGCAAAAGTGAAAGCTTTGTTATCAACCACAATAAATGAAAATTGCCTTAATAATTTAGAAATCATGATGTGGGTTTTTGAAAAGGATGTTGATTTACTTCGGGAGTCAATAATTGTCACCCCCAGGCAAAAGTGGGAGATACACTACTAACCCCCTAATAAATGAACATTGTCTTATTTTGAAAACAAAATGTAATCAAACTATCGGTTATGGAACCTAATTATATTAAATGAATTAATTAAGGCTTCCCTTTAACTTAAAGTGTTAAATTATGAAATTTAAATAACCTAAAAGATTAAACCTAAAATGTAGGCTCTAATATTAATCCAAATCGTTTTTAATAAATTATTGAGTTGAATAATCAAAATGGAATCTCGATCATAAAAGGGAGGACTAAATAAAAAATTATCCTATATTAAAGGACTAGTTATGGAATTAAGCCTAAAGTGGAGGCTCTAAATATTAACCTAATATGTTTTAACCAAATATTGAATCGAATTATTAAAATGGAACCTCGAACAAAAACTAGGATCAAATTAAAAATTCCCCTAAATTAAAGGACTAATTATTAAATTAAGCCTAAAGCTGAGGCTCTAATTATTAAACTACTCAGTTTTAGCCAATTATTTGTTCAAATAATTAAAATGTAACCTCGAGCATAAGTGAGGACCAAATTTAAAATTCCCCTAATTAAAGGACTAAGTATGAAATTAAGCCTAAAATAGAGGCTCTAATTATTAACCTAGTCAATTTCAATCAATCATTGATTCGAATAATTAAAATAAAACCTCGATTAAAAGTGAGGACCAAATTAAAAAGAATTCCTAAATTAAATGACTAAGTATGAAAATTAAGCCTAAAATAGAGGCTCTAATTATTAACTTAGTCAATTTTAATCAATTTTTTATTTGAATAATTAAAATAGAACATCGAGAAAAAACGAAGACCAAATTAAAAAATCCCTTAAATTAAAGTACTAAGTATAAAATTAAGCCTAAAATAGAGTCTCTAATTATTAACCTAGTCAATTTTAATCAATTATTGGATCAAATAATTAAAATGGGACCTTTTGCCAAGGACCAAATTAAAACTCCCCTAACCAAAGGACTAAATCTAAAGAGAATAATCCAAAATTAGGACTAAAATACTATAAACCTAATCTAAGAGTTTAATCTAAACCTAAATAAGCTATCAAGGACTAAATTAAAATAATTTTAAAATGCAGAGTTAAAATCAAAGAGCAAGCATAGTGACTAAATTAAAATAAAAAAATATAAAGTCAAAACAGTGGGAAATTACAACTGGAAACTAATGGACTAAAATGTAAATATCAATAATTTAAAGCAGAAATTAAAATGTAAATATCAATAATTGTTTTCACACTTAAACGGCTCCAATAACTTCATTAATGATCCCCAACGTTCAGAAGTGATTCAAGGTGTTTTTAAGCAAGCTTAGAAGCCATTGATCAATAACAAGAAACAACAAGCAACTAGAATCAAGAGAGAATCAAAGAGAAAGCATCAAACCTCAAGTTTGAGCATTTCAATCCTATTTTTCATTCAATATTCATGTTGCTTTCAAGAACACTTATTGTGCTCAATTGTATTTATTCTTGAGTGTTCTTTCTTTGTTCTAGAATTGTGCAAACATATTTGCCTTGTGAGGTTTTTCTTGTAAGTTTGCAAATTTGTAATCTTCTCTTTGAGAAAAGAGTGTTCTTAAGAATTGGGGTATATTCTTGAGGGAGTTGTAAGGTTATCTCTTTGGCCTCAAAAGAAAGAACAAATTAGTGAATTTGTTGGAAAATCCTTAGTGTGGATAGCTAAGGTAGTGGACGTAGACTTTGGTTGATAAAGTCGAACCACTCTAAATCGATGTGCAATTACTTTCAATTTTCTGCAAAAGCTTCCACCAAAATTTTTATTACCAATTCACCCCCCCTCTTGGTCGATTCCATCGATCGATTAACTCAATAATTAGCACCCCCACAACGCCCAAAATTGGTACCTAGTCGATTACCCTATATTTCAAAATTGAAAATTTAAAGTTCAAAATTTTATTTAATTTAAAAATTACAATGTATGCGTATTTTAAAAAGGATGTTAATTTACTAAGACTAATAACGACCACCCCCAAGCAAAAGTGAAAGCTTTGTTATCAACCACAATAAATGAAAATTGCCTTAATAATTTAGAAATCATGATGTGGGTTTTTGAAAAGGATGTTGATTTACTTCGGGAGTCAATAATTGTCACCCCCAGGCAAAAGTGGGAGATACACTACTAACCCCCTAATAAATGAACATTGTCTTATTTTGAAAACAAAATGTAATCAAACTATCGGTTATGGAACCTAATTATATTAAATGAATTAATTAAGGCTTCCCTTTAACTTAAAGTGTTAAATTATGAAATTTAAATAACCTAAAAGATTAAACCTAAAATGTAGGCTCTAATATTAATCCAAATCGTTTTTAATAAATTATTGAGTTGAATAATCAAAATGGAATCTCGATCATAAAAGGGAGGACTAAATAAAAAATTATCCTATATTAAAGGACTAGTTATGGAATTAAGCCTAAAGTGGAGGCTCTAAATATTAACCTAATATGTTTTAACCAAATATTGAATCGAATTATTAAAATGGAACCTCGAACAAAAACTAGGATCAAATTAAAAATTCCCCTAAATTAAAGGACTAATTATTAAATTAAGCCTAAAGCTGAGGCTCTAATTATTAAACTACTCAGTTTTAGCCAATTATTTGTTCAAATAATTAAAATGTAACCTCGAGCATAAGTGAGGACCAAATTTAAAATTCCCCTAATTAAAGGACTAAGTATGAAATTAAGCCTAAAATAGAGGCTCTAATTATTAACCTAGTCAATTTCAATCAATCATTGATTCGAATAATTAAAATAAAACCTCGATTAAAAGTGAGGACCAAATTAAAAAGAATTCCTAAATTAAATGACTAAGTATGAAATTAAGCCTAAAATAGAGGCTCTAATTATTAACTTAGTCAATTTTAATCAATTTTTTATTTGAATAATTAAAATAGAACATCGAGAAAAAACGAAGACCAAATTAAAAAATCCCTTAAATTAAAGGACTAAGTATAAAATTAAGGCTAAAATAGAGTCTCTAATTATTAACCTAGTCAATTTTAATCAATTATTGGATCAAATAATTAAAATGGGACCTTTTGCCAAGGACCAAATTAAAAACTCCCCTAACCAAAGGACTAAATCTAAAGAGAATAATCCAAAATTAGGACTAAAATACTATAAACCTAATCTAAGAGTTTAATCTAAAACCTAAATAAGCTATCAAGGACTAAATTAAAATAATTTTAAAATGCAGAGTTAAAATCAAAGAGCAAGCATAGTGACTAAATTAAAATAAAACAAAATATAAAGTCAAAACAGTGGGAAATTACAACTGGAAACTAATGGACTAAAATGTAAATATCAATAATTTAAAGCAGAAATTAAAATAACAGAAATTTAAAAGCCAAAAATGTAAATAATAAAAATTTACCAATTGAATGAAATTAAAGGTTAGATTTTTTTAATATTTACCCGGACCATAAATAATGTGAGTCATACCTCAAGGCAGGTTTTCGCGATGTCGGAAATTAATTCGAATAAACATTTTTTACAAGTTAGACGTTAGAAGTTAGTAAATTAGTAAGTTAGCAGTTAAAAGTTCAAATTTTACTCGTACCATAATAATGTGAATCATACTCCAGGGCGGGTCACCACAAGGTCGTATTAAACGTTTAATATCAATATTATTATATCAGAGACCAAAATGTAATGAAATAAAAAAAAGTAGGTTATTAACAAAATAGTGACTAAAACGAATAAATTACAAATATCACATCAAATTCATAATAAACTAGAAAAAAGCCATCTAGTGATCAACATGCAAAAAACAAGAGTGACTAAGGTGGCGTTTGGTTCGCTGGAATGTTTATGAGGGAATTGGAATCTGTGAAGGAATTGGAATCTGTAGGAATTGGAATCCAATTCCATATTCTGTTTGGTTGGCAGGAAATGGAATTGGAATCCAATTCTATATTCTTTTTTGTTCGCAGACATGTCAGATGAATTTGATTTCAGTAATGTAAAATGACAGAATTGTCATTCTTGTTTTTTTGCTTGAAAAACTTGAAAAAAAACTTGAATATGGGAAAGTGGTGGAATTAGATTCCAATTCCCACCAATTCCAAGGGATTTCATCCAATCAAACGCCACCTTAATTACTACATAATCAAATAGGAAGGGAAATCAGCACAAACAAGCCCTGCCATTCGAAATAAAATCAAAGCAGTCCAAAGACAATGACAAAGATGTAAATATTCGACTAAACTAGGGGACCTGAGTATGGTTTACCCTAAAACTTAAGTACATGTTAAAATTTGCTATTTTTGGTTAAAAGCTATCCTAAACTAAAAATAAATAAAAGACCCTTTCTTCTTTCAACTCTTTCTCCCCTGCATCTCTCGACCGAAAGACCCAAAGGTCTCACCAACGCCGTCGGCCACCGCCTTGATGGCCATTCTCAAGCTCCGACCGGCGACCGAAGGAAGCCTAGGCTTACCCCAAACGAACCGAGGCCCTTCGGTTCTTCATCTCCCCACTCTCAACCAAGGCTGAGCCAAGTCCCAAGCCAGCGTCGCCAACCATAGATTGGCGCTCATTCTCACCTCCTACCACCGTTCACGACGGTTAAGGCACCTAAATCGAACCCCAAACTAACCTAAACTCAATTTTTTACAACCCGCAACTCAGATACGAAGCTAGAATCACCGAGAGTAGCCCCCAAACTCTTCAAAATCTCTTTTGACCCTTCGGTTTCTTGTTCTCCGGTGACCCTAAAGCCACCAAACACAACATGCAAGACTCCTAGAGACCTAAGGAAAACCTGAACCTTCGGTTTCTCCCAACCCCGAAGGCTCGACTACTCCGGCGACTAGAGGACCCCAACGACATCCCGAACCGAACAAGGTAAACTCACCACTACTCTTCGTTTTTTTGCTTTATCCTATTTCAAAAAAAAAAAGAATGGCTGCTGTTCGGGGAAAAAAACTACCTTTCGAAAAAACTCTGAATTTTGTATTTCTTCCTCAATATTCGAATTGCTAACCGGTTACAATGATTTTGTTTGGGGTTTTATAACCCATTACAAGGTTACAAGTGTAAAAATCAAAAAAAATTTACTTTTTGTTTGCTGATTTTTGTTTTTTATCGATTACATGGCCTGCTGACGAGATGAGGATGGTCGATTTGGTGCTGTTGGCAGTCGTCGTGGTTTGCTGTGGTGACTTATTAGAACAATTAGTGTTTGCTGGAAGCTGTCGTGGAGGGTCCTCGTGAGAGAGGGACCACTGTTGGGGTGGATTTCTCACGTGAGATGGGCAGATGGAGCGACGGCGGGGAGCTAAAGTATCTACTAGGGCTTAACAAATCCCAAATTTGGACGATCCAGACCGTCTATCGCTACTCCCATCTGTTGGTTAGGATCATGCGGCGCATGGGTTAACAATGAAAACCCTAATCTGATATATTTGCACAAGTGGGCTTCTGTCGGGTCACCAAAGCTGTTGGACCTTTGTAATTTAGGATTTATATTGGGTTTGGCTTAATTATTGGGTTATATTGTGATGGGTTTTGTTTTGTAAATGGACTTGAATTTGGATTTAATAATTGTATTTGATATCCAATAACAGGGCTTTAATTTTAAATCTGAAAAAAAATTCCTAAGAGAACAAGTATGGTCACCCACCCAAATAGGCAAATGCTTGAAATTTCACAAAACCTCCAACTATTTTTCATCCATGCCACCGAAGCCACTTGAGGCAAATTGATTATCGACCCATGAGTAACTTGTTTGTCTTTGATCGCTTTCACTCTAGTTCGAATCATTCGAACAAAATTAGGGTATTAAAAGTGCCCTTCGAGTATTGATATCAATTTTTCATTCTGGAATTTGAACAATTTGAAAAACAACAGGTAGTATCGATACCACGAGAGTATCAATACTTTTCTTACATTTGGTATTGATACCACATGAATAATATCAATAATGTTCATGTAGTATGGATACTACTTACCCAGAAAACAGATTTGTGTTTAAATTGTAATTTAATGGACTTTGAATTATTTTTGAAAACTTTGAACAAATTTAATCAAGTCCAAAAACATTTTGCCCTCAATTTGTTATATCAAAATATCACAAAACATGATTCAACATATTCCAACAATCAAATATCAAATAGAGTCAAATTTGTATTCAATTTAATATTTATTTCATTGAACATTATTTCATTCATTTATATTCTTATTCTAGTGTTATTGGGTGTGTGTTTGCCAACAATTTATCATTGTGAGGATATTCAAATTTTTCTCATTTGTAGTTACTTCTTGGGAAGAATTTAACACTTAAGACTTTAGGGTATAAGTCTTATTGTTTTGTAAGGTTACACATTATCCTAAAAGGTTTGAACAAATTAGTGAATATGTTGAAATCCTTCGTGTGGAAGCTAAGGTAGTTGATGTAGAGAGAAATAGAGGAGTGGATTGTCAATAAAAATTTGTTGGAAGCTTTAGAGAGAAATAAGAAAAATAACAAAAGAAATTTTAGAGTGGTTCAACTTCCTAAATGAAGTCTACATACTACTCCAACTAGAGAAATAGAGGAGTTGAGTGAAGAAAAGAAGAGCTTGTTCCAACTCAATGCAAAGGCAATTTGTGCACTTGGCCTTGATGAATATGGGAGAGTGTCATCTTGTTCCAATACCAAGGAGATTTGGGATAAGCTTGAAGTTACCCATGATTATAAAAACTTCAAGATGAGACCGAATGAGGATATAAAATCAATGACCGATATATTTTCGATTATTGTCAATGGTCTCAAAGACTTTGGAGAAGTCATCCCAAATGAGAAGCTTGTTAAGAAGATGATATTTAATCTTCCCAAGTCTTGGCAATCAAATAAGATCACAATGGTTGAAGCAAAGAATCAAAGACTCTCACTCTAGATGAGCTTATTGGGTCTTTACTTACTCATGAAATAATGGTGAAGGAAGAAAAAGAACAAGAGAATAATGAAAAAAAGGAAATTGAGAAGAAAAAGAAATTGACATTACTCTCAAATCCACCAAAGATAAAAATGGCTCAAATGAAGAGGATGAAGATAAAGAAATGACAATGTTTGCCAAAAGATTCAAGAGATTCATGAAGTCCAACTTGTGTCTCATGGCCACAGAGGATGATTCTAAGGTAACCTCTAATTCATATATTTCAAATTATTATTCTTTTGATGAATTAAAAGAGGCTTATGATGAATTAGCCTTAGAATTTGAGAACATGATTTCTAAGCATTAAAAAATATTTCAAAATTGAAAAATGAAAATATTCTCCTTTCTAAGACTAATCATGAACTTGAAAGTCAAGTCAAGTCAAGGATATGCAAGTCAAACTTGAGGAATTTGAAAAGAAAAATCAAGATTTGTATAACTTACTTTCAAAAGTCCATGATGATCGTCAAAAGAAGCTTGATGATCTTAAAGCTTGTTTTAATCATGTTGGAAAAAATTTGAAAAAGGTGAAAGTTCAAAACCAAACTATGTTAAAAATATCTTTAAATATTATAAATATGGAGGTCCCCAAAGAACCTCAAATATAAAGGTCATTAGAAGCATATGGGTCCCTAAAGGACTAATTACTACCAATGATAAGGATATCCTTGAAGAATTGATACTAAAGGGAAAAGATTATTGGGAGCTACTGCTTATAGACCCAAAAGAATTTGGGTACTAAAATCAAAACTTGATATATGTTTGTAGGTGGAGGAGCATTGCTACAAGGCACAAAATAGAAGTTCAAATTCATGGTACCTTGATAGTGGATGCTCAAGACATATGATCAGTGACAATAGTCGATTCATGATACCTTGATAGTGGATGCTCTTCCTCTCTTTGTTGAAACTTATGCCCAAATCTGAGTCCTGGACGAGTCTTCTTTGAGATGACAGTCTTGGTTGGGTTTTGAACATTTTTCACTACAACTTTTGGCGATGTATTCATGAAACCCTTTAAAATGCCTAATTGGATCGATTCTTGGACTTTGCACATTAATGTCCTACTTGTCATAAAAAATCTGATATAGGCGTCTGAGATGTTTTTATGGTTATATCTGAATAATTTATTCTTAAATCTATGGGCTAGTCTTAGATCACTTTTCCCTTATATTTCTTGCTCTGATCTTCATTATTTTTATCTTCCACAAAACAACCTTTATCGGGTTTAATTGTTCTACTCTCTAATGGACGAGGTATTTCTAATTTCGTCTTAAAACCCTTGTTCTTCTCCTTACAGCTCTCAATTTCCCAATTATAAGGATGTATAATTCTATTCTCAATATTACTACACGCGTTAATGAGGCACCCTGGGGTTTCAACCTGGTTCGTTCGATGAACCTTCTTGTGATACCATTCCTGGTAAGTTGTCAATTATGGTTGAATATACTTTGGTGATATCAATCCAGCCTCAAGCATTTCAGAGTGTAACTTCTAGCATGAGAAATGGAATTGGGGGAATTGAAAGCTATGAGAGATTTTCTTCACATTTAAATCTCTCTGAGAACCTGATAAAGGGCTAGCCTGCAAAGAATGAGATGTTGGGGATTGATTCTGAAGGTTTGATTCAAGATTTGTAGTATTCGACAAGCTAAAACGTTGGCTTGTAGATGCATGTCCCTGGTCCATTTTATTCTCTTTAGTACTAGGTTCATTGGTTAATTTTGGGCTCCCAAAGAGCTTAGATTTTTCATTTTCAAAGCACAACAACCCGTCCGTGATGAGACTTCGAACCTCTAGTCTTAAGATCCTATAATTCGTTGTGGAGTGGATGACATCCTCAGTGTGAAATTTGCATGGATTTTTTACGCTCTTCTTATTTGACTACACATAATCATTTGGTCTTAGCAGGATTAGTGCTAAAAGGCAATTTTTGAAGAGAAAAAGTAGCAAATCTGAGTATAACCAGGGGATTGGGACAAGTGGCGCTTTTTTCTTGTTCTTTTTATCCCTCTTAATTGGTATTTGAACTTCTTCTATGCCATTCTTCTTCAGGTGAAGCTCATCTCTTATAAGAAAACCTTCATCTTCCGTTGTCTTCTCACTTATTATCACTTCACCATTTTCTTTCAGGAACACATCTGATTCTAAAGCTGGCTTGAGCTATCTTGCACCCTAACAACCTCTTGATCATCTGTTGATGCCACTTTAGCCTTACTACTAACATTCATATTCTCATTCGAAGCTTTTGCCTTTTCTTGCCTAGTGGGATCCTATAAAGCCTTCTCTCAGTAGATCACAACATTCACCATCTTCATTAATTTGGACATCTACTCTCTTGATTCATCCTAGAAATTTCTTGCTTTATCATTCATTTCTTGTTGAGTTTTGACAAGTTGTTCATGAAGTTTCTTGATTTTACTAACACATGCTAAAACCTCATTCATGGCTCTCAATCTTTCTTTAGGCATATCAGAGTGGCTCCAAATTACTTTCAGAATTTGTGTTATAAAATCCTCCACTAAAACATAAATAATAAAAGTTAAAGGGTAAAAGTGTAAATAAAAAAAATTAAATAATCGAATAAAATTAAAGATTAACAGTCATTTTTAATTCTTACTCAAACCATAAATAACGCGAATCGTACCCTGGGTCGGGTCATCGCAAGGTCGTAAATTAATTTGAATATTTTTTAAAAATTAGTAAGTTAGAAGTTAGAATTTTACTCAGACCATAAATAATGTGAGTCATACCCCAAGACGGATCATCGTGAGGTCGTAAATTAATTCAAACGATTAGAAAAATAATAAATTAAAAACAATGACCAAATTAAAATAAAATAAAATACAATACCAAATTAAAGTAAAGTAACATAAACAAAAGTGAACAAAAAAAACACAGCATCAAATTCGAAGAAATGAAAAAGAAAATAGGGGACTAATGATCAAACTGCAAAAACAATTGAGAGTTAAGGGGATTAACAGGTGATTTAGCCGAAAACTTTACTATAAAAGCCTATTTTTATTGTTTTGAATCATTTTAGAACCCGAACTCAAAAAAAAAAAACTCATCTCTCTCAACTCACCTTTTCTTCCATTCTCTGGGCCGGCACCTTCAAGACCCCTGACCGCCGCTCGCCCGTCGTAAATCGGTGCCTCTTCCACTCGTCGACCCCCACCGTAAATCGGCGTTCTTCCCCTCTCCGACCACCACCAATGGTGATGGGTTAAGCCAAAACCAAGACCTAGACTAAACTTAAGCCTTCTCCTTTCCTAATCTAAACGACGACGACGTGGTGCTCGAATCACTAAGGTAAACAAACTACCCTTCCTCCCTCTATATTTTGTTTGCTTCGAAATAATGAAAAAGAAAATTGTTTATCTACCTTGAAATGCTCTATTGCATATTGTCTCTCTTTTTTCGAATATGGAGAAAAAAAGCTTCTGTTACAATGCTTTTCTTTTCAGAGAAAAATGGGAGAGCCTCCTCCTTACACATTGTTTGTTTTGGGTTTTATATCCCATGTTGCCATCTAGAAAAAAATAAACAAAATGCTCCCTTTTTACAACTCTGATTTTTTTGCTTGTGCGACCATTGACGAGGCTATGAGGGACCATCGGTGCTTGAACAGCTGCTAGCGTTAAGGTGTTGAGAGCTTGGGATCACTGGCTGAGGTGGCACACAAAGAGTCAACACTGGCGGCGCAAATGATGACGACCATTAATGCGAGGGTTAATTTTCAGTCGTTGGATCAGTTGTGAATCCAACGGTCGATAGCAGTGGCGGCTAAGGTGTTTCCTATGGTTTCAAAGCCCTAAATTTGTTTGAGTTGGACCGAAAGTTCTCCATTGATGTTGGGCCAACACATTGGGTTTGTAACATGGACATTGGAATATATTTTGGATTATGGTTTTATTTGGTTTCCATTTGGCTTGTTTGTTTTGTATTTGGACAATTGGACATTTGGTTTGGATTGTATTTAGGCAACTAACAATGAAAGCTTTAATTTGGACTTTAATTTGGATCCAAAATAAACATATTGGTTACAACCCAATTAAGCACCCAAAATATCTGAATGCTCTCATTAACCAAATGCAAAATTTCATGAATTATCTTTCACCCATGCCTCCAACATCACTTGAATTAATTCGACCTCAATGCGCGAACATCTTTCAATTGGTCTTCGATCATCTTCAATCAGAATTGAAATGTTCGACAAAATTAGGGTATTACAAGTACCTAAACTATCAGTTTTGTTTTGTTTTATTTTAGTACCTAAACTTTCATTTGTTTCAAAATCATACCTAGCGTTTACTTTTTGTTTCATTTTAGTACCCATCCTTAAAAACTTAACAACATGTTGCACACGTGGTATTTTATGGGTAAATTAAATCTTTCATCACATAACTTTCTTATATTTTGGTCATTAAAGTTTTTGTGACATGAATTTTTTTATTAACATATAATTAAAATAAAAAAGTAAATTTAAATGTTAGAGTTATTAAATTAGGATTGATTTTAAAGTTAAGTAATTAAATTAAAAAAATCAAACTTCTGCGACCAAAATAGGAGTAAGAAGGTAGTTGAGTGATGAATGATGTAATTTAGCCATAAAAAAGTGTCATATTGTAACAATTCCGCTAAGTTTTTAACGACAATGTACCAAAACGAAACAAAAAGCAAATGTTAGGTATGATTTTGAAACAAATGAAAATTTAGGTACTAAAACGAAATAAAATTGATAATTTAAATAGTAAATGTGTAGTTTACCCTTTATAATATTTCAAAATAGTATAAAAAACATTGTTTTTATATATATATATATATATATATATATATATATATATATATATATATATATATATATGAACAACCATTAATTACTTTAAAGGTCGCACAAAAAAAGTGGCGGATCTACAATTATTTTTCAAGATGAACACACGTGTATTAAAAACAATTTCTTTTGTATGAGAGTAGGTAAAAAAAAAGTTCAGGGTGAATACAATTAATAATATCAATAAATAGTCGAATAAAATTTAGATTTTAAAGTAAGCACGTACACACCTTCAACTCAACGTGGATCCACCACCGCATAGAACTTTCATTACAGAACCAGAACCAGAACCAAAAAACAAGTTGAGAGGAGCCAAGCGGATCCTACAATTAGGGACATAAGCGTAGAAGAAATGGTTTTCGACGGACGAAGATTTTGTTTGAATGATTTAAAATAAATTTATATAGAATATCTTCTAAAATCATATCAAGGAAGGTGTTTTTCTTAGTGGTAAAATTGTTGTCTTCACTCTAATTTGTTCACTTGAGTTTGAATCTTATTAGAGGTAAAATTTTGAAATCTTTAATATTACAACCAATCGGATGGTGTCATTGGGGTGTGCAAATTCGAATATCGAATCCAACCAGATTCAAAAATTCGGATATAAAAAAATTTCGAATACTTAAAATAATAATTCATATTCGATTTGGATATCTGGATCCGAATATAAAACTTAATTTGACAAAAAAAATAAATTTTACATTTTATATTTTATAATTTAATGTAACTTATCTGATACATCTATTATATATTATATAAATATTTAATTACCCATACAATAAATAATTAAATATCCTAATTTTTTTGGGTTAAAGTTTTAATGTGTTAGTGAGTTACTCATTTATTGGGCTAAAGGGTATCTAAAATCTAAAAGACCAATTTTTTTTCTTCTTCAAATTTTATAATTCGAGATTGGAATTTATTTGATCCGAATGTGATTTGATCATCTGAAATTATTTTCGGATATCTGATCCAAATTATTAGAAAATAAAAAAATAGATCGAATATCTAAACTTTTGGATTGAATCAACAGGTCAACGTATCAGATTGATCAGATCAGATCATTTTGCACACCCCTACGTGTCACCATTTCATTGATTGTAATTAATATAATAAAAATTTTATACTATTTGTTTAAATACTGACATTGTAATTTGTCATGTCATCACTTTAGTTCATTTGAACACGCCATGCTAGCATCTTCGTCCACATGAACCTGCTTAGTCAGCAAAATATGATGACCACTGTTAAATAATGATTTTCATTTAATCAAGGAGTATTTTGACCCAAAATAAAATGTTGGGGCTAATATACTCCAAATAAAGACTAGAGTAAACTACATCATTCCTCACTGAACTTTACTCTCTCTCATATTTCACACATTGTACTTTCAATTTTCTAATTTACTTACTAATTTTTGAATTGCTCTTATTTTGGTCATTACAAATTATTTTATTATTATTATTCTATGATGTGGTATTTTTTATTATTAAAATATAAAATAATTTAAAATAAATAATAAAATAATATTTTCACTTCTCCATCATCTGCAGCATCACCACCACCCCTTCATGTCACCGGTGACCACCATTGGCCTTTAGAATCGTATCTGTTTGGTCCCAAATTATACCAAGAGACTTTCTTTGACACGCTGAGTCTGAATCTGTTGGTTGTTTCATCAAGAAATGTCCCGAAACTCGTGAGTCTCGACTAAAACATTTTGACTTCCTCAGTTTTGATCTTCTATTCATGGACTTCGGAGCATGTTTCGATAAAATGGAGGTCGGATTCGGGCTCAAGGGGTCGAGGCGAAGTGACCCATGAAATATGGGACCAACAGCCACCATCTAATGCGATCAATGACAATCGATGTATCGATTCTCACTTTTGATCATATTCGAATCATGTTCCGACAAAATGGAGGACCAATTCGGACTCAGGAGGTCGATATGAAGAAATTGATGAAATCTAAGACCGAACGACCATCATGTATGGTCGTCGTTGACGGCATCCAACACCGACGAATAGTAGACGACCACCATCTATTTTTATTTCATATTAAATAATAATAATAATAATAATAATAATAATAATAATAATAATACCACATCATACTAAAATAATAATAAATAATTCAAAGTGACAAAAATAAAAACAATTCAAAAGTTCAGTGAGTGAATTGGAAAAATTAAAAGTACAGTGAGTGAAACAAGAGAGAACAAAATTAAGTGAGATTATAGATTCTTAGTCTAAATTTTCTTAATTTAACTTATTTTATGTAGATTTTATTCAAATTTATTTCATTACAAGTATCTATATATTATTGTTATCAATTCATTTATAATACACTATAATGACTGACTATGAATATAGTTATATAGATGTATTGATTGTAATTATAATTTTATTTTAAAATTATAATAATTAATTTTAATTTTATTCATATAAATATATTAATTATAATGGTAACTCTTTTAAGAAAACTTCTAATACATCAATTTTTGTTAATAATATTAGAGATTGGCCATCAAATCAATAAGAATGGACCACTTCCATTTAATAGTTTGGTCGGAGAATTGGGCCATTTAACACACATGGTTTGAAAGTCCAAAATAAGAAGAGGATTGCTGACTGGATAAATAGATTGTTTTTCCCCCTCGAATCTAAGGCTTCGACTTGAGTAATCCATATCGACTCGCTTCACACTTCTGATTTTGGTGGGTGAGTCTCCCAACAGAAATTTTCTACATACACAATGACTCAAACTTGAGACTTTGTTTAAGCTATATTAAATTGATTACCACTTAAATCAATCTATAATAATATATATAGATTGTTTTCAATAGCCTAATAATGATGTTTTCTCTAATTTCCACCTACGTACAAATAGGTAATGTTTTAAAAGAAATTATAAATATATTAATTATGTTAATATATAAATATGAATTTATAATATTGAAATTATGTTAATATATAAGTTATAAATATTAATTTTATAATATCAAAAAAGAAAATTATTAATACAATATTTTTTTGACAAGATAGAAGTCATTAGTTTTATTAAAGATAGAAAAATATCTAAATTACAATAGAAATTTACAACCACAACTATAAATTAAAACATATAATAAGGGGATCAAGCTATTGAAAGGTAGATACGAACATATCTGAAAACAACGGTAAACGAACCACAAAAAGGATCAAGCTATTGAATGATCACTAACAAACCGTAAATTAGAATTAAGTAACGTGAGAAAACTATCCACGAACGCAAATCACGTATCCAAATCCAGCACGATGGTCCAAAGTAGAGAAGATCAACATGACAACAAATTAACGCCATCTTAATAAGTCACAGTGATATCAAACCCAGACCTGAGGAAAAGGGTAAAAAAATGACAGCAAAATGACTGAAAATGTACCAATAGGAAGAGGAAACATGTCATAAAGATTAAAAAAAAAAGATAGAATTATTAATTTAAAAATAAAAATAAAAATACAAATACAACATAATAAAATAAATAATAATAATGAACATTGACATTTGATAACTAATATTAATACTAATATCACCGCCTATTTTAAGGACAAAATCGCCACTAATACAATAAATTAAATGGAGTATCATAAAATGAAGTGAATATATCCGATATCAATATATGTAGATATCTCTAATATCTATACAAACATAAAACGAATGTTGACGAGATGAGATTCTTGTCTCATATTTTTACACGTTTTGTATTAAAGGTTGAATAATGAGAAGTACAAATCAATTGATTTCAATGATTAAATATATGATTGTTATCTTTAGAGATTTCAGATTCGAATACATCGTTTACAGAAATATTTTATATACATCAAATAGATATTATTTTATAATCAATCTAACTTAAAAAAAATGAATAACGATTATATTAACAAAAGCGACTTTGAATTATATGAGCATAACAATATATAAACTAATTTTTCTTTAACCCAACTCATTCAGCACATGTGAATGAGAAACAAATTTACATAATTAAACCACAACCTTTTAAGAAAATTAATTTTAGATACCAAAAAAAATATTAGGTTGCATCTAGAATTATAAATTTTTAAGTCTTAAAGGTTACTTTTGTCCCTGTAATTGATCTAATTTATTATTTTTGTCTCTATAATATTTTCACATTAATTAGCTCTCAAAGTTGTTTAGAGGCATCATCCTAGCTCTCAAAGTTTGTTGTCCGTTTTAACTAACAAAACCATGAGTCTTTTGCCTATGTAGATTAAGAGATTAGGTTAAAACATTTAGTAAACACAATGGTTCCAAAAAAATCCCAAAATTTTATTATTTATTTCAGTGAGATTAGGGGATTAGGTAAAAATTTGGGAATTTTTTAATCGTTGTGTTTAGTAAATATTTTATTATTTTTTAGTAAATGCCACATCATCATCAAACCACATCAACAATTTTAGCTAACATGAAAATTAATGACGTCTACAGACGTAGAAGACTAACGGCTCTGTTAGTCAAAACGGTTAACAGACTTTGAGGATTAGAATGACGCTGATAACTCCGTAAAAATACTCAATTTCTAGTCTTTTCAATTAAGTTATTGCTCGTCTAAACAAAGTATGCACAACATTTTAGTTGTATTTAGTTGCATGTAGGTTATATTAGTTTGTGGTGGATAAGTTTTGCTTCGGCAAGATTTATGTAGTTTAACTGATACTGCTGAGGAGAAAGGGTTGTGTGGACTGTGTATGTGCAGAAAACTTACAGAGGAAGAACATTTCAGTCGTGATAACATAATTTGCAAGGGCCAATGGAACAGAGAAGAACGTAAGGAGCGGATTTATCTCGCCGAGGCAAGGTTTATCTGAAGAGTCTGAAGCGAGTATGACGAAACCGCCTATGTCACACGCCAGCTGGATGACCTCCTTCACGTGCAAGCAAGCCTTAAATATTCTGATGGCCACCTTTCCTTTTTAAGTCTGGACAAGAAAACAACGGTTATTTAAGGAATCTCCAATTATGCAAAACCCTAAGAGGTTCTTCCCTATAAATAACCAGTCGTAGCCACCAAAAGAGGGAGGCAAGGAAGAAGAGAGAAGATCTTTACCTAAGGCGTGAGCGAGCAACTGCAGTGCTTTCTCACCGTTCACTAACCAACCTTCCTTGGTGTCCTCCATAGCCAGACTGTAGCAGAGCGGTGATCAGGTCTCGAGAGAGGCTGATCACCAAGGCAGGCGTGGCGCTGATCAGAATTATGACGACAGAGCCCCCAGTTTTGGGAGTCGTTCTTCCTTTGTTCTTAACTTTTTTATATGTTTGGGGTTGTATTAAACGTTGAATCTTGGATGATTTTTGATAGCACCATGACTGTCTTACTAGGTGTTAATCTCTGTGTTGCCTAAACAATTATTTTCTGTTTGTGAAAGATGAATTATGTTTTTTGCTCATGACTGTTTTGTTCATTGTTTAAATATTTTAACTTGACACTGTAAGAGCATTGAGAGATCGCCTTGGGTTTTAGTAAAACATGTCTTGGAAATATAAGAGCATTGAGAGATTGCCTTTTGTCTAGATAATGATTCTTAGATTTGAGAGAATTAAGATAGATCTACGTGAACAATGAAATGAATCTGGGATGGTGAAGTTCTAACTTGTCTACCTTAGAGATAAGGAGCGGGCAATCGACTAAACAGGATAGACGCTAGAGTAGGATAGACAATGCCTATAGTTCACGCTAAGAGCTATTGCTACAACAACAGTCTGATAAACCAAGGGTTATAGTTAACGCTGAGTAGTATTGCCATAGCAACCGTCTAGAATACCTAGTAATCCTGTCGGACAGCTTAAGCAAGTCATAATAATTCATTCAAGACTTAGAGTAATTGTTGTCAGTACAAAAGATTAGCACAAGTGCTCTGTGATAAGTCTAAATATGTGAGGTTGTTTGAATCATATTTAAATCCATACTTTGCCTTGTTTTGTTTTAGTAGTCTGCATATTTATTTTTCCTCGACCAAACTTTTCTGCAATCATACATTATACTATTTGCTTGCTTTGTTAATATTAGCTTTTTAGTTTGACAAGATAATAGGAATTGGTGTGTGACAACTGGTTCTAGTTTTGGTGAGGATAAATTTCTAAACCAATCCCTGAGGAGACAATAACTCACTCAATATTATATTACTTGCATTGATTGTATGTACTTGCATAGAATTGATTGCCTTAGCATATACATTTACAAGCGATCAAGTTTTTGGCGCCGTTGTCGAGGATTGACAACTTACAAAATTTTTATTCGCCACAACAAGTTTTTCTTGTCACTTTATATCTATCTAGTTCAACATAGTTTACTATTTTCTTTTGTAGATTTTTATTATTGCATGACCCTGATATCTGCTGGTAAACCTTTGGAACCATTCGACCCTAAAGTTGAGCAATTGTTTAGACAAAGGCTACGTGCCCAAAGAACTAGAGAACAATTAAACCAACTTCAAATGTAAGATAACATGGGAGATTTAGGGCCTGATGCATTAATCAATCTTCAAGTTTCAAGGCCAAGAGCAATACGAGATCATTTGAACCCAATCCTCGATGATCTCAATCCAGGCATAGTGGCACCTGAAATACAAGTAACTCATTTCGAACTTAAACCGGTGATGTTTAATATGCTAAAATCTATTGGCCAATTTAATGGTTCACCAAATGAGGATGCTAGACATCATGTTCGTGCTTTCCTTGAAGTATGCGATTCGTTTCGACAACAAGGAGTACATGAAGATGTTCTTAAACTAAAACTTTTCCCTTACTCCCTACGCGATAGAGCAAGAGCCTAGCTCAGTGGAGTTCCTTCCGGCTCAATGGAGTTATGGGCAGACTTATGCAAGAGTTTCTTACTTCGATATAATCCGCCCAATATGAATACATAGCTTCGCAATGACATTGGAAGTTTTCGCCAAGGAGATGATGAATCAATGTACGAATGTTGGTATAGATACAAAAGTCTACTTCGCAAATGTGTCAACCATGGATTTCATGACTGGACGTAAGTGGTGATGTTTTACAACGGAGTTAATGCACCAACTCGAATGATGTTAGATGCCTCCGCAAATGGCATCTTACTGGACAAATCACCCGAGGAAGCCTTTGATATTCTCGACAGGATAGCAAATAATAATTATCAATTCCCAAATACAAGATTGGGAACCGGCAAAAAAATAACTGGAGCATATGAATTTGAAGGTAAAGACTCGGTAGCTACCCAACTTTTGCCATAACTAATATGTTGAAAAATTTACAACGTCCTAATGAGATAAGAGAAGTCAAGGTGACTAATAACGCATGTATATTTTATCATGACAACCATCATGAGAGTGAATGTCCGGAAAACCATGAGTCAACCAATTTATTGGGCAACTACAATCGGAGCAATAATAACCCCTATTCAAACATGTACAATCCTGGTTGGAGACAACACTCGAATTTTTCATGAAGTAATCAAGGGAACAATAACAATCAAGCAGCAAATTACAGGCCACAGCAGAATAATTCAGACCATCAACATTTTCAGAATCAACATCATCAGCAACCCTGGCAAAACAATAAATGTATAGCTTCTTCCTCTAATACTAATTCCAATACTAATTCCTTGGAATTATCATTGCAGGAATTTATGGCCTCGACAAAATATTTCATGGCCTCTACAAAGACCTTGATGTACGAACACTCTGTAATAATTAAAAATCAAGTAAATTTGCTACAAAGCCAAGCCACACTTTTGCAAAGCCATAGTTCATCTCTAAGAGCATTGGACAATCAAGTGGGATAAATTGCTACGACATTATATTCTCGCCCACAAGGAAATCTCCCCAGTGATACTGAGATCACTAAACATCATGGAAAGGAGCAATGCAGTGTACTCATACTAAGGAGTGGAAAATAGGTCAACCAAAATGACAAGTTTGGGGGAGAACACCTAAACAGTCCTCGCCATGGCATAATACAACCAGAGGATCGAGCTAAAAATGAGGAAAGAGATGAATCGTCTGAAGAGAAAGAAAGGAATAAAGGCTCAGAAAAGAATCGTCTTGATAAAGAGAAATTCATGGCCAAGGCCAGAGAATTCTCAGCACCAACAACAGATGATGTGAGACCTCCACCACCATTCCCTCAACGATTGAAGAAGCATAATTACAACATCTAGTTCAAGAAATTTGTTGACGTTCTAGACCAGCTATATATCAATGTGCCTTTACTTGAAGCCATCGAGTAAATGCCTTCATATGCTAAGTTTCTCAAGGATATCATTACGAAGAAAATGAAGGTAGAACATGTTGCCACGACAACATAAATCTGTTCGGCAGTAAGCAAACTCCCACCAAAACAAAAAGACCCTGGCAGTTTTATAATACCATGCTCAATCAGTAATGACTTTGTAGGACGAGCTCTTGTTGATTTGGGGTCAAGTGTAAACTTGATACCAAAATCCATATTTATGAAACTAGAAGGGTATCACTTCTGTCCAACCTCAGTCATCCTACAGCTAGCCAATCGATCTTATGTGCGGCCCGAGGGAAGAATAGAAGACGTTATAGTAAAGGTGGACAAATTCGTATTTACAGTTGATTTTCTCATCTTGGATTGTAAAGCTGATGAAAACGCATCGATCATTCTGGGATGCCCTTCTTTAGCTACTAGAAGAATCCTAATAGATTGTGAAAAGGGAGAATTCACAATACGGGTCGGAGAGCAAAGCGTCACCATAAATGTATTTAGCTCCATGAAATATGTGAACGATTAAGAGGAATGCCAAAGCATTAACAAAGTAGAAGAAAAGACAATACTTGGACACGGTGAATTTCTAAGGCTCAACGAATACAACACTTTGTACCATGACCCTACAATTGAGATGCTTGAACAAGAAAATTTTTGCCCAGGCGAATTATTTTTTGAGGACGATTCTGTAACAACCCGGAAATTTTAAAGTAATATTTAATTGAAATTTGAGGTTTTAATTATAAAAATTTGTAAATTTTGGGGACTAAATTAGAAGTTTTTAAAATCTGTAGTTTGTTTTAGAGTTAAAACAAATTTAGGGACTAAACCCTAAATTTACCCAAGAAAAGTTGGTAAGTTTGGTTGATATATACGTGCAATTGGTTTCTGAAAATCAGAAACCAATTGATCCCAAAGTTTCCTCCCCCAACCTCAACTTCCAACCTCGATTTCGACGCCGTCTGACCTCCGATCGTTGTTTTGAAAACACTATCGTGTTCATCATCGAGCGAGGAACAAATCCCTTAAGTTAATTGAAGTGAAACGCTGCCAAACGCCTTGAATTTCAAGTCAAAGCCTCGACCTTTTTTTTAGCATAACCGCCTAGAAAATCCTAAATTCATTGCCGATCGTTGCTCTGTTTTTGACACCTCCCGCACCATCATGTTCGTTTTGTCGTTTCGAGTCCATCGGTGTCCTTATTGTCTTCGACGGCGATAGCGCGTGTGGATGTGAAGCGGTCAAAGTTTCTGATTTGTTAAAATTGAGCTCTCCCCGTTCAAAAATTTGAACCGAGCTTTGTAAGTATCTCGAAATCGCTTAAAATAATTTTTAGGAATTTTCCGTGAATTTTACGCTGCTGGAAGAGCACTCACGCACCCCCACGCGCAGCCACTGCGCTTGGAGAAGATTAAAATAACCAGTTTGACCGGTTTTTCAAAGAGTTTAACCGGTTGAAACGGTTTTTGACCGACCCGTTGACCCGACCCGACCGTTGACCGTTGACCGTTGACCGGGTGTTATTTTATTAATTAATTCGAAATGGGTGCTATTTTAATAATTAATTTGAAATGGGTGTTATTTCAGTAATTAATTCAAAATGGGTGATATTTTAGTAATTAATTCAAAATATGTGGTATTTTAGTAATTAATTTGAAAAGGGTGCTATTTCTGTAAAATTGTCGACAATTTGTTGACCTCCTTTGACCAGAATTTTGACCGGCTTTGACTGGCTATTAAACGGCAGTTAATCTTTTCCGAGTATACATATCCTGACAGTTTTCGACGTCCTGAATTCGTTTTTGGGGCCCGTTTCACCAAATTCAAATCCGAAAGTCTCCAAATCATCAGTCAAACCCGTTGACTTTGATTTTGATCAAGTCGAATTTTCGAAGGTCATATTTTATGTATTTCAACGTCCTGAATCTGATTCCGAAGTCCATTTTACCAAATTCTGACCTGAAACCCCGAATCGAGTATGTGAAACTAAAAAGGCTTAGTATTTTAGTATTTTGATTATTTATTTGAGATATGGTTAAGGAATTGATTAAGTAAGATATTTTATGAAGGTACTCGTGTTTCACCTGAGCGAGGACCAGTCAGGTCCGGTGTTGTCCGTTCGTCAGATCAGTCCGAACCGCGTACTACAAGAATTACCCGTAGGTTTCTGTATATTATTTAAATAAAGATTAAGATTATTTATATTAGGATTCCAATATGGATTTTTCCAATTCGTAGGATCTAGCGGTGCAGCAAAGCGTGATCGACAGACCCATTAGTAGGCTTCCCTATCAGATTTCTCAGACTGTTATAGGTGTGTTTCATGACAGTGTTATCTTACAGTTTTAAACTATATATCTGAATTGGTTTATATTATGAGAATATAATATATTTTATGAGGAAATATCCGGTATTTTGAATAATGTTTATTAAATATCTGATTTACCGTATAATATTTATATGGGTTATAGTTATAGTATTTTTGTACATGATTTCTAAATATGGAACA
This sequence comes from Hibiscus syriacus, assembly GCF_006381635.1. Classification (NCBI taxonomy): domain Eukaryota; kingdom Viridiplantae; phylum Streptophyta; class Magnoliopsida; order Malvales; family Malvaceae; genus Hibiscus; species Hibiscus syriacus. The sequence continues at coordinate 1,852,817 of NW_024063086.1, read as the reverse complement.
TTTCCATATTTAATGGATTAATTACCGTTTTTACTCCAATGTATACATGTTTATTTTTGTCATTGGGGGTACGATTGAAGGAAGTATTATCAGGTCCCTTTGTTGTGTACGAAGGTAAGCCTTACAGTTTCCCAGGTCCCTTTGCTGTGTGCAAGGGTAAGCCTTACAGTTTCCTAGGTCCCTTTGCTGTGTGCAAGGATAAACCTTACAGTTTTCCTAGGCTCCTCTGCTTTGTGCACAGGTTAAGCCTTACTGGTGTATAGGTGGTGTATGGTTCAGGTGAACCTACACATTTTGGTGATGGGATGGGGGTAGTGTGCATATTATTAAAATATATTTGATAAATTGTTTTATCTTATCTGAATTATTTTGTTATGTATGTGTTATACATTGTATGGGGCACACTGGGCTTTTTAGCTCATTCTATAGTTTTTACCTTTTTTAGATAACAGTAGACCGTAAGCTAGCAGATTTGGCATCAGGGGAAATCAACTACTTATTTTGTACGAACGTATATCTCTATATGTTTTTCAGTTGTATTTGATGACATGTATTACCCTATCGTTTTGGATATATTTGTATTATCGATATTTTGTTTAGTATTACCTGTAATGTTTTATAAGTTGTTTTAAAAAAAATCTCTGAATGGGATATGTGACCACTTAGGTTTGAGTCTAACTTACAGACCATGTCTAGGGGGTTATAGATTCTGAGAATCATGGCCCTGACAGCAGAAATCTAAACAATGAGTACCCTAAAAATGACAACAATGCAAGATACAGAGGAAAGACAAAGGATCAACTAAGGTTTTTTTTATAATAAATCAGGTATGAGATTCAAACCCTTAGATTATGATGAAGTTAACTCTCTAGATTCATCTTTACAACATGCACCGAAATTGGAACTTAAAACCTTGCCATCACATTTGAAGTATGCATACTTAGGAGTTGATGAAACTTTACCAGTAATAATCTCTGCCAATCTAACCTCCGAACAGGTGAATAATTTGTTGAATGTTTTGTCACAACACAAAAAGGCCCTAGGATGGATAATGGTTGACTTGAAGGGAATTAGTCCGACCATATGTATGCACAAAATCAATCTAGAAGATAGACATAGTACTTCGGTGGAACCCCAAAGAATACTCAATCTAATAATAAAGAAGGTAGTCATGAACGAAATTATAAAATGACTGGATGCGGGAGTGATTTATCCTATATCAGATAGTTCATGGGTCAACCCGGTGCAGTGTGTGCCAAAGAAGGGTGGTGTAACCATGGTTAAAAGCGAACAAGACGAGCTCCTCACCACCAGAACAGTCACGTGCTGACGCATATGTATGGATTACAGGAAGCTTAATAAGGCCACAAAGAAAGACCATTTTCTCTTCCTTTTATCGACCAAATGCTTGATAGGTTAGCAGGAAAAGCATTTTATTGCTTCCTCGATGGATACTCAGAATATAATCAAATAGCCATAGCATCGGAGGATCAAGAGATAACCACTTTCACATGCCCTTATGGTACCTATGCATTTAGACGAATGTCGTTTGGGCTGTGTAATGCTCCAGCTACATTCCAAAGATGCATGATGGAAGAATGTATGGAAATATTTATGGATGACTTCTCCATCTCAGGTGATGATTTTGATCGATTCTCGGCAATTTATCCAAGGTACTGAAATGATGTGAAGAAGCCAACCTAGTACTAAATTGGGAGAAATGCCATTTTATGGTAACCGATGCAATAGTATTGGGCCACAAAATTTCATGCCGAGGCATTGAAGTCGGTAAAGCTAAGGTGGACGTAATTGCAAACCTTTCCCACCCATCAACGTAAGAGGTGTACGCAGTTTCCTTGGACATGTAGGCTTCTACATTCGGTTCATAAAAGATTTTTCTCAAATCTCTAAACCCTTGTGTCTTTTGCTTCAACAAAATCATCCTTTTGAATTTACTAACGATTGTTTAAATGCCTTTACAGATTTGAAGAAGAAACTCTCAACAACACCAATCGTTATCCCACCGGACTGAAACGAACCTTTTGAGCTCATGTACGATGCTAGTGACTATACAGTCGGAGCGGTGCTAGGGCAACGAAAAAGTAAAATCTTTGATGTTATCTATTATGCAAGCCGTACTCTTAATGATGCATAAGTAAACTATACCACCACTGAAAAAGAACTCTTAGCAGTAGTATTTGCATTCGATAAGTTTAGGTCATATCTAATAGGCACTAAGGTAATTGTGCATACAGATCATTCTACCATTAAATATTTGATCAACAAAAAAGATGAAAAGCCTAGGCTAATTTGATGGATATTATTACTACAAGAGTTCGATTTAGAAGTCAATGATAGAAAGGGTACAGAAAATGAAGTGGCAGACCATTTGTCTAGACTAGATAACAAATATGATTGTCATGACATAACATAAATTCAAGAGGATTTCCTTGATGAGAAAATATTATTTGTCACGGTTGCTCCGTGGTATGCTGACATAGTTAACTTTCTTGTTAATGGTATTGTTCCTCCTGATTTATCTAGCTAGGGCCGAAAGAAGTTTCGACATGATGTGTGACATTACTACTCGGATGAACCATTTCTATTCAAGCAATGTGAAGACCAAATAATCCGAAGATGCGTTCCAGGAGAAGAGCAGAAAGATATTCTACACTAATGTCACTAGTCACTGTATGGAGGGCACTTTGGTGGAATGTGAACAACGGTGAAAGTGCTTCAGTCTGGATTCTATTAGCCAACCTTGTTTAAGGATGCGAATGAATTCTATAAGTCACGTGATAGATGCCAATGAACAAGGAACATATCAAAACGATATGAGATGCCATGGAAAAATATTCTGGAAGTTGAACTCTTCAACGTGTGGGGAATAGACTTCATGGGACCCTTTCCCACATCATTTGGAGATTTATACATTCTATTGGCAGTGGATTATGTATCCAAATGGGTCGAATCCATTGAAACACCTAAAAATAATTCCAAGACAGTGTTGAAATATTTGCACAAAAATATATTCATACGATTCAGAACACCAAGAGTTATCATTAGTTATGAGGGAACACATTTTGACAACAAATTGATCGCCAAACACTGAAACGGTATGGAGTGCGACATAAGATTACTATGGCATATCACCATCAGACTAATGGACAAGTCGAAGTGTCTAACCGGGAAATCAAACAGATCCTCGAGAAAGTGGTCAACCCAAGTCAAAAGGACTGGTCACCAAAGCTAGATGAAGCATTATGGGCTTATCGCACATCATTCAAGACACCGCTGGGAATATCCCCATTCAAACTGATATACGAAAAAGAATGCCATCTACTGGTGGAACTTGAACACAAAGCCCACTGGGACATTAAAAAGTTAAAAATGGATGCTCAGCTTGCTGGAGAAAGAAGACTCTTGGAACTAAACGAGATAGATGAATTCAGAGTACACACATACGAAAATGCCCGCCTATACAAAGAGAAAACAAAACAATGCTATGACAGAAAAATATTGCCGAGGCAATTTTATTCTGGGCAACAAGTACTGCTCTACAATTCACGTCTCAAGTTATTCACAGGCAAGCTAAAATCACGATGGTCAGGACCGTTCATCGTACATCAAGTTCATAACAATGGAGCAATATAAATCCATAACCAAAACGATGGTTCCATCTTCAAGGTGAACGGGTAGAGGCTGAATGAGTACAAAGGAGCCCCAGTCATGTGCGACAAATCGACATCGATGGCACATGATGCCCAAGAGTTTGCCTTACTTACTTGAACAATATTCGTTGCCTAGGAAATGAAAATTTGAATTCTATACATAAATAAATTTAGTTATTTTATGCTTTCATTATCCGTTTAGTTTTATTTTCTTTATTATTTGTAGGCATACAAAATACACGTGGCAGCATGTGGAATTAGCACGTGCATGGAAAGAAAGAAAACCCTAGGGTAAGAGTTTAGACGTCAGAATTAAAGAGGGAAAGAAATATTTTCCCCAACTTTACGTCCAATCACATATCCCACATTCAATGCAAAATATTTTCCCCTCGTGTAAGGACAAATTTACCCTGAAACTACACATTACTTTCCAGAAAAACCGCCAACTTCTTCTTCTTCTTCATCGTGTCTCACTCTCTACCAAGCAAGAAACTTTTTCTTTCTCTCAATAAAATCTTCCCCATCACCACCACTAATTTCACTACACCAACCAAGTACCATGGCCATATCAAGGAAAACCCCAGCCCCAACACCGAGCTTTGAGCACTTCCAAACAGCCGAAGCTGAAGCACATTTCAAAATCCTCCAAAAACGACAAGTGTATTTGGAAGATGGGTTCGTCTTTCCAATAGAGGATGAAGAGCCATTTAAACCAGAGGTAATGGACGTGATAAAGAAGAATAACTGGGAGAAGTTTGCTCACCATCCCAAAGTCGTAGCACTAGCGATGGTGAGGGAGTTCTACGCCCATCTCGAAGACCCATCCAACCACATGGTTTATGTTCGAGGGAAGATCCTTCTATTTTCCCCTTCAGCACTCAACAAATACTTCAAGTTGGGGAATGTAGAGGAGCAGCACAAGAAATTTGTGGCTGAGGTAGATCAGGAAACATACAATGGAGTTCTAGAAGACTTATGCTTCGGGTGGGCTAAGTTCGAAGGGAATGCCCCAACGAGGAAGAGAATCGATCATCGAGCCCTTAAACTGATTGAGAAATTATGGAACCATTTTCTCAAGGGAAAACTTATGCCAACATCTCATAACACAATTGTGCTCGTGAAAAGATTGATGCTCTTGCACTCGATAATATACGGGAGGACGATCGATGTTGGAGAACTCATCTTCGAACAAATTCACGAGTGTGCTAAAAGAAACCGGGGTAATTTATTGTTTCATAACTTGATAACCACCTTGTGCAGGAAAAATAAGGTCCCCTATGAGCCCTTTGAGGATTTCATTAAATTTAAGGAGAGTATCACCAAGAAGAAAGTACTCAAGTTGATGAGTTTCGAAGACAACGCCCCACATGAAGGTTTGGAGAGGGGAGCAAAATCTGTTGCCGCGACCAGAATGGCTGCAGTGGTTACGTATACATGAGAAACACGTGAGAAGATAGGGCACCTAGAGGATCACATGGAGATCTTTTTCGAGTATGTGAAGGCAAGGGACGCGTAACTTAACGCATTTTTCAAGGAGTTGCACCCTGTCACAACTGTCAACCTGTCGCCCTTCCCCATCGTTATCCTCAAATATAATGCAGGAGGCAGCACATTCCATGCCTTGACATCAAATGTCCCCCTAGAGGTCCCTCTTGAAGTACCCATAGAATTGCCACCACTGGTAACCCATGTCTCACCTGTACCAGAGGAAGGCTAGTGCGACACCGAAGAGTTCCTCAGCTCCTCATCTTTCTCAACCACCTAGAGCAGTCAAGAGAGCCCACCTAACTTCTTCTCCGATGAAGCTTTCACCCCAGCCCTGAAGTAACTCGATCATGGTCCTATTCAGTCCCCTGTCAGTCAAGCAATACCAGTCCCGGAAGCAGCTCAAACTTCAGCACCAGTTCTTGTACAACCGACTCTTACTGCCAAGCAACCAACTTTAGCACGTGCCTCGACTAGCAAGAAGCACATAAAGCAAATGGTAGGCCGCATACTCCAGCCGTCCCCCTCGACGATAGCATCAGTAGACTCAGGTTTAAAGAGTCACTCTCCTCCCAAACGACACCGAACGAGGGTGTCCAGTCAAGCCACCCCACCACAGTAAGTTTGCATTTTAATTTTTTTACTTTTCACATTTACATATAGAATCATGTAGTTTTTGTTCTCATGCATTAAGGACAATGCATCCCTCAAGTTTGGGGGATGTATTGTGTCATATTTTGCCATACTTTGTTAAAAAGCAATGGATGATAATTGGTTGAAAATTTTAGTTGTCATAACATAAGCATGTTAAGATTATTGTTTGGAATGAATTAAGGATGCCCAATGATGAATGTATAATTTGATTGCCTAGGCCAGAATTATTGTTAAGACTGTCTAAGGAAGAGAACCAACCTTAGGCCTGATTCTTTGAAACTTACAAACACGATTGTAGGTTGTCCCTGCTTAAGGTAATATGTAAAATTTTTAGGAAAGAACTTTCTGATTGTCGAGACTTCAAAAATATTGTAAGATTAAGGTGAAACACCCTTGTGTTTAAAACTTGAAAAATAAAAGGGACACTCCTCTATGCAAAGGCATAAACAGAAAACTCCATAAGAAATCAAGAGTAGTCGAGACATATGAGTGAATGAAATTAGTCACAGGATGACTCTGCCTGACTAGCTTGGGGGTGGAAGGTATGCTCCCTTTCACCTAGAGTGTGGGACGGTAGGTGTGATGAGCTGACTCCCCTGTAAAAAAAATAAAAAGTTGATAAACAACTAGGGGTATAAACTAATCCTGACAAATAATTTGATGCCTTGACAAACCAGAAGCACTTACTTTAAGTTTTATACTTACCTTTATGCATAGACTGGTTACAATCACACACACAATAGTGAGGAATCCTGACTAGGGAATGGACTTGACTGATATGACAGTCGAACATGTTGAGGGCAACTAGTTTTGCTGAGGGCAACTAGTTTTGCTGAGGGCTGAAATAACAAACCATATGATTTTCTTAACACTGCTTTGCCATGACCATTTTAATTTTTTTCCTAGTTATTGTACAATGCTTGAGGACAAGTAATAGCTTAAGTTTAGGGGTGTGATAACTCCGTAAAAAGACTCAATTTCTAGTCTTTTCACTTAATTTATTACTTGTCTAAACAAAGTATGCATAACATTTTAGTTGCATTTAGTTGCATGTAGGTTATATTAGTTTGTGGTGGATAAGTTTTGCTTTGGCAAGATTTATGTGGTTTAACTGATGCTACTGAGGAGAAAGGGTTGTGTGGACTGTGTATGTATAGGAAACTTATAGAGGAAGAACATTTTAGTCATGACAACATAATTTACAAGGTCCAATTGAATAGAGAATAACGTAGAGAGCATATTTATCTCACCTAGGCAAGGTTTATATGAAGAGTTTGAAGCGGGTATGACGAAACTGCCTATGTTACATGCTAGCTGGATGACCTCTTTCACGTGTAAGCAAGCCTTAAATATTCTGACAGCTGCCTTTCCTTTTTTAGTCTAGACAAGAAAGCAACGGTTATTTAAGGAATCTCCAATTATGCAAAACCCTAGAAGATTCTTCCCTATAAATAACCAACCGTAGCCACCAAAAGAGGGAAGCAAGGAAGAAGAGATAAGAGCTTTACCTAAGGCGTTAGCGAGCAAATGCAGTGCTTTCTCACTGTTCACCAACCAACCTTCCTTGATGTCCTCCATAGCCAGACTGTAGCAGAGCGGTGATCAGGTCTTGAGAGAGGTTGATCACCAAGGCAGGCGCGACGCTGATCAAAATTGTCATGATAGAGCCCCCATTTTTGGGATTCATTATTTCTTTGTTCTTAACTTCTTTATATGTTTGGGTTTGTATTAAACGTTGAATCTTGGATGATTTTTTATAGAACCATGACTGTCTTACTAGGTGTTAATCTCACTGTTGCCTAGACAATTATTTTCTATTTATGAATGATGAATTATGTTTTTGGTTATGTCTGTTTTGTTTATTTTTTAAATATTTTACCTTGACACTGTAAGAGCATTGAGAGATCACCTTGGGTTTTGGTAAAACATGTCTTGGCAATATAAGAGCATCGAGAGATCACCTTTTGTCTAGATAATGATTCTTAGATTCGAGAGAATTAAGATAGATCTACGTGAATAATGGAATGAATCCGAGATGGTGAAGTTTTAACTTGTCTACCTTAGAGATAAGGAGCGGGTTTCAATAGACTAAAAATGACAGATGCTAGAGTAGGATAGACAACACCTATAGTTCACGCTGAGAGTTATTGCTACAAAAACAGTCTGACAAACCAAGGGTTGTAGTTAACGCTGAGTAGTATTGCCACAACAACCGTCTAGAATACCTAGTAATACTGTCAGACATCTTAATCAAGTTATAATAATTCATTCAAGACTTAAAGTAATTGTTGTCAATACAAAAGATTAGCATAAGTGCTCTGTGATAAGTCTGAATATGTGAGGTTGTTTGAATCATATTTAAATCCACACTTTGCCTTGTTTTATTTTAGTAGTCTGTGTATTTATTTTGCCTCGACCAAACTTTTCTACAATCATACATTATACTATTTTCTTTCTTTATTAATATTAGCTTTTTAGTTTGACAAGATAATAGGAATTAGTGTGTGACAACTAGTTCTAGTTGTGGCGAGGATAAATTTCTAAACCAATCCCCGAGGAGGCAATAACTCACTCGCTACTTTATTACTTGCATCGATTATGTATACTTGCACAGAATTGCTTGCCTTAGCATATACATTTACAAGCGATCAGATGCTCCTAGACAACTTCAAGGGCTAAATTGATACGAAAGCACTATAAGGACTGATAAGTGCTTCATTTAGTTAATATTTTGCTTTTAAATTACTCCTTAATCATTGGTTTGTTTGGCTTAATGGTTTGTTTTCATTCATTTTCTGTGCAGGACGTTAGATTTTGGAAATTGCACTAAAAGGACGAAATTCTACAGTTTTTTTATTTTCGGAATCAAAGCTGGCTGGAACTTGGATTTGGATTAAACTCAAGTTTTAGGATAATATTTTAAACATTATATTTTACCTTTGTTTTAGGTATTTTAGTTTAAATAGGTTTTAGTATTTTAATTAAGTTTTAGGATATTATTTTTATATTTTATCTTTGTTTTAGGTATTTTAGTTTAAATAGGTTTTAGTATTTTAATTAGGATTTAGAATATTATTTTAAATATTATTATTTTTAGGTATTTTAGTTTAAATAGTTTTAAGTGTTTTAATTAGGATTTAAGATGTTTTAGCTTGTTTTAGGAATTTGAAGGCTATAAATACCCTCTCAGGGTAAGCCTAGAAACACATCTCTCTCATCTGAGAATAAAATCTTCTTTTTTGTCTGTAGCTTTCTCTCTATTTTTGCATACTCCTTTATTTTTCTTCAGAATTTCGTTTTCAATTATGCTAAGTATGACATTGGTCATGCTTAGCTAATTTTCTTTCAAGCCGAAGACTAAAGTGAAGGCTCAATTTCAAACGTGAGAATTGTAAGGTACTTAAATTGCTTCGGATTTCTCTCTCTGTTTTCTGAGCTTACTTTTCAAATAAAAATGATTTCGACATTGGTCCAGATATTGTTATGGTTAACGTTTGAAGAAGGATTTACTTATTGAAGCATATTCAACTTCTTGAGAACACACTTAGCCAAAATTGTTTGCTAAGAGAAAACTGAGATCGAAATCAGTTATTGTTGAAATGACACAATCCGAGTCAGCGGCGAAGAATTGTCCTTGTAAACCAACGTGAATCTTAAAGTAAAAATCTATTTCGATGATCCGAGGCTGCTTTCACAATAATTTTTCTTTATCCCAATTTATTTATTTTATTTATTATTTAATTTTTATCTCATTAGAATTCTTTAAATAATTAAAAACCACTTTTATCTTTTTTACTATTTTTAATTCATTATTTATTATTTTATTATTTTTCTTTTTTTAATTTATAATTATTTTTATACCTTTTCAATTTTACCTAGAATTCCATCTTTTCCTAAACTCAAGAAACAATTTTACTAAATCACGAAAACCAGTCCCTGTGGATATACCATGCTTCTTTATACTACATTTTCATTTCTATTTAAGAAGCTGAAATTATTTTAATAACAAAACAACGGTTATCAAATTGGCACCGTTGCCGGAGACTAACGACAAGTATTGATTTATTTTTCTAGTTTTTGATTTATGACCAGAAGGAACCCACGTAAATTAGTAGACCTAGATCCGAAGATTGAAGCACGAGCACGAAGAATCCACGCACAAACGCTTCAAGAAAAGAGAAAAAAGACAAGAAAAACAATAGCATAATTCAGAAGTAGAAATAAATCTGGAGACAGACTTTGAAGCAGACACATACAACATCCCGATGGCAGAAGAAGAACAAACGATCCTAGAGCTAGCCACAGCTCTTGTCACTCAGAAACCATTATGCATTAATTTTCTTAGTGGTGGGACTCCGTTTCAATTAAGGACATGATTCATTCATCTTCTTCCCACTTTCCACGACTTTTCCACTGAATATCCATACAAACAGTTGTTGGAATTCCACATGGTTTGCACTAGCATGAAACCACAGAGAGTTACCGAGGATCAAATTAAATTGAAAGCTTTCCCTTTCTCTTTAGCCGACTTGGCTAAAGATTAGTTATTTTATTTACCTCCTAATTCAGTTAATTCATGGGCTGACATGAATCGAATTTTCTTGACAGGTTATTTCCAGCGGCTAAAGCAAGCGAGTTACAAAGGAGCATTCTTTCCATTCAACAAAAGACTGAAGAAAGTCTTTATGACTATTGAGAATGATTTAAAAAGCTTTGCGCACGTTGTTCGCAACACAGATTAAGTGAGCAAACGTTACTTCAATATTTTTATAAAGGCCTTTTACCAATGGAGATGAAATGGTGGATGCCGCCAGTGGAGTAGCATTAGTCAACATGACCCCAACAACAACAAGGGAATTGATTTCAACCATGGAAGCCAACTCTCAACAGTTTTCAAGTGAACTCAGCCGACGGGTTCACGAGATAAGTACATTTTCCCTTGAAAATAAGTTAGTTAAATTAACTGAAATAGTTAATTCACTTGTTGAAGAAACATCTGGAGCAACAAGAGCATGTGGGATATGCATAAAGCTAGACCATCCGATGGATTGCTACCCGCTGATACAAGAAGGAGGATGGCGAGACCATCCAAACTTCAGCTATTCGGCAAATCAAAGACCAACTTATCATCCTTAACAACAAACACAAAAACCATTATAAGAGGAACTCATAGGGAAGTTAGAAATTTCACAAGAAAAGTTCATTGCATCCCAGGAAAAATTCCAAAGCTGAACCGAAACACATTTTCAAGAGTTAGATAACCAAGTAAGCCGACTAGCTCAAACTATGGGAAAATTGGAATCACAAGGAAGACTACCTTCTCAAACAGAGTTAAATCCGAGAAAGAATGTTAGTGGCATCACACTCCGAAGTGGAAAAGTTATCTCACCCGAAGTTCCAGCAGAAAAAGTTGCACATCAAAACGAACAAGAGGACATGCCACATTCAGAAATACAAGGTACGTCTGAATCACATCTTTCTTTTTCTTCTCATGAAATCACGCCACCACCCTTCCCATCAAGGTTGATGAAGCGTGATAAAAGAGCTGAAGAAAAGGAGATCTTAGAGGTGTTCCAAAAAGTTCAAGTCAACATACCTCTTCTTGAAGTAATTCGAAAAGTACCAAGGTATTGTCGATTTTTAAAAAAAAATTGCACTACAAAGAGGAAATTATTGGGGCACGAAAAGGTAAATTTGGGAGAACATGTCTCTGTAATTTTTCAACGAAAGCTCCCACCAAAGATGAAGGATCAAGGTATGTTCGCTATACCTTCTAAAATATGTGATTTTAAAATTACACGTGCAATGTGTTATTAGGAGCTTCAATCAATGTTATGCCATTTTCTATTTATAAAATGATTACTAACGAGCCTTTGAAGGAAACAGGAATAACCATACAGTTGGATGATCGATCTATGATTTATCCAGTAGGAGTAATGGAAAATGTCTTGGTAAAGGTCGATGTATTATTTTTTCCTGCAGATTTCTATGTCATTGATATGGAACATGATAGGTCGGATTCTTATTCCGAGGTACTCTTAGGCTGACCCTTCCTAAGCACAACACATACAAAGATCGATGTTCGAAGTGATATACTAACAATGGAATTTGATGGTGAGATCATTGAATTTGATGTTTACAAGGCAATGAAATGCCCTGATCATGTTGAAAGAATTAATTCTGTTGATGTTATAGATCCTTTAATTGATGAATTTATTGAATCTAATTTTTTTATGATTTTTAAGGATCATGAACTTTTTCACGAAGAGGAAGAAAGGGAGTATGAAAATATTAATTTAATAAATTCTGATTTATCTTTATCTTCCTCTAAAACTAAAATTTTACCTTCTATTTTGTAGGCACCTGAGGTAGAATTAAAGCAATTACTGGAACATTTGAAATATGTCTTTTTGTGCGAAAATGGAACCTTACCAGTGATCATCTCAAGTAAATTGTTCGAAGGAGAAGAGGAAGCTTTGGTAGCAGTGTTGCGCTCTCACAAAGAAGCCATAGGATGGACATTTCCAAAATTAAAGGATTAAGTCCCTCAACTTGCATGCACAAGATCAAAGTCGAAGAATGAGCAAAGCCATCCGAGAAGGGCAACACCGATTAAATCCACCGATGATGGAAGTAGTGAAGAAGGAAATTTAGAAACTCATTAATGTTGATGTAATCTATCCGATATCGGATAGTAATTGGGCAAGTCCGATTCATGTGGTTCCCAAGAAAACGGGAGTCGTAGTGGTCAAAAATCAAGAAGGGGAGTTAGTGCCAACAAGAGTTCAAAATGGATGGTGAGTTTGTATTGATTACAGGAAGTTGAACTCTCTTACTCGAAAAGATCATTTTCCTCTTCCTTTTATAGACCAAATGATTGAAAGATTAGCCGGGAAAACTCATTATTGTTTCCTTGATGGTTTTTCAGGTTTTTTTCCAAATCCCAGTAGCGCCAGAGGATCAATAAAAATGACTTTTACTTGTCCCTTCGGTTCATTTACATATAGACGAATGCCCTTTGATCTTTGTAACGCGCCGGCCACCTTTCAAAGATGCATGTTAAGTATATTTTCTGACTATGTGGAGAAAGGAATTGAAGTCTTCATGGATGACTTCATGGTTTATGGTAACTCTTTTAATGAATGTCTTGATAATTTAACTAATGTGCTTAAAAGATGCTTAGAATATAACATTGTTTTGAACTATGAAAAATGTCATTTTATGGTTGTTAAAGGTTTAATTTTAGGTTATATTGTTTTCTCAAAAGGGATTGCGGTTGATAAAGCTAAAACATATGTTATACGCTCATTTCCTTACCCCACAACTGTGAGTGAAATTCGTTCTTTTCTTGGCCATGCAGGATTTTACCATAGGTTTATAAGCACTTTTCGAAGATAGCACAACCTTTATGCAATCTACTTCAAAAAGATCAAGACTTTGACTTTAATTCAAAATGCAAGGAGTCCTTCGATTCATTAAAGGAAAAGCTTATTTCAGTTCCAATTGTTCAGCCACCAGATTGGAATTATCCTTTTGAACTTATGTGTGCTGCATCGAATACTAGCGTTGGAGCCGTTCTCGACCAGAAAATAGGGAAAGAACCACATGTCATAGCTTATGCATCCCAAACTTTGGACTTGGCTCAGAAAAATTATTCGACAACGGAAAAAGAACTTTTTGCTATAATTTTTGCTTTAGAAAAATTTAGATCTTATTTGCTTGGCACTAAAATTACTGTTTTTTTGACCATGCAGCTATAAGGTATTTGATGAGAAAAAAGGAAGAAAACCAAGGCTTATCCGAAGGATCCTACTTTTACATGAATTTAACTTGGAAATCAAAGACAAAAAGGGATGCGAAAATCTGGTAGCGGATCACTTAAGTCGAATTCCCCTTTCCACATTTGACTCACCACTTAGAGAAGAATTTCCTGAAGAAAAATTGATGGTGGCGTAAAGCATAACTCCATGTTTTACGGACATAGTTAATTATTTGGCCACAGGTAAGTTACCATTAGATTTTCTGAGAGCTGAAATCAATCAAATTAAGCGAGAATCCCGATACTATATTTAAGACAATCCTTATTTATAGAAGCACTGCTCGAATCAATAATTCGGCGATGTATTGCCAAAAGTGAGATAAATTCAATTTTGTAATTTTGTCATTCTTACTCTTGCGTTGGTCATTTTAGGCCAAAACGTACAGCCCATAAAATTCTTGAATGAAGTTTCTATTGGCCTAGCATCTTTCGGGATTCTTATCTATTTTGTAAAACTTGTGAAAGATGTCAATGTAAGGTAATTTAAGCCGTAGGAATAAAATGCCACTTAATTCTATACAAGTTTGTGAAATTTTTTTATGTTTGGGGAATCAACTATATGAGTCCTTTTACTTCGTCATTTGGAAATACTTATATTATTTTAGCTATAGATTATGTTTCTAAATGAGTGGAAGCTAAGGCCACTCGGAATAATGATGCTAAAACTACAGTTAATTCTTTGAAAAATAATTTTTCTAGGTTTGACTCGCCACGGGCTATAATAAGCGACAGAGGAACATATTTCATAAACCAACTGATCGAGTCGCTAATGAAGAAATTTGAATTATGACCATGTTTTTTATCGAATTTAATTTGCATGATTGGTGATTGATATAGCTGGTGAATTTTTTGTTGAGTACTTATATTTCATGCTTTTGTCGATAGAGATGAACTTGACTCAATGCATATAAACTTTTCTTGTGAGATTTGAGCCTAACGAGCATACATTTTCTTTCTTGCTCATTGTTTGACTTGTGTGTGCCGAACTAATTAGGATATTCTAGAACTTGTAATCACAATGCATATCGAGACTACATGTTGAAAGTAATGTTTTAATGTGATAGGGATACCTAGGATAAACCCACTTTTCCCAAAAAACCTACCCGTTTATATATCCACTAGTGAACCAAATTTGAGCATATTTTCCTTTCTTTGTTTTACACCTCATAATTAAACCCAAAGTCTTTCTTTTTATTTTTGCTTTCTTTTCACACCCTTGCAAAGACTTAATATCTTATATCATTATTGTTCAACAAAAAAAAATCAATGTTTAAAAAAAACCGAAAAACAAGTTGTTCATTGTTTCGAACAGCAAAAAAAAGAAGAAAAAAAGTCCCTTTGTTCAGAAAAATAGGGAAGGAAAAATCGATCGCTTCAATTGTCTTTCATCTATTCTTTTTCCTTGTTTTGTTCTTCATTGAACTTCATGTTAATTCGTGGATTGTTCTTAATTATTTTGATGTCTTGTTTTGGTATTTTAAACATTTCTTTTTGGCCTTTCCCTACCCTAACCTAAGCCCTGTTACACCTTGTTTAAAGACCCCTTGATTATTGCATTATGTTCATTTTTCATAGTGGAGACTTGATTGGATTCCAAGCCTATGGTAATATTTTGGTTAGCTTCGGTTTGAGCGATTTCATTTATCCCAAACACTTTGAGCGGATATATGTGAATCTTTGTGAGGTATTGAGTCATGTTTCATTGAAGTTGGCAATTAATTGAGATATCTTGCTTACTTCAAATTTTCTTGGCTGTACCTTTGCTTGATCATTACTTGAATTCGGCAAATATCATGGACTTGGTTCGATTGAAAGTTTGAGAAATAAATTGAAATTGAAGATGTCAACTTGTGATTTGAATGTATTAATTGATGAATGCTTGAGGACAAGCATTGAATAAGTGAGGGGGAATTTGATAAGTGCTTAATTTAGTTAATATTTTGCTTTTAAATTACTCTTTAATCATTGGTTTTTGTGGCTTAATTGTTCGTTTTCATTCATTTTCTGTGCAGGACGTTAGATTTTGGAAATTGTACTAAAAAGACGGATTCTGTAGTTTTTTTTTATTTTCGGAATCAAAGATGACTGAAACTCGGATTTGGATTAAACTCAAGTTTTAGGATAATATTTTTAACATTATATTTTATCCTTTTTTAGGTATTTTAGTTTAAATAGGTTTTAATATTTTAATTAAGTTTTAGGATATTATTTTTATATTTTATCTTTGTTTTAGGTATTTTAGTTTAAATAGGTTTTAGTATTTTAATTAGGATTTAGAATATTATTTTAAATATTATTAGTGTTTAGGTATTTTAGTTTAAATAGTTTTAAGTGTTTTAATTAGGATTTAAGATGTTTTAGCTTGTTTTTAGGAATTTGAAGGCTATAAATACTCTCTCAGGGTAAGCCTAGAAACATATCTCTCTCATATGAGAATAAAATCTTCTTTTCTCTCTTGCTTTCTCTCTATTTTCGCATACTCCTTTATTTTTCTTTAGAATTTCATTTTCAATTATGCTAAGTATGACATTGGTCATGCTTAGAGGCTCAATTCCAAACGTGAGAATTGTAAGGTATTTAAATCGCTTTAGATTTCCCTCTCTGTTTTCTGAGCTTACTTTTCAAATCATAATAATTTCGACATTGGTCCGGAAATTGTTCTGGTTAACGTTTGAAGAAGGATTTGCTTATTGAAGCATATTCAACTTCCTGAGAACACACTTAGCAAAATTGTTTGCTAAGAGGAAACTGAGACCGAAATCAATTATTGTTGAAACGACACAATCCGAGTCAGCAGTGAAGAATTGTCCTTGTAGACCTACATGAATCTTGAAGTAAAAATCTGTTTTGATAATCCGAGGAATTTGAGATGAGCTGAAGTCTGAGACTGCTTTCACAATAAGTTTTCTTTATCCTAATTTATTTATTTATTTTATTTGTTTATTTAATTTTTATCTCATTATAATTCTTTAAATAATTAAAAAAAACCCCTTTTATCTTTATTACTATTTTTAATTCATTATTTATTATTTTATTATTTTTCTTTTTTTCATTTATAATTATTTTTTATACATTTTCAATTTTACCTGAAATTATATCTTTTCTTAAATCAAGAAATAATTTTACTAAATCACAAAAACCATAGTCCATGTGGATCAACTCTGCTTCTCTATACTTCATTTTTCTTTCTATTTAAGAAGCCGTAATTATTTTGATAATAAATTGACGATTATCAAGGACAAAAACGATAAATTAATCTACTACATTGATAAAAGTAACTCTTAAGTTAATTTTTTAAAATATAATGTAAAACATTATGCGGAAACAGTTTCCGAAAACATGTTCAAGACAATTGTGCATTGTCATTCAATAAATAAATAAAAAGTTAAATAATTATTTAATAATAATAATATTTTCAAAAGACCAATCCACCTTAAATCGAAAAAAAAGTTTTTCGAAGGCTATTATATTTATTCTTAATTACTGTATAGTTTGTTAGATATTAATAGGCATAATGTCAAAATTAGCCCCCGACATTATCGTAATTGATTTTTGATGGGAAGACTGATCCGACGTATTTAGAAAATAAATATACATTAATTTTAATGAAAATATGAGAGTCGCCACCAATCATTTTTAAGGTGAGATTGGAATACCTAAAATTTGGTAATTAATTTTTTTATTTTACTAGAAATACTAAGTTTTTTTTTGTGAAATCAAAAATCAGGTTCGGAAGTTAGTTACGCGTGGAGAAGGATTAACACCCCTACAGCGCCCAAAATTGATACCTAGTCGATTACCCTATATTTGGAAATTGGAAATTTTGAGTTTATAATTTTATTTAATTTAAAAAACACTATGTATGCATATTTTGAAAAGGATGTCGATTTACCAAGACTAATAACGACCACCCCCAAGTAAAAACGAAAGCTTCGTTATCAATCCCTATAAATGAACATTGCCTTGTCGATTTTAAAATCATGATGTGGGGTTTAAAAAGGATGTTGATTTACTTCAGGAATCAATAGCGGTCACCCCAGACAAAAGCGGGAGATACACTACTAACCCCTAATAAATGAATATTGCCTTAGTTTGAAAACAAAATGCAATCAAACAATCGGTTATGAAACTTAATTATACCACATGAATTAATTAAGGATTCCTTTTAAGTTAAAATGTAAAATACGAAATTTAAAGAACCTAGGGAATTAAACCTAAGAATGTATGCCCTAATATTAACCCAAATCATTTTTAATAATTTATTAAACCGAATAATTAAAATGGAACCTCGAGTATAAGCGAGGACCAAATTAAGAACTCTCCTAAATTGAAGGACTAAATGTGAAATTAAACCTAAGATGGAGGCTCTATTAACTAACCTAATCAATTTTAACCACTTATTGATTCGAATAATTAAAATGAAACCTCGAGCAAAAGTGATGACCAAATTAAAAATTCCCCCTAAATTAAAGGACTAAGGCGAAATTAAACCTAAGGTGAATGATCTAATATTAAACCCTAATAATTTCAAACAAATTAATCGAATAATTAAAATAGAACCTCGAGCATGAGCGGATACTATTCAAACTATCATCGTAATTAAGATAATAAAAAAATTACAAGAGACTAAACCTAAAATTAAGGCTTTATCTAAGTCAAGAATAAATTATTTATTTGTAGAACATAATTAAACTAAGTCTAAAAATAAGGCTTTAAGTATAAAATCTAGGTAAATTTTAAAATTTGAATCGAATAATTAAAATAGAATCTCGAGCACATGCAAGGACTATTTTAAAATTCTCCTAATTATTCTAACTAAGATCCTAACAGAAACTAAGAGTTTAACCTAAATCGAGTAGCCTACATTTAAAAGGAAATAAACAAATAAATAATAATGATAAAAACTATGCTTACAAATAGTGTGAAACGAGTAAATAAAATATAAACATAAAATATGATAACAACAAGTAAACTAATCGTAAAAAGTAAACACAATTAAACTTTTAATCTAATAAAACGAAATTAGAAAGAACAAAGGCCATGCGTTAGACACGTTTTTCATGGGGAGTTAAAATATAAAGAAGGAAATGGAATCATGAGACCATACCTCAAATATACGGGAAAGTTTTTTTTTAAAGAAGTTTAAAATAAAATACCGTAGAATTATTAACAATAGTGAACGGCCAAAATTAAGGAAAATGGTGGGAAATAAATTAACTCAAAGTAAATTTGGACGACCTTACTAATAAACAACCAAAATCACGTAAAATGAAAATTAGAGGAAACAAAATCTTAAATCCGAATAAAATAAAACTAATAATTTAAAGAATGGGATTAAGATGCAAACATGGAAACATAGCAACGCTAAATACAAACAAACAAAAGTTCAAGACGCCTAGTAAATAGAAGGTTAAATAGCAACAATATAAACTTTAATGGCTAAATAATAACATTACAAAACATCAATGACCCATTGTGCTATTTTTCTAAAGATTAAAATGCATAGCTTTACCCCTCAAAACGTTGTTGTTTTGCTCTTTATTAATTAAGTCAATTAAAGCCTAAAATGACCCTAAATCATCATTTCCTTCATTTTCCAAGTTTTACGTAAAAAGGAAAATATGAAACCTCTCCCCTCTCACATAGCCGCACCTCTCACCACAGCCTACCGTCATGCCGACCACCATATTTCGGTGGTGTTCTTTGCGTCGACCAACGTCAACGAAAACCAGTTATGTCTAAAGCGTCCCCAAAACTACATAAAACTCCTCTTTTCTCTTTTAACCACCAACTAGAAAACCAAAATGCCCCATAAACTCCTCTAAATCGAACCTCGATTTCTCACATTCTTAGAACTTCAACGACCCAAAAGGCCTCGCCTTTCCACTCCCCTACGAAGAGACCCCCAACGGCCATGGAAACAGGCCGAAGAGATCCACCGTGGAGCTCTCAAACAAAAGGAAAAACCTAAAACCGAGTTCCTATTTCGTTCTATTTCTTGTTTCGAAGAAAATGGATTATGGAAAAATTAAACGAGAAAAAATAACTGCCAAAAGCTCTTTGATTTCTAAAAAATACATGCCAAAAGCTCTTTGATTTCTATTGCTTAATTTTTTGGATAATGGGAAAATGGCTCAGCAGGACAGTAGAGGCATTAAATGCCCCAGATTTCTTGCAATTTTCTTGGCTCAATCAGAATCAGCGGTGACAGCTAAAGGATGGAGACCCTTAAAGATTAGGGTTTAATCTAGGTCGTTGAATCATCTTTAGATCCAATGGTTGATAGCAAAGGTGGCTAGGGTTAGGCTTAGCGAAATCTTCTTTAAGTTATGGGCCAACTAGGATTTAGTATGATTTGGGCTTGATGTGTTGTAAATAGATTGGATTGTTTAATTTTCATATTTTGAGATTTTTTGTTTATTTATTTAAAATAAATAAAACGAGTTTTAAAGGTATGCCTGAATAAAATTGGTGATTACAACTGTTCTTATTTGCTCATTGTTGTGAAACAAAAATAAAGTAAAGATATAATGCACCAATTTTATCTGACCAGACTACTAACGAGTCTTTAGCTCTAAATTCTTCTTATTATGAACTCTTCACTCTTTTGTAAAGGCAACTGTTGAGTTTGAACAAGCTCTCTTATATTAACTTCTAATCCCTTGGTTGCTTCCTCTGTTTGAAAAAAGTAGATGAGCTCTCCTATATAAATCATCTGCTTTTGTGATGGGTTTGAATAAAGATAAAACAAGTTCTTCTCATTATAAATTTCTTCTTTCTTCTTTGGATTTGTTCTTCTCATTATGAACTTTAAATTTGAAAATGTTGATCCACCTTCTTCTATGATGGATTTGAATAGAAGGTAAAACAAGTTTTTCTCATCATGAACTTCTTCTCTCTTCTTCGATCATGCTGATTCACCTCCTTCTGTAATGGAATCGAACGAAATATAATTATTGATCTACCTTCTTCTATGACGGAATCAAACAAAATATCGATGTTGATCTATATCTTTCTGTGATAGAATTGAGCAAAATGATGATGCTCTCCAACTTCTTATGCGATGGATTTGAGCAAAATGTTGAACAAGTTCTTCTCATTATGAACTTCTTCTCCCTCCTTGAATGAGTTCTTTACATTATAAACTTTTTTTAACGATCCACCTCATTCTGTGATGGATTTCAATCTGCAAAATATATCATATGTTAGTGTTGGTTGTGTTTGAAGTACCCAAAGGTATTGATCCGAAGGTTTTCGAATCTTTGTTGAGATCCATTTCTTTCAAAAATGAAAATGTGGATTAATTCTTTGCTGGAATCTTTTTCTTCAACACGTAATGTGAATCAACATTTTTGTTTGACCTTTTGTTCAAATGAGAATTTGATCAGTTCAAGCCGACATTTCCTGAAGATAATCTGATCAGCTCGTGTCATCATGTCTTCTCTCTCCTATATTTTTGTTTCTTTTTGAAAATATCAAAAGAAATATTCTCTCTTTTATTATTGTTGCGGTTAGATATCTAATTTAGATGTCCCTTTATCTTTAACCTCGTCTACTCTATCATAGCGGTTTCTTCTAGACTCTTTTGTTAACTAAAGAATGAATGGTTTTTTATTCAAGTTAAGCTCTTTTTGTCTCTATCTTCTGTATTTGACAATCCAAGTGACAAAGCTCATTCTTGTTGCGATAGATCTCATTGTCTTCCATGTTTACTTGATTCAAATCTTGTTGCCTCAGCACGATCTAAGTTTTTGAACATCAACTTGGGTCCTTACGAAGCTTTTGAACATCATTGCCTTATTATTTTCAAACTTGCTCAAGCAAGTGGTCAATTCATCTGATACAAGAATGTTCTGAATATTTGTTATGACTTGAGATACTGGAAAATCTCAAAACAAGACATGCCCCTTCTTATTAAAGCGATCATCTGATTATTGGTCGGTTATTAATGATATCACAAAGAAGTGTGAAAAGTTTTATTCTTGAGTCTTCTGATATGTTAGACATCATTATTTCAAGAGTTGGAAAATATCTCCCCTTCTCTTGCATCACTTTTTAATTGAGGCAGAATAAACCTCATCAACTTCCAGGACTTCCTTCATTCTCAAAAGGTCATCTTGTTTTTTGCCCTATATCATCACATCTTGAAAAAATGACATTCACAGGGATTGAATAGCTACCCTCACAAAGCTTCTTACATGAATTTAGCTTATATATCTTTTCTTGACATACACTCTTTAACAAATGAACACAAGTGTCAAGGTGTTGGGCTACTTTGGATTCCTTATATTTAAAAGATTAGTTCAAAGTAATACCAAGAAATCTTTTGTTTTCTTTTGAACTATGTTAATCTACTTATAAGATGCTTGTAAATGAACAAAATTATGGCTTGAAATGAGAAAATTGGAATTTTTTTTTACAAAATCATGGAAATCAAAGAAAGAATAAAAATGAAAAAAATAAAGTCATATGCCTCAAGCATCACTAGCATGAATGTTCCTGAACCAATCAATTTGATCTAATTTGGAGAACTAAGGCAAACTTTTTTCTAGAAGATCTCAAATGTTTTCAAAATGTCTGTAGATGTGAAGCCCCTCTCAAAATATCAAGCTCTCTAAACCAATCAACTATGTATGGCCCCGAAGTATTAAAGTAAGCTTTTGTCCAAAAGACTTAATATGTTTCCAGAATGCTTGTAGATGTGAAACTTATCTAAAAGTATCATGCTCTCTAAGAAAATAAACTAGGTATAGTCCCCTGAGCGTGAATGTAAGCTTTTGTCTAAAAGACTTAAAATGTTGTCAGAATGTTTGCAGATGTGAAGCTCATTCCCAAAGTATCAGACTCTTGAGAGGATTTTACTTACTGGATACCTAACATCAAAATGTATTTGAGCTTCCCTTTCAGGTTTTCAACTCAAATCCTTCATTTGGTTTCATGATGCTCTTCACGTATCTTCTTCTTGGACCTTCATTTTTCCTTTCTCATATTTTTTTATTTCTTTCTCTTTCTTTTCCTTTTTTTTATTTTTTTATTTCTTTTTTATCTTTTATCTTTTATTTTTATTTTTTCTCTTTCTTTCTTTCTTTCTTTCTTTTTATTTTTATTTTTATTTTTCTTTTCTCTCTTTTTCTTTTTGTTCAAGTGTAGTACTTCTGGATCACTTGAATCATCTTCATTCATCTTTGTCAAAATTAACACTTCTTCGGAAAAAGACTTTTTTGACAACATATAGTTTTTTCCCAATCATGCATCCATTTCCTATGAAAATCTTTATGAATTGGCAAGATCTTTTCAATCAGTAGATCACTCTCTCGGAATCTTTTTGGACAAACTTTCTTATCAGAGCTCGCACTATTTGCTTTTGAAAAATCTATCCGTTGTAGATAGCTTTTAATTTCTTTTCTTCAATGAGGTTTAATTGCCCATGTTGAGCTTGAGCCCATTAGGCTTCGTCCCATCTCTATTTTTACAAGACTTGAAGTCACAAATTCTCGACTTCGATGAGTAAGGATCCTTTCATTCCAATACAAAAGAGAAAATGTGTTGCCCCTTTGAAGTATGTACTGAAGTCTAACATGTGTACATGATGAAGAGTAATTTTTGTGACAACTCTCACTATCCTCGTAATTGATAAACTACTAACGAGGAATCTCCTTATACTTTCAGCACTTTAACTTTCTTTACATGGTCGCTCTTATCCCTATAGCTCAAGCCCCAAATTCTACCTTATTATCAGTGGAAAAAAACTCTGGTCTACTTGTGACATGGCAATGGTCGTATTATGAAGAAATCAACAATTCCCCAATTTTTCATCCTAAAGCATTAGATGCTTTATCAAAATAAAGCATTCATGGTTCATTTGAAAGAATCTATTCTTTTGTTGAGATACACATTATATCTTCATCTAGGAAATTGAAGCTTGTGGATTAATGATCATGTGAAGCACAACTTCCAATAGAATATGTTATAGTAATCCATTTTTTTTACTTTTTGGCTCATATACACAATATCCTATTCTGACATCAACATTTTCTATCGAGCCATTCCTCTAATCATTGCTGGTGATTTTATTAAGAAATATAGTTGATTGAGTCTAGAGATCAACCAATTAGTATGGAAACATGTACTATCTAGGCCTGCAGGTAACCCACACCAAAGAACATCATTACTCCTGGATTGATGAGTATTAGATCTCGCAATCAGGGAACTTCTTGCTCAGCCAATATATGGTTCTTTTCTTCCTTCCACATTGATTATGCAACCCCAACACACATCTCAATGAATTTTCAAAGACTGTCAGATAGAGTATTAATAGTCTATGAGGGACTTGTGCACTACTACATCTGTATTCAATCTTGGCATGTTTTGATAAGACCATGAAAATGTGTCTTTAAAATGTTGAAGTGACTATATCAACTTTTGTCTTGTTTTATACGACAAAGTAGTGTCAATCTCTATCTCTTTTCTTTATTCATCCATCATAGATTTAAAATCTTGACTTCTTCTTTGTTAGATAAGATCTAGTTATCTTACTTTTCCACCAACCTCAATAATTTGCTAAAAACATCATATTCAACCTCATTTTTGTACTCATAGAATTCTATTAAACACAAGCCGCTCAAAATTTATCTTATGATAAGAATTTAGAAACATTCATGTTATTAATGATTAAGACACCTGTATAGAAAATTTGGAATGAACATATGTATTTGGGAAGAGAAGTGAATGTGTTATGGAATGAATGAAAGAATAGAAAATTTAAAGAATAAATAATTTAAAATAATAATAGAGAATAAAAATGTATAAAATGATTGTCACTGAAGAGATGAAAGAAAGCTTATTCAATTTCATAAATAGTAGAATTAACATAGTAGCCCTACAAAAGATTCCTTAATGCTTGCAGGAAAAAGCGTGAGGGCTAGTTCCGACTATTACTCTAAATTTAGTCTAAAAACTAGAAGAAGATCTTATGTAGTCCAATCGTTCAATCCTTCATCAAGGAAATATGGTTAGATTTCAGCCATATATTTTCCAACCCCACCACTTTCATATATCACATTGATGTGCAACTCTTGATCCTTCAACTTCTCTTGTTCTTAAATCGCTTTCACCAAATGTGGTTCAACATTAACCTTTCAAATATAGGAATTATTCTTCATATGTTCCAAAGAGTATCCTCTCTTTTTAGTATAACCTTTCTCGCCTCTTCTTGTTGCTTCAGCTCTTTCTTTCCTTGATGGAAATTAGGCCCAAACATGGGTCCAAAAAGATTTCCCTTGAAGAAGACAGTCTTGCTTGAAATTTGAGCATATGTTGTTGCATCTTTTGATGGTGTGGGTGTGTGAAATATTTTAGGGGTTGCATCTAACCAATTCGTTCTTAATCC
This sequence comes from Hibiscus syriacus, assembly GCF_006381635.1. Classification (NCBI taxonomy): domain Eukaryota; kingdom Viridiplantae; phylum Streptophyta; class Magnoliopsida; order Malvales; family Malvaceae; genus Hibiscus; species Hibiscus syriacus. Next base: position 1,827,799 of record NW_024063086.1, on the reverse strand, counting down.
TATTGGCCAGTCTCGGATTACATCTATCTTCTCGCATGGATTTCACTTCTTCTGTTCTTTAGCTATGTAACCTTGATTGGGTTTGGCTACATTAATATCTTTTGGGATAGATATTTTTAGACATTGAATTATGACATTTTGCTTATCTTTCTTGCATCTCTGAATTTCTCGCTCAAGAGGGTCTTGAAAATTTCCCTCCAGATTACTACAACCCTTAACTAAACATCTAAAAGTTTCAGTTTGGTTTATCCAAAGAACCATCTTATAGGATCATTTCTCGTTCGGAGGCCATTGTGGAAGAGTCTGACCCTCTTTAACTTTCTTAATCAATATTTGGGCTTCTTCTATACCCCCTTTCTTCGAGTGAGGCCCACCATTCATTATAAATTTAGCAGAGCCTTCTAGGACCACATCCAATTTCTGGAGCTGACTTGAGTTACCTCGCTCCTCAACAGGTTCTTGATCATCTTTCGATGTCACTTTGTCCCTACAACTGACATTTAGAATCTCATTCAAAGCCTTTACAGTGGGATCCTCTAGTGGCTTATCCCCATAGATCAAAGCATCCATCATATGCATCAATTCATACATATTCTCTTTCGACACGCCTTGAAAATTCTTTGCTTGATCATTTATCGCTTGTTGAGTTCTAACTAGTTGCTCCCAGAGTTTCTCAATCTTGTTGACAAATACTAAAATCTTATTCATGGCTCTTATCTTTCTCTAGGAAGACCGATATGGCTCCAATTTGCTTTCAAAATTTCTTTCATGAAATCCTCCACAAATTACTTTCATATTTTCGTTTGAATGCATGTAAAAAAAGTTTAAAACAAAAAAAGTGAAAATGGATTATGTAAAAATGCAAATGCATGATGTAAAAATGCAAATGTAAACATAAAGATGCAAAGATGAGGATGCAAATGCAATGAAGCCGTTGACTCCAAAGTAATTTTCATAAAACAACTTCCAAGGAACTCAATGTCTTAATACATCGAGGTAGACAAAAACTACAAATCACGTCATGTTTCTCGACTCCCTAACTTTTGATCGAAAATGCAAGGAAATAATCTTCTTTTATCTTTGGCTTAATGGACAACTTCAATGCTTCAACTTCTTTTTCCTAGAAATGTACTTGTTCAGCATTCATATGCGACTAGTATCATCAACTGTCTTGTGTTTGGCTTTCGTTGTTGCTTGATGAATTTAAATATATTAGTTCATTTTAGTTAGTCGTATCAACATTATTGTAGCATCCTTGAAAAGCTTGTTATACTACATCATTTTAGCTTCATGTATTCTAACTTGGTGTACCTACTTCAGCTGTTTTCTAAAACACCCTGCTGGACCATTAATGTGTTTTCACAGCTTTATTCCACCTCATCAAGTGACATTGTCGTATTGAAAGCCTTCCAATGTGATTATTAACTCAAGAATCAATACCTTATATGACATGTATGAAACATGTGTTAATCCTAAGGTAATTATCCTATAACAGCTTTCAAATAACACACAACGTCTCAATACGTAAAGCAGATAAAAATTTATTTTATCTACCCCTTCCTATGGCGTTGTTGTTTTGAAAGTATTCTCATTTTGATAAATAACTCAGGTATTAACACCATGTTTATGCACAAATAAAGCAAGGCAAATAGTCAAATCAAAAGAAAAAGGAGGAAGTAAAGCTAAAATGATAATCCAATAAAAGAAATTTGTAAAATAATTAAATAAACTATAAATAAAACAAATAAAACACACAAAGAAATTTAAAACCCTAACCACATGCATTCTAGTTCTTCTAGGGTATCCATATGGCTCTAGAGAGGTAGTTTTATTACATTCTCTACATGATTTTGGTTCTAAAAAAAGAGGGTTCCCAAACTGTTCTTACAATTTGCTAAGGTATATAAGGACTTCGATCCTGGCCCAGTACAGACTTTGCAGATCGAATTCAGTCTAGGGTATCACATCACTAGATGCCTATCAAGGAAAACAATATCTTTACAAACATATAAAGAACGCTTTTCAGAGGTACTCTGCCAGATCTACATAAGGAAAAGTACTCTGCCAGACCTACATAAGGAAAAGTAGTATTCCTTGGTCGTGTGGCGTTTCCCACTACTTAGGTGAAATAGGACAAAACTCGGGTATAGAGCTATAATATGCAACAATCCTATTTATATTTAAATAATTGAAAGCATTAACCAAAGAGAAAATATATTTTGGTTTTTTTAAAAACATAGTAAATAATGAATTAAATAAATTCGAGCTCAAAATTTCAAACTTTTAAAATATAGGTTGATCAATTTGTGGATCGACTCTCTTTTTGTTTTAAAAAACTAATGTCCCCAGCGGGGCCAAGCTATCATAATCGATTTTCGATGGGAAAACCGATTTGACGTATTCGGAAAATAAATATAAATTAATTTTAAAAAATATGGGAGTCGCCACCAATCATTTTTATGGTGAGGTTGGAACACATAAATTCAGGTAATTTTAACAAAAAAAATTATTTTACTAAAAAATGCCAAGTTTTGGTATGCGAAATTAGAAATCAAGTTCGATAGTCAGTTACGCGTGGGGAGATTAGCACCCCTACAACGCCCAAAATTAATACATAGTCGATTATCCTATATTTTAAAATTGAAAATTTTGAATTCAAAATTTTATTTAATTTAAAAATCACTTTGTATGCATTTTTTGAAAAGGATGTCGATTTACTAAGACTAATAACGACCACCTCCAAGCAAAAGTGAGGAGTTAAACTAAATTAAACTTTTAATCTAACAAAACGAAATTAAAAAGAACAAAGGCCATGAGTTGGACACGTTTTTCAAGGGGAGTTAAAATATAAAGAAATAAATGGTTAAAATAAAATACCATAGAATTAGCAACAATTGTAAACGACCAAAATTAAGGAAAATAGTGGGAAATATATTAAATCAAAGTAAATTTGGACGACCTAACTAATAAACAACCAAAGTCACGTTAAATGAAAATTAGAGGAAACAAAATCTTAATTCCAAATTAAATAAAACTAATAATTTAAAGAATGGGATTAAGATGCAAACATGGAAACATAGCAACGCTAAATACAAACAAACAAAAGTTCAAGATGCCTAGTAAATAGAAGGTTAAATACCAAAAATATAAACTTTAATGGCTAAATAATAGCATTACAAAACAATTGTCACACCCTATTATGGGGGTTAGTTTTTCAATTAATATAAATATGAAGTTTAAAGAGTAGTTAAATTAAACTATTGGGTTTACTAAGATATATTAGGAGGATTTAAGGACCTTAAGTATAATTTTCCTTTCTTTGGCTTTAGGAAGTTCTAGATTTCACGAGAGATTTCTATTGATTAATGGATTTTATTTTTTAAAAAAAATCAAGAACCTCAAATAGAAGATATTTTTGAAGAGTTTGTTTAGTTTTAAAATGGGGAATGGTGAGACGTGAAAGCTAAGCCAAAACCAACCAAGAATCAACCAAATTGCACCCCAAGTATTACAACCCGAGCCTTAACAGTGATGGCCATAAACCAAAGAACCGATTGGTACATCGGAACAATAAATCTCAATAGACCACCACCAAGCCAACTGAGCTCCGACATCATTGGAGGAACGTTGATGCTAGCTCCGTTCATGCGTTATATCTTCACATGAAACAAAACAATAGATCGAAACAACAACCAGGCAACATCAGATAAAATAAGGAGATAAATAGAGAGGTTTTCTAGGTAAATCCTTCGATTTTCAATGATCTAGGCGACGGTGCAAAGATCTGTGTGGTGAAAATATCGAAATGGTCGCAACGAACAACAGTTTGGGCATCCTCGGATGGTCACCGGAGATAGATCAATGTGTTTCATTTCAAGAAACCCAAATGTTTTTTGGTAGATCTACAATGATCCATGAGGTTTCTCGATGAATGGAGGTCGAATATAAGATGAGGGGATAAGATGCTTCGAACGTGTATAATTTAAAACATTTCTTTAATTGAACCGAGTATAATTTTTTTTCATTCAAACATCACAAATTATATATCTTGAACAATTATTATAAAATAATTATTAAGAGAAAAATCGTAATATAATATTTTTGGTTACTAATTCAAAACCAGTTTCAAGCATTGATAGACAATTTTGTTCTATTTCATAAAATAAATAAGAATGTCTAACATGTTTGATTTAAAACTCAAATTAATTTTTAAGCATAGTTTAATATCATAATATTTATTCATAGTATTAATTTTATTTAATACTAACTATATTAAGAAATTGCAGACATATCATTCTCGTATACATGTCAGCTAGAACTTTTAGAACACAGAAGGATGTCATCATTGTTACCTGTAAATATTTCATTAGTGATTGATGCCAAGCGCAACTCCTTAGTCATTTTCTTTATTTTTCCTATATATGGAAATCATCACATGCTAAGTATACACTTAGTGAGGAAATCATATAAATATTTAGAAAAATGCAACATATAAATATAAATGAGTAATAATATTCAATACAATGTGATCACTTTACCTGTATTCCAACCATGTTACCATAAATTAACATGATATAACCGGATATAAAGTTTCTTAACAATATACTTGTCATTTATCCCATAAGTGCGTAAGCTTATTTACTTATTTATCATTTATTAACCAATAAACCATAGTCCAAAGTATAACTGTATGAGGACCCATTATATGAGTCAAATATTGCACCGTAGTGCTGAGGTCAAGCCTTGCTCACCTAATAATGCACCGTAGTACTGAGGTCAGGTCGTGCCCACCTTATACACCGTAGTGTTTTGTACCGTGTCTTTGCTATACACTCTGAGGCATGCACTATGTGCCTTTGCTAGACACTCTAATGCTACCTAATATGTAGCTGCTAGACTCTATGGCATGCCATTAATACCACTGATCCTTAATAACATACTTGGGCATATAGTCTATTTTTATTTGATCCATCAATGGCAAGGTATATCAATACCATTAAACCTTTGGGCAATTTATACCCGAAATAGCATTTATGATAAACATCATATGTATTCACGATAACATCATGTGTAATGAACAGTGATTAATGCATTCTATAATCACGTTTGACATATTTATAATATATCAATTATATGATAAATGACATAAATATCATGACAATATAATCAAGGTAGACTTATTGCAAGTCCTACCCAATGATGTATAAACACCCATGTATAATATTATGCATGCATTGCACTCACTTTGAGACTTTATATTCAAGTCAAAATATAAGCCTCACTAAGCTTTAACTTGATACTTTGCTTCTAATTTTTTTAAATCTCAAACTTTGTAATAATTTTATATTCTGACAGTTTGCACTACCTTAGAGAAATATTATTTTGTATTAATATACACCTTTAAAAATTATTCAATTTGTACCACTGAAAACTAGACTTAAATAAAAATTTATCTATATAAGGCACTCCTTCTAGTTCAATTTATACAAGTTATGGTGAATTTTCAAAGTTGACCGACATAATCTGTTTTGAGCAGAATTTGTTGCCCTATTTTTTGACATATCCTAGGTTAAAAAATTCATATCTTTTTGTATATACCTCGAAATGAATTTCCGTTTGTTCTAAACAAAACTAGGATGATATAAGAATCCGACGATATAAAAATCATCCTCTAATCATTTTTTTAGAATTTATGGTGATTTTCTAAACTTACGTCCATAACTAAATTCTAAGCAGATTTCACCAATTTGCATTTTCAACTATCAAACAATTACACATCAATCCATAACTTTTCCAAAATTACTGATTTGGTCTCCTAACTTTTCAAAAAATTCATAATGGTCCTCAAATTTTTCTATGTCTTGTAGAATACTTCCTACATCATTTGCATCCACTACATAATTTTTCCATAATTTGTTTCATCCTCTATAGCAAGGCCGAATGCTTTGTATGTTCAAGGTTAGGGTTTTCATGATTTTACTCGATTTTGATTCGATTCAAGCATGAAATCAATCTCGATTCAACCTTATACCAACTCTACCATCAAATTCCTAATCAAATTTCATCACAACATAATCTTCCTCTAAGATTAGGGTTAGGTTGAAATTACCCATAGCTTATATAGGCATGTATAGTTGATTTTAATCATAACTCATGCTTGGAATTGATTCTACCACCTCAAAAACATCAAAATCCTTCATCAGTTCCATAAACCCTAGAATTTGGGATCTTTGAACACAAACCAAATTAGCAAGCAATAATGATACCAAATGATATCATTTTTCGAATAGAACAATTTTCTATTTCACGACATGATCCAAAATCCAAAGGAAATTGCTCAAAAATGAAAAATAAAATTTCTCTTACCTTGGTTATGGGGAGAACGAAATAGAGCTGAAAATGGCTAAGTTTTCATGAAATTTCTAATGAATTTCATGTTAATTTACATTCTATTAAACTTAAATGAATTAAAAATCCATTTAATGTGAAATGTTTATTTTACCATTAATGAAACTTGATATTTACAATAATACCAAGTCACATAACCTTATCATCTTTCCAAAGTCAAAGATGAACAAAATATTCACGCTATATAACTTTGCCCGTACAATCTTTCCAAAATTTTAATCTTGTCATTTTTCATCCAACGATCCAAATTGAACATGGAAATAAATTTCTCAAATCCAATGGTCCATATTATTTCTCATCATTTTAACATGTGGAAATAATATTTCTAAGCTTATTTTATCAACCTTCAAAATTTCTCAAAATTTCTATTCGATCTGATTTACTGGATTTTTATTGGACTTTGACACTTACTAGTTTTTAACACAATTTCCAGACAAAGAATTTGATTTCAATAAAACCTCACTCTCAAGAGTAAACTATCTATTTATGGAATAACTTTTTTTTGTCAAAATTAACACATAGGTCCTTAAACTTTTCCTAATTTTTTATTTTGGCCACCAAACTATCAAAATGTACATGTTGGCCACTAACCAAAATTTTGGGGTATTACAATTCTTCCCCTTAAGAAAATTCATTCTCGAATTTTCAATACGTACTTCATGTAAATAGATAAGGATATTGTTTTTCATATCATGTTCTTTTCTTTCTTTCTTTGCGATTAGCTTTTTTAACATTTGATTTCTCAGTCAAACTTTAATAAGTAATGGTTCTTTTTCATAAGTCAAATATGACTGAATCTCTATTTCCCTAGGGTGACAATATGCGAAGGATCTAATTGATACTTCCTGAGCATCGACACATGAAAACATTACGGATCTTGTCCATTTTCAGAGGCAATTCTAGCTTATATATAAGTCACTAATCCAACTATTTTTTTATAATCTTATAAGGTCCAATAAATCTCGGACTCAACTTTCCTTTGTTTCCGAACCACAATACTTTTTTCCAAGGTGATAATTTAAAAAAATACTTCTTTATCACCTTCCTGGTATTCAGTCTCTTTTCTTTTGAAGTCTGCGCAAGACTTTTGTCTATCAATAACTATCTTGAGAATATCTTAAATGATCTTTTCCCATTACAAGGTCCATTGTAACTCATTCCTACTCCCACTAAGGATAGAAATTGGTAACAATAATTCTGATGGCACTTGATGATTTTCTTTAACTCACTGACATTTCAACCATTTAGAAACAAGCTCGATGATAACTTTTTTCATACATGCTTCTAAACTCTTTCCTCGATAATATAAACATTCATTAGATTTAACCTTAAAGTCTTTAGTTTCTCCTTTTCCTTCTTGTTCTATCTTTGACAAGCACAACAATTTTAATATTTTCTCTTAAGTTCCTTTATCTGATCTAGCAACATAGGCTTTAAATTTAATTATACAATCAGAACATCATATTTCTTTAAATACAATTACGTATTCAAAACTCTCAGAATAAAAATGTCTTTCAACTTTATCTTATCAGCCACCACGTTAGCCTTTCCTATTTTCAGTTGATAAGCACATCATCATTCTTTAAGGAATTCAAACCATTTCCTTTATTTTTACTTCTTAGAGTAAACACATACTTTTGACTTTTGAGATTTGTATAGATATAGTATCACTCACTATGTAGATAGTAGTGTTATATCAATAAAGTAAACACAACTATTGCCAACTCGAGACTGTGAGTCAAATGATTTCTTTCATGATTCTCTAGTTACTTTAAAGAATAAACCAAAACTTTTCTTCTTGTACGAACACAAATCCCAAACCATTATGAGACACATTACTATAATTCACATAATCTTTTCTATATTCTAATTATACTGGCCTTGGAGCTTATGTTAGTATTATTTTTAACATCTCAAAGTTTTCTTGGCACTTACCAGTCCAAATGAATAACACGCCTTTCCTCAATAGCATGGAAGGAGGGAATATAATCATTGAAAAGTTCTTTATGAACCTTCGATAGTAACCAACAAATCCCAAAAAACTTTGAAATTCAAAATTAATCTTTAGAATTTATCATTTGATTATTTCTTGTGCTTCCTTGATATATATTCTTATCCCCTTAGCTGAGTCCACATGACCAAGGAATACAACCTTAGACAACCAACATTTACACTTGGTCAATATAGCATGCAATTTTTCTCTTGAATAATTGGAATAGCTATACAAAAACTGACATCGTGTTCTTCCCTAGTCTTACAACAGATAACAATAACATCAATGAACACTAACACCAATTAATCCAAGTATAACTAAATACTCGGTTTATCCAATCCATAAGTGTCGCAGGAACATTCGTTAAACCAAACGACATTATCGCACACTCATAGTGTTCATATCATATTCTGAAAACTGTCTTAGGAAGATTCGACTTGAGAGACACCAATGTACCTTTTTAACTGATAAAAAGATTATCAATCCTCAGAGAAGGATACTTGTCCTTCTTTGTTACCTTATTTAACGGAAAATAATCCATACATAATTTCATAGACTCATCTTTCTTTTTTACAATAACACTAGTGCATCCCAGATGACAAGCCTAGTCTTGTAAATTCCCATTCTTAACAATTCTACTAACCTTGCCTTTAATTCTATGAGCTCAGTTGAAGCCATTTGATACAGGCTATAGAAATAAACCCAATACCGAGAAGAATCTCTATTTTACTTTCTATATCTCAATCTAGAGGTAATTCATGTAACTCTTGCAGATACACAATTGGATACTCTCAAATAGTTGGAATAATTTCCAGTTTAACTATGAAAGTTTGAGTATCCACCTTATCCACTAAGAAGGCTTAACAACCATATAACAATAACTTCATAATAGTTACTACCAAAATCCCAGTAGGGAACAAGTTTACTCTCTTTCCCTACCACTAATATCTCAAAACTTTTTGAGTTCTTTAAAATAAATCGCTTTAAGCGATAATTCATCATGACATGGTAGGGAAATCAATACATTTTTTTAAATACCTTTGAAAGGTAATTCTATCAAGTCCATTAAAATTCAACACTTTGAATCCTTACTAGATAGTTACTATCTACAAATACTACTCACCCTCGTCTTTAAGCCTAAAGGGTTAGGCGCACAAGTCACTTAAGATTAATTCTATCATAATGTTTCATTCTTTAAACTATACTATACTTATGCATGAATGAGGGGCTTTCTTAAACTTACATTGACAATTCTTATTATGCCAAAGCATCAACTTATTTATACTAAACATGAAGATGATGGTTAACATCATTATTATCACTATTAGCTTATTTTTGAACCTCTTGATCAATCACATTCTTCAAACCCTCAAATATACACATCTTTTTCATACACTATATTTTTTCACCTTTATAAGTAAGGAGTGTCATCAATCAAATCTTATAATCACCAAATTAGTAACAATGACAACCTAGTGGCATGAATACACTTTTCTAACTAAAAAATAACTCAGTTTAGTCCTAGAATCGGCTAAACATGTAGCTCTGATACCAATAAATGCAACACTCATAACATGTATAAGCGAACCAATCGAGTTACATATGTCACATCAGAAATTCAAAACATTTCTTTAGTTGAACTGAGTAAAATTTTGTTTCATTCAAACATCACCAATTTCATAACTTGAACAATTATTATAAAATAATTATTCAGATAAAAATCGTAATATAATATTTTTGGTTACCAATTCAAAACCAGTTTCAAGCATTGATAGACAATTCTATTATGTTTCATAAAATAAATAAGATTGTCTAACACGTTTGATTTAAAAACCAAATTATTTTTTAAGCATAGTTTAATATCATAATATTTATTCATAGTATTAATTATATTTAATACTAACTATATTAAGAAATTGCAGACATTTCATTCTCCTATACTTGCCAGCTAGAACTTTCAGAACACAGAAGGATGTCATCATTGTGTTCTGTAAATATTTCCTTGGTGATTGATGCCAAGCTCAGCTCCTTACTCCTTTTATTTCTTTTTTCTACGCGTAAAAATCATCACACGCTAAGTATACACTTAGTGAGGCAATCATATAAATATTCAAAGCAATGCAATATAAATATAAATGAGTAATAATATTCAATGCAATGTGATCACTTTACCTGCATTCTAACCATGTTACCACAAATTAATATGATATAACTAGATATAAAGTTTCTTACCAATACACTTGCCATTTACCCCATAAGCTCGTAAGCTTATTCTCCTATTTATCATTTATTAACCAATAAACCATAGCCCAAAGTATAATTGTATGAGGACCCCTTTATAGGAGTCCAATATTGCACCATAGTGTTGAGGTCGAGCCTTGCTGACCTAATAATGCACCATAGTGCAGAGGTAGGGCCGTGCCCACCTTATACACCGTACTGTTTTGTATCGTACCTTAGCTCGACACTCTGAGGCCTTCATTATGCATCTTTGGTAAACACTCTGGTTCTACATAATATGAAGCTGCTAGACTTTATGGCATGCCATTAATACCACTGACCCTCAATAACATAATTGGGCATATAGTCTATTTTTATTTGATCAATCCATGCCAAGGTATATCAATACCATTTAAACTTTAGGCAGTTTATACCCGAAATAGCATTTATGATAAACATCATAAGTATTCATGATAACATCATGTGTAATGAACAATGATCAATGCATTATATATTCACCTTTGACATATTTAGAATATATCAATTATATGATAAATGTCATAAATATCACGACAATATAATTAATATAGACTTATCGCAAGTCCTACCCAATGATGTATAAACACCCTTGTATAATATTATGCATGCATTTCGCTCACTTTGAGACTTTGTATGCAAGTCAAAATATAAGCCTTACTAAGCTTTAACTCGATTTTTTCTTCTAATTTGGTTAAATATCAAAATTTTTCATAATTTCATATCCTCACAGTTTGCACTACCTTTAAAGAAATATTATTCTATATTAATATACACCTTTAAAACTTATTCTATTTGTACCAATGGAAACAATACTTAAATAGTAATATATCCATATAAGGCACTATTTCTAGTTCAATTTGTATAATTTATGGTGAGTTTTCAAATATGACAAAAAAATCTATTTTCTGACCTATCCTCGGTTAGGAATTCATATATTTCTATATATACCGAAATCAATTTCTGTTTGTTATAAACAAAACTAGACTGATATAAGAATCCAATGGTCTAAAAATCATCCTCTAATCATTTTTGTAGAATTTATGGTGATTTTCTAAACTTACTGTCTAGAACTAAATTCTAAGAAGATTTCTCCAATTTACATTTTCAACTATCGAATAATTACACATCAATCCACAATTTTTTAAAATTACCAATTTGGTCCCCTAAATTTTCAAAAATTATAGAATGGTCCCCAAATTTTTCTAAGGATTATAGAATACTTCCTACATCATTTACAACCCCTACATAATTTTTCCATAATTTTTATCATCCTCTATAGCCAATGTTGAATGCTTTGTGTGTTTAAGATTAGGGTTTTCATGATTTTACTCGATTTTGATTCGATTCAAGCGTGAAATCAACCTCGATTCAACCTTATATAAACTCTAACATCAAATTCCTAATCAAATTTCATTGTAACATAATCTTTCTCTAAGATTAGGGTTAGGCTAAAATTACTTATAGCTTATATAGGCATGTATTGTTGATTTAATCATAAACCATGTTTGGAATTGATTATACCACCTCAAAAACATCAAAATTCTTCATCAATTTCATAAGCCAAAATGTGAACATAAACCCTAAAATTTTGCATCTTTGAACACAAACCAAATTAGCAAACAATAATGGTACCAAATGATAGCGTTTTTCGAATAGAACAATTTTCTATTTCATGGTATGATCTAAAATCCAAAGGAAATTGCTCAAAATGAAAAATAAAATTTCTCTTACCTTGTCATGAGGAGAACGAAATGGAATAAAAATGTTATCATCTTTCCAAAGTCAAAGATAAACAAAATATTTCATCCTTCACAACTTTGCACATGCACTCTTTCTAAAATTTCAATCTTGCTATTTTTCATCTAACGGTCCAAATTGAACATGGAAATAAATTTCTCAAATCCAATGGTCCATATTATTTCCCATCATTTTAACATCTGGAAATAATATTTCTAAGCTTAATTTATCAACCTTCAAATTTTCTCAAAATTTCTATTCGATCCGATTTACTGGACTTTAACACTATCTAGTTTTTAACATAATTTCCAGACCAAGAATCTGATTTCAATAAAATCCCACTCTCAAGAGTAAAATATCAATTTATGGAATAAAAATTCTTTTTGGGAAAACTACCACTTATGTGCCTACATTTTTTAATTTTTTACTTTGGTCACTAACCAAAATTTTGGGGGTATTACAAAATGAACATGAAATGGAGAAATGAAATAATGTATGTGGTTTTGGGGATTGTTATTATAGTGAGAAGGGAAAATTACAAGGCAAGCTTTCATATTATTATGATTATGGCATAATGGTTTTAGTAATATCAATTTTGTCACTAATTTTAGTAATTCAATATTATAGTCGCTCCACATTTTTTTTGTTTTACCAATTGGGTCCTCAAATTATTAAATTATATTATAAAAAGTTATTTTTATGGCAAGGGAATTGATTGAATTCACTTTTTTTTTAATAAAGATGGTATGTGTTTATGAAAAGGACTAGAAGCTCGAAATCAAAGTTAATAAGATTAAATTTAGGAATAACGAGGTTATGGTTGTGTAGTTGACTATTTTATTGGAAAGAATACATAATTTGGGTTTTTTCGATGTACTGGGTCTGTTTTTTTAAGTCTATTTTGCCAAATTCAAACCCGGTAAGCTATTTTCAGCATTTTATCTTGCAATTCGATTTTTTTTCCTGATTAAGATATGTTTTTGATGAAATTTATTTTATCATGCATCCGAGACATTATGGGACATGAAATTAAAGTTTGAGAGTGATCGAATGGAGTTAAAATGATTAACCGATATGGTTCAAAAATCGATGTAATACTTTACTACCTCTTTGCATGCTTTATGGAACATCTTGATAATGGATAAATGCATGGATGATTGGTCTATTGTGTATGTTTGGTTATGGATGGACTCGAACTGAATACGATTTAAGTGATAAATTAGTTAAAACTCGATTGAATTGCAGAAAGGAATTGGAAGATTGATAAGAAATAAATTTAAGGTTAGTGAATAATAGACAAATGAATTAATCTTAGAATCCTTAAACCTTGAATATTATCGTTAAATGTTTTGATGTCGAAAATATTTGGAAAAGAAATTACAAAAATACCCTTATGAAGTAAAAATTGAATGAAATTGACCCGAATAGTGGAGTTAACCTGATAATTCATTCTTGACATGATAGAATTGCAGATCCACCAACTAACTCCTGACTTGTTTGGAAGACCTGTAAATCGGTTGGAATACCTGAAAATCGGTTCATAATCATCTAGACCAGTAATAACTAAAATAACCCTAAAAATCATCCTTGATATGATAGATTACTTATTCACTTGATAAATACTCAGTTTGTTCAGAAACATCCTTTTTACCAATTTTAATTCCTGAGGCGATAAAAGATTTATAATTTTTTATTTTGGAACAATCACTCGATGATTAAATTATGGGAATTGATATATATATGACTGAATCAAAGAAAATGATTGGAATACCTGAAATTCCAAGATGACCGAAGTAATCTCGAGTATGAAATAACCCAAATACCCTTATGGCATAGAAATAAGTGAATATTATTGGATAATTCTGGAAACATCAAGAAAACCTAAGTATTGTATTACCCCTAAAGGTTGTGGAGTACGACTCAAGTACGTTGGTAATCTTGGAGACTGTTACAATACATAAATAAAACAAATACCATCGGAATGAGTATAATTCCTCAAGATCCATTCAACGATGGTTCAAAAGATGATCAATTCTACTAGTGTTGTCAGTATTAAAGTGTGAATATTCTTGAAGTGCATCACATGTCTCACAGTGTTGGGATTTGCTCATTGACCTGATATCATGATAAATCGACATAAATATGGAATACCACGAATCATCATTTCACCCTTATTAGATTAAGTTGGTAAGAATCCATTGGAAATCATAATGTCCAAAGTACCCTCATTGGCCTGAATAATGGAATCACTCTTAGTAAACCTGAATCTTGAATTATTCTGATATAAAGGTTCCTGAACACCTTCCTGATGCACCTAAATCATAAAGGGGTCTTGAAGTATCAACTTTAAATGTCTTATTAGATCCGTTAGTAATGGATCATTTTTAATAGGACCTCATCACTGGAATCTGATCAAATTATATAAGTTTCATGTTTTCCATTCCTGATAACTACCAAGTTCCTCTAAAAAATACTTGGATCCTCTACTGTGTTCCCTATGGACAAAAATATTTTTTGTTATATTTATATAAAGTATGATTTTGAGATTTGGTTTTTTATTAGTAGTTTCTGATCTTTAATTTCTGATTTCTGATACTACAGTCTGCTACCTGAAACTGTTTTACTGGGGTATTATCTGGGTAGGCTAGAGTGTGGAGGTTCAACTATGATCAAGCTGGTAATTTCTTACAGACCTAAGGTGACCTTAGGTAGGCTTTAAGGCACCAAAGCACTCCCTTGGGTAAATCATGGAACTGTATATGGTGTACGGGTACAGGGCAGTTATGTGATATAAATAAACTTCATTGTCACTCTTACGAGATTCTACTGGATCATGATTCTGATATTACAATTTATTGTTCAATTTGGTTTTTACTGGGATTCTATCTGGGTAGGATTCTGGAGTATGGAGGTCCAGCTCTGATCAAGTTGGTAATTCCTTATATACCTAAGGTGACCTTGGGCAGGCTCTGAGGCCTCAAGTCATTTCCTTGGGTATACTCTAAGGCCCAAATATACTCCATTGGGTAGGCTCTTAGGCCCTAATGTACTCCCTTGGGTAGGCTCTCAGGCCCCAAGATACTCCTTTAGGTTGGCTCTTACGCCCAATGGCCTATGGTAAGTCCTTATAGACGCAGTTCTAAGGAACAGTATATCGGTGTTTGGTTGGAGGGTATTATTGTGGTCTCAAAAATATGTTTTAAACTGATACTATTTTAAAATATATGTATACTTTCTTTGGTTTTGTTAGAATACAATAGACTCCTCATCTCAATCTCATGAATCTGTCTCTCTGAATATTTCCTTCATATTTTGATTTTCTGATGGTAACCTAAAGAAATAATTAATTAAATCTGATCTTGTCGCTAGAATTTGATGATGTATGTATCGTTAAAGAAAATTTATTCTTTACCTTATACCCTGTGACATATTACATTCATCTGGTAAATATGTATTACTGAGATTTCCAAAGCTGACTCTGTTACTTATCATTTTAGGTTAAAGAGTTTGATCTTTTGTTTTTGTCGACATCAATAAAGGAGTTCCATCGGCGTTGTTTGTGGGTATGGTGCATGTAACTAGGGGGCATGTAGGTTGTATTATGTTTTTATATTTGAGTCTAAAACTTGTTTTATTTCTGGTTACTGTTGAATTCTATTTTTAATAAATAAACGATTTTCTGAACTTTTATTTTATCTATAAATTATTTTATAGTTTTAAATAGATTAACATAAATTTTAAAATTTCTAGGATTTTCAATCCGAGTCGCTCCGGTGACCCTAATGTAACACCCTAAATCAGATCGGATCACCCGTATCGGTCGAAGGGTGTTACATTTAGTGGTATCATAGCCTAGGTTAAGTGGAGTATTCTGGATAGACCATTCGGTCAATTGTCCTAGGATGTCTGGTCAATACATGCCCCTAGATTATAATCATACTCCTCTAAGCCAGAACTCTAATGACGAGTCTTTTCTCTGTAGTAAAAGTGCTTAAGTATTCTGACTATTTAGGTTTACTCTGAAAAGGAATTATATATATATATATATATATATATTGTTAACATTTATCTGTATTATATAAAATGCCTCACGAGTAACGTATGAGTTACCTGTTTGAAGATCTTAACCTGACTCCTGACATGGATCTAAGTTTTGTTACCCAAAGCATTTGGTGATGATAAGCTAGCAGCTAAACTTTAAAAGTAAGATTTTGAGATTGAGAACTGCTATCCAAGTATGTTTAGTAAGGTAGCTAATCCAAGCTTAGACAAGGTGTTCACCCTAAGGTTTTATTGTGATGTACTGAAATCAAGAATATCTAGAATCATTCTTGTTCTAATCTTATGAGATTAAAACCCGATAAATGTTGAGCCTTGTACTCAAAGATTTCATCCGTATGGAATTAAAGTGAAATATATGTGTACTTGGTAAAAGTGTAAATCTCAGGGCCATTATGTTACTTCTGAAAGCAAATAGTCATGTTTGCATGTAGCACTGAAGGTAAGAAAGTGTTATTCTGATTAAGGATCGATAATTAAGGTTTTAATTGGTTCTACCAGAAGAATCCTATTTATATTTTTGTAATTTTGATAAGGAAGAATTACAATGAGTACGCATAGTCAACTAGTTAAGGCTTAGTAGAAGAGGTGCAATCTGTAAAATATACCTGAGAAATTGAAGACTTAAAGAAAGCTTCACTTATGCATTTATGTAGCTTGGGTAAATTTCGAGGATGAAATTTATTTTAAGTAGAGGAGAGTTGTCACACCCTATTATGGGGGTTACTTTTCCTATTAATATAAATATGAAGTTTAAAGAGTAGTTAAATTAATCTACTGGTTTCACTAAGAAATATTATGATGATTTAATGACTTTAAGTATAATTTTTCCTTTCTTTGGCTTTAGGAAGTTCTGGAATTCACGTGAGATTTCTCTTGATTGATGGATTTGATTTTATTTATTTATTTGGAAAAAAAATCAAGAACCACAAATAGAAGATATTTTTAAAGAGTTTGTTTAGTTTTAAAATGGGAAGTGGTGAGACATGAAAGCTAATCCAAAACCAACCAAGAATCAATCAAATTGCACCCAAGAATTATAACCCGAGCATTAACAGTGATGGCCATATACCAAAAAACTGATTGGTACATCAGAATAGTAATTCTTGATAGACCACCACTAAACTCAGCTGAGCTCCGACAACATTAGAGGACCGTTGATGCTAGATTTGTTCATGCGTCATGTCTTCACATGCAACCAAACAATAGATCGAAACAACAACCAAGCAGCATGAGATAAAATAAAAAGAGAAATAGAGAGATTTTTAGGGTAAATCCTTCGATTTTTGATGATTTGGGCGACGGTGGGATGATTCGTGTGGTGGAAATATCGAAATAGTCGTGACGAATAACATAACTCAGTTTGGGCACACTCATACGGTCAACGGAGACAGATTGGTGTGTTTTGTTTCAAGAAAACCAAATTATTTTTTATAGATCTACAATGATCCATGAGGTTTCTCGATGAATGGAGGTCGAATCTAGGATGCATAGGATAAGATGATTCGAACGTGTAAATGAAGTCTCGAATGGTGAAAGAAGAGGCAGTCGATGCGGTGTACCGATGATCGACCTACAAGCTTTCTTGCTTCACTTATAGAGCAAAACATGAATAAAGAATAAAAACAAAAAAAAGAAAATGAAAATGAACATGAAATGGAGCAATGAAATAATGCAGGTGGTTTTGGGGGATTGTTATTATAGTAAGAATGGGAAAATACAAGGTAAGCCATGCAAGTTGGTAAAAGCTCAACCTTGTCTTCTGGCTTTTATGTTGTTATGATTATGGCATAATGGTTTTTATAAGATCAATTTAGTCACTAATTTTAGCAATTCAATATTATAGTGGCTCTATAATTTTTTAATTTTACCAATTGGGTCCTTGAATTATTAAATTAGATTATAATAATTTATTTTTATGGCGAGGGGAATTAATTGGATTCAATTTCTTAATAGAGATGGTCGGGTTTATGAGAATGATTGGAAGCTCAAAATTAAAGTTAATAAGATTGAATTTTGGGATAATGAGGTTCAGGCAGCGTAGCTGACTATTTTTGGAAAAAAAAAACACTTTTTGGGTTTTTTTTTGATGACATGAGCCTCTTTTTAGGTCTATTTCGCCAAATTTGAACCCGATAAGTTGTTTTTAGCATTTTATCTTATGATTCGATCTGTTTTCCTGATTAAGATCTATTTTTGATGTAATTTATTTTTTCATGCATCTTAGACATTATGAAACGTGAATTAAAGTTCGAGAGTGATCGAATGAAGTTAAAAATATCGACTGATATGGTTCAAAATCGATGTAATACTTGACTACCTCTTTACATGCTTTATGGAACATGTTGATAATGGATAAATGCATGGATGTATATGATTGGTCTATTATGCATTGGGTTTATGGATGGACTCGAATCGAAAATGATTTAAGTGATAAATTGGTTAAGACTCGATTGAATTACACAAAGGAATTGGAAGATTGATAAGAGATAAATTGAAGGTTAGTGATTAATAGACAAAGGAATTAATCTTAGAATCCTTAAACTTTGAATATTATCGTTAAATGTTTTTATGTCAAAAATGTTTGGAAAGGAAATTATGAAAATACCCTTATAAAGTAAAAAAGAGAATGTAATTGACTTGAATAGTGGAATTAACCTAATAATTTATTCTTGACCTAATAGAAATACATATCCACCAACTGAATTCCTGACATATTTGGAAGACCTATAAATCAGTTGGAAGACCTGTAAATCGGTTCATAATCTTCGAGATCAATAATAACTAAAATAACCCTAAAAAGTCATCCTTGATCTGATAGACTACTTATTCACTTGATAAATACTCGGTTTGTTTAGAAACATCCTGTTTGCCAATTTTAATTCATGTGGTGATAAAAGATTTAGAATTTTTTATTTTGGAACAATCACCCGGTGATTAAATTACGGGAATTGATATATATATGACTGAATCAAAGAAAATGATTGGAATACCTTGAACTCTAAGATGACCGAAGTAACCTCGAGTATGAAATGACCAAAATACTCTCATGACCTAGAAATAAGTGAATGTTATTGGATAATTATGGAAATACCAAGAAAACCTAAGTATTGTATCACCCCTAAAGGTTATGGAGTACGACTCAAGTACGTTGGTCATCTTGGAGACTGTTGCAATACATAAATAAAATAATATCATCAAAATACATATAGTTCCTCAAGATCCATTCAACGATAGTTCTGAAGATGATCAGTCGACTAATGTTGTCAATACTAAAGTGTAAATATTTTTGAAGTGCATCGATTTGAGTGGTTGACAAGTATCGCATTGCTGGGATTTGTTATGTTCGAGCTGACTTGATATCTTGATAAATCAACATGAATCTTGAATACCATGAATCATCGATTCACCCTTATTAGACTAAGTTGCTAAGAATCCACTAGTAATCGTAATGTCTAAAATACCCCTTGTTGACCTGAATAATGAAATCACTCTCATTAAATCTAAATCTTGAATTATTGTGATGTAAAGGTTCCTGAACACCTTACTGATGCACTTGAATCATAAAAGGGTCATGAAATTTCAACTTTAAATGTCTGATTAGATCCGTTAGTAATTGATCCCTTTAAGAGGACCTCGTCACTAGAATCCGATCAAATTACATAATTTTTATGTTTTTCATTCCTAATAACTACCAAGTGACTCTAAAAATACTTGGATTCTCTAGTGTATTCCCTATGGACAAAAATGTTTTTTGTTATATTTATATAAAGTATGATTTCTGAGATCTGGTTTCTGCTCTTTGATTTATGATATTATGGTATGCTATTTGAAACTATTTTACTGGGGTATTATATGGGTAGGCTGGAGTATAGAGGTTCAGCTCTCATCGAGCTAGTAATTCCTTACGGACCTAAGGTGACCTTGGGTAGTCTTTAAGGCCCCAAGGCACTCTCTTCCCTTGGGTAAATCATGGGACTACATATGGTGTACGGGTGGAGGGTAGTTATGTGATACAAATAAACTTCATTGTCACTCTTACGAGATTCTACTCGATCATGATTCTAATATTACAATTTACTATTCAATCTGATTTTTACTGGGATTATGTCTGGGTAGGATTCTAGAGTATAGAGTTTTAGCTCTGATCAACCTGGTAATTCATTATGGACCTAAGGTGACCTTGGGTAGGCTCTGAGGCCCCAATGCATTTCCTTTTATAGGCTATAAGGTCCCAAGGTGTACTCCCTTGAGTAGGCTCTTAGGCCCTAAGGTACTCCCTTGGGTAGGCTTTCTGGCCCCAAGATACTCCTTTAGGTTTTCTCCTACGTCCAATGGGCCTAGGGTAAGTCCTTATGTATGCAATTCTAGTGAACTGTATATCGGTGTTCGGTTGGAGGGTATTATTGTGGTCTTAAACATATGTTTTAAACTGATATTATTTTAAAAGATATGTACACTTTCTCTGGTTTTATTGGAACACAATAGACTACTCATCTCAATCTCATGGATTTTTCTCTCTAAATATTTCCTTCATATTTTAATTTCTTAATAGTTACATGAAGAAATAATTAATGAAATATGAGCTCGTCGCTAGAATCTAATGATGTTTGTATCGTTAAAAAATTATCCTTTACCTTATACCCGGTGACTTTTGCATTCATCTGGTAGTTCTGTATTACTGAGCTTTCCAAAGCTAACTTTGTTACTTACCATTTTAGGTTAAAGAGTTTGATCATGTGCTTTTACCGACATCAGTAAAAGAGTTTCATTGGCGTTGATTGCGAAGTATGGTACATGTAATTGTATTCTATTTTTATATTCGAGTCTGAAACTTGTTTTATTACTGCTAACGTTGAATTCTATTTTTAATAAGTAAATGATTTTTGAACTTTTAACTTATCTATAAATTATTTTACAGTTTTAATTAGATTAACAAAAATTTTAAATTTTCCAGGATTTTCAGTCTGGGTCACTCTGGTGACCCTAATGTGACACCCCAAATCGGATCACCTGTCAGTCTGAGGGTGTTACAATAGTAGTGACCCATTGTGATATTTTCCAAAGATTAAAATACACAACTTTAATGTAATGCCCTAAATATTGAATTAGGGACTTTATTGAAATTATTTAAAAATATGAGGATATATTCGAGTAAATAATAAAAGATGAGAATGATTTGTAATAGTTTTTAGACTAAAGTGTATTAATTGATAAAGTAAGAGGGCATTTTGGTCTTTTAAGAAGATGAATGAATTTAAAATATATCCTTGTTAGGGATTTTAAATAGGGAAAAAGAGGAAAGTAAAGCATTTATTTCCTTATTCTTCTCCTTCACGTGAATGGTGCTATCCTGCATGGTATAAGGTAAACTTCCATTAGCTAGTTCTTTCTTTAAATTATGGGTTTCTTTGGTAACATTAAGTGATTTGTAAGCTTAATGAAGGATTAAAGAAGGTTAAAACTATGAAATGGAGGAAATATGGGAAATTATAGAAAATGGGTTTTGAAATGATATGTTAATATATAAGTGTTTATTGAGGTTTATTGGTAGAATTAACTTGTCATAGAGGTAAATGAAAGATTAGAAGCATTGGATGAGTGTAAAAACAAGTTAGAAATTTTGGTGTGATTCTTAAAATCAAATGCTCTTGAAGGATACTAGATGTTTTAAGTATCTAAATGAGGGAAATTCAATATATATAAGAAATGAAGAGTTTAGTAGCATTATGGGAGGTAATCCTAACAAAATTTGACTTAAATTGTTTAATAATCGAGGTAAAAACTGGAAAATCTAGGTAAAGGTATCGGTACTGATAGAACAATACCGATACTATAGGCTAAAATGGGATAAATTCGTTGAGTAGCAACGATACTGATTCAATCAGTATTGATACCGAAGAGGTAGTATCAATACCATGGTAAAGGTATCGATACCAGGAATCATCGAATCAAAAATTGGTATCGATACCAGAAGGGAGTATTAGTACCATATCATGGTAGTATCGATACCATGGTAAGAGTATCGATACTAAGCAACATAGAACCTAAAATTGTTATTGATACCAAAAGGTGGTATCGATACCATAACATAAAAGTATCAATACCATGATAGTAGTATCGATACTATGGAGCTAGAAATGTTAAAAATAGGCTGATATTGGTATGAAAAGTTAATGATATGTTCTTTTGAGTATGGTTTAAGTATAATGATTATGAAATATACTAACATTGAGTATGATACATGTTTTAATGGATGTTTGAGTAGAACCAAGCTCCTGAAACAAGCAGAATTAAGGGTAAAGGCAAAGTACTGGAGTAGTCTGCCTTACGTTTTGGATACTTAGCGAGAAAAGTCAGGTGAGTACATTTAATTATGTACGTACATGCTATAATAGTCATATTTGTAGAAATTATTAATGTATGTGTAGTGATTACCAAATGGCACTAAGTGTGCAAAATGTTAAGGAATTCATACTAAGTGTATGAATTTCCATATAGGGCACTTTGTGTGCTAACCTGGGAAGGAATTCATACTAAGTGTATGAATTTCCAGATGGGCACCTTGTGTGCTAAAATGATAAGAAATTTATCCTAAGTGTATGAATTTCCGTATGGAAAATATATGTGTATAAACGTAAGAAATTCATAATAAGGAAATGAATTTTTATATTGATAATGGGTATTCAAACCACACAGATTTTAGTGATGGTGGATAAATGACGGTATTAGTACTATCGATGTAAACAATAGAGTTTTTATTGAATTGAAATAATCTCTAGATGAACTAACGTATAGGCACTACGTGTGCATCTTAATAAATCAACAGGAATAACAAGTTGGTAAATTGCCATTTGAGCACTAAAGGTATAAATGTATAAGGGTTATAATAAATTAAAAGAAAGTTAATTGATATTAAAAGTAAGTATTTGAGTAGAAACTATTCCAAATAAAAGATTTAAGGCCTAATTGTGCATATAACATAAAGGTGTCAATTATGCCAGTTAGATGAAAGACTAAGTGTCTTTGAGTCCTAACTGTGCATTTGACAGAAAGGTGTCAATTATGCCAGTTAAATGAAAGGCTAAGTGCCTTTGAGGCCTAACTGTGTATTTGACATAAAGGTGTCAATTATGCTAGTTATATAAGCGATTGAGTACCGTTGAGTAAAAGAATAATACATATGGGTGCATTATTGGCATGAAAGGATGCCATAGATGAAATGTATATGGGTACTTTGTCAGCATAAAAGAATAATGCATATGGGTGCATTATTGGCATGAAAGGATGACATAGCTGAAATGTATATGTGTACATTGTCAGCATAAAAGAATAATGCATATGGGTGCATTATTGGCATGAAAGGATGCCATAGATGAAATGTATATGGGTACATTGTCGACATAAAAGAATAATGCATATGTGTGCATTATTGGCATGAAAGGATGCCATAGCTGAAATGTATATGGGTACATTGTCAGCATAAAAGAATAATGCATATGGGTGCATTATTGGCATGAAAGGATGCCATAGTTGAAATGTATATGGGTACATTGTCAGCATAATAGAATAATGCATATGGGTGCATTATTGGCATGATAAGATGCCATAAATGAAATGTATAACAGTGTATAAAAGGCATGAAATGATGTCGTAAACAAAATATATAATAGTATATAAAAAGGCATGAACGGTTACCATAAATGAAAATGTATAATGATGCATTATAAGCATGAATGGATGTTTTCAATGAAAATAAAGAATAATGACTAAGGAGATAAATGGAAAAAGAAAAATATAAAAGAAGATAGGTATGATAGGCGTACTAGAAATCAATAAGGCACTTGTGAATGTAATACAGTTTAATTGAGGAGGATTATAGGATCCTTAAAGAATATATGATTTAGTATGAACCAAATAAATATGAAATACTTTTGTATTCATAAAAATTTATTAAAATATTTTGCCTCACTAAGTAAATACTTAACTTGTGTTGCTTCCACACGTAGGTAAAAGAAAAGCAAATCAAATAAGGAGTGCAACAGTAGCAGCGAATATCATCAATTAAAGTTGGCTCATCAGTAATATTATGACAATCTTATTCATTTTGAGGATTTAGTTGGAATGTAATTAAACTATGGTAAATATTTTGTAATGATCAATTTGAAACAAATTTTTAACGGGTTTTCAAATGACAAACATTTTTATAAAGTAATATGATATCTGTATTTCGTGTACGTAAAGGTATACGAGATATGGGTGTTACATTTACCCCACAAAAAGTTGTCGTTTTTTTCTCTTTGTTAATTAAGTCAAATTAAAGCCTAAAATAGCCCTAAATCGTCATTTCCTTTATTTTCCAAATTTTACCTGAAGAGGAAAATATGAAACCTATCCCACTCTCACATAGTCGCACCTCTCATAACAGCCTACAGTCGTACTTACCACTATATTTTGATGGTGTTATTAGCCTCTACCAACGTCGATGAAAACTATGTATGTCTAAACTGGCCCCAAAACTATATAAAACTCCTTTTTTTCTCTTCTAACCCCCAACTAGAGAACCAAAACACCCCCTAAACTCCTCTAAATCGAGCCTCAATTTCTCACATTCTTGGAACTCCAACGACCTATAAGGCCTTGCCCTTCCACTCCCCTATGAAGAGACCCCCAGCGGCCATGGGAAAAGGCCAAAGAGATCCACCGTGGGGATCTTAAACAAATGGTAAAACCCAAAACCTAGTTCATATTTCATTATATTTCTTGTTTTGAAGAAAATGGATGATGGAAATATAAATGAGACAAAAAATACTTGCCAAAAGCTCTCTGATTTCTATTTCTTCGTTTTTGAATAAATCCAATGGTTGATATTAAAGGTAGCTAGTGTTTGGGTTATCCAAATCTTCTTTAAGTTATGGGCCAACAAGTGTTTAGTATGATTTGGTCCTGGTGTGTTGTAAATGGACAGAATTGTTTAATTTTCTTATTTTGAGATTTTTGGTTTATTTATTTAAAATAAATAAAATTGACTTTAAAGGTTGGCCTAAATAAAATTGGTGATTACAGCTGCCTCTAGTTGCTCATTGTTGTGAAATAAGAATAGAGCAAAGATATAAAACACTAATTTTATCTTACTAGACTACCAATAAGTCTCGAGCTCTAAATTCTTCTTATTATGAACTCTTCACTCTTTTGTAAAGGCAATTGTTGAGTTTGAACAAGCTCTCTTATATTTACTTCTCCTCTCTTGGTCACTTATTACTGTTTGGAAAAAGTAGACGAGTTGTTCTATATAAATCATCTGCTTCTTTGACGGATTTGAATAAATATCAAACAAGTTCTTCTCATTATGAACTTCTCTATCCTTCAATCATGTTGTTCCACGTCCTTCTATAATGGAATCGAGCGAAATGAAAATATTGATCTACCTCCTTATATGACAGAATTAAAGAAAATTTTGATGTTGATCTATCTATTTTCATGATAGAATCAAGCAAAATGGTGATGCTGATCCAACTCCTTATGTGATGGATTTGAGCAAAAGGTTGAACAAGTTCTTCTCATTATGAACTTCTTCTCCCTCATTGGATTAGTTTTTCTCATTATGAATTTCTTTTGACGATCCACCTCATTCTGTGATGGATTCTAGTATGCAAAATATATCATATGTTAGTATTGATTGTGTTTGAAGTACCCGAAGGCATTGATCCGAAGGTTCTCAAATCTTTACTGGGATCCACATCTTTCAAAAATGAAGATGTGAATTAATTCTTTTCTGAAATCTTCTTCTTCAATACGTAATGTGAAATGAAATCTCTACTAACTTTTGAATTAATGTCAAATACTCAACATTTGGATGAAAATGAAGGGCGAAAAGAAATTTGTTTCAAGAAAAACTATCTCAGGTGAGATAAAATTCTTGTTTCAAGTGAAAGAATTTCAAAACTTGCATTTCAAGGGAAACTCTCTCAAGAGAGACAAACTTGGTTTTATGAAACACATTTTCAAGTGATATAAAATTTCATTTTTTGGTGAAATGATCTTAAAATTTGTGTTTCAAGGGAAATAGTCTAAAGTGAGACAAAGTTTAGCGCATTAAATGAAAACTTTGAAAATCATTTTCTAATTTTTCTCAAATAGTATGAAAACATCTTAGTGGTTGGGTAACATGCCCATCTTCAAAACAATGATTCTTCTATGGATCAGGCTCCTATTCGTGCGGTTCTGTGACTCCAACATGATTTCCTCTATTTGGGGTTTGAATTCTGATTTCCTCTTATTGAGGCCTTAACATCAAAAATATTTTCCTTTCCTCAAGGATCTATCAAGAATTATGATCTATTTATGAAAATATGAATGCATTAAATGTATCTAAATGTAATTCATATATGGCAATGATGTTTTCATGGATGCAAAAATGTTGTTTCATTTTTTTTACTTCAAAGTGTAGAACTCGGTATTCCCTTACTTGATTATTCTTACCTAGAGCCTACCCAAAAATGGCGTAGCAACTTGTCAGTTCAACTGGCATTTCCTAAAGACAATTTGATCAGCTCGTGTCATCATGTCTTATCTCTCCACTATTTTTGTTTCTTTGTGAAAATCTTAGAAGAAATATTCCCTTTTATTCTTCTTGTTATCAGATATCTAATTTAGATGTCCCTTTATCTTCAACCTTGTGTACTCTATCAGAGAAGTTTCTTTCGGATTCTTCTTTTAACTGAAGAATGAATGGTTTGATTTTCAAGGTAATCTCTCATTATCTCTATCTTCTACCCCTGACAATCCAAGCGACAAAGCTCATTCTAGTTGTGATAGATCTCATTATCTTCCATGTTTACATTATTCAAATCTTATTGACTCGGCACAATTAGAGTTTTGAACATCAGCTTGGGTCCTTACAAAGCTTTTAAACATCATTGCCTTCTTATTTTCAAACTTTCTCGAAAACGTGAACAATTCATCTGATACAGGAATGCCCTGAATATTTGTTATGACTTGAGATACCGAAAAATCTCAAAACAATACATGCCCCTTCTTATTAAGGATGTCGTCTATTTCTTGGTCGGTTATTAAAGATATCACAAAGAAGTGTGAAAAGTTTTATTCTTGAGTCTTCTGATCTATCAGACTTCATTATTTCAAGAATTGGAAAATGTCTCCTTGCCCTTGCATCACTTTCAATCGAGGCTAAATAAACATCATCAACTTCCAATACTTCTTTCATTCTCAAGAGGTCATCTTGTTTTTTCCCCCAGATCATCATATCTTAAAAAAATCATTCATGGGAATTGAATAACTACCCTCACGTAGCTTCTTACATGAATTTAGCTCATATATCTTTTCTTGACATACACTCTTCAACAAATAAACACAAGTGTCAAGGTGTTCGGCTACTTTGGATTCCCTGTATTTAAAAGATTAGTTCAAAGTAATACCAAGAAATCTTTTGTTTTCTTTTGAACTATGTTAATTTACTTATAAGATGCTTGTAAATGAACAAAATAGGGGCTTGAAATAAGAAAATTGGATTTTTTTTCAAAATCATGGCAATCATAGAAAGGATAAAAATCAAGAAATAAAGTTAGATACCTTAAGCATTACTAGCATGTATGTTCCTGAACCAATCAATTTGATCTAATTTGGAGAACTGAGGTAAATTTATGTCTAGAAGATCACAAATTTTGTCAAAATGTATGTAGATATTAAGCTCCTCTCAAAATATCAAGCTCTCTAAACTAATCAACTAGGTATGGCCCCGAAGCATGCAAGTAAGCATTTGTCTAAAAGACTTCATATGTTGTCAGAATACTTGTAGATGTGTAACTTATCCCAAAGTATCAAGTTCTCTTAGCCAATCAGCTTCATTCCTTCTCTACTTTTTTCAAGACTTGAAGTCATGAATTCTCAACTTTGATGAGTAAGGATGCTTTCATTCCAATACCAAAGAGAAAATGTGTTTCCCCATTAAAGTATGTACTAAAGTCTGACATGTATGCACGAGAAAGGGCAATTTTTGTGACAACTCTCATTATCCTCGTAATTGATAAACTACTAACGAGGATCCTCCTTATAATTTCAGTGCTTCAACTTTCTTTACATGGTCGCCTTTATCCTCATTGTGCAAGAATCAAATTCTACCATATTGTTAGTGTCGGAACGATCCTTAAGCTTTTTGGGGCTATGACGGGGAGCGATCCAACTTAATTTTAGAAAATATTAGGTTTTAAAATAAATGCACAAATAAATAAATTTAGAGTCTCCATCGATCTTTGGATTAGGTAGGTCGAATACCTAAAAAATATCATTTAAAATAATTTTAAAAATTAATTTCAGAAGATAAAAAGTGATCTATGTTTAACCAGAAACTCATTTTGAAAAGGGCTCGGGAGTCGATTACGTGTGGGGAAGGATGAGCACCCCCCACATAGCCCAAGATTGGTACCTAAATGATTATATGTCATCTAAATATTGAAATTTGCAAATTCGAATATACATTTAAATTACGATCTAATTTTTTTCAAAAACGGAATTATTTCATATGGACAATCCTTAAAATCACACTCCTTGTTAGTTAAGGTGTGTTTTTATGGATTCTCCATACAAAGGATCATTACCATGTTTTTTCCTTAAATTATATATTTAATATAAAAATAAAATAAAATAAAAGATAATAAAATAAAAGATAATCATTCGAGTATAAAAAGGATACTATTTCGCACTAATAATTCTCGTAAACTTACTCCTTGTCAGTCAAGGCACGTTTACATGAACTCTCCACACAAAATAAGATCTTAAAGATATTTACGTTCAAATCTGACAAACTGTACTTAACATTAAGTATATATAATGTAAACAAAAAATTATAAATAATAAATAGTAAAAGATAAATAATAACAAGTGATATGTATACATAGTATTTTAAATAAAACACTTTACAACAACCTTAGAATGAAAGGGTATTGCCCTTAATCCCCTTATTTGAATTAAATCCTAATATGAAGTAGGGGCTGATTTAGAATTTAAACTAAGTCTAAACAGTAGTCAACACGCAAACAGGGCCAAATCTAAGGACTTAGGGCATAAATAGCAATTTTCTCATGCAATAGAGTAAATGACTAAAATGAAATAGAATCTAAATTAGCAGGCATATATGAGTATTTAACCTAAAGCTAATTGTAAACATCGAAGTGACTAAAATACAAGTTTTGTAAATGGCGTACCCAAAATCAAACATCAACAAAATAGGCTATTAAACAACATGATGACTAAAATAAAAACACAATATAAATAAATGCTCAAGATAAAAGGATGAAAAACTTCATTAAGTGACTAAATCAAAAGGTTATAAAGCTAGAAGGACCCTGGAAGGGGTTTACCCAAGTGCTAAACACTCACTCTTCCCTCCCTAAAACAACATCGTCTAGGCTCGAGTATATAAGCCCAACATATTATTGAAAATGGCCTTGTTTTTTCATTTGTTTCATTTCACTCTTCTTTGCCAAAAAGAGATATAAGAGTTCTTTCAACTCTCTCCTCTACACACCCCGTCAAAGGAGGTAGAAGGGATCTGGCCACCATAGATCGGTGGTTTCAACGATGATGACCCCCATGAAAAAACCTCCATATAACCCTCAAAGCCTAAAACCCAAAGTATTTTAGCTTAAAAGGCTCATAACCATCCCGAAATCCAAAAATATAACCATAACTCCCTCTTTTCATAAACCCAAGACCTCTCACTTTCTAGATCTATGACATGCGAAGGGTTATCTTCAACAACGGTTGTCTCCTACTCTGGTGAGGACGACCGATGGCTTCAAATGGTAAGGATCTCTATCTTTTCCATCTTTTCTTTTTGTGTTCTCCTCCCTTTCATAGTTTTGCTTCGAATATAAGTAGGTATATTTTTTTTGTTTTTTCTTTTGTGTTGCATGTGAATGGAAAAAAGGAAATCGATCTCTATTTTATTTCTTTTTGGTATTTTGTGTTTGTGACTTCTTCGAGGAAACAACCGGCGAGAAACACATCCTGGGACATGCGGCTGTGACATTGGCACAAACGGGGTAAATAATTTTTTACCCGAGGCCTTTTTGTCTATCTTGAGGCAACAGTTGAGTCACAGGTAAACATCATCTTGGGCGCGTGGAGGCAACAAGGAAGCCTGACCGTCGAATACCCTATTTTTAATAGTGACAACCTCTCTTGATGTTGTGGGAGATTAGGGTTTAAGAAACCCTAAGTGCTATCTTAATCTAGATCATTAGAAGGGGTCCAGATCCAACAGTCTAGGGTGAACGGTGACTATGAAGGGTACATAAAAACCTAAATATTGATCTAAATCTGGACCATTGAATGGGTCTAGATCTGATAGTGTAGGGTGAGCAGTGGCTGGGACTTGATAGAAGCTAGGGTTTCTTCAATCCCTAGCAATTTGGGTTGCATCCGGGCCTCTAGCCGGTTGGGCTTGGATGTAATTAGTTTTTTGGGCCTATAACATAAAATAGATAAATAAATAAAATTTAGTGCATGTTATATATATATATTTGATTTAATTACTTATAATATATTTGTACGTATATAATAATAAATCGTGTACACCCCCAATAACCTATATAAATAACTAATTATATATATGTAACCCGAACGAAAATTGAACAAAATCCTCCTGAACAAAACGAGCATCTACAGCTGCCTCATTTTTCTCATTGTTGTGTAACAAGAATAGAGCAAAGATCAAAGGATGGCCATATTTGTCCAGTTTTGAGGAAATAAAAAGGTTAATTCGATCCACTGCAACTTTAAGGTAGGTCGGACTTTATCTGCCCTAGTTTTTCAGGTAATCAAATCTTGAAAAAATTTGATTCACTTCACTACGAACTTGATTTGCTTCACTACTCTTCAGGAATACCAAAAAGAAAGAAGGATCTGCTCCACCTCTCCTTAGAGGAGATCAGACTCAAAAAATTTTAATCCACTTCATTGCTCTTCAGGGAAGATTGAATCAAACTTGATTTGCTTCACTGCTCTTTAGAAATACCAAATCTGGAAAAAATGATTATATGCTCCGTTATTTTTTAGGGAAAATCATATATTTTTAAAAAAATTGGATTCACTCCACCACTCTTTGGGAAGAACTGAACCGGGGTTGATTCATTTCTTTTGAGTTCAATAAGATTGAATCTAAAAATTAAACATTACCAAATGTTAGCGTATGTTCGAGAATTTTAAAATTCATACCCGAAGGTTTAGACTTTGGGAGAATCTTTGAAAATCAATTTCTCTTGAGGAAACTTGTCTCGCAACCACCAAATATTAGAATCTGCCTAGACTCAAGTATCATTCGAATCTCTCCCTTTTTGGGACTTTGAATTGGATACTTTTATCTTGAGGTTTCAACATCTTCAACCTTCAGCTTTCTTTTAGAAGACCTGTAAGTTCTCAATTTCATTTATCATCATCATGCATTTTATGAATGTCATGATCCTGTTTATGCCTAAAACGTGTGCAATAATGCAATTTTAGTGTTTTTTTTAAGGATAATCCTCTCTAGTTGGCCGTCTTGTGACCCGGTCTAATCTTTGGCACAGAAATATCAACCAGTTCACTCTAGTTAACAATCTTGATCACATACTCTTTGGTTAGGCATGACCTTGGTTTTCTTCCTTCTTGAAACTAGACAATATTCATGACCAGCTACTTGATCAATGACGACGTCTTGGATTATTCCCAACCTGCTGAAACTTTCTATGTAGTCCAAGGTTTCAGTTTCCTGTAGCTCATCACCATGTCAGCCTCATGTTAAAGTCATTGTCAGCTTCAAAAACTTGTACTTTTCCAAAACATTTTGCATAATAATACACGATGATATTGCATTTTTCAAAATTAACTACATGTATTTAATTTCACTGTAGGATGCTTGCATAAGGGTGTTAACAAGAAAATGACTTCTCTTTATTTATATATATGTAAAGAGTTTTTTTATAAATATATGACAAACTTTTAACTGGAAAAAGTAAAAGAAAATGAAGTAGGAGTCCCTAAATATCAATAGTACGAATGCTTTTGAACTGGGACGCCACAGAGTGACACAAGTGTAGCTTTTTTTAAAAGGATCTCGAGAATTGTAACAAGGTGTAAGGATGTGGACTTCCCTCTAGACTACAAAATCTTGAGATACTAAATGCCATAAACCAGTAATGAATCTCTCTGCATTCAATTTC
Source organism: Hibiscus syriacus (assembly GCF_006381635.1). Lineage (NCBI taxonomy): Eukaryota > Viridiplantae > Streptophyta > Magnoliopsida > Malvales > Malvaceae > Hibiscus > Hibiscus syriacus. The sequence continues at coordinate 1,795,123 of NW_024063086.1, read as the reverse complement.
TTTTTTGGTTGTTTCAAACAAGACATTTTCAGTCTTCAGTCTCAACTTTGACCATTATTTGACGTTACTGCTTAAACCCAAAGCCTTTTCAACTTCACTGTCAATTCAGGACCTCCACCATGCAAGAATCTCGAATTTCAACAAGACTCAAGCCATCTTTTACGAGTTTGCAACTTGAGACCTTCATTGGTTTCAATACGCCCTTTACGGGTTTTCATATTAAACCCTCATTTTTATTTATTTTTCTTTTTTCCTTTTTCATTTATTTTTTCTTCTTCTTTTTTTCTTTTATTTTTCTTTTATTTTTCTTTTTTCTTTATTCAGGCAAAGTATTTCTTCACAACATCAGAGTTCACAGGGTTAGGTAACTTTTGTTCATCCATCTCGGTAATGATCAAAGCTCCTCCAGAAAAGGCTTTCTTCACATCATAAGGTCCCTCTTAATTTGGCATCCATTTACCTCAGAAATCTTTTTAAATTGGAAGAATATTTTAAGTACCAGATCTCCTTCATGAAACTCTCGTGGGTGAACATTTTTATCATGTGCCCTCATCATACATTTTTGGTACATCTGACCATGAGATATAGCTTTTAATATTTTCTCCTCAATCAGATTTAGCTGGTCATACCTGGCTTGTACACATTCTGCTTCATCTAGCTTAACCTCTGATAAAACTCGAAGTGACGAAATTTTTACCTCAATGGGTAACAGAGCTTTCATCTCATAGGCTAAAGAAAATAGGGTTGCCCCAGTTGATGTCCGTACCAAAGTTCGACAAGAAAACAAAGCAATTGGTAACTTCTCATGCCAGTGTTTATAAGTCTCGGTCATTATAAGCCACTTGATGTTCTTCTTACCTGCCTCTAATTCCCCATTCATTTTTTGGCGATAAGTAGCGTAATTATAATCCACTTGATGTTTTTCTTACCTGTCTCTACTGCCCCATTCATTATAAGCCATTTTCTCATACAATAGAGTAAAGGACTAAAATGAAATATAATCTAAATTAGCAGGCATATATGAGTATTTAACCTAAAGCTAATAGTAAACATCGAAGTGACTAAAATACAAGTTTTGTAAATGGCGTACACAAAATCAAACATCAACAAAATAGGCTATTAAACAACATGGTGACTAAAATACAAACACAATATAAATAAATGCTCAAAATAAAAGGATGCAAAACTTCATTAAGTGACTAAATCAAAATGTTACAAAGCTAGAAGGACCCTGGAAGGGGTTTACCCAAGTGCTAAAAGTTCACTCTTCCCTCCCTAAAACGACATCGTTTAGGCTCGTGTATATAAGCCCAACATATTGTCGAAAATGGCCTTGTTTTTTCATTTGTTTCATTTCACTCTTCTTTGGCAAAAAGAGAAATAAGAGTTCTTTCAACTCTCTCCTCTACATACCCCGTCGAAGGAGGTCGAAGGGATCTGGCCACCATAGATCAGTGGTTTCAACGATGTCGACCCCTATGAAATGATCTCCATATGACCCTTAAAGCCTAAAACCCAAAGTATTTTAGCTTAAAAACTCCTAACCATCCCGAAATCCAAAAATATAACCATAAATCCCTCTTTTCATAAACCCAAGACCTCTCTCTTTCTAGATCTATGACATACGAAGGGTTACCTTCATGAACGGATGTCTCCTACTCCGGTGAGGAAGGTCGATGGCTTCAAATGGTAAGGATCTCTCTCTTTTCCATTTTTTCTTTTTGTGTTCTCCTCCCTTTCATAGGTTTGCTTCGAATATAAGTAGGTATCCTTTTTTTTTGTTTTTTCTTTTGTGTTGCATGTGAATGGAAAAAAGGAAATTGATCTTTTTTATTTCTTTTTGGTATTTTGTGTTTGTGACTTCTTCGAGGAAACAACCGGCGGGAAACACAGCCTGGGACAGGCAGTTGTGACATTGGCACGAATGACGTAAATAATTTTTTACCTGAGGCCTTTTCATCTATCTTGAGGCAACCAGTGAGTCACGGGTGAGCATCATCTTGGGCGCGTGGAGGCGACAAGGGACCGCTGAATACCCTGATGTTAATAGTGATAGCTTCTCCTGATGTTGTGGGAGATTAGGGTTTAAAAAACCCTAAGTGCTACCTTGATCTAGCTCATTCGAAGGGGTCCAGATCCAACAGTCTAGGGTGAATGGTGACTGTGAAGGGTTACACAAAACCCTAAATATTGATCCAAATATGGACCATTGAATGGGTCTAGATCTGACGGTCTAGGGTGAGCAGCGGCTGGGACTTAATAGAAGCCAGGGTTTCTTCAATCCATAGCAACCTGGGTTGCATCTGGGCCTCTAGCCGGTTGGGCTTGGATGTAATTAGTTTTTTGGGCCTGTAACAAAAAATAGATAAATAAATAAAATTTAGTGCATGTTATATATATATTCGATTTAATTACTTATAATATATTTGTACGTATATAATAATAAATCACATACACCCCCAATAACCTATATAAATAACTAATTATATATATGTAACCCGAATGAAAATTGAACGAAATCCCCCTAAACAAAACGAGCATCTACAGCTGCCTCACTTTGCTCATTGTTGTGCAACAAGAATAGATCAAAGATTAAAGGATGGCCATATTTGTCCAGTTTTGAGGAAATAAAAAGGTTAATTCGCTCCACTGCAACTTCATGGTAGGTCGGACTTGATCTGCCCTAGTTTTTCAGGCAATCAAATCTCGAAAAAATTTGATTCACTTCACTACGAACTTGATTTACTTCACTGCTCTTTAGGAAGACTAGAAAGGAAGGAGGATCTGCTCCACCTCTTCTTAGAGGAGATCAGACTAAAAAATTTTAATCCACTTCATTGCTCTTCAGGGAAGATTGAATCAAACTTGATTTGCTTCACTGCTCTTTAGGAATACCAAATCTAAAAACAATGATGATATGCTCCATTACTCTTTAGGGAAAACCAGATCTTTTTTAAAAAATTAGATTCACTCCACCATTCTTTGGGAAGAACTGAACCGGGATTGATCCGTTTCTTTTGACTTCAAATAGATTGAATCTGAAAATTAAACATTAACAATTGTTAGCGTATGTTCAAGAATTTGAAACTTCATACCCGAAGGTTTAGACTTTGGAAGAATCTTTGAAAATCAATTTCTCTTGTGGAAACTTGTCTCGCAACCACCAAATATGGGAATCTACCTCGACTCAAGTATCATTCGAACCTCTCCCTTTTTGGAACTTTGAATTGGTTAGTTTTATCTTGAGGTTTCAACATCTTCAACCTTCAGCTTTCTTTTAGAAGACCTGTAAGTTCTCAATTTCATTTATCATCATCATGCATTTTATGAATGGCATGATCCTATTTATGCCTAAAATGTGTACAATAATGCAATTTTAGTGTACTTTCTTTTTCAAAGCATAATCCTCTCTCGTTGGTCGTCTTGTGACTCAGTCTAATCTTTGGCATAGAAATCACAACCAGTTCACTCTAGTTGACAATCTTGATCACATACTCTTTGGTTAGACATGACCTTGGTTTTCTTCCTTCTTAAAACCAAACAATATTCATGACTAGCTACTTGATCAATGACAGACGTCTTGAATTATTCCCAACCTGCTAAAACTTTCTATGTACTCCAAGGTTTCAGTTTCCTGTAGCTCATCACCATGTCAACCTCATGTTAAAGTCATTGTCAGCTTAAAAAACTTGTACTTTTCCAAAACCTTATGCATAATAATACATGATGATATTGTGTTTTTTAAAATTAACTACATGTATTTAATTTCACTATAGGATACTTGCATAAGGGTGTTAATAAGAAAAAGACTTCTTTTTATTTATATAAATGTAAAGAGTTTTTTTTTTTGTAAATATATGGCAAACTTTTAACTGGAAAATGTCAAAGAAAATGTAGTAGGAGTCCCTAAATATCAATAGTATGAATACTTTTGAACTGGCACACCACAGAATGACACAAGTGTAGCTTTTTTTAAAAGGATCTCGAGAATTGTAACAAGGCGTAAGGATGTGGAGTTCCCTCTAAACTACCAAATCTTGAGATACTAAATTCCATAAACTAGTAATGAATCTCTCTGCATTCAATTTCTTTTTTGGTTGTTTCAAGCAAGACCTTTTCAGTCTTAAGTATCAACTTTGACCATTATTTGACGTTACTGCTTAAACCCAACGTCTTTTCAACTTCACTATCAATTCATGACCTCCACCATGCAAGAATCTCGAATTTCAACAAGTCTCAAGCCACCCTTTGCGAGTTTTCAACTTGAGACCTTCATTGGTTTCAATACGCCCTTTGCGGGTTTTCATCTTAAACCCTCATTTTTATTTATTTATTTTTTTACCTTTTTTCATTTATTTCTTCTTCTTCTTTTTTTCTTTTATTTTCCTTTTTTCTTTCTTTTTTTCTTTCTTTTTTTCTTTCTTCAGGCAAAGTATTTCTTGACAACATCAGAGTTCACAGGGTTATTTAACTTTCATTCATCCATTTTGGTAAGGATCAAAGCTCCTCCAGAAAAGGCTTTCTTCACATCATAAGGTCCCTCTCAATTTGGCATCCATTTACCTTGGAAATCTTTTTAAATTGGAAGAATATTTTAAGTACCAAATATCCTTCATGAAACTCTCGTGGGTGAACATTTTTATCATGTTCCCTCATCATAAGTTTTTGGTACATTTGACCATGAGATATAGCTTTGAATATTTTCTCCTCAATCAGATTCAGCTGGTCATACCTGGCTTGTACACATTCTGCTTCATCTAGCTTAACCTCTGATAAAACTCGAAGTGACATAATTTTTACCTCATTGGGTAACACAGCTTTCATCCTATATGCTAAAGAAAATATGGTTGCCCCAGTTGATGTCTGTACCGAAGTTCGACAAGCAAACAAAGCAATTGGTAACTTCTCATGCCAGTGTTTATAAGTCTCAGTCATTATAAGCCACTTGATGTTCTTCTTACCTGCCTCTACTGCCCTATTCATTTTCGGGCGATAAGTAGTGGAGTTATGATGCTTTATCTTGTATTGCTTACAGACTGATTCCGTCATCTTATTGTTTAAGTTCAAGGCATTATCATAGATGATTTTTTCTGGTAAACCATATCGACAAATGATTTATTTCTTTAAAAACTTGTAGACTGTTGACTGGATGACATTTGCATAGGAAGCTGCTTCTACAGATTTGGTGAAGTAGTTTACTACCATCAAGATGAAACGATGACCATTTGAAGCCTTGGGTTAATTTTTTCCAATGACATCCATGCCCCACATAGAGAATGGCCACGGAGTTGTCATCACGTGTAATGGATGAGGATGAGTATGGATCTTATCTCCATAAATCTTGCACTTGTGATATTTTTTGGCATAAATGATACAATCAATTTCCATGGTTGACCAATAATACCCAAATCTCATTATTTGTCTAGCCATGGATGTCCATTGATATGGGTACCACACACTTCCTCATATACTTCTTCAATGATCATTTTAGCTTCTTTAACATTTACACACCTCTATAAAACTTGATCTAAACTTTTCTTGTACAAGATCTTGCCATCAAGAACATACCCAGCAACTGCATCTCAATGATGTATTGCAAGATATCATAGTACCATGTTTTTTCATCTTCATCTTCTTTGATTTTATAGCAATGGGCCAGATATTCATAAGCTTGCATCTCAATGGGCATCATGTTCGACTATTCATTCACTTTGAAGGCGGCTGAAAAAGTAGCTAGAGCATCTGCCATTTGATTTTCTTCTCTGGGGAGGTTGTTGAATGTCATTTCTTCAAATTCTTCGATAAAGCTCCATGACCAATTTACGATATTCCACTAGTTTGGGTTCTTTTGTTTCCCACTCTCTCCTGAGTTAATAAATTACTAGAGATGAATTCTCGTATACTTTAAGTGTCTTTACCTTACGCTCAAGGACAACTCTGAGACCCAAAACACAAGCTTCATACTCAGCCATGTTGTTTGTGCAATCAAAAAGTTGACTGGTGGAATGATAGTGTTCTCCACTAGGTGAGACCAAAATTACCCTGATTTCATACCCTAAGGCATTTAAAGCACTATCAAAGTTCAAACTCCAATATTTACTACTGGAAGTAATCATTTCTTCTACCGAAATAGACATTAAGTCTTCATCTGGGAAATCAAAACTTAGTGGCTCATATTCTTCAAAAGCCCTATTTTCGATAAAATCTACTATAGCACTCCCTTGTTTTTTTACTCACATATTGGATGTCAAACTATGACAATAGAATCTTCCAGCAAGCCAATCTTCTAGATATAGCAGGTACACCTATTAGATATTTCAAAGGGTCAAGTTTGGAGATCAACCAAGTGGTGTGATACAATATATATTGCCTGAGCCTCCAAGTAGCCCAAGCCAAAGCACAACATAACTTTTCGATCAGCCAGTACCTTGCTCACAATCAGTGAACTTCTTGATGAGATAGTAAATTGCTCTCTCTTTCTTCTCAATGTGGTCATGTTGCCCTAGTACACACCCTATCAAGTTCACAAAGACTGACAAGTAGAGAATTAATGGTTTTCCTGAGATAGGTGGCACTAATATTAGTGTATTTGACAAATATCACTTTACTGTTTCAAAATCTTCTTGACAATCATCACTTCATACCTCTGAGTTATTTTTGAAGAGAAGGAAAAAATGGGATCACATTTCTCGGTCAATTGTGAGATAAATCGAGCGATGTAATTTAATCTCCCTAGAAATCCTTGAACTTCATTTTGTGTTTATGGGGATGGAAAATTTTAAATGGCTTTGACTTTGTCTAGATCTATTTTGATTCCTTTTATGCTCACTACAAACCCCAACAGTTTCCCAGATGTTATCCCAAAGGTACACTTATTTAGGTTGAGTTTCACGTAGTATTTCTTTAGTCTCTGAAAGAGTTTCCTCAAATTCTCAACGTGTTGTTCCTCTATCTTGGCCTTGAAAATCATATTATTGACATAAATTTCTATTTCTTTATTCATCATGTCGTGAAACAATGTTACCATGGCTCTCTGGTACATTGCCCCTACATTCTTTAGCCCAAACAACATCACATTATAACAAAATGTGTGCCACATAGTGATAAACGTAGTTTTTTATTTCCATATATTCAGGGTGAATCTTTATTTGATTGTAGCCAGTGAACCTATCCATGAATAAAATTAGAGAATTTCCAGTAGTATTGTCCACCAAGGTGTATATGTGTTGCAAAGGAAAATTATCCTTCAGGCTCGCCCTATTGAGATCTCTGTAGTCAACGCACATATGAACCTTTCCATCCTCCTTTGGTACTGGGATAATATTATCCATCCACTCAAGATACTTATCCACTTTAAGGAATCCATCATCGAATTGGTTATTTACTTTTTCTTTAATTTTTAACAGCATCTCGGGTCTCATCCTTCTAAGCTTTGTTGCACAGGTCTACATTCTGGCTTTATCGGCAATTTGTGTACCACAAATTCTGTCCAAAACAGGCATGTCTTCATATAACCCAGTAAATACATCTTTGTACTCTCGAAGTAATTCAATCAAATTCTATTGTCCCTCGGTAGATAGGGCGATGCTAATATTTACTTCTTTCAAATCTTCATCTGATCCCAAATTCAGAGTTTCAGTGAGCTCTTCATGAGGCAAAATCTGCTTGTCTTCCCTTTCCACCATTTTTAGTAGTTCAGAAGATAAGTCACATTCCTTATCATTATAACAAACCTTAATTTCCCCTTGACATATGGGCAGCTCGAAATCAATCTTCGGGTCAGTGTCATCAATATTCATGTTATTGATATCTGAGGTCCTGAAAGAGTAACGAACAATAAGATATATATACATATACACATACACATACACATACAAGAGAATATATCCCATATCAAGATAAATAGAAGAAAATAATAAAGAATGAAGAAATGCATGGGAGAATGTTTTTCACTTTGTGAATTAATAAAAATGTGTCTTTCATTAAAAATTAAAAACATATAGATTAAACCTTTACATAGGATCACCTATGGCCCTGGGTTTAGAAAAAGGGAAATTTTTAGTGTATTACTCTAAAAATGTTTTGTAAAACATAGAAAATTCTTCAGCAGTCCAATTGTTTAGCATAAAGCCTAGCGGTGCGGGATAGATTCCTACAACCATTTCTTTCTCATATTCATCACCCAGTATGACATTAATGCCTATGTCTTTCAGTGCATTCTCAACAATCGGCTACTTGTCTAGCTGACTCCCTTGAAACATATGTCTTCCAGACATAAAGGTGTCATGCAATGGCGGGAAGGTCATCAGTGAGGTCCTTGTAGACAGCTCCCTAGCCCTTTTCCAACCTTGAATCCCCTCTTTAGGGTCGGCTTGAGTTCCATTATGGTGCAGTTAGATAGTATGGGCTTGCGTATCTTCTTTCCCTCAGCCACGAACGTGGCATTAACAAAATGAAGGGATCTGAAGGAATATTCGATAACGTTTTCATATATTTCCACATATGGGACATTAGTGGAGATAGAAACAATAATGTCTTCTTCGGTATTGATGCATATCAACCTCCCATCAATCATAAATTTCAACTTTTGATGCAATGTAGATGGAACTGCCCCTGCCTGGTGAATCCAAGGTCTTCCCAGAAAATAATTGTAAGTAGTCATGATATCTATCACAAGGAACTCGACCTCGTAAGTAGATGGGCCAATGGTTAGGGGATGTCAATCTTCCCTAGCACTTCTCTCTTCATTCCATCGAAAGCTCAAATAATGCTTTGGTAATTCCTCATATATATACTATCGACATACAACTTCTTCAAGGTTATCAAGGGCATCACATTCAGAGAAGAGTCGTTGTTAAGTGGAACTTGATACAGAACATGTCTTTTGCGCCTAATAGTGATACGTATAGCTTTGTGGTGGCCAATCATTACAGACGGGAACTCCTCATCAAAAAAAGAAATGAATTTGTCGGCTTGGATATTTGCAACCAACATATCCAGCTTGTCTATAGGTACATCCTTTGGCACAAAATTATGATTTAAAACCTTCAACAACGCGTCTTGGTGTGCCTCAGAGCTCAATAGAAGGAACTTTTCTCCAAAATTTGTAACTTGATTTGATTAGGCCTCACATCCTTCACATGTTTATATTTCTCAAGAAAAGCTTTGGTCAGATCCTTCCATGACCTGATATGAATCCTGCTCAACTGGTTGTACCATCTAATGAAGGAACTTGCTAAGCTCTCTTGGAAGTAATTAGTCAACAGTTGATCAACCCCTACATAGCTAGTCATTTTTCTGCAAAACATAATGATATAAGCATAGCGGCATCTCGTGCCATCGAATTTTTCAAAATCTAGAACTTTGAACTTGGGAGGAAGCAGAAAATCAGGAACCAGACTTAACTCCTTAACGTCAATCCCATACATGCTAGTGTCTTCCTTCATATCCCTGATTTTCTCTTCTTATTATTTCTATTTTTCTTCTAATTGTTTGTTCTGCTCTTTTCTGCCCTCCTCATCAAAATATGGGACATCTTTAGCTTGTTGTGGGTTTGCGAAGGTGCCAGGTTAGTTTATATGTACTCTTCCTAGCTGATCAGTTTCTTCTTGTTGTACTCTAACATGAGGTGGTGTAAATCCTGAAAGGTATAGGGGGTTCTTCAGTAGTAACACCAATAGTTAGAGCCTTTCCATAATCCGCTTGTAGTGAGAAACCCAGGGGTACAAAGGTTCTTTGGCAGTAACACCGACAGCTAGTGTCTCTTCTCGATTTGTATTTCTTCCCTGTAACATGCTTGCATGTTTCTTCATCATATCATTCTGGGATTTTAGCATTTGTTCACGCATCTCTTCTTGAGCTTTTCTCATATTCTCCTGTATTTCTAGCTAGGTTTTCTCAATTTGGGCTATTCTCTCATCCATTACCGTTTTCTTGGTATTGTATGGGTGCTTGGAAGTTTCTAGTATTCCATAGTGTTAGGATCGTTGGCGCACTTCACGACGCAGCGAAAACAAAAAAACTCGACGGTCTAACCAGCGATTTAAGTACGTAAAACTAAAATCGGGAGGAAAAATGTGAATACTTGCAATGGGTTCCTTGAAAAATAGCAAAGACAACAGAGACTAATGGTGATCATGAACGATTCGAACCGTAAAACTCTACGAAAACACGTCTCGGTCTCTTCTTAGTTCACCCGATTGAGAGCAAAATTTTCTTTTCCCAAAATCGATTTTGAGAAAAATGACTGAAGTCAACGGCTGCTAAACCTTACCTCATTTAAATATATCAGTTACCCTAACATATTAGGGATTTTAAGTTATTTCAAATTAAAAAAACTTATTTAATTAATTCAAATTAAATATATATTAAAGACTTATAATCTTAATTAAAATCTTTAATGTTTATTTAAAATCTTATTTAATTATTCTGAAATAAATATCAATTAAAAGAGTTGTAATCAAAATTACATTCTTTTAATGTTTACTTACTATATTCAAGATAATTAAAATCATATGTATATCAAATATACATATATTAACTCTATATATATTTTAGTAACATACAACAAATTGTACATATTTGCTCATTTAAATCCTAGGGTGTGACTCTGTAGGTTCTTGTAACGTTAGTAGTAATTATTAGAACAATTCTAATATTACATACAATGAGTGACATCTAGCAATATATCATTGTCACCTAAGTTTCAAGAAATTATGATTTGACATATCATCTTCGTGATTAACTATTTTATGTATTACATCCTTTTTTCCTTTATATCTAGAATAGGCACAAGTCTTGGAATAGTCACAATTGTATAAACCATCTATTGTTTCTTGATATCTAGAGTAGATTTTAATTAACAAATAATTTGTGATATCTCATATCAACTTATTCGAGCATGGCCATGCATTTCTAGTCTCACTCAAACAAGTGGCCTGTGATATATTTCCTATTATGTAGGAATGACAAATCCTATCTTAATCATACACACTTACTACATATATTGATATATATTCAATAACAGTCTTTATAGAGCAACCAGTTACGGAGCTTGTTTAACTGCATCAAAACATACAACAATATATATTGGGATAGTATTGATTTCAAGTATGAGGATCATACGTATATTCATCACCATGAGAAATGTTATGACTGTCACATAATAATCCAAGACATATGCTCATGGTGGGTCAATCCAATACATTGTTCTCTAACAATATAATCATGTATCAATTCTGACATCTCTATGTCAATGACAACTCGTTGTCATCAATCAATAACATGTTAGTCTTAAGCGTATTATTATTGTCCATGGCCATAATAATACTTGACTATGGATCTTTTAATAATAACAATTATGTTATTATATGAACTTTATTATCTTCCAGTTTATGTTAAACACGTATATATATAACTGAAAATAATAGTGGCAATGCCTTTATTCAATAAAATCGATAAATAAATGTATTATTACAATCATTATATGATTGGTCTTTGGGCATACTCTAACATGTAGTATACCCTTCATTATTAATTTCGATGGTTTGATTATGAATATAAAAATGAAATGCTAAACAAAGATAAATATAGAAGTACAAATAAAGTGTAGAAAGTAAATAAAACTTGAAATGTAAATAAAATGCAAATGCATATTGAAAGGCATTGATTCATAAAATGTGATAAGTCTTAGAACAACTTTTATTTAAGGACAAAAGTATCATCATTACAAGAAAAAATCATTACATAAAAGGCCTAGCTCTTGTATTCAGCTCCATTATCTCATTGACAAACCAAGTGACCCTTCTTCCTAAATCTGACGCTAGATTTCTGTAGCTCTGGATGACTCTTGCTTGGATATTTATCTCCCCTAGTTTCCTTGTAATGCCACTCAACTGATTCATGGTTTTGATTATCACTCTATTTATATTTTCTTTACAGCCCACATAGTAATCATTCGCGTTCTGGCATTGTTGTTTGGTGTTTCGGATAGTGCGCTCAAGACCATAATCTGCATTTAACAACTTCGTAGAGCATCCTCTAAGTCACGAACCTTTCTTTGCAAAGGCGCATTCTCCTCGAGGTCGATCCTTAAATCTATTGGCCCACGTTGAGCATTCTCCAAAAATAAGGAATTTTTAGCTATAAAATGTAAGCATTATACTCCTCATTATTAGCTTGAATTTGAGCTAAATCTTCCTCGTGCCTTTCTTCCATCTCTTGTTTCTCTTGAGTGAGGACCTCATTTCTCTCATTCTTTGCCCCCACATCATTGTATCCAAAGGAAGACCTCATCATGCTTGCCTTGGAGCACATGATCTCGATTATGTCTTTCCAACTTCAACTCCTCATTATTTCACATCTTTTCAACTTCAAGTTCATCTATTCTTTTTCCTATAATTTTGAGCTCACTCAGCATGTTATTCACCTCCATTTTGAACCCTTCGAATATATTACTTTTCTCAACTTCTAACTTTTTGACTCTTTTCTTTTCCTCTTCTAGCTCACTTAATCTGCCTTGATTTTCATCTTTGAGCTCCACAATCTTAGCTTGCAACCCTTGCACTTCAAAAGTGAGTTCCTCTTCTTGCTCACTTAGTGCACGAGTCCAGGACTTCTTCTTTACTTTAAGCTCATGATCCCTTCTCTTATTCTCTGCTTCTATCTCTCTAACCCTATATTCTCTTTCAAATCTAACATCTTTAATACGACGTTCTTTTTCAGCCTTGAGTTCTAACTTCCATTATTCTAAAGTTTTTTCTAGTCCAACAATTTCCCAAGCTCGATTAATCTTTCGATGATTTTTCTGCAGGTCTGCAAAACCAACTTCAACTTCATCCTTCATCTGTTGCATGAGCTCAAATTGTTTTCTATGAAACCCAACATCGAAGTCTGACATGAATTTTTTTATCTAATATCTTTACACTATCTTTCTTTTTTGGAAATTTTGGCTTCACATTCATTCCTCAGTATTTTCAACTCAGATGACACATATAGGAATTGCTCCTCTAAAGGAATAGCTCAATCATGGTCAGAAAAGGGAATAATGTCATTCTTTCTTACATCTCTCTAAATCACATAGTCTGGTGTTAACATGAATTTGGCTCCTACCACATCAGTTTGAAAGGTTAACTTGCAAGCATCTAACACTAAACAGGTTGTTTTCTTATAGTAATATTCATGGTACGTAAATTCAGACTTACTTAGACCAAAGGTGGCTGGGACAAACTGTCGTGTCCCATATTATCTTAACACCATTAGTGGAGTATTACCTACTCTACCCCATAACCCTAACAGATTTATCCAATCAGAATCCCCACACTTGTATAATATATCAACATAGGCTAATCAGGGGATGCGCCACACTATACTATGATCTTGTAAATTCCTAAAAAGTGAAACCCAGTCTTTTCTCGTTAGATGCTCTGTCCATTGATTGCTGAGGAAATCCTTTAATGGTGAGTAAGCACTTGAGAATCAATGATTTTACTCTCATTCAATCTTTCAGAAGTGGTTACAGATCCACACAATAAGCAACTAAACACATTCAGTAAAGCGCTTACTCTCTACTCTTTTACAACTGTTAAGAGACCTGAATGTCTCAGCTAAGACTACAGGAACGAGATTTACTTTCTTTTCCAAACTTTCAAATAGATCAATAATAACTAAGTCTATATGGAAAAGAACTTTTGGGAAAATCATTAAGCCATAAATTCCCAACCAGAACATTTCCATGCTTTTCTCTATATCTTTGTGTTTAACGATCAGACCTTTAACACATGCCCAAGGAAAACAGTCAGATTCCCTTTTTTTTAATGCGGTCAGTTACCCATTTATCCCCCATCCAGTAATCTTTGTGAGCTTGCTTTTGAAGGGTTGTACTATTGTCTCCCTTGAATAGATTCTATCCAAGTGTATCTTTTTGAAATGAAATAGGGAGGTGTATTCTTCCAGAGTGGGAGTCATGTTTTCCTTATTGGAATATGCTGGATTCCAAAACTGAATTAAGGCCTTGATCAATGGCTCATTTACCTTTAATTAAAATAGGATAGATATGTCACCATACTTTTCCAATGCATGCTTCATATCAGATCTTCAACTCTCCCATATTTCACGTAGCCCTTGCAGATAATTTTGCTTAAGACTGACTGGAGTGACCTTTGGTAGCACTGATATGTAGTCCTCAATCAAACTATCTCTCTTCTTCCTCTGGGTTTCTTCAGACCATAACCTCACTTCTGCATTCTTTTATTTCCTTGTTATGAAAACTCTTGTTCATTTTATGACCGCCTTCTACTCTAATGACCACTTTGTGAACCAACACCTTTCTTAATAATATGATCATGAAATGCAACAAAGCAAAAACAAAAATAGAATTATGTTCATATTTAAAATGAATAATCGAATAATCAAGAAAATATATCGTAAATCTTACCCACATGTAATCTACCCAACATGATAAGGTGAATCCTATCTAGACGTGATATTTACCTCCATGCTTTTATTTGACAAATAAATTATAACCATATTTCTCTAGTTCACATAATTCATACGAAAATATAAAACCTAATTGCATTCACTTATAGTTCTCATGTTTTTTAAAAAATAAATGAATAAATAAATAAATCTGAGGAAATGTTAGAGTGAGTTTCTTCTTTATGAATTTTGAAGAACCACATATAGAATTTGAGTACAAAACGGGTAGAGTTTCCATACTACTAAAATGGTCCTCGAATTATCCTTTGCTGGTGCCCCTTGGGCCTGCCAGACCCTCGATCCTTATCCATTATAGTCTTAAACGGATCAAGTTCAATTTGATAGGATGCATGTCCCCATGTCCATGCAAGGAAACTCAATGTTTCGCTTGTAAACACAAGGCATATGCACCCTAGAGGTAACTTGCTAAAGCTCATACGGAAAAAAAATCTCATGTAAGCGTAGAGTTCACCCCTACCTAACGGGACAGAGCACAGTTAGAAGGCTCTAAATATTCAAATGGTTATAGCGCGTGTAAGGGGAAACTCACAATCCTTTGCCTCGATCCAAAAATAATCACATTTAAAAAAAGGGCAGAAATCTGAAACACGTAAATCACACATTAATACAACTAATAAATAAAAGATGTATGATGTGATGCGATGCGATGCAAACAAAAAATAATGATCAAATTTAAAATATCATTCATATTTACCATTTTCAACTAAAAAGATGACGTATAATTGATTACGTCTTAACTCTCTAAGGTCCCCAATAGAGTCGCCAAGCTATTGGAACGGTCTTTAAGCTTTTTAGGGCTATGGCAGGGAGCGATTTAACTTAATTTTAGAAAATATTGGGTTTTAAAATAAATAAATTTAGAGTCGACATTGACCTTTGGATTAGGTAGGTTGAATACCTAAATTTAAAATAATTTTAAAAATAATTTTAAAAGATAAAAAGTGATATTTGTTTAACCAAAAACTCATTTTGAAAATGGTTCGGGAGTCAATTACGTGGGTAAAGGATGAGCACCCCCACATTGCCCAAGATCGGCACCTAAACGATTATATGTCATTTAAATATTGAAATTTGCAAATTCGAATGTACATTTAAATTATGATCCTAAATTGTTTTTGAAAAAAGCATTATTTCATACGAACAATCATTAAAAACAAACTCCTTGTTAGTTAAGGTGCGTTTTTATGGATTCTACATACAAAGGATCATTACCATATTTTTCCTTAAATTATATATTTAATATAAAAATAAAATAAAATAATAAAATAAAATAAAAGATAATCATTCGTGTATAAAAAGGATACTATTTCACACGAATAATTCTCGTAAACGTACTCCTTGTTAGTCAAGGCATGTTTACATGAACTCTCCTCACAAAATAATATCTTAAAGATATTTACGATCGAATTTGACAAATTGTACTTAACATTAAGTATATATATATAGTGTAAACAAAATATTATAAATAATAAATAGCAAAAGATAAATAATAACAAGTTATATGTATACATAGTATTTTAAATAAAACACTTCACAACAACCGTACGATGAAAGGGTATTGCCCTTAATCCCCTTATTTGAATTTAATCCTAATCTAAAACAGGGGCTGATTTAGAATTTAAACTAAATCTAAATAGTGGTCAGTACGCAAACAGGGCCAAATCTAAGGACTTAAGGCATAAATAGCCATTTTCTCAAGTAATAGAACAAAGGACTAAAATGAAATGGAATCTAAATTAGCAAACATATATGGGTATTTAACCTAAAGCTAATAGTATTCATCAAAGTGACTAAAATGCAAGCTTTGTAAATGGCGTACCTAGAATCAAACATCAACAAAATAAGCTATTAAACAACATGGTGACTAAAATACAAACGCAGTATAAATAAATGCTTGAACTAAAAGTATGCAAAATTCTATTAAGTGACTAAATCAAAAGGTTACAAAGCTAGAAGGACCCCGGAAGGGGTTTACCCAAATGCTAATCACTCACTCTTCCCTCCCTAAAATGGTGTCGTTTAGGCTCGAGTATATAAGCCCAACCTATGGTCGAAAATGGCCTTTTTTCATTTGTTTCATTTCACTCTTCTTTTCCAAAAAGAAAATAAAATTTCTCTAAACTCTCTCCTCTCCACACCCATCGAATGAGGCCGAATGGCTCTGACCACCATAGATCGGTGGTTCCAACGATGACGACCCCCATGAAGCAACCTCTATGACCTTCAAAGCCCAAAACCCGAAGAATTTTAGCCTAAAAGGCTCTTAACCATCCCGAAATCCTAAAATATAACCCTAAATCCCTTTTTTCATAAACCTTATACCTCTCTCTTTCTAGATCTATGACATAAAAAGGGTTACCTTCAATAACGGTTGTCTCCTACTCCAGTGAGTACGGTCGAGGGCTTCGAATAGTAAAGAGCTCTCTTTTTTCCCTTTTTTTTTCTTTTTGTGTTCTCTTCCCTTTTCCGGTTTTGCTTCGAATATAAGTAGGTCTCCCTTTTTCTTTTGTTTTTTGTGTTATATGTGAATGAAAAAAAGGAAACTGACATCTCTTTTATTTCTTTTTGTTGTTTTCGTGTTTTTTACTTGTTCTAGAAAACGATCAGTGGGGAACACGGCCTGGGACAGGCAGTTGTGACGTGGGTACGAACGGGGTAAATAATGTTTTACCCGAGGCCTTTTCGTCTATCTCAAGGCAACCGGTGATGATTCTGGCGGTGGTGATAGGTCTCGAGAGCCATTGAGTCACGGGCGAGCATTATCTTGGGTGCGTGGAGATAACGGGGAAGGTTTACCATCAGATGGCCTGATATTGATAGTTATTTGATGTTGTGGCATATTAGGGTTTGAGAAACCCTAAGTGTTGCCTTAATCTAGACCGTTAGAATGAGTCCATATATGACGGTCTAGGGAAAGTGACGACTGTGAAGGGTTACACAAAACCATAAATGTTAATATAGATCTGAAATGTTGGATGGGTCAAGATCTGACAGTTTAGGGTGAGTGAAAGCTGAGACTTGATGGAAGCTAGGTTTCTTCAAACCCTAGCAACTTAGGCAGCATCTGGGTCTCCAACTGGTTGGGCTTGGATGTAATTAGTTTTTTTGGCCTAACCGAAAATAGATAAATAAATAAAATTTAGTTCATGTTATATATATATATTTGATTTAATTACTTATAATATATTTGTACGTATATAATAATAAATCACGTACACCCCCAATAAACCTATATAATAACTAATTATATATATATGTGTGTGTGTAACCAGAACGAAAATTGAATGAAATCCCCCTGAACGAAACGAGTATCTACAGTCAGTGCAAAAGAACTTTGGTTTACTTGTGAAATTGTAATGGATGTATTATGAAGAAATCAGTAATGCCTCAATTCTTCATCCTAAATCATTAGATGCTTCATCAAAATAAAGCTTCTAGGGTTCATTTGAAAGAATTTATTCTTCTGTTAAGATACACATTAAATCTTCATCTAGGAAATTGAAGCTTGTGGACTCATGATCATGTGAAGCACAACTTCCAATAGAATCTGCTATAATACTCCCTTTTATTGCTTTTTTGCTCATATACACAATATCCTATTCTGACTTCAATATTTTCTATCGAGCCATTCTTTAGTCAATGCTTGTGATTATATTAAGAACTCTAGTGGATCAAGTCTAAAGATCAACCAAGTAGTATGGAAACAAGTATTGTTTTGGCCTTCAGGTAACCCATACCAAAGCACATCATGACTCTTGGATTGGCGAGTATCGGACCTCACAACCAGTGAACTTCTTTCTCGGATAATAGATGGTTCTTTTCTTCCTTCCAGACTTATCATGCAACCCAAACAAACATCTTAATGAATTTTCAAATACCATCAAATATATGATTAATGGTCTATCAGGGACCTGTGCACTACTACATCTGTATTCAATCATAGCATGTTTTGATAAGGCTAGAAAAATGTGCCTTTGAAATATTAAAGCGAATCTATCAGCTCTTGTGATGTTTCATTCGACAAAGTAGTGTCAATCTCTATCTCTTTTATTTTTTTCATCTATCATAGATTCAAAATCTTGACTTCTTCTTTGTGAGATAAGATTTGGTTATCTTACTTTCCCATCAGCCTCAATAATTTGCTAGAAACATCACATTTTACCTCATTTTTGCACTCATAGATTTTTACTAAACACAAGCCGCTTGAAATTTATATCATGATTAGAATTAAGAAACATTCATGTTATTAATGATTAAGACACCTGGAAAGAAAATTTTGAACAAATATATGTATTTGGGAAGAAAAGTGAATGTGTTATGGAATGAATAAAAGAATAAAAAAAATATAAAATAATAATAAAGAATAAAATTGTATAAAATGATTGCCACTTGAGAGAAGAAAGAAAGCATCTTCAATTGCATAAAAAGTAGAACTAACATAGTAGCCCTCACAAAAGATTCCTTAATGTTTGCGGGCAAAAACTTGAGGGCTAGTTTCGAGTATTACTCTAAATTTAGTCTAAAAACTACATGATGATCCTATATAGTCCAATAACTTAGTCATTCTTCAAGGAAATATGGTCAGATTTCAGCCACAAATTTTCCAGCCCCACCACTTTCAGACATCACATTGATGTGCAACTCTTGATCCTTCAACTCCTCTTCCTCCTGAGTCGCTTCCACCAACTATGGTCCAATAATAACCTTTCCAATATGGGAAGTATTCTTCATATGTTCCAAAATATTATCCTCTCTTTTCAGGATGGCCTTTCTCGCATGTTCTTGCTTCTTCAACTCTTTCTTTCCTTGATGAAAATTGGGCCCAAACTTGGGTCTAAAAGATTTCCCCTAAAGAGGACAGTCTTTCTTGAAATTTAAGAATATGTTGTTGTAGCTTTTGATGGTGTAGGAGTATGAGATATTTTAGGGGTTGCATATGACCAAATCATTTTTAATCCTATTGGTTAGTCTCGGATTATATCCATCTTAACGCTTGGATTTCCTTTCTTTTCTTTAGCTTAACCTTCATCGGGTTTGGCTATATTAATCTCTTTTGGGATAGAGATTTATGGGCATTGAATTCTGACATTTTACTTATCTACCTTGCATCTATCAATTTCTCGCTCGAGAGGGTTTTGAAATTTTATCTCTAGATTACTACAACCCTTAACTGAACATCCTGAGGTTTCAGTCTGGTTTATCCTAGAAACCTTCTTATAGGACAATTTCTTGTTCGGACTGTGAAAAAGTCTGACCATTTTTAAAATTTATTGATTAGTATTTAGACATATTCTATGCCTCTTTTCTTAGAGTGAGGCCCATCATTCATTATAAATTTAGCAAAGCCTTCTGGGACCACATCCAATTTTTGGAGTTGGCTTGAGTTACCTTACTCCTCATTAGGTTATTGATCATTTTTTGATGTCACTTAAGCCCTACAAATGACATTTAGAATCTCATTCAAAGCTTTTACAGTGGGATCCTCTAGTGGCTTCTCCCCATGGATCAAAACAGTCATCATATGCATTAATTCAGACATATGCTCTCTTGACTCATCTTGAAACTTTTTTGCATGATCATTCATAGCTTGTTGAGTTCTAACTAGTTTCTCCTGAAGTTTTTCAATCTTGTTGAAACGCGCTAAAATCTCATTCATGACTCTTATCTTTCTCTAGGAAGATCAAGGTGGCTCCAATTTACTTTCAGAATTTCTGTCATATAATCCTCCACAAATTACTTTCATATTTAAAAAAAAATGAATGCATGTAAAACAGTTTAAAACAAACAAAGTGCAAATAGATGATGTAAAACTGCAAATGTAAACTTAATTATGCAAAGATGACGATGCAAAAGCAAATGCAACAAAGGTGTTGACTTCAAGTAATTTTCATAAAACAACTTCCAAGGATCACACAATATCCCAATACACCTAGGTAGACGAAAACTACAAATCACGTCATGTTGCTCGCTCTCTAAATTTTGAACGGAAATGCAAGGAAATAATCTTCTTTTGTCTCTGGCTTGATGGACAACTTCAATGCTTCAGCTTATTTTCCCTAGAAATGTACTTGTTGAGCATTCATATGTGACTAGAATCATCCATTGTCTTGTGTTGGCTTTCGTTGTTGCTTGATGCCTTTAAATATATTACTTCTTTTCGGTTAGTTGTATCAGTATTATTGCAGCATCCTTGAAAAACTTGTTCTACTACATCATTTGAGCTTCATGTATTCTAACTTGGTGTACCTTCTTCGGCTGCTTTCCGAAACACCCTTTGAACCATTGATGTGTTTTCATAACTCTATTCCACCTCTTCGAGTGACATTGTCGTATTGAAAGCATTCTAATACTACTATTAACTCGAGAATCAATACCTTCTATGACATGACATGTATGAAACATGTGTTAATCCTAAGGTAATTATACTAGAACAACTTTCAAAGAACACATAACGCCTCAATACATCAAAGTATATAAAAAATAATTTTATCTACTTTTTCCTATGGCGTTGTCATTTTGAAAGCCTTCTCATTTTGATAAATAACTCATGTATTAACACCGTGTTTATGCACAACTAAAGCAAGACAAAGAGTCAAATCAAAAGAAATGTGTAAAATGATTAAATAAACCATAAATAGAGTAAATATAACACACAAATAAATTTAAACCTCTAACCACATGCATTCTAGTTCTCCTAGGGTATCCACATGGTTCTAGAGATGTGGGTTTACTACATTCTCTACATGATTTTGGTTCTAAAAAATTAAGGGTTCCCAAACAATCCTTACAACCAGCTAAGGTTAATAAGGACTTCGATCCTAGCCCATTACAGACTTTGCAGATCGAATTCAATCCAGGGGATCACATCACTAGATGTCTATCAAGAAAAAGGGTATCCTGACGAACATAAAGAATGCTTTCCAGAGGTACTCTGCCATACCTACATAAGGAAAAGCAGTATTTCTTGGTGGTGTGGCGTTTCCAACTACTTAGGTGAAACGAGACAAAGCTCGGGTATAGAGCTATGATATGCAGCAGTCCTATTTATATTCAAATAATTGAAAGCATTAACAAGAGAGAAAATATATTTTGGTTTTCTAGAAAACATAGTAAATAATTAATTGAATAAATTCGAGCTCAAAATTTCAAACTTTTAAAATATAGGATGATTGATTTGTTTTAAAAAACCAATTTTCCCAGCGGGGTTGCCAAGTTATCGTAATCGACTTTCGACAGGAAGATAGATCCAACGTATTTGGAAAATAATATAAATTAATTTTAATAAAAAAATATGGGAGTCACCACCAATAACTTTAAGGTGAGATTGGAACACCTAAAATCAGGTAATTTTAATAAAAAAACATTTTTATTTTACTAAAAATACCAAGTTTTGGTCTGCGAAATCAAAAATTAGGTTCAGGAGTCAGTTATGCGTGGGAAAGGATTAGCACACCCACAGCGCCCAAAATTGATACCTAGTCGGTTACGCTATATTTTAAAATTGGAAATTTTGAGTTCAAAATTTTATTTAATTTAAAAATCACTGTGTATGCATATTTTGAAAAAGGATGTCGATTTGCCAAAACTAATAACGACCACCCCCAAGCAAAAGCGGAAGCTTTGTTATAAATCACAATAAATGAACATTGCCTTGTCCATTTTAAAACCATGTTGTGGTTTTAGAAAGGATGTTGATTTACTTCGGGAATCAATAGCATCACCCCCGGGCAAAAGCGGGAGATACACTACTAACCCCTAATAAATGAACATTGCCTTATTTTGAAAACAAAATGCAATCAATCAATCAATTATCGAACTTAATTATACCAAATGAATTAATTAAGGATTCCCTCTAACTTAAAATGCCAAATATGAAATTTAAAGAACCTAGGGAATTAAACCTAAAAATGTAGGCCTTAATATTAACCCAAATCATTTTTAATAATTTACTGAATCAAATAATTAAAATGGAACCTCGAGCAAAAGCGATGACCAAATTAAGAACTCTCCTAAATTGAAGGATTGAATGTGAAATTAAACCTAATATGGAGTCTTCTATTAACTAACCTAGTCAATTTTAACCACTTATTGATTCGAATAATTAAAATGAAACCTCGAGCAAAAATGATGACCAAATTAAAAATTCTCCCTAAATTAAAGGACTAAGGTGAAATTAAACCTAAGGTGAATGATCTAATATTAAACCCTAATAATTTTAAACAAATTAATCAAATAATTAAAGTAGAACCTCGAGCACGAGCGGAGACTATTCAAACTATCATGGTAATTAAGATAATAAAAAAATTACAAGAGACTAAACCTAAAATTAAGGCTTTATCTAAGTCAAGAATAAATTATTTATTTGTAGAACCTAATTAAACTAAATCTAAAAATAAGGCTTTGAGTATTAAATCTAGGTAAATTTTAAAATTTGAATCGAATAGTTAAAATAGAACCTCGAGCACATGCGAGGACTATTTTAAAATTATCCTAATTATTCTAACTAAGATCCTAATAGAAACTAAGAGTTTAACTTAAATCGAGTAACCTACATTTAAAAGGAAATAAACAAATAAATAATAATGATAAAAACTATGCTTACAAATAGTGCGAAACGAGTAAATAAAATATAAGCATAAAATATGATAACAACAAGTAAATTAATCTAACAAAACGAAATTAGAAAGAACAAAGGCCATGCGTTAGACACGTTTTTCATGGGGAGTTAAAATATAAAGAAGGAAATGGAATCATGAGACCATACCTCAAATATACGGGAAAGTTTTTTTTTTTTTAAAAAAAAAAGAAGTTTAAAATAAAATACCGTAGAATTGTTAACAATAGTGAACGGCCAAAATTAAGGAAACTGGTGGGAAATAGATTAACTCAAAGTAAATTTGGACGGCCTTACTAATAAACAACCAAAATCACGTAAAATGAAAATTAGAGGAAACAAAATCTTAAATGCGAATTAATTAAAACCAATAATTTAAAGAATGGGATTAAGATGCAAACATGAAAACATAGCAACGCTAAATACAAACAAACAAAAGTTAAACATGCCTAGTAAATAAAAGGATAAATAGCAAAAATATAAACTTTAATGGCTAAATAATAACATTACAAAATATAATTGACCCATCGTGCTATTTTTCCAAATATTAAAATGAACAGCGTTACCCCTCAAAATGCTGCCGTTTTGCTCTTTATAAATTAAGTCAAATTAAAGCCTAAAATGGCCCTATATTATCATTTCCAAATTTCCAAATTTTACCTGAAGAGGAAAATATGAAATCTCTCCCCTCTCACACATCCGCATCTCTCACAACAGCCTACAGTCGTGCCGACCACCGTATTTCGGTGGTTTTCTTCGCCTCGACCAACCTCGACGAAAACCAGGTATGTCTAAACCGGCTCCAAAATTACATAAAACTCCTCTTTTCTCTTCTAACCCCCCAACTAGAGAACCAAAATGCCCCCTAAACTCCTTTTAATCGAACCCCGATTTTTCACATTCTTGGGACTCTAACGACCCAAAAGACCTTGCCTTTCCACTCCCCTACGAAGAGACCCCCAGCGGCCATTGGAAGATGCAGAAGAGATCCACCGTGGGGCTCTCAAACATAGTTCCTGTTTCGTTCTATTTCTTGTTTCGAAGAAAATGGCTGATGGAAAAAAATAAACGAGACAAAAATATATCTGCCAAAAGCTCTCTGATTTCTATTGCTTCATTTTTTAATAATGGGAAAAAACCACTTTTGTTACATGCATTTAGGTTAGGGTTTTATAGAACCCCCAGATTATAAAAAAGATAAAATGGAGATTTTTTTTCTTTCTTGTCCATGGTGGTTTGATGATGCATTGGCGTGGTGGGTTTGATACGGACTGAATCAGAGGCATGGGCTCAGCAGGACAGTCGAGGCATTAAATGCCCCGAATTTCTTGCGATTTTCTCGGCTCAATCGGAATCGTCGGCGGCGGCTAAAGGATGGAGACCCTTAAAGATTATGGTTAAATCTAGGTCGTTGGATCATCTTTAGATGCATTGGTTGATAGCAAAGGTGGTTAGGGTTAGGGTTAGTTAATATTCTTTAAGTTATGGGCCATCTAGGGTTTAGTATGATTTGGCCCTGGTGTGTTTTAAATGGACTAGATTGTTTAATTTTCATATTTTGAGTTTTTTGGTTTATTTATTTAAAATAAATAAAACGGGCTTGAAATGTAGCCTGAATAAAATGATGATTACACACGTTTATCAAAATTATCAGTTTTTCATTTATTTTAAATTTAGTAGAATTTTGATCCTTAAAGTTTTATTTTATGATAAAAATGATCACATAGAATAATTATTTTGTCCTTGATTTTTTTCCTATAATATTTTAACTATTAGCATTTGATTTTAGGTTAATTTTTTTTAAAGCGTTAATAGTGTGTTAACTAATAATTTTTATTTATAAATGGAGTTTTTTGTTTTAGAAATATTAGAAGTTAGAATATTGGGTAAACTACATAGAAGATCACTAAACTATGGTCAAAAATTAATATGATCATCGAATTTTTAATTAAATCAATCAGATCACTGAATTATTTAATTAATTCAATCAAATCATCGACCATTAATTTTTAATATAGGCGGTGATGTGTCCGTTAATAAAATTGGTATAATTATATTTTTGGTCATTAATATTTATATATTTTATTAATTTAGTCATTATTTTAATTCAATTAAATAAATTTAATTATTCAATTAAAACGTGAAACGTGTCAATACATAATTGAAAGGTTTTATTTATAAATTTTAAATCATTTAATTAAATAATTTTTTATTCAATCAGGTGATAACACATGTCATTACCAATTTAAATAAAAATAAATGATGCTGAAGAGGAATAAAACCATGGTCTTGGGTAGTGCAATAGGCTCTCAAGCTATTGGGCTAAAGATCTCCAATAGTTTAAAATTACAATAAATTGTATTTATCTTTTAAAAGTTTTCTAAAGATAAAAAATTAAACAAATTATTTGTTTAAACAAATATTATTTAAATTAATTGTAACCTTTTTTTGAATTAAAAATATTTGATTGTTATATAAATTTAAAAAAAATTAAAAAAAGTTATTAATTAAAAAATTGACCGAATTAACCGAAATTTGTTCGGTGCAGTTAATAATTTTCAAATAAATTTTGGTTTAATTAATTTTTAAAGAAAAAATTGGTTAATTAGGTTTGGTTAATAATTTTCAAATAAATTTTGGTTCGATTAACAGTTAAAGAAAAAAATCGGTTAATTCGGTTCGGTTAATCGAACCAAAATTTATTTGAAAATTATTAACCAAACCTAATTAATTTGAAATTATTAACTGAACCCGATTAACCGATTTTTTTTTGAAAATTATTAACCAAATTAATTGAAGCAAAAATTATTTGAAAATTATTAACCGAACCCAATCAATATGAAAATTATTAACCGAACTGAATTAACTATTTTTTTTAAAATTATTAACCAAATTAATCGAAGCAAAAATTCGGTAATTTGTTTGGTTAATCAAACCAAAATTATTTAAAAATATAAACCGAACCGAATTAACCGATTTTTTTTCTTTAACCATTATTCGAATCGAAATTTATTTGAAAATTGTAACCGAACTGAATTAATTTGAAAATTATTAATTGAACTGAATTAACCGATTTTATTTTCTTTAACCAATATTCAAACCAAAATTTATTTGAAAATTATTAACCGAACAGAACAAATTTTGGTTAATTCGGTCAATTTTTGAATTAACAAAATTTTTTAAAATTTTCTAATTTATATAACATTTGAATATTTTTATTTCAAAAAAAGAGTTTAAAATTAATTTAAATAATATTTTATTTAAACAAATAATTTATTTAATTTTTTATTCTAAACAAACTTTTAAAAGATAAATACAAATTGTTGCAATTTTAAACCATCGGAGACTTTTAGCCCAATGGTTTGTGCGCTTGTTACTCTATCTCCTAAGACTCTGGTTTGATTCTCCTTTAGCACCCCTTATTATTATTCCAATTGGTGGTGTGGTGACACATGTCACACCTGATTGGATAGAAAAATTATTTAATTAAATAATTTAACATTCATAAATAAAACATTCCAATCATGTATTGACATGTGTCACGTTCTAATTTGATATTTAAATTTATTTAATTGAATTAAAATAGTGACTAAATTGATAGAATATGTAAATATTAAGGACCAAATATATAATTATGTCAATTTTATTAACGGATACGTCACTACCTCTATTAAAAATTAACGGTCGGTGGTTTGATTGAATTAGTTAAATAGTTGGGTTGTCTAATTGATTCAATTAAAAGTTCGATGGTCACATTGATTTTTGACCATAGTTTAGTAGTATCTCGTGTAATTTACCCTAAAATATCTATTTTAATAAAGGTTTATTTTTAAAATTATGTCATATTAATATTGTCGGCAAATTCCACGTGACCAATTATAAGGTAGGGGTAAATTCTGTGGTGGACCTACTTAAGCTACAATTTTGAAGAAATCTTTACCCATAATTTACCCTTAATTATTTTGAGGTTGACTCCAAATTTTCAAACTCCAAATAGGCCATAGTTTGAATTTGGCCAATCTATACATTGAATTCAATATTTATAACATCATGGGCCGAACATCAGGGACCAACGTGAGTTTGGGTTTTTATCAATTATTCTTTTAATATAAGTTAATATTAAAAAAATTATATCTGTATGAAATAAATAAATTCTTTTTTACCAAACCCTTAATTAAAAATATATTTCTGAAAAATAAAAAAAATTAACCCCTCTAATAAATTTCTAATTTCGCTCTTGCCTAACATTTTAATCAATTAAATTTGATAAATATTTGGGGACAGTAATAATTTTAGTTTGATTAAAATTATTTTTAAAAAAGTGAAAACATAAAAATAATATGTAAAAGTAGTTTTAATATTCCAACATTTATGCCTCTGGAAAGATTTTTTATATATATTTTGATAGACTTATTATGTAAAGAATAGTTTCTACTCGTGACATCAATCCACAAGAATATCCAAGCATATATTATATATTCTTAACTTTTTAGTTATCTATTTATATTCTCGAACAATCCCGTAATTTTTTCTTTAGAGTTAAAATCGTTTTTTATATATCAAACTAAATTATTCATTTTTTAATTTTATTTAGTCGACGACGACATCGATTATGATGTTAATTGATAATTGTTGGTTCTCTTCTCTCTTTATTTCTTTTTCAGTTTTTAAATAAAAATAAGCGTAAAGTATAGTAATAGTTACTGAATTTTTTTAAAATTTTCATTTAGGTCTCTCAACTTTTAAAACTTGTAATACAGTCACCCAACATTTAGCTCATTTGCAATATGGTCCCCCAACATTTAGTCTGTTTGCAATATGGTCTTCGACGTAACTGTTGGGGGATCATATTGTAAATGGACTAAATGTTGGGGGATTGTATTGCAAGTTTTAAATGTTGGGGGATTGTATTGCAAGTTTTAGAAAAGTTCAGTAACTATTACTATACTTTACCCTAAAATTAAATACAACTTTGGTCAACAAAATCTGAAATTTCCAAAACATTCCATTCCATGTTTCATTCTTATTATTTCTTTTGATTTCATCATAAAAGGTTGTGCACAAAATAGGAGGCACAGGAGCTGCTAATATATATATATATATATATATATATATATATATATATATATGTTGTTTATTAGGTTTTAATAAATATAGTTAAAAATTATTTACTTATCATTCTAATAATTTAATATATATCTTTATTGATTTAGAAATGTTATTAACTGCATCACATATGTTCTTTTTTCTTTTAATATTTTATTAATGTTAATCAGATTCTTATAAAATTAAAATTTTAAATCACATTAGATTTTTTAAAAATTTAATTGAGTTGGATCCAGTTTAAATTTATAAAAAAAAATTAATTAATGGAGTAAATTAAGCCGATCGACCTATTCAGTTAGTTGCAAAGCAGCCTTATCCCTCGAACTATGTTATTAACATGTCGGTAGTCGATCATCGCTACTTGGGAACTCCGTGGTGATTTTACCTCTTCTTGCTTGGACAAAGATTTGAATCTTATAATAATAACTTCTTTAAAGAAAAAAAAAATCTCAAACTTGACTAAATAAGAAGACAAAGGAATTAGGCCACCATCTAATCCAGTCGGCTTTTTTATTCAAATATCACAGCAAATTAACTAATTATTAAAATAATATTCCTAATTGATTGATTTCTGATTTAATATCCATTTATCACGTAAGTAAATATTCACAGGAAGTGCCTTTTACTAATATAGTAGAATGCACATTTTCAAGAAACATCTTTTGTTGATCTCATTTAACTTGAATTTAAATAAAAAAATGATTAAAAATATGAATATATATATATATATATATTGTCTAAAAAACAAACATTGCGCGAGGGTATGTAATTACATGAATACAAGAACGAACATAAGTCAAATTAAACAACAACGATGTTATGTATTAACCTTGTGCCTAATAATTCAATAAATAAATATTTAAAATATTATATTTAAATATTTAAAAACTTACATATAAAGATAA
Organism: Hibiscus syriacus; assembly: GCF_006381635.1. Lineage (NCBI taxonomy): Eukaryota > Viridiplantae > Streptophyta > Magnoliopsida > Malvales > Malvaceae > Hibiscus > Hibiscus syriacus. Next base: position 1,766,002 of record NW_024063086.1, on the reverse strand, counting down.
TATAAACTAATACATATGCGTTGTTGTAGCCATCCGATTCAACTCAAGGTTGTACTTGTGCAATTACTTGTCTTTGACACTCACTTCACACGTTTATTCCTTTCAGATAAAATTCGTACAATTTTCTTTCATATTTTTATTCTTATTTTTCTTTCATTTCAACATAAAAGTTATGATATTTTTGTATCACTTAAATAACAGAAAGCGTTTTTAAAAAACACTTTCTACACACAAAAAAAAAAACATCTTCCACTTATGTGATATAAGAGGATGTTAAATTAAAAAATAATTTAAAATAAATACTAAAATATATTTAATTTTAAAAACCGATCCGACCAATGGATAAATCAAATTGACTCCCATTGCTACTTTTTTTAAGGTTTCCTCTCCGAGTATCCGTAGATGATTGAGGAAGACTCGCTGGTTTGTTGGAGTTCTAAAAGTCTGGCCTAAATGATTTAATTTGATTTTGAAATATTTTTTGTCAGTTTATAATGTTTTTTATTTTTATAAAATTAAATATATAAAAAAAAATTAAAATGATTTGAGTTGAATTGATGCGATTCATTATATATATATATTCCAAAAAAGTATATAATTTTAATTTACATTTAATAATTTTTTGAATTATAGATTTAATAATTTAAATATGAAGTGTTTATTTTATATTATAATGCATGATACAGTAATATATGGTAATAATTATAATAATAAAATATAATATAAATACAAAATGTTTTAAATTTAGGGTAAAGTATAGTAATGGTCACTAAACTTTTCTAAAGCTTTCATTTAGGTCCTCCAACTTTTAAAACTTGCAATATAATCCCCCAACATTTAGTTCATTTGTAATATGTTCCCTCAACATTTAGTCCATTTGCAATATGGTCCCCAACGTAACTGTTGGGGGACCATATTGAAAACAGACTAAATATTAAGGGATTGTATTATAAGTTTTAAAAGTTAGAGGACCTAAATGAAAGCTTTAGAAAAGTTTAGTGATCATTACTATACTTTACCCTAAAAATAATTATTTATTTATAGTATTTTTTTTTTGTATTTGTGACACGTTTTTCTCTGTCTTTGTGGCGCATTTTTCGTCTTCTTTCTCGATCGTTTGATCGTTCTTTTTGATTTTATGTTTTCTAATGGTTGGATTTGATGATGTCACAACTGATCAAAATAGCGCTTATTTGTAATCATGTTGATCTTCCCTGCTATGTACCCTCATATTGAATTTGGATACACGATTTTGCGTTCATGAATAATTTTTCACCATGTTCGGCTCTTATTTGTGGTTCTCGGTGGTCTTTCAAAAACTTAATCTCCTTTTTTGGTTTGTTTGTAGATGCAGCAAGATTTACTTGTATCTATTTTTTGTTCGAATCTTTTGGTTTGATTTTTAACATTTTTCATCCATGATAGTCCTTATATAATCTAAAGTGACTAGTTTTAATGTTAATAGGAAAATTTATAAATTATACATTTAATTTACGATGATAGTCGTAAATCCTTATTATAATTTTAGATATTTTAACTTTTTAATAAAACTAGCGCTTCTATTCAAAAGAGAAATATTCTCGAACAAAATTACTATTTTCAAATAAAAAATTGGTATATTCTCGAACGAAAATAGTTACTAAAATATAATGTAACGTAAATAATTTTTGTTTTCTTGTATTCACTATATAAATAATAAAATGTATTATTTAAAATTATTATCAAATAAATTATATTATATAATATTTAATTTAGATTAATCAATCAGTAACTTTTAATTTTTTATTAGGGAAATCAAAAGAGCAAATATGGAATTTGAATGAATTGTTTATTATTATTCTCATTTTTATATAAAAATTGGAAATTGATTTGAGATTTGTTTTATTATTTATTATTAATACATTTATTATCACTATTCACATCTGTGAAATATACAATTGGGGCATATTATCTATTGTAGTTGATATATAATGAACAAAGTGGGGGGACTGATCTAAATTTGTACCACTATCATGCGTAAATACGACGCAAAGTTCAACTTTTTATTTAAATTAATAAAATATATATTAAATTAAGTATTTAATAAAATTTTATTTTTTCTAAAATGATAGTAAACCGGTTGCACCCAATAGATTGTACATGTTTACAAACTAGAGTGATTTTGGTAATAAAGAAATTGTTATTATTTTATACGGTATTGAGTTGAAGCACTAACAATATCAGAAGTAATAATATTTAATGTTAAATGATTAAAAATTATTTTTAAACAAATATTATGTTGTACTTACCTGATTTAATAAAAAAAATTAGATCGTACATGTGGAAGAGAAAGTAAAAACATGGTCAAAAAGAATTTGTGTGGACTAGAAATCTCATCAAAATTTAAAATAAAAAAATATTTAGGTTTTTCATTTTTTAAAATAATGTGTATCAATCGAATAAAAATTTATTCATGTTATGAATATTTATTATCTATAGATATATATTATGATTCAAATCTTATTATCACCGATCATTTTTAAAAAAAAAATTAGGTTAATTGGACACCTCAATTTATCATCTTACATGAACTGCGTTTTATCAAGAATATGTCGAATTCAGGAGTTTTTTACAGTCAAGGAAGTATTAGCATCCTTGTACTGCCCTTTTCAGTACCAATTTAATTTTTCGGTTATCTTAATTGCAAAAATTAAAATTTTAAAAGTTCGATCCGAATTACTTACCTTTGACCTATTGAAATTGTCCTAAAAAACCAAATTAATATTAAATAATATAATAAAATTAAAATGAAAAAACGAAAAACGAAAAACGAAAAACGAAAAATGAAAAATGAAAAAATATTAAATTACAAAAATATTAAAGAAGAATAAAATTGGAAAACATTTGAAATTAATGATCAAATTGAAGTTAATTGGAAGTTACAAGGAAAAAAATAAAAGTTAGGGTACTAATTTAAAGTAAACAAACAAACAATAAAGTGGATTAAACTGAAATAAAGTTGAAATTCATGGACTAAATTCATCAAAACAGCAGGGACGACAGGCAGAATTTAAAATTTTGCTAATTGCAAAATGGCCCTCAATATATATATATATATATATATGTGCAAACCCCTTGTCATCTCATTTTCTTATTTCCCTCAAAATCACTCTCCCATCCTCTCTCAAAATTCTCTTAAAGCAAATCAATCGGTCCATGACCGGCCACGACTCTGCCGCACGACCACTGCCATCGGTGGCCGAAAAAAATCTAAACTTCACCAAAATTCTCCCCTCAATACCCTAAACCTAAATCTGAAATCCGAATCCTCTAAATAAATCCCAAACTACGTAGATCTATGGTGAAAGTTGTGATTTTTAGCTTTTTCGATGAATCTTTTCAACTGTCGTCGATCGAGGCCTTCCCGATTCCAAAGAAACTACTAACCTTGGTTTTTCTTTGATTTTTCGATGAGTGTTCAGACGTTGTTGTTGTTGTATTTTGTTCAGCTATTTTGGTTTTTTTGCTCGATGTCGCTATACGTTGTTTCGTTTCTCTTGGTATTTTGATGGTTATTGTGGTCTTGCTACTCGTCTTTTCCTGTTCGGCCTCCTGACGAGGCTTTTATAGCTTTCGATCGACTGTTTGGGTCCTGATGATCTCAGGGTCATCCTTGATCTTTCCGGGGTTGTTTCCTAACTTGTTCACATTCTGTTGAGGTCCTCATTGGGTCAGAAATCCCAGGATGGTTCAATCCCGGGCGTTCGGCCGAAAGTCTAGGCCTACTTGTTGGTGCGTGGCCTCTACACGTACTGCTTACTTCATCTTGTGCGGCGCTTGGCTTCATATGATTAGGGTTTTGCAACCCTATTTTGCTTCTATCTTAGCCGTTAGTTTATGTTTTGATCTGATGGCTCTGGTAGATGTGGCGATGAGCTTGATTTGTAAAACCCTATCTTGCATATAGGATAGGTCAAGCCCCCCTCACCGGGTTGGTTTGTTGGGCTGCACTTTGGACTGGATTGGACCTGTTAAAATTTAATAAATAACTAAATAAAAATAATATAACCTACTATATGAAATAATAATAAATAATAAAAATAATAAAAACTATATAACATATATTATATTTCCAAAGACCATATAATATATTAATATATTTTCAAAAATCGTTTTCAAAAACCATATTATATATACATTTTCAAAACTATTTTAAAAACTATATACTATACGTTTTCAAAACTATTTTAAAAAATTATATACGTTTTCAAAATTATTTTAAAAACTATATTATACGTTTTCAAAATTATTTTAAAAAACTATATACTATATGTTTTCAAAACTATTTTAAAAATTATATATTATACGTTTTTAAAAGTAAGTTTCCAAAAACTATATATTATATATTTCAAAAACTATATTTATTATATATATTATGCTATATAAAAACCCCAGACGAAAATACGTGTCTATAATTGCCCCTCTTTGCCCATTTATTATGTAACGAAAATAGGGAAAAGATACAAGGACATAAATTTTTGTTCGGTAAGAAGAGGGTCTAAAAGCGAATTTGCTCTTGTGAGTTTGATATCTTTCTCTGTTATTGAAATCCAACTTATCGAATATCTTTCGTTGCGGAGTTGAAATTCGACTTGAAAATTCTAATAAATCATGACTCCCTACTATTGAGTTGAATTACGGGTGACTCCTTCGTCATGAAGTTCATTCGATCTTGGTTGCTTCGAGCATGATATCCTTCGCTGTGAAGTTGAAATCTAGTTCGAAATCTGAACTGGAAAATGGCTTATTGTTGCCAAATCGTAGTCAACCTTGGTTTTTTTATTGGCTTAAAGATCTCAGTTTGAAAATTCAGCCGAAAAATAGTTCCTCGCTGCTACCATGCAGTTGATATGCCCTCGAGCTGAATGGAATCGAACTTGAAAGTTTTTGTTGACAGATAGCCATTCTCGGCTTGAGTTATGCTCTAAATTAGGTTGGGATGTAGTTCCTTGTTGTTGCAGATGACTCATTTGTTGTGAAATTAAGTCGATCTATTGGGCATGATATCATTCTTCATGAAGTTAAAATCGTGGGTGACTCATTTGTCGTAAAGTTGAGTCCCGATTGAATAAATTTTCCTTGGGACAGATATCCTTCCTTGCGAAGTTGAAATCTAACTTGGATAGGCTGCATTGTTTTTAATTTTGAGCTTTCTTTGAATTTAGTATTCTTGAAATTGACTCTGACAAAAAATCTGCAAAATCACGCATATATGCGATGCTATGGATGCAATGTTCTTATGTATGCCTAAAATTCATATGTAATATGTTATTTTAGGGTTTAAAGAGAGATCTGTTACGGTCATTTCGAATGACTATTAATTCTGGAATCTTGAATTTCTGATTCTTGATCTTGGATTCTTCAACAGGCTTTGATCCGATATACATTCTGTGAACTTGCAAAAAAAAGGTTTACTTCTAGTCTTGATTTAAACAATGCCTTTCAATGAACTAGAACCCATTATCTCGAGTATGGTGCAAAAACCTTTATCAGCTTCCAAACACCTATACCTTTCGAAAAACCTTTGTACAGTAATACACAATTGTCTTTTCAAAAGTGAATAAATTATTCTTATTTAAATTCAATCTAAGATGCTTAAAAGGAATTGATTTTTTTAGAGAAATGATCATATTTATTTATGAGGAAAAAGAACAAAGAATACATGGCAAACATTCTGAAAAGTCAATACATAAAAGAAATACTAGTAGATTCCCTAGATCTCGATAAAGCAGACGCCTTTGAGCTGACACACCATTAGATGACTTTTGAGTAAAGCTTTTGTCAAGGGGACTTCGAAGATGTGACAATGCTCCGGAGAGTACAAAATTCCTCTGAATTGTTAAGTCTACTGAAGACTTGGATGTCATGATGCTTTACTGCCTTGGTCCGTGACCCTTCCTATGTGCGAATGCTGGATCATTATCCAAGTTGCCCTTTCGGGTTTTCAACTTGGATTCATCCTTGGTTTCAAGACGCCCTTTGTAGGTTTTCATCTTGGACCCACCTTATTTTTGTTCTTGTTTTTTTCAATTTAGAGCACCCTTTCCGGTTTTCACCTTAAACATTTTTTCCAACTTACGGCGCCCTTTCAAGTTGTCACCCTAAGTGAAGTATTTCTTGACTGCATCCAAATTGAAGGGATTAGGTAGTTTCAACCCATCCATTTCAGTCAGGATCAGTGCTCTTTCGAAGAAGGACTTTTTCACGACATAAGGCCCTTCCCAATTTGGCATTCATTTTCCTCTGGAGTCTTTTTGAATTGGCCAAATCTTCTTTAGCATAAGATCTCATTCGCAGAATACTCTTGGGTGCACATTCTTATTATGTGTTCAAATCATTCAATTTTGGTAGAGTTGACCATGGTGAATAACCTTAAACCTCTTTTCTTCTATTAGGTTCAATTGATCATATCGAGTTTGCACCCATTCTGCATCGTCCAGTTTGACTTCTGACAAAACCCGGATCGATGGGATCTCTACCTCAATGGGAAATACTGCCTCTATCCCATATGCTAATGAAAATGGGGTTACCCCAGTCGAAGTTTGTGCTAAGCAAACAAAGCAAAAGGTAATTTCTCATGTCAATCTTTGTATGTCTCAGTTGTTTTCTCCACTATTTTCTTGATATTTTTGTTTGATGCTTCTACCGTAACATTCCTCTTCGGTCTATAAGCAATAGAGTTGTGATGCTTAATGTTAAATTGTTCACAAGCAGCATTCATCATCTTGTTGTTCAAGTTTGTTGCATTATTGGTAATAATTCTTTCGGGTAAACCATACCGACATATGATCTAATTTTTCAAGAACTTGCAAATAATGGACTGAGTGACACTGGCATATGACGCAGCTTCCACCCATTTGGTAAAATAGTCAATTGCTACGAGAATGAAGTGATGACCATTTGAAGCTTTTGGATGGATTTGTCTAATAACATCTATGCCCTACATAGAAAAGGGTCACGGTGTAGTTATCACGTGAAGAAAGTGAGGTGCAACATTTATTTTATCCCCATAGATTTGACACTTATGACATGTTCTAGCATAGTTGATGCAGTCACTCTCCAATGTGGACCAGAAGTATCCACATCTCATAACTTGTCTAGCCATCATATGTCTGTTTGTATGAGTTCCACAAACTCCGTCATGTACCTCCTCCAATATCAACTTTGCTTATTTTGTTTCTACATATCTTAACAAGACTTGATCATGACTTTTCTTGTATAAGATTTCTCTTTCAATAACATATCCAGTCGTTATCTTTCTGATTGTTCTTTTGTCAATTTCGGTGGCTTATTCTGGAAAGCTTTGATTCTTAATGTATTTCAGGGCGTCGTGGTACCAAGGTTTGGTATCTTTTATCTTTTTGATTTTGTAACAATGAGTCGATTACTCATACGGTTGCATGTTAATTGACATCATGTCAGACTCCCCGCCATCCTTGAATGATGTTGCCAAGGTAGCTAAGGAATCGACCATTTGATTTTCTTCCCTAGGCACGTAATGGAAAGTGATAGATTACTAAGGCAGAATAATGAGCTTTCTGTATTCCACCAGCTTTACATATTTTGTCTCTCACTCTCCTCGGAGCTGATAGATTACTAAGACAAAATCTACATATACCCGTAAGATCTTTATATTCTTTCCAATAGCTCCTCGAATCCCTAAAACACAAGCTTCATACTATGTCATGTTGTTAGTGCAATTAAAATTCAATCTACTAGTGAATGGGTAATGATTTCCTTCAGGTGAGATCAGGATAGCTCCAATGTCATGCCCTAATGCATTTGATGCACCATCGAAATGCATTTTCCAGGTGTCACATGTGGAAGTGCTCATTTCTTCTAAGAAAATGACCATCAAATCTTCATCTAGGAACTCAAAGTCTAGTGGTTCATAGTTTTCAGAGGTTCTGTTTACCAAAAAGTCAGATATAACACTTCCCTTTATAGCCTTTTGGCTCACATATTCAATGTCAAATTCAGATAATAATATTTTCCATTGTGCTAACCTTCCAAAGAGAGCAGACACACCCATCATGTACTTTAGCGGATCTAACTTTGAAATTAACCAAGTGGTGTGGTACAACATGTATTGTCTGAGCCTTCGTGTAGCCCAGACTAAAGCGCAACAAACTTTTTCAATGAGTGAATATCGAACCTCGCAATCAGTGAACTTCTTACTCAGGTAGTAAATGGCTCTCTCTTTCCTTCTGAACTCATCATGTTGGCCCAGGACACATCCCATTGAATTCTCAAAGATGGACAAATACATGAATAAAGGTTTATCCAGGATGTGAGACATTAAGACAGGAGTGCGAGATAAATACTCTTTTATTTTCTCGAATGCAGTCTGGCAGTCCTCATGCCATGTTCTATAGTTGTTTTTTCGAAGAAGGCGAAAAATTAGGTCGCACTTGTCGGTCAACTGAGATATGAACCGCACAATATAATTCAATCTACCCATAAAACCTCAAAATTCTTTTTTGTGTTCATGGGGAGGTAAATTCTTGATGGCTTTGATTTTAACTAGATCAATCTAGATGCATTTCCTGCTAACCATGAAGCCTAACAACTTTCCAATGTTACCCCGAAGGTACACTTGTTGGGATTCGGTCTCAACTGGAACTTTCTCAACCTTTGGAAGAGTTTTCACATATTCTCAACATATTCTTCTTCTTTTTTTCTTTGACAATCATGTTGTCAACATAAACTTCAATTTCCTTGTGCATCATGTCATGAAACAAGGTAACCATAGCTCTTTGGTATGTTGTCCCAACATTCTTTAATCCGAAGGGCATCACCTTGTAGAAAAATGTTTCCCACATTGTAATGAATGTAGTTTTTTCCATGTCATCTGGATGCATTTTAATCTGGTTGTATCCTGAGAATCGGTACATGAATGAAAAGAAAGCATTTCATGTTGTGTTCTCTACCAGTGTATCTATGTGCGGAAAGGGGAAGTTGTCTTTAGGACTTACCTTATTGAGGTCTCGATAATCGATGCACATGCACACTTTTCCATCCTTCTTTGGCACCGACACTATGTTAGCCACCAAATCCAGATACTTGACCATTTGAAGAAGGCCAATATCGAACTATTTCTTGACTTCTTCTTTTATTTTAAAGAGCAGTTTAGGTCCCGTCCGCCTTAGTTTATGTTAGAAGGGTTTATATTTTGGTTTGATGGGTAGTTTGTGGACTACCATATCCGTATCTAGCCCATGCATGTCTTGATAGGACCATGCAAACACATACTTGTACTCCTGAAGTAAGTCTATCAGGCTTTGCCTTAATTTAGACGAAAGTGTTGTGCCAATTTTAACTTCCTTCTTTTCCTCTTCTGTGCCCAAATTCAAAACTTCGATCTTCTCTTCATATGGCAATATTTATTTATCTTCTCTTTCCACCATCCTTACTAATTCAGAAGGTAAGTTGCACTCTTCTTCACTGTCACATTCATCCATTTCCCTAAGACAACTGAGCTATTCAAAATCTACCTCCGGGTTAGAATCATCATTGTCTGCATTATTAATATCTAGGGACCTAAAAGGGAAAGGAGAAGAGAAATGTGTATATGCAAGAGGAAGATATCCCACACAAAATAAAGAAAAATTAAATACGAAAGAAAAGGAAATGAAAAAGAAAAAATGTTTACCAGAAAAGAAATTGCATCTTTTATTGAATGTGAATAAAAACAATTTATTAACTCTTACAAAATATCACATATTGCCCCGGGTATAGGCAAATAGGGAAAGTTTGAGTATTATTATGAAAAAAATGTGAAAACCACAGGTAGTTCTTCGGTCGTCCAGTTGTTAAGCACGAACCCCGGCGATAACAGACAAATTCCAGATCTATCAATGTCTTTAGTGTTGTTTGTTGTTATGGCATTGATGTTCAAGTTTTTCAAAGCAACCTCCAAGTCTGGTAAGGTCGTTTCAAACACATAGCCACCAGATTTAAATGTATCTTGAAGAGGAGTGAATATCATTGGTTCCCACTGAATTTCATCCCCAATCAATCTTGCCAATCTTCTTTCTCGGTACTTCCAAATCCTTTTCCTATTTCAGCACATTTTCCCATATTGATCTAGCTTTGTGACAGGAAAAACGGGATCAATTCTTCCCTACAAAAGTCTTTCAAATCCTTTTCCTATTTTAGCATATTTTCCCAGGGTTTGTTTTAGCTCCATCTTGGTGCATTCTGAGAACATAGGTCTGGAAATCTTTCCACCTTCAGCCACGAATGTGACATTTACAAATTTAAACAAGCGAAATGAACATTCTAAAGAGTCTTCATCCACCTCGATGTATGTGGCATCAATGATCACACTTGCCACTATATATTCTTAAACGTTGATGATGATAAGGGTTCCATCAATGATAAACTTCACTTTCTGGTGAAGTGTTGATGGCACTGTCCTAGCTTGGTGTATCCATGGCCTTCCTAAAAGGCAATTGTAGGAAGGCATAATGTCCATCACCAGGAATTTGATGTTGTAAGTGGCAGGGCCAATGGTTAGGGGTACTTCACCCTGCCGATTACCTCCCTCTTGGTCTCATCAAATGTTCAGATCACATTCTGGCATGCTCGCATGTGAGAGGTATCCATTGGTAGTCTTTTCAAAGTGACCAGAGCCATCACATTAGAGTAGACCCGTTATCGATTAACACACTTGGCAAGTCATGTCCCTAGCAATGAGTTATAATGTGCAATGCTTTAGCCCAACCTCTTCCTTTGAATGAGATCTCATCATCAGAAAATGAGATGAGATTTTCATCCTGAATGTTGTTGACCATTCTGTTCAGGTTGTTGACTGGTATGTCTTGTAGTACAAAGGTCTGATTCAAGACCTTCAACAGTGCATCTCTATGTACCTCTGAATTCAGTAGTAGTGCCAACATCGAAATACGTGCTAGAAAACTATGTAGTTGCTCCACCACACTGTATTCACTATGTTTTAGGAATTTCAGAAACTCCACTTCTTCCTCCTCTTTAATAGGTTTATTTGTCACTGGTTCGACTCCCTTGAATGGCTCAAGTGGTCTCTGGGTGGATGAACTTTCTAGGAATAACACTTCCCACTTCCAGCAGCGTGTCCCACTTCATGAGCACCTTCTTTCACAGTGCTTACTTGGCAATTATATTTCCAAGGCACTTGTCGATCATCTTTATATGGAAAAGGCATGGGTGCTATAATCACTATCTTTGTTGGCATCTTTTCTATCGGCTACACTTTAGGGGTGATTATCAAAGGGTGCTTCGCGTCATATCTTTGATCATATACTTCTTTAGTTGCGCATATATCTGCTTCTGGAGTGTGCTTATTTTCTTCATAACATTCTAGCTCTTTTTTATCCATCATCAGCTGGATCAAGGCTCTAAATTTTGGGTATTTCTACACATCATGTCCCTTTTCATTGTGATAGTAGCAATAACTTCTACCTGTATCCTCTGTTGCACTGGGATATGGTACAAGAAATCCTTCCTTCACTATTTGTCTCCACTCCCAAGCCAAATGAGACTTTACTTCAGAGACACTGGTTTTAACTTTCAGGCCTTTCTCTTTAGTGACTGCATTAATCCCAACATCTTGATGATTAGGCAAAGGATTTTGTACAACATTTGGTGCTCTTGAGTTGTTGAAGTGGATCCAATTCTTGTTGCGCATTCTTTGCACAATCCTCTTGAATACGAGGCAATTCTCAATAGTGTACCCTGGAACACCACCATGATATTCACAATGTGCGTTCTTATCATACCACCTAGATTATGAGCTTCATAGGCTCCGCCGGATATGGTGACACTACATGAGTGTCAAAGAGTTGCTGATAAAGTTCTTTGTAAGTCATGGGAATATGATCAAAATATTCATTTTCTCTTTCTTTCATGGGTTCCTTGAATCTTGTCTAGAAGTACCTAACATTACAATTGTAATTGATTTTGGGTTAGAGATTGTAACACCTTTGTTGGTGTTGTAGGTAATGATTTGTTGATCTCTCCATCCCTTTTCTTCATAGGAGGTTTCTTGCTCGACTCTCTTCCTTCAATCTTGCCTTGTTTTATGGTCATTTTTATCATTTCCCCGGCCATAACCAAGTCAGAAAAATTTCCAGATGTGATTGCAACCAAGTGCCCGAAGTAAGGAGCCTTTAGTGTTTGTACAAAGAGCTTTCTGGTTTCCTTCTCATCCAAAGGTGGATGAACTTGCATAGCTAAATCCCTCAATCTCTATGCATACTATCTAAAACTTTCGCTATAATTCTTCTCCATACTTTGCAGCATAACTTGATATGGTCTCATATCGTTTATATGTTTGTATTGTTCCAAGAATGACTTGTCCAAATCCTTCCAAGTCCTGATATGAGATCGGTTCAATTGATTGTACCACAGGATGGCTGAACCTGACAGACTCTCCTGGAAGCAGTAAATCAGGAGTTTGTCATTTTCTATGTATCCTGTCATCATTCGACAAAACATGGTAATGTGAGTTGAAGGGCAACTATTCCCATCAAACTTTTTGAAGTCTGGGACTTTAAATTTTGGAGGAAGAATCAAATATGGGACTAGGCTTAACTACAAGGCATCAACTCTATAATAGTTGTTGTTCCCTTTAACTGTTTTCATCTGATCTTCCAACTACTTGATTTTTTCCTCTATTTTCTTTGCCTTGTCATCTTCATCAAAATCTGGTATATGATAGTCATCCGAATTATTTTGATGATTGGATACAGTATTCTGCACTTTTACAACACATGAGGCTCGTGCTTTCGCAGCGGATGAGTCTCCTTAAAGTCTTGGTAAGATTACCGGTGATATACTTACTTGCGGGTAGGTCGCGCGATTACTCCTTCAGATGCCCCTGCCCCAGGAGTACTTGCCTGGTTCAAACCACATAACTTTGTGATGATTTGGTCAATAAAAGACTCTTGGCTTTTAGTGATCAATTCCAAAATGCTTTGATTATTCTGACTTATTTTTCTTCCAGCTCCCTCTGTAACCTCAACATGTTCTCTTCGAGTTGAGCAATCTTTGCTTCCATTTTCTTCTTCTTTGAACATGTATTATGAGGATGAGGTGTGTCTAATGCTTGGGGTGGTATGCCCAGTGTTTGTTCCTTTTTTGATGAGGAATTTTCTGTTAGTTAATGTGAATGTAAAGAAATGAAGAGAAAAAATAACAAATGCAAAGTATGTAAAAATACATGATGCATGTAATTTCTGAGGCACTGATCCAAAAAATGCGTCTGTTATTATAAATAATCTTTATTGGGACAAAAATGTTATTTCTTAAGAGACTAAAAACATCTCAAAGGTACATTCTGACTAAGTCCTCTAGACCCGAATGACTTCTAACAGGTTGAAAAGTCTTTTTCCTTCATATGTCACTGCTGAATACCTTGTTGGAGTACTCCATCTTATCTTACCAAACCGTGCAAGTGATGTGCCACTTTATGTACATGTTCTAAGAAGTCTGGAATGACCATATCTCTGGCTTTCACCCATTGTTGAGCTTGCTCCCAACGAAAAACACTATTGAAATCCTCCATCAAAGGGAACTATCTGAAGCTCCCTTGCTTGTTTCTTAAACTTGTCTAAAATGGCCAACTCAGCTATGGTTTTGCTATCTTTTTCTCTATGTCTTTGAAGAGACCTCTCCAAATCAGCTACTTTAGTCTTCAACCGTTTGTTCTGGTGTTGTCTTTCTAACAAACGTCTTTGGAAAGTCTTTAGTTGTTATTTCAGTGTCTCTTTTTCATCTTGTCCTTCGAACTTCTTTTTCAGGTTGTTGGCTTCACCTTTCCAGTATTCAGAAGATATTTTTCAGACTGGAATTATTTTAGACTTGCTCCTGATACCCCCTTCTCAAATCTTCTAGCTCAAAGAAGACTTTCTTATGTTCTTTTTCTAACTTGTCTGCTCGATCATTCTGAGTATCGACATCTAACTTACACTGGAATCTTTTAGCCTTGAGTACCTTTAGCCTTTGTTTCATCTCCTCCTTTTCAGCTTCAAATTCTTTCTTTGTTATCTCCAATTAGGAGAGAACTGTTTAAGATGTTCTTCCATGGTTCAAGTATCTTTATAATCTGGCACGAGAATGGTTTCATTGTTTATTAACTTCCGCCATTCCAAATAATCTGGAGTAAGCATGTCTTTAGCAGCCACGACATCCATACGAAATATCTTCTTCCATGACTCAGCTACATCTTTGACCTTCTTCTTGTAGTTGTCCTCATGGTATGCAAATTCTTATCCAAATATTCTATGTGTAGTTGGGACAAACCAGTATGCCCCATACTGACGAACTGCCAAAAGTGGAGAATATCTGACTCCTCCCCATAATCCAAATAACGTTATGATTTCTGAGTCTCCACATAGATAAAGGATGTCACTATGGGTTAACCAAGGGGCTCTCTAGACAATGTCCTTATCTTGAAGATGCGTGAATACATTTACCCATTTTTGTTTTAGGATGTCCGCTTTTCATTTCAGTGTAGGGAATTTTCCCAAAAGAGAGTAAATAGTGTTGAATCGGTAGTAAGAAATCCCGTCAGTCTTCTAGAAGTGACTATGGATCCAGACCTGAAGAAGCTATGTGCACCCTATAAATCTTCCTCCCCTAATCTTTCTGCAATGGTTTAGTGAACGAAAAGTTTCAGCTAATATTGCTGGTGCAGGGTTCACTCGCTTCGGTAGTTGTTCGAATAGTTCCAACACAACGGCCTCGATGTACCCCCAAGGTTTTTGGAAAGACAACCAAACCATAGAGACCTAATGCGAAAAGGTCTATCACCTTCAATCCATCTAGATGATTCTTCATTAGTTGCTTGATATGGGTCCAATCAATTCCCTCTCCTTTACGATTGTGGTGAATCTGATAGTTACCCACCTCTCATCTACCCCTGTAACCTTTGCCAACCCATTCTTGAAAGGTTAACTTTTGATATGCTTGGTGTAGATTCGGTCCATTCTGATTCCTTCACAATGTAGTAAACTAGTATACTCCTCAATTGTGGGCACCATGTCCTCTTGATTGAATGTAAAACAGATGTACCCCGGATTCTAGAATTATACTAAGGCTCGAATTAGGGGCTCGTCTATCTTGACATAGAGTAGAAGTGTGATATCACCATACCGCTCATAGAATTTCCGCTTCTAGTCATTTTTCCAACTGTCCCAAATGGTCCGCAATTCTTGAACGTTGTTATGCTTAAGGTTGACAGAAGCATAACCATCCAGATCTTACACATAGTTGTCATGCAGACTGTCTCCCTTTTCCTTCTGAGTCTTCTCTGACCATAGCTGGACCTCTGCGTTTTTTACCTTTTGCATTATAACCCTTTCGTCCATTAATGCAAATTATATGTGTTTAACGAACACGTTTTGTGGATCAATGAACTCTATTAAATGATGCCAATGATAAAATAAAAAAAAACAAAAAAATTGAAAGGGAAACAAGTTAGTAAGATAAAAAAATAAGAATCAAAATAATAATGAAAGTAAAAATTCCTACCCCATATGATATCTACCCCACATGCTTTTATTCTTACTCGGACATGATTTCTATCCCGCGTGTTAATTTTTGAGCAAATCCTAACTGCGTATTTTTCTAGTTCGCATGCTTTGAACAGAAAGTAAAACAGAAAATAACTCAAGTATCCTAGATTTTGAAATGGAGTTTCGGGGTGGGCTCTAATTCCTTACAATCTCCTGGTTTAGGTCCTAAAGAAAAGGTACCCGGTTTCTCCTTGTTGGTTCCCCCGTGGGCTTGCCAGACCCTCAGTCCTAAGCCCATTAAAAGCTTATGTGGACCGAGTTAAACTCGAGAGGACACATTACCTTATGTTTGTACGGAGAACAAATTCACACGAAGACATAAGGTATATGAATCCCGAAGGTTACTTGCTAGGCCTATACGGAGAATAAATTCCCACGAAGACGTCGCTTTCACCTCCACTTACGAAAGGGTTTGGAGCTCGGGTATAGAGCCTGGGATGAGTTTTGAAAAGTTGAAATCATTAGAAAATATCAGTACGACTATTTATTTGAAAAATAATAATCAACGATAAATAATAAGGATCGAAAAGTTAAATTAAAATTTAAACTTGCAATTTTCACTTAAGAAGACAACTGAAATTTGATTTTAGCCTGACTCACTTATCGGTCCCAAGCATAGTTGCCAAGCTATCGTGATCGTCCCTCAGGTGGGCCCAGAGTTAGGTTTCGTCGTAAATAAAACATGCTAGAGCTGCCACCGATCATTTTTCTTAAATTAGGTTGATCGGACACCTCAATTTATCATCTTACTTGGTCTGTGTTTTACCATAAATATGTCAGATTCATGAGTCGATTATAGTAAAGGAAGGATTAGCACCCTTGTACAGCCCTTTCAGTACCAATTTAATTTTTCGGTTGTCTTAATTGCAAAAATTAAAAGTTAAATTAAAATTTTAAAAGTTCAATCTGAATTACTTACCTTTGACCCATTAAAATTGTCCTAAAAACCCAAATTAATGTTAAATAATAGAATAAAAGAAAATAAAAGAAAAAAGGAAAAAATATTAAATTAAAAAATAATTAAATTGGAAAAAAATATTAAAGAAGAATTTGAAAAACATTTGAAATTAATGATCAAATTAAAGTTAATTGGAAGCTGCAAGGAGAAAAATAAAAGTTAGGGTACTAATTTAAAGTAAACAAAGAAATAATAAAGTGGATTAAATTGAAATAAAGTTGAAATTCATGTACCAAATTGAAATCAGTGGCCAAAATGATTTACATATCAACACAGCAGGGACGACGGGCATAATTTAAAATTTTGCTAATTGCAAAATGGCCATCAATATATATATATATTTGTGCAAACCCCCTTTGTCATCTCATTTTCTCATTTCCCTCAAAATCACTCTCCCCTCCTCTCTCAAAATTCTCTCAAAGCAAACCGACCGGCCCATGACCGAAAAAACCCAAACTTTACCAAAATGCTCCCCTTAACACCCTAAACCCAAATCTAAAGCCCGAATCCTCTAAAAAAATCCCAAACGATGTAGATCTAGGGTGAAAGTTGTGATTTTTACCTTTTTCGACGAATCTTTTCAACTTTCGTCGATCGAGGCCTTCCTGATTCTAAAGAGACTACTAACCTTGGTTTTTCTTTGATTTTTTGATTAGTGTTCGGACGCTGTTGTTGTATTTTGTTCGGCTATTTTGGTTTTTTTGCTTGATGTTGTTATACATTGTTTCGTTTCTCTTGGTATTTTGATGGTTATTGCGGTCTTACTGCTCAACTTTTCATGTTCGGCCTCCCTAACGAGGCTTTTATAGCCTTCGATCTGTCGTTTGGGTCCCGATGATCTCGGGGTCATCCCCGATCTTTCCAGGGTTGTTTCCTGACTTGTTCATGTTATGTTGAGGTCGTCGTTGGGCCGTAAATACCGGGATGATTCAGTCCCGGGCATTAGGCCGAAAGTCTCGGCCAACTTGTTGGTGCGTAACCTCTACGCACGCTGCTTGCTTCCTCTCGTGCTGCGTTTGGCTTCATATGATTAGGGTTTTACAACCCTATTTTGCTTCGATCTCAGCCGTCAGTTTATGTTTTGATCTAATGGCTCTGTTAGATGCTATGCTTGATTTGTGAAACCCTATCTTACATATGGGCTGGGTCAAGCCCCCTCACCGGGTTGGTTTGCTGGGTCAGGCCTGTTGGCTCGGTTGGGCTGCACTTTGGATTGGATCGGACCTGTTAAAATTTATTTAATAAAAAAAAATAATAATAATATAACTTAATATATGGAATAATAATAATAAATAATAAAAATAATAAAAACTATATAACATAAATTATATTTCCAAAAACCATATAATATATTAATATATTTTTAAAAACCATTTTTTAAAAACTATATTATATATACGTTTTCAAAACCGTTTTAAAAACTATATTATATATACGTTTTCAAAACCGTTTTAAAAACTATATACTATACGTTTTCAAAACTATTTTAAAAAAATATATACGTTTTCAAAATTATTTTAAAAACTATATTATACGTTTTCAAAATTATTTTAAAAAACTATATACTATATGTTTTCAAAACTGTTTTAAAAACTATATATTATATATTTCAAAAACTATATTTATTATTTATACTATGCTATATAAAAAACCCCGAACGAAAATACGTGTCTACACCAATGCATACCTAATACTCAATTGAGATTTATATAGAAATTTACAAATTGCCCAACAAGAGTGATGATGGTAGGATTCAAACTTAGCCTTACAAGCCCAAATTTCTAAATCTTAACCACTTGTGCCAACACTCATTGGCTAATAGATTTTCTTATTTATAGATATATGTTATATTAAAATTAAAATGTTATTTATTATATAAGAAAAAAATAAAAAAATTCTATCAATTTTATTCAAATAAATTAGACTAAATTCAAAAATAGATTTTAATTATATAAACCTTGATTGTAATCATATTTTGTTTACACGTATTTATATTTTCAAAGACTCAACATACTTACTTGGTAGGATTATCACGAATAGATTTATAAGATTCTTTTTTCTACTTTAGGAATAATTTAGCCATTTATAACTTTGACTCATTTTAAATGAATTTTTAAATTTTTCTCAATAATTCAAAAGTTGAGTTAAAAATTAAAAATAATGTATATAAACAATATATCTCCTACCTCTATTCGTGGGAGTATAATCATAAATATTTAATAACTACAATATTTAAGTAGCATTCTTTATTTATTCACATTAACTAAAGTATTGGCATTAAAAAGATCATTCTCATCGATTATTACCAAGAACCTTATTTGAACAAGTTTATCAAATTTTAATTTATTTTACTAAGTTAAAAAGAGTGGAATTGGCATATTATTTATGAATTAAAATAGTAAGAATAGGGGAAAAGAAAAGAAAAGAAAAAAGTATCACGTAAGTTTTTATGAAAGAGAGGTGGTGTATTAGACACTTTTAAATATCAAGTCTTTGTTAGAATCAATCTTAGGCATTAACTTCATACTATCTTACTTTTCTTTATTCACCGTTTATGATTTGAGCATTACATTTGTATCAAAACTAATTAGAAAATATAAATTGTGCTATGATGGTTATCATAGTATTTATAGTGGTGATATGTATTTTTATTAATATTTAGTTATGATGTGTAATATTTTAAATAAAATTAAAAACAAATTCTTAAATTTTCCTCTAGACCCTAATCCCAAATTAGCTTCTTCTTCAACCCATTGTCACGGCTCCAACCCTTCATCTTCCTTAACCAGCTTCTTCTTCAACCCATTTCCCCTAAATCTCCTCCTCATCTTCTTCCATGTTGGTGCCTTTTGGGAGTTCGGAGTTGTCTTCCATGGAGCATTTTGACAAAGATGTGGATTTTCAACAACATTTTCAAGTTGTGAAAAACCAGAGCAACATAAAATCAAGCAATTTTCATACATAAATGAAAGAATTTCAAAGAAATAACTAATGTTTTCTATTGATGTTTCTATATCTAACACACAAAAAGATCAAACGATCGATAAAGAGAGAGAATTTAGAGGCAATCACATAAAAGAGAAACCAGAAAGAGAGGATAATTCAAGGGAAATGGAGAAGAGCTCTTCATGATGTAAAACAAATAACAAGTCAATGAAAAAGAAGATGAATTGCACCTCAACAACTAAGAATCTCATTTTTCATTAATAAAAAAAATCAGAACATGCTTTTGGGTTCAACTGATTCACATGCAAACTCAAAAAAAGTGATTACAAAACTTAGTTCTTTAATTTCCGATTTCGTGGCTCCACCGACGATGTCGTCGACAAAGAATTCATTGATAACGAGTGGTCCATTTTTGTTACCATGATTTACCCTTTCGTCAATGACGACAAGCTTCCAAGGCATACTTTTCAGTTGCTCCCATCGACCACTTTCAACGATGGCCAGCAGTGGAAAATGGCGGAATAAAAAAAGAAGTAAAGAAGAAAATTGAATTGAAAATTTTGGATTTTCATTTAGATGCAAAACGACGTCATTTTGATAAAAAAAATTCTTTTTCAAAACGACGACGTTTTAATTTCGTGTGCCATGTCATAATGCAGTTAATTATTTAACGGAGGAGTGACCAAAACATGAACAATGTCAAAGTTCAGTGAATAAACTTAAAATACTAAAAGTAAAATGAGTGAAATATGAGAGAGAGTATGTTAGGATTTGCGGAAGCTCGAATTGACAACCGAAAAAGTTACAAGAGGGTGAATTGACAATAATTTGTTTAGGGAGTATGGAGAGTAAAAGATAGATAAATTTGACACAAGGATTTATAGTGGTTCGACTTATCAACCAAATCTACTTCCACTACTTAAGCTCCCCACTTAGGATTTTCCAACAAATTCACTAATTTGATCTTTCTTTTTCAAGGATCAAGAGATAACCTTTACACGCCCTATTTTTCAGTTGGCTAAGATAAAACCAATCCCCTTTTACAAAAGGTAAAAAGAAGAAAAAAATAAAACCTCTCAAAGGTAGGGTGTTTACGAATTTAGCTCACTAAAACACTAATATTTACAAGAGAGAAAAAATAAGATCGGAAAACTCTTCTCTTGTGTTTGAATGCTTGGATAGGTGTTCTAACCCTTCTTCAAGTGTCTTGAACTTATATATATATGTTGGAATGAAGTTGTGGTCGTTTCTAGCCGTTGGTAGTAGTTTAGAGCTGTTGGGGATGTTTTTCTCTACAAAATAAAACTCCCCAGTATAGAGGGTATCAGTACTCCTACAGGAGGTATCAGTAATGTAACGCCCCCAACCCGTACCAGACCCAGATACGAGTCCGAGGTGTCACATTGACTTTTCAAAATATTTACTTTCTCGAAGAAATGAAAAATTTCAAATGAATTAAAATCAATTGGCTTACCAAACATATCAGAGCGTATAAAATTCCAATATCGTAGTTACATGCCAAATATATTCATTAAAACAAAATACATATTAATCATTTCTTTTCTGATCTGATCTTCGGTAAGGAGAAACTGACATGTCTTGCTCCTCTTTTCTCATTAATCTTCTCGAAACCTACGTGTGAAACATTCACACGCTAAGTCTATGACTTAGTGAGACATATAAACTTATAATAGAAACTCTAACTCCTAACAATGCATGAACCCTTAATACTATTATATCATACACAAACATATATATTTTCATATAATAAATACACACATGCACATATATCATCATCTTCATACTTAGCATTATCATTAATCTCTTTATATTATATGATCCTTTACTTACCATGTGTGTACATCATATATCACATCACAAAGAAACAAATATATCATCATACATTTCTATCATTAATCTCATATCACATAAGCATATACAACACATATAGGGTATTTGTTGTTATCTCTGTCTTAGCCCATGTACACATGTGAGAAATAAATATATGTGATTACATAGAGGTTGTGCACATATGCTGTCACCAGAGCTCGTATAAATTCCCACTAGGGGCTCTTAAACTTGTCCTGAAGGACCACTATGTCCAGAAGGACCACTCCTTAAGAACCATATACATATTCCAATGAACCAAATAAGTGTACCAAAGTACCGCATATATGTTCCAAAAGATTACATATATGTCCCGAAGGACCACGTAGAACCCTCGACTCTTAGCATGCCAACTATACCTCTAGCTCTCATTTTATATAACATGAGCATTATCATATGTTTATCACATCTTAACATATTCATATATTCACATAACTTATCACATACTTATATCCTTGTACTTGTAATATCGTTTCTTCTTTTCACATATATCATATCATATAACATTCTCATATAGCCTCATAGCTCATTGACATATAAATCACATATCAAATAGTTTGTATCACATATACATATAGACACATAGATCATTTTTCACATAGCTTATATCAACTTTTCAAGTCATTTCATATTACTTGTCACATTGCTTAATAACATATATCATATATGTATATATAATAACTTATATCATACAATATAGCTTATGCTTCATTCCCTTGTATCCACCTAGATTACATAACCTATGTCATACTTATAAACATATATCACTTCTATTCTTTCATTTATATACTAATTTAATCTATTTACTTAATTCAATTTCATATTTTCCCTATAACCTTTTCATATGGCTCCATAGATCTTTAGCATATAACCCATGTGTCATAATTTTACTTAAGTACCTGAATCTTTCCCATATAACTTATCTTATATGTTCGTATCATCACTTATATTCAAGTTTCCTAATTGATATACTATTCTCATTTCATCATATAGGTCAATCTTATTTAGTTTTTCTCAATTCTCATTAAATCATATAATTCTATTATACTAATTCTCATAAATGATCATACCACTATGTACTTGCCCAACTCAGGTTTCTATTATTCATATAACCGTTACACATGCTTACCTAGTTCATATCGCTTCTCATGAACTCACTTTCATCATATTTTCTTATTATTACGTATTTTATCTCATAACCATGTATTCACACAGTTTTATATTTCATTATCATATGGCTTATATTTTGTTCTCTTGTGTCTCTTCATAGACATATATTTACATGGCTCATCACTTATACGTAGTTTATATTACATTTCCATGTATCACATATATCTTATCACATGACTTATTTTTTATAATCATATAATTACATAACTCATTTTATATTCTCCCATTATCACTTAATAGTGTTTTTACATAAATCATACACTTCATGTCATTCACATACTTATAATCAAGACTTCATGAACTATAATTATAGGAAATAGACTTATCGCAAGTCCAATTTCCATATAATCCTATAAAATAAGATGCACTCACCTGGTCTCACTAATCAGTACCGATCTCTTATATCTTCCTCGATGACTTTTACTTGACCGACTTATCCAGACTTTGCTCTCGATCGCTATCTACACGAATACACAATCTAATAAATATCGAAATTCAAATTACTTGCAAAGATTCTAACTATTGCAAGCTAATAAAAGCATAAATCTCTAATTTCCAGCTCAAGTAGTATCGGTACTACAAGCACAGTACTGATATCTCTATGCTTGTAGAATCGATACCCTTCCACGGTATTGACACCCATTCTCGATTATATAATCCTTATTTCAAGATGGTACCGATACTTGCTTAATGGTATCAATTCCCCCAGTATAGATATTACTCCTTTGGTATTGATACTCTTTGATTTATAATCTTTTGTCAGCCTATGGTATCGATACTTATTCATAGAGTATCGATACCATCTCTCAAATTTTGACTCTTCTCTCTTCGAAGTATCGGTACTAGATGAACAGTACCGATACCCCATGCCCATAATTCATCTTTTTAAACCCAAAATTTACTCATATCTACTTATACCTTTTATTTCTTACTTTCTTTCATACCCTTAAACTTAACTATACTTATTCAAATCATTTTATGTCCATAAAACCCATCATCATCTTTAATAACTCATCTTAATTCTTAAAGCTAAGAATCTTACAAAATTTCCAACATGTTCATACTTCAGTTCTATTACTTCTAACTTCTTAATTTAGCTGATGACAAGTCAATTTTAATCTCAAATTCTACTTACTAACCCTATTCTAAGATTTCACTTATAAACCTCTTATATTTAATCTCTCATAACTTATCATTCTTTTAGTTTCTACTTCCCTTTAAGTTTTCATAATCTTTCCTTATGCTCTACTAACCAAAACCAATCCTTAATTGAAGGAAAACCAGCTGAAAAATAAAACTCACCTTAGCTGAAGAGCTCACGTTGAGAGGAGGAAGAATAGTGAAGATATCTCTGGAAATCTCTCTTTCCCCTTTTTCCCATCTCCATGTGGTATTTAATATCACCATAAGGAATTTGTAATTCCTTTACTTATCAATTGACCATTTTCCCTTCCATCATTCATTCTTTCCCAATTAATCCAAGCCAAAGAATTACAGTGAAGTCCCTAAACTTTTTAATCTTTTCTAAAATTTATCACTAAATTTCAAAAAATTTCACTTTGGTCACTAACCCGACTTTTGGGATGTTACAGGTACTACCTTTGTTATATTTAAATAAAACTAGTCGTTACCAGCTGTTGGGCCTTACGGTATCGATACTAAGCTTATGGTATCGATACTACTATGTAAAGTAGTATCAGTACCCCTTTGTGTATCACTACCATTTTTACATTCTGGAATTTGAGCAAAGCTGGTAGTATATAAACTACCTAGTGAGTATCAATACTTCTCTTACCTTTGGTATCAGTACCATATGAACAATATATGTATTATTCATGACGTATCGATACTGTAAAAACAATATCGGTACTGCTTAGCCAGAAAAACATTTTGTGCTCAATTCCAAGTTAAATGGACTTTGAATTATTTTTGAAAACTTTGAATAAATTCAATTCAAGTCCAAAAACATTTTGCCTTAATTGTTATATCAAAATATAGTTCAACAATCTCCCCCTTTTGATATAACAAAACATTTGAAAATTTGTTTTTGGCAAAATTCCCCCTTAATTAAATATTTAATGAAAAAGATACCAATTGTTGAAAAATATATGAAAATGTTCAGCTCCCCATTTTTCATTAAGAAATTGAATTTTTCAAACCATATTTCTTCTCCTTTTTGTTATATAAAAAATAATTCAAATTTAAAGTTCTAAAATAACATTGTAGAGTAAGTGCTAAACTTGAAATTAAAAATATTTGAAAAATCAAAGCTCCCCCTCAAAAAGTGCATTCTAAACAAAATTTGACTTTAAAAACTTGACACATAAACAAAATTGAATTTCAACAAAGAGTAACAAACATGTTAGTAACACAAGAAATTCAATATATCCAAGTCTAAAATACTATATGCAATACCAATTACTTGAAATTAAGTACATGTGCATAAAGCTTTTAAAAATGTTATGCATTTGAAGAATTGGATATCAATTGTTATAGATATATCTTTTGCATTTAACACACATGCATAAAGATTTAAATTTAGGGTCAAAAATTTAAAATTTGTAAAATCAAAGCATTTTAAAGGTTGATATCAATTGTTAGAGAGATATCATTTGCATTGAAAATCAATTTTGACCAAAATTCATTATGATGAACTAAAAATTATGAAAAATCATTAAAACTTTAAAATGTTCATCATAAAACACTTTTCTACATACATGAGATTAAAAACAATGCATAATCATTTAAAATCAAAACTCATGCATGCATAAACTAAATCAGCAACCAAATAACCAAAAATAAAACATTAGGCTTAGATGTTACTCATTCATTTTCAAGTGTGGCTAGAGCATTTGAATATTATTACTTTCATCACCATTGCTCCCACACACCTACAAGAGACATTTATTTGGATTTTGGTATCCAAATTGATTTGGATCCTTGGAAGTTAATTTCAATGCCCCTTGTTCCCTTGGGAACCCATACTTGTCTAATTTTAAAACGTTTTCTTTCTTCAAAGACAATGTGAGCATTTTGCCATTTTTAAACATAATGAGTTGCTTTTAGAAATTAATTCTTTTTCTTTTGTTAAGCTCTCAAGGTTAACATTCAAATCAAAATTTTCTTTTTTTTAGTCACTGATTTTGACTTTTGAAAGCTCTAAATCATTTTTCAAAATTTCATTTTGATTTTCAAAATCAAATTTTGCTTTCAAAACCAAATCATTTTCAACTTTAAGTTTTGAAATTAATTTATTGTATTTGGAATTCATGGTCTCAAATTCTAAATACAACTCATTATAAGCATCTTGTAACCCATCAAAAGAATGTGAATTTAATTCATTTGAGTTTGAAGATATCATTGAATCTTCTCTGATGGCTATGAGGCATAGGTTGACTACTTCATATTCATCATTGGAGTCATCTTCATCACTCCAAGCTGCCACAAATGCCTTCTTTCTTGCTTGATCCCTTCTTCTTTAGGAGAGAACATTCATACTTGACATGCCCCGTTCTTTGACAATTAAAGCACATCAGGGGAATCTTCTTTTTGGTCGATTCATGCTTCACTTCCTTAGAAGTCATGAATCTCTTGAACTTTTTGAAGAGCTTGGCCATATATTCTTTTTTATCATCATCTTCATCCACCTCTTCATTTGAATATTGATAGCTCTCATTGGTGGACTTGAAAGAAATACCTACCTTCTTTTTCTTCTTGTTTTGCTTCTCATCATCTTCTTCATCTTCCTTCACCATCAACTCATGAGTGAGAAGATAACCAATCAGCTCATCGAGAGTGAGATACTTTAGATTCTTAGCCTCAATGATCGTCATCTTCTTCGATTGCAAAGACATTAGAAGAGAGTAGATCATCTTTCTCACAAACTTCTCATTAGGGATTACTTCTCCAAATCCCTCAAGACTGTTGACAATCATGAAAAATCTATCCGTAATAGCTTTGATGTCTTCATCGGGTTTCATCTTGAAATTCTCATAGCTATGTTTGAGAATACTTATCTTGGTTTCCCTCACCTCATCCGTTCCTTCATGAGTGACTTGGAGCTTATCTCATATCTCCTTGGCATTGGAACAAGAGGAGACTCTTTCATATTCATCCGAGCCTAATACATAAAAGAGGATGTGCATAGCATTAACATTGAGTTGGAACTTTTTCTTCTCTCCATCACTTCAATCATCCATCTCACCGGATGGAGTGGAGTAACCCTTCATGATTGAGTTCCAAGCTCCTAGATCATTTGCTTGATTAAAAAACATCATCATATTCTTCCAATGGGCATAATTTGCTCCATTGAAGTAGGGTGGCCTGTTGGTCGATTGAGAATCTTCCATGTAATACACACCAGAGGTTGAAGCCATCTCTTTGTCAGTTACGTCAGGAATTGGTAAAGCTTCTTCAAGGATCGTCTCAAGGATGTGAAGCCTTCTAACAAGTCAAGCTTTGATACCAATTGTTAGGATTTGCGAAAGCTCGAATTGACAACCAAAAAAATTTCAAGAGGGTGAATTGGAAATAATTTGTTTCAGGAGTAAGGAGAGTAAAAGATAGAGAAATTTGACACAAGGATTTATAGTGGTTCGACTTATCAACCAAGTCTACTTCCACTACCTAAGCTCCTCACTTAGGATTTTCCAAAAACTTAAGTAATTTGTTCTTTCTTTTTCAAGGATCAAGAGATAACCTTTACACTCCCTATCTTTTCAGTTGGCTAAGATAAAACCAATCCCCTTTTACAAAAATAAGTAAACAATAAAACCTCTCAAAGGTAGGGTGTTTACAAATTTAGCTCACTAAAACACTAATATTTACAAGAGAGATAAAATAAGATTAGAAAACTCTTCTCTTGTGTTTGAATGCTTGGATAGGTGTTCTAAGCCTTCTTCAAGTGTCATGAACTTATATTTATATGTTGGAATGAAGTTGTGGACGTTTTTAGCCGTTGGGAGTAGTTTAGAGCCGTTGGGATGTTTTTTTTCTACAAAATAAAAATGCCCAGTACAGTGAGTATTGATACTCCTACAGGGAGTATCGGTACTACCTTTGTTATATTTAAATAAAACTAGCTGTTACTAGCCATTGGGCCTTACGGTATCGATACTACTCTGGAAAGTAGTATCGGTACCCCTTTGGGTATCGACACCATTTTTGCATTCTAGAATTTGAGCAAAGCTGGTAGTATTGATACTACCTAGTGAGTATTGATATTTCCCTTACCTTTGGTATCGGTACCATATGAACAGTATCGGTACTGTTCATGAGGTATCGATATTGTAAGAATAATATTGGTACTACTTAGCCAAAAAAACATTTTGTGCTCAATTTCAAGTTAAATGGACTTTGAATTATTTTTGAAAACTTTGAATAAATTCAATTTAAGTCCAAAAACATTTTGCCTTAATTGTTATATCAAAATATAATTCAACAGAGTAAAGTTCGGTTATCAAACGTGTAATTTACCCTTAAATATTATGGTTTTACATAAACTATATTGTGTTTAAAGACAACTTTAAAGACTTATTTAATAATTACTAAATTCATGTGAGAAAACATGAATTAACAAGCAACAAGTTAAATAAATGACTTTATAGGTTGACACATAACAATCAATTAGATTTATTCATTTAATGCATTCCAATCCTCTCATCGTCATCTTCAATCATATAATCTTCAGATTAAATTAACAGTTTTTTCAAAAAAAAATGCCTTGAGTTTACTATTTAAGCTTTCCCTTCCTTGTTGTCATTCTTTACACGATCCAGCCTATCGAGACGTTTCTCTGCCCTGGCAACGGAGAGTGAAAATAGTACACCCCAGATGATGTAACTAGTCTCGA
Source organism: Hibiscus syriacus (assembly GCF_006381635.1). Lineage (NCBI taxonomy): Eukaryota > Viridiplantae > Streptophyta > Magnoliopsida > Malvales > Malvaceae > Hibiscus > Hibiscus syriacus. The sequence goes on along the minus strand of NW_024063086.1, from coordinate 1,737,594 downwards.
AAAAGTAAGTGCTTATCTTCCATGAATAAACCAATCTTTTATATAGTGAGATTGGTCACCAAAATGTCATATTATTTTAGTAAAAATTCCTAAGAATATTATTAAAATAATACAAATCAGGTCTGCTTTACCAGAAAAATGAGTTCGGGAGTCGGTTACGTATGGGAAAGAATTAACATTCTCACAATGCCCAGAATTGGTACCGGTATTTATTAAATAAATGTCTTTGCAGTAAATTACAAATTTATATTTAATCTAATTTTACAAATACTCTATATAAACATTAATAATAATAGTTGATATTATAACTATATAGATTAAATTTAGAATTAACATAATATACAAAAGTACTATAATAATTAATACTATAATTAATAAATAATTATTAAAATAAATTATTATTTTAAGACTAAATGCAGAATTTTACCTTTATATATATACATAGTAGTGACTAGAATATGTATTAAAAATATAAAAACAAAAATAAAATACGTGAAACCTGATTTTAGTGACCAAAATTGAATGTCTACAAAGTTGGAGGGATAACGTGTATAGTTTACCCATGCATAAATGAAAAGTATACCATCCCCCCAAAATGACGTCACACGAGGGAGGGTATTTAAGCCCTATGACCGCCCACGGTGGCCGAAAAAATACCAACCTACCCTAAAATGTAGATCCGAACACCCTCGTTTCGAATCCAAGCCCCCTTTTTGCTAAAAACCCTCGGATCATTCAAGATCTAAAAAACCTCGAAGGCTTTACCTTCAATTTCATGGTGGTTATTCGTCAGTTGGGTAAGCTTCTCACTCTTTTCTCTTTATTACTGATGTCGTGGATCGTTCTTTGCTCTGTTGTTGCTTCGTATCTTTGTTCCTCTTGCTCTCTGTCTCTCTGTGTTTGTGTATCTCTCTTGGTATGGGGATGCTTGTTGATGTTGTTGTTTCTCTTGCAGGATTGGCCTTATATAGGCCTCGATGACCGACTGTAATGATGGCTTTTTTCGCTGAGTCACCGGACCTACGGTGGTGACTCATCCTAGCTTTGCTGCGTTATACGGACAAGATGATTCTTCTGGATAGTTATACCGGATTCTGGAGAGGCGACAACGGTGCGGCAGCACCTGGTTGGAGCTTATGGAGGCGGTGGCCAGAATAGACCTTAGGGTTGTAATAATACCCTAAGGTTTCTACTAGATAACTTCTAGACCCTTGGATTGGCTTCTGGATCGGATGGTTGGAGTTGATGGCGGTGCTGTAATTGTAAAGAAACCTTCGCAGCATCTGGTGGGTATCTCACACGGGCCTACTGGATCTGGGCCTGGATGAGTCTGGGCTTGAATCTGAATCGGGCTTGTGTGCCTTGTAATCAGGCCTGTGTGCCTTGCTTTGTAACCAGGCTCTCGAGTTATTAATTGGGCCTCCAAACTTGTAAATGGGCCTTCGGGCTTTATAAATAATAATATTTATAATATAATATTATTATATAATAATCATCACTCGAACGAAAACAATTGTCGACAACTGCCCCTCTTTGCTTTATTTTTGTGTAAACAAGAATAAAGAAAAGATAAAAAGACAAGTTTTCGTCGAGTGAACGTCTTGCTTTGCTGGGAATCCGTTCCACTACTCTTTCGTGGAGATCGAACTTTGATATGATCTTACTCTTGCTTCACTACTCTTCTATGAAGGTTGAGGATGACTTGCAAATGATTCGCTTCACTACTCTTCCGTGAAGGCTAAATTTACATGACTTTATTACTCTTTCATGAAGGTTTCATCTGGATAACTTGGATAGAATCTGTTTTACTACTCTTTCGTGAAATTCAGACTCAAACTTGGATTACTCCACTACTCTTTCGTGAAGTTTAAAAATGATTAACTTGACAAGAATCTAATTTCACAACTCTTCTGTGAATATCATATTCAAAGTTAAATTTGCTTCCACTACTCTTCCGTGGAATTTCAAAATCAAACTTGGATTACTCCACTACTCTTTCGTGAAGTTCTCATACTTTGCTGAAAAATATGTTCCACTATTCTTCTATGAAAACGAATGAGAATCTAACTTCACTACTCTTCCGTGAAGATTTCATACTTTGTTGAAAAATTCATTCCACTACTTTTCCGTGAAAATGAACGAGAATCTAATTTCACTACTCTTCCGTGAAGATCATACTCACCATTGGATTACTTCACTACTCTTCTGTGAAGATTTCATACTTTACTGAAAAATCTGTTCCACAACTCTTTTGTGGAGTTCAGATTTGCTTTTACTTCATTACTCTTCTGTGAAGATTTCATACTTTACTGAAAAATCCGTTCCACTACTCTTTCGTGGAGTTCAAATTTTGATTTTGCTCTTATTCTTGCTTGAGATATTGAAATTGAATGAGAAACTTTGAAATTCATTTTCTCATTCTTCGAATAACTTGTTAGTTGGGCATGCCCCAATACTTCTTCTGTATGGATTGTGTTTATCTCTTCTTCAGATATTTGCCTCTCCAAACATGTTTCATATATTCAGGATTTTACCTTATACTCGTAAGGTATTTTGTCCCTGCATCGTTTTGTGAAAAATGCATTTATGCAAATGCAATCAAATGTATCAATGAAATGCATGATCTTTATACAAATGATGTTCTTATGAATGGATGAAATCTTCGTTTGACTCCAAAGTTTTGATCTTCTTCCACTTGATCATCCCTTTATATTTATGAATAACTATCTGGTCAACTTATATATTCATGTCTTGTTTTGCCTTCAGAAGAACTGCTTCATCTATGAGACTTTTTCCATACTCAGGATTATGACCTGGTTGCCCTACTTTTCTTTGATAACACCAACTGTCTCTATCTGAACTTGAGTAAAAATCCAATAAAGCTTTCATCTTTGAAAAGATAATATATCATCTTTGAAAAGAGAATCTATCATCCTTGCAAAATGTAGATATATATGCTAAATCAACAGAGATGAATCAGAATATCAACCTTGTTTGTTCTGATTTAACTCTTGAAACAGATCACAAGAAGAATTTATCCTAATTCCTTTCATGTCTCCACATCTAATCCAATCTTTTCATAAGAATGATTTTATCTTAATTCCTTTCATGTCTCCACATCTAATTAGATTTTGAACAAGGTTTTCCAAATCATAACCCATCGTTTAATCTTAGTTGGCTCCACTAGTTTCTTGTTGTAAAAGTTCCAACGTTCTTTTATGGAAAGATTTCTTCATCATTTATTATCTCTAACCTTGGAATTGAAGACAAACTTCATGTTATGTCAACCACATGATCGCAATATTGGTTCCATACCATAATCACTGGTTAGTAAAACATTTGACAACACATTCATCATTTCTTGTGGTTTCTGCCTATATCTCTCCACCAGGGAATTCTTTGTATGATGTTCAGAGCTTTTGTATGATGTATAATTCAGTAAGAATACAAATGGGAGTCTTTAACTTGTTAGTATCATATCAAGGAACATTTGACAACACATTCATCCTTTTCTGTGGCTTCTGTGGTGATGATGTAATCGCAGTATGGATAAACAGTGATATATGATCAACTCTATTGTTATTGTTTCACCATTTTCATTCTTCATACCTTTCTGATTTAGTGGAAATATTTTCTCTAGAATGATAAGGGTCCAACATGCCCCATCATTTGTTTCTTGCTGATGTGAGCCTTCAAAAATACTCCAACATTGATGTGATTGTTCAGAATACCCGGTTGGATCATTTTTGTCTAAAATGGGTTTTCAGTATGCCCCATGATAATTTTTGACTGGAATGGGTCTTCAACACACAACCTTTTTATGTAAATGTGAGCTTTCAAGATGTCCCAACATTCTAAATTGTAAGGCTTACTCTTAATGTCCATTTAATTTGAATCTTGTGATTCCCTCGTGATTCAACTTTGATATTGTCCCATCGTGGGTACCTATGTGGCTCTCTTAGTGTCAAAATTATTCATCTTGAATGCTCTTATTCCAACAACTTGAGAAATTCTCTTCATGTTGTCACAACTTAAAAAGTGACCAAGAAATATCTGAGATATATGCTTTTTCTAAATAAAGTGTTCATTTTCTTCTTGACTGTTTGCTCCAAAGGGAATGGTATAAGTCCAATTTATTCAAACTTTTGATTTCTCAAGCCATTTGCTTTGAAGAATATGACATCATTCTGGCCTTTCTTATTATTCTTCTCAATAGGGGTAGAATAGGCATCAATTTACTTCAAGATCTTTTCTCATTTGAAATTATCTTGTTTAAAAATGTTTTTCCTCCTTTCCTATCAAGGAATGAAAGAATTTTGGAAAATATTGTACCTTCCAATTTCATAATAGAATCAAATCATAAGCATGACTTCAAAGAATATCAAAAGAATCAACAACTTTTATCACTTAAGAGTTATAGTTCTTTGACAAGTATCAAGATTGAGATGTTAGTTTCAGGTTGGCTTCCTTATTTTATATGGTTACAACTTAGTGAATATGTCACTCTTCTCTCACTCTTTTGTGAACATTGTCACATGCCTCACTTTCTTGGCTTGGTATCTGTAACCTGATGTGTACAAAATGACACAATCTAGCATCATAATTACTAGACCTTCTAGAATACCTCTATTTCAATTCTCTAAAATCTTTGATTTTATTCAAAGCAGTGTGAAAACATCGGTATAATAACAAGATTTCTATGTGCACATATGTGAAATAGACTACAACAGGTATTATTCCACTCTTTTTACAACAACTTCTTCTTTTGCCATTTTGGCTTATTGAATTCAACTTTATCGATACTAACCATCATTGGGCTAATTACATTTATGAGTCTCACTTTTTTTCTTTTAAAAGAACTTGTTATAGTCTATGTTTTTGGTGAAATTCATAAAATCACGTTACCAAATTTTAATTTACAACAGCTAACTTAGACCATTTTTATCAAAGTTTCATCGTAGAATCTCATCAATAGAAAATAATCTAGTTAGCTTTGCAAGGTTACAAAAGATGCCCCACGTTGTATGCTTCTAAATATCAATACCAAACCTTTTGTCTAATTCCTTACATTGGAGAAAGTTCTCTCATTTTTGTGCAAAGGGTAGTATTTGGGATGTATTTCTTCTGAGGAAAGGCAGGGTCCTTTTTTTCTTATGCTTAATCTTGATACTTTTGTCAAAGATGTATAACTCTTATTGTAAAGAGCATTTAATCTAATGATATTCAAAGAACTTCAAGATTGCAAAATTGATTCAATGCTCATAACCTTAAAAGCAACACATTTTTATTATAAAAGACAAAGAAATGAACAAAAACATATTCAAACAAGATGGTACAAAATGAAAGTTACAATAGTGATAGATAACAACTTCCACTGCCTCATTTTTCCTTAGATGTTGGGTGTATAATCAGACAAGGATCTTTTTTTATATTTGCCCCCCATTTATTGATCATTTCTTGGGTAGCTTCTTTGAATGAGCAAGTCTCAGCTTTTTCTTGAGCTATCTCTTGGTCAAATCCTATCATCTTTCATAACTGGAAATTGGGCTTAGTTTGAATCTCAGAACCAATTTCTTTAGCAATAATAGTGGTATCCTGGTTATGGATGTTTCTTGCATCTATACTTGGAGTAGCATTCTCTTTCCCTTTTGAATTACCCTCTATTTCTCTTGATTTCAGAAGATCTGACATGGATATCTCCTTACTTCTCTTTAATCCTGTTGGCCAGTGTCGAATTACCTTTCCTTTTGTTTTACTCATTTTTGCACATTCTTTCAGCTTAAGAGAAGTATTGAGAACTAAATCTGCCACACATACTTCATCTCTCTTGGCTTGGCCTTGTCATCCATTTGGTTTGACACTATCAACTTCATTTATGTAGTTGACTTTTAATCAAAATGGATTGATTATTGGCATTTACATCTATAATTCCATGAGTCAGAAGATTTTGAACTCATCATTTGAAGTTGCCACAATTTTCAATAGAGTGTCCTCGGATTCCAGCATGATACTCACAAAAGACCCTTTTATTATACCATCTAGGGTAAGGTGGTACCAAAGGTTTAGCCAGACATGGAGCAATAAGCTGGGCTTGGTGTAACTTGGCATATAACTTACTGCATGAGATTGAGGGAAAACATGGTAGAGATTCCCTTGAAATGATCGTTTCTTTGCTATTGCTTTCTTGAAAATGTTTGCTTAGAATGTCTGACTTTTAACCATCATCTTGAGAGACACGATGACTTGCAAATTTCTCTTTCTCAATCAGCTTTGAATTCTTGAGGATCTTAGAATTCCCATTTTCAAAACATAACAACCCTTCTGCCATAAGGTATTGAACTTTTAATTTCAAGATTATGCAATTTTCTGTAGAATAACCAAAATCTCCAAAATGATAATTGCATGGATTCTTGATATTTTTCTAATTTCGATGCAAATAAGTACTAGGAGGAATGGATGTCACAAGACTATTTTCAAAGAGAAAGGGTAATAACTCTGAATACAAAATTGGAATTAGAAAGAGATGTGCCATCCTTTTTTCCTTTTTGCCCTTTTTATCCATTTTCAATGGGACTTGTTCCATGTTTCTCTTCTTTGAACCGACTTCAATGTCCATGCTATCTGTCATATTTCCTGATTCATGAAAATGATTTGGAATTATATATTCCATAACAGGTTCTTGGTCGTTTGTCATCATATTATTAAAATCCAGACTTTTCCTTAGGCTTTCATCTTTTCATGCTCAATAGGGTCTTCTGACATTTTTCTCCCCATATAGCAGAGTAACCATCATACCCATCATCTTAGACATCTGTTCCCTGGACTCAGTTTGGAACCTTCTTGTTTCTTCAAGCATTTCTCGTTGGATTTCTACAAGTTGTTCTTAGATTCCCTCGATCCTTCCAACTCGAGCTAATATTGTATTTATTGCTTTCAATCTTTTTTAAGACCTTCCCCTGATTTTCAGAACTCATGATTCCATAATCTTTCACTGATTACTCCTATGCTTTCATGATTGATAAATGTTATCATGCTATACAGAATATGATTGTGAATGCAAAAGTGTATATGTAAATATATGTATGAAAAGGTGTAATTCAAGAGTGACTATCTTAAAACAACTTTTATTGAACACAAAAAGGCTTTTCAATATATCCATAGGATCATTACATATAAGGGATAACTTTCCCTCCTAGTTTCTCTATTTCCTTAAAAAGCCAAGTTAATTTCCATTTATGCTCCAGAATCAGATCATCATCCTACTTCAGCTCCATTGTAAAACCAGCTAAGTCCACCAGCTTGTGGGCTACCTTACTTGCTTGAGCAGCAGCTTTCTTCAAGTCATCTTCTTTTCCTCGAACCTTAACTTCCCTTTCCTGAAGTTGTAGACAGTATTGTTCATTTTCCTTTATCATAGAACCTTTATGTTCAAGAAGTTCTTGTACCAGATCTCCATAATCATCCACCATTTCTAGTAATGTGTGGCTCTAAGCTCTAATGGATTTTAGTTCAGCATTAATCTCACATTGATGGATCATATATGAATTTTCCATGTTGGCTATATTCTTCTTCAATATTTGGTTTTCAGCTTGACACTTCTCCAAATTGGTGATGGTTGCATTGTATATTTCTTCAGCAATTTGAAAATCATAGGAAAATTTCTTTGCTTGATCCTCATGTATCTTTTTCTAGTAGCCAGCATCAGTCTTCAATTTAATGCTTTCTGTCATCCATTCTTCAGGAGTATTTTCGAGTCCAACATCTTTGAAGGTTTTACTGACTTTTCAGAATGCACCAAGTATGGCTTCAACCTCTGTGCTCAATTTCTTGTTTTCGTCTTTCCAAAAACGTGCTTCAGCTTCATAAAAATTCTCTCCCTTGTAACTACTCCTATTGATGCTCTTACCATAAAATGCTTTTGGTACCAGTCTAACAGGATTTCTGCATGTGTAGTCCTCCATTATTTTGAAAGCTTCTTCCAGGTATCCTGCTTTGACTGCTCTACAATTTACTTGATCATGAAACCCTTTGACCATAATGAAAGCCTTTAGTTTTGATAATCATTCTTGAATCAACACTCTTGAATATGTCATGTTTATGCAAATGCAAATAGAATAATTAATAGGTGCGTTTCCAGAATATATACAAAAACTAGTTAGTAAAAAAATTATATCCTAACCTCATGTTTTCTAGTTCCATGCTTTATTTGGAAAAATAACCTAACGGCATAATTTCTAGTTTGCATGTAGAAAATAAATAATAAAAGATTCAACATGATTTTCCTTGTGTGCTTAATTTGTCAATACTCAATCAGGTTAGGCTCCACCTAGACTCCAGTTCTAGGTTTGCTATATGCTGAGTTTTGGCTCTAGAGTAAGAAGGGTCAGAGAATTGTCCTTTGTTGGTGTCCCCTTAGACTGCCAAGCCCTCAATCTTAGTCCATTACAGACTTTTGGATTAAGTTCAATTCGAAGGAACACACTTCCTTATGTCCGTACGGAGGTGAAAACCACACGAGGAACATAAGGTGTGAGCTCAAATAATGGTCTCCTATCCTATACGGAGGTGAAAACCACACAAGGGAGTAGTTTCTCATTCACTTAAATAGGATAAGAGCGGGGTTTTAGCTCATGTCATGAATGCAGTGCACAGTGGGTGAGGAAAAACATAAAATAAAAATAATATACATTCTATTATTCTATTTTAATTACCAAAAATTAAATCTGTACACACATAAAAAAAGTTAGTAAAATAATAAAAATAATTATAATAAAATTAAAACAAATTTATTATTTACTACAAAGACATATAATTAATAAATTGGTGGCTGGACTCTTATTTTAAAAAAACATCCCCAGTGGAGTCGCCAAGCTGTCGAGACGTTTCTCTACCCTGGCGACGGAGAGTGCAAATAGTACACCCCAAACGGTGTAACTAGTCTCGAAAAAGTAAGTGTTTATCTTCCATGAATCAGATGAAACACCAAATGCCACCAATCTTTTATATGGTGAGATTGGTCACCAAAATGCCATATTATTTTAATAAAAAAAATCCTAAGAATATTATTAAAATAATACAACTCGGGTCTGCTTTACCAGAAAAATGAGTTCGGGAGTCGGTTACGTATGGGAAAGAATTAGCATTCCCATAACGCCCAGAATTGGTACCGGTATTTATTAATTAAATGTCTTTGCAGTAAATTACAAATTTATATTTAATCTAATTTTACAAATCCTCTATATAAACATTAATAATAATAGTTGATATTATAACTATATAGATTAAATTTAGAATTAACATAATATACAAAAGTACTATAATAATTAATACTATAATTAATAAATAATGATTAAAATAAAAATTTAAAATTTATTACCCTAATTCAAAATACTATTAGAATTGTATATTAATTATTTAATTTACCCTAATTATTAATACAAGATTAAAATATAAATTTATTATTATTTTAAAACTAAATGCGTAATTTTACCTTTATATATACATATACATAGTAGTGACTAAAATATAAGTATTAAAAATATAAAAACAAAATTAAAATGCTTGAAACTTGAATTTATGTCTACAAAGCTGGAGGGATAACGTGTATAGTTTACCTATGCAAAAATTACAAATATACCCTCCCCTCAAAACGGCGTCACATGCACGAGAGAAGGTATTTAAGCCCTACGACCGGCCCAAAGAGAGTAAACTCTCTCATTTTCTCTCTTTTCCTCTCTCTCTCTAAAAACCTTCGCCGGAGGTTCGTCGGTCACCGGCCGACAGCCTTGTGTCGCCGTATTCTACCACCACCGGCCACCGCTCACGTTGGTCGAAAAATACCAACCTACCCTAAAATATAGATCCGAACACCCTCATTTTGAATCCAAGCCCTTTTTTTCTAAAAACCCTCGGATCATTCAAGATCTAAAAACCCCGAAGGCTTTACCTTTAATTTCACGGATCATTGTTTGCTCTTTATTATTGATGTCATGGATCATTGTTTGCTCTGTTGTTGCTTCGTATCTTTGTTCCTCTTGCTCTCTGTCTCTCTGTGTTTGTGTATCTCTCTTGGTGTGGGGATGCTTGTTGCTGTTATTGTTTCTCTTGCAGGATCAGCCTTATATAGGCCTCGATGACCGACTATAATGATGGCTTTTTTCGGTGAGTCACTGCGGTCAAGATGTTTCTTTCTGGAGGGTTCTACCGGATTCTGGAGAGGCGACAACGGCGTGGCAGCGCCTGGTTGGAGCTTGTGGAGGTGGTGGTCGGAATAGACCCTAGGGTTGCAATAATACCCTAGGGTTTTTACTGGACACCTTCTGGACCCTTGGATCGGCTTCTGGATCAGACGGCTGGAGTTGCTGGCAGCGCTGGAATTGTGTGGAAACCCTAGCACATATGGTGGGTATCTCACACGGCCTACTAGATCTGGGCCTGGATGAGTCTGGGCTTGCATCTGAATTGGGCATGTGTGCCTTGTAATCGGGCCTGTGTGCCTTGCTTTGTAACCGGGCTCCCGAGTTATCAATTGGGCCTCCAAACTTGTAAATGGGCCTTCGGGCTTTATAAATAATAATATTTATAATATAATATTATTATATAATAATCGTCACTCGGACGAAAATGACCGTCGACACAACCCCTAAGAAATTACAAAATAAATATACATATAATTAACCAATAAGTTTAGGGACTTAATAAAAATTGAATGCTTATGTGCCAAAAAATTAAGAAATTAATTTCAAATAAGGTACTAAAATTAATAATCTTAAGAGCGGGATGACATGAGTAAAATTTTCCCTTCATTTAAAAAACATGTGGATTCTAGCGAGCGGATCCATCTGGACGCTCCACTAACTACCCCACTTTCAACTACTACATCAAGTATATCTAGCATGGTAAACATGAACATTATCTATCCACTTAAGTTTGATGCAAAATAGACAGTTAAAATAATAATAATATAATCATCATCATCATCATCATCGATTGATTAAATCCCCAATTTCGACCGCCATCAAAATATTCAACTAATCTACCATTAATATTTGATATTAAATATTAAATAATAATGATGATGATAAAACTCTTACAAATGTGTTTAGTGACTTCCTGTGATAATTTAAAATAAGTTGTATCCAATAAACTTGGGAATCACAGTGACCAATCTGTTTGCCACTTCCTTGTCCTTTACATAATGTGGTACCATCCACAAGTTCAAAATCGTAAAAGTATAAGATAACAGAAAACTTCCCAATAATCATGCAACATCGTCCAAATAATTTGTATTTAAGTTTATATCCTTTCACTATGTACACCAACAATTCTACACCTACTATCCAAAATAACAATGAACCTCATATTATCTTGATTACTATCAATGTTGCATTCCAAACTCCATTTAAACTCACATCCACCAATTATGTTTCATGGAAATAGCACGAGCCAAAACTGCAAGAGAAGCGTGAACAATCTTAGCCGCCACTTATGTGAATCCATCCCATGGATGAATCAAGCAGGTGAAAACTCACTTTAAAAATCTTATTAAGGGCTCTCTCAGCAATACATAATTCCTTCAAACCATTAAGACCAAAGCAGATGAACTAGCCATTCTTGGCACGCCAGTTGATGCTGAAGATCTCATCGATAAGTTCTTAGACAATCTTGGTAATGACTACAAAGAATTGGTTCGTGTAGTCCAAGCGAGAGACAATCCAATTTCTTTTGAAAGATTACATGAAAACTTCTCAATTTTGAAGCCTATCTCCAGGGTACCAAAAGTAATCCCTTATATTTTCCTGCTTCTGCAAATCTAACAAATCGCACCAAGGGTCGCAATTTTTCAAACTCTGGTGCTACCGCATGACATATCAATAACTAGCGCTCACCTTCAATAGTTGGCACTCATAATCCAAGTTGGCGTTCATCACCCAATCCTCACAATCATTCTGTTTCATCAAATAACTCTTAACATACCTCAGACATAGTGTTATTCTCTGTGATCTTATCTTGGCTACTGTCATTTTTTTTAATTCGGGGTCACACTGCCAATCGCTACCCATCATTTTGTCCGGTTCCAATTGAATCCTCTAGCAACTCCGGTTCTCAAGCATCAACCCATCCATGGCAACCAAGAGCCAATGTTGCAACCAATACTTTTGCTACACCAACTTGACTATTGGACATCGGTTCTTCTCAGCATGTCACTTCCGATTTGAACAATCTTTCATTACATGCACCATACTCAGGCTTTGACGACATTATGACTGAAGATTGCACTACACTTCCAATCACCAACATTGGTTCCATATTTATTCAAACTCCCACTCCTCAGTTTACCTTAAACAATATTCTGTGTGTCCATATATGAAAAAAAAAATTAATTTCCACTATTAATTTTGCATTTTTAATAATGTTGCCATTGAATTCTTACCTCATTCTTTTCTTGTGAAGGAACTTCACACGGGGCTAACACTTTTAATGGGTCAAACTAAGGATGGTGTATATGAATGGCCAACCTCTTCCCCATCGTCCTCACCTCTTGCTCTTTCCAGTGTCAAAACCACTACGATTGAGTGGCATTAACGATTAGGACACCCTACATTTCCCATCTTAAAACATGTTGCCTCAAGGTTCAACTTAGATTTATCATCTTCCTTGATCTCACCTCTTTCATGTAATGCATGTTGTCGAGACGTTTCTCTGCCCGGCAACAGAGAGTGTAAATAGTACACCCCAAATGGTGTAACTAGTCTCGAAAAAGTAAGTGTTTGTCCTCCATGAATTAGATGAAACACCAAATTGTAGAGTCGCCACCAATCTTTTAATTCGGTGAGATTGGTCACCAAAATGTCATATTATTTTAATAAAAATTCTTAAGAATAATATTAAAATAATACAACTCGGGTCTGCTTACCAGAAAAATGAGTTCGGGAGTCGATTACGTATGGGGAAGGATTAGCACCCCCTTAACGCCCAAAATTAGTACCAGTATTTATTAATTTAGTGTCTTTGCAATAAATTATAAATTTGCAATTCTACTAATTTACAAATAATTACTAAATAATATTTAATATAAAACCTATTATAATCACATAGATTAAATTATATATTAAAAATACACTAATATTATATTATTAATGCAAAGAATACAAATTTTAGATACTAATTGTCGTAACCGGTTTTCGCCCGGGCACGAAATTTTACTTGGCGGGAAAATAATGTGAATAAATGGTTTTTTTTAAATGTTTTAGGGAGTCGCCATCGGCCTTTTGGGTCAGGTAGGTAGAATACATAAAAATTATCTTTTAAAAGAGTTTTTAAGAAAACATCAGTTAAAAGATAAACTGGTCTGTGTTTTAACTAAAAATTCGTTCTTTTTAATAATAAAAAAAATTCGTGGTCGATTACGTTTGGGGAATGATTAGCACTTCCACAACGCCCAAAATTATACTCATTAATTATAAATTGTCTCTATTATTGGAAATTTAAAAATTCAAAAATATATTTAATTCATAATCATGTTATTTCAAATTTATTAATATCTATATTTTTAAATAAGATATTTATTTACTTAGAAATATCAGAAAAGGGCTTCTAGGTGCTTTAAGACAACTCTTTTCTTAATATTAAAAAATAAATAAATATTAATAAAACATTTAAAATATATATAATTTTAAATATTTATTTATTTAAAAATATCAGAAAATGGACATCCAGTTGCTTTAAGACTGTCATTTCTTAATATTGAAAAATAAATAAATATTAGTTATAAAATTGATCAGATAATATAATATTAATATGAATAAAATTAAAAATATATAAAATGAATATAATAATATGAATAAAACTATATATATATATATTATAAATTCAATATGTAATTAAACATATTTATATAACTAAAAAAATAATTAAATTACTAATTTAAACATATTGTAATTTAAAAGATAAATTAAATAATGACTGAAATAAATAAAATTAAAATAACGGGAATAAAATGTTAAATATTAAAAATTAAGAGCTTAATTTTGAATTATCACAAAATCTAAGTATTAACAGTGTGATTAAAATGCAAAATATTTAAACTTAGTGTTCTAATTTTGAAATATCACAAGATCTAAAGGTCTATATTGTAATTTAGCCAAAAATATTAATTATTTACGTTAAAATAAATTTTATAAAACTATAAAGGACTAAAATAGTTATTTATCCTAAATATTATGTAAGTATGATAGTGCCTATATTAAAAATAAATAGAAATGTGCATACCCAATTAAAAGTTACTTTCAGTGGCTAAAATATAAATAAATAAAATTATAAAACCGAACCAAAATACTTATAAATTTGATTTAGTGACTAAAATGGAAATTTACAAAACTATGGGTATTGCGGAAAGGGTTTACCCCTTTATTAAATTACGTATATACCCCTCCCCAAAACGGCATCGTTTAGGAAGGGGGTATAAATACCCTAATAAGGCTAGCCCTTCGGGCCATTATCTTCATTTCCTCTCTTCCCATTCTCTCTCTAACTGATAGAGAATGAAAAAAGCTTTGACCTCTCTCTTCAATTCCCTCATCGGAGGGAAAAGAAACCCGGCCAGCAGCCGCGCTCTGGCATCGACCACCACCGTCGGGCACCGCCCATGGTGGCCGGGATTACGATATTACCTTCAAAATATAGAACTCTTTGATCTAAAGTCGAATCCGACTTTATTTATTCCTAAAAATCCTCTGTTTGTTATAGATCTAAAATAAACCGAAGAATATACCTTCGGTTCACGACGGTCCGACGATGTTTGGGTTCTTCAAGGGTAAACTTCGATCCTCTTTTTTTTCTTTTAGTTGATTATGTTGGTTGTGCGTTGATGTTCCCGTGTTGTCTCTGTTGGTCTCCCATTTTCTCTGTTGATGTCTATCTCTCTTTCTCCGTGTCTCCATTTTTTTCTTTTGCAGGATCCGGTGGCGTTTATAGCCACCACAGCGTTCTGTTTGGATCGGTCTCAAGAGGGAAACCTCGGTGAGTCACCAAAGCTAGGATGGTGACTCACCGTAGGGATGGTTGTGGGCTGTCATCTGGCGTTCTGGGGTCTTCCTTGAGGCGGCGGCGTGGCAGCAAGGCGTCGGCAGCATCTGGAGCGTCAACGTGGAGGCGACGGCTGAGCAGAGCCCTAGGGTTATAATACCCTAGGGTTTTGTCTGGATGCATCTTAACTGTTGGATCAAGGTCAGATCTAACGGTAGTAAACTAAGGAGGCTGGAAGCTAGGGTTTGAAAACCCTAGCTGAAACTTCAAATGGTTTCGGGTCACTATTGGGCTATCCGGGTTGGGCCTGGAACTATTGTAAAATGGGTCTCGATTTTGGGCCTTGTAATTTATTTATTAATAATAATAATAATAATAATAATAATACTAAAATATAATATTAATAAAAAGATGAAAAAATTAATGTCTACAGCTGCCCCTCTTTGCTCTTTCTTGTGTTAACAAGAATGGGGCAAAGACAAAAAAGATAATAATTTTTTTATTTAGCTTCTTGAGTAGGATTGAAATGTTGAAAACACCATGCACTGTAGGTCTTACAGATGACCCTGAGGCTTTAAGATCAAAAAGCTCCCGAAGGCTTTTTGAAAACATCATGGACTGTAAGCTTACAGATGATCATGAGGCTTTAAAATCAAAAAGCTCCCGAAGGCTTTTTGAAAACATCATGCACTGTAGGTCTTACAGATGACCCTGAGGCTTTAAGATTAAAAAGCTCCCGAAGGCTTTTTGAAAACATCATGCACTGTAGGTCTTATAGATGACCCTGAGGTTTTAAAAACTTCAAAAAGCTCCCAAAGGCTTTTTGAAAACATCCTGCACTGCAGGTCTTAAAGATGACCCTGAGGATTTAAGATCAAAAAGATCTCGGAGGCTTTTTGAAAACATCATGCACTGTAGGTCTTACAGATGACCCTGAGGCTTTAAGATCAAAAAGATTCCGAAGGCTTTTTGAAAACATCATGCACTGTAGGTCTTACAGATGACCCTGAGGCTTTAAAAACTTCAAAAACCTTCCGAAGGCTTTTTGAAAACATCCTGCACTGCAGGTCTTACAGATGACCCTGAGGATTTAAGATCAAAAACCTCCCGGAGGCTTTTTGAAAACATCATACACTATAGTTCTTACATATGACCCTGAGGCTTTAAGATCAAAAAGCTCCCGAAGGCTTTTTGAAAACATCATGCACTGTAGGTCTTACAGATGACCCTGAGGCTTTAAGATCAAAAAGCTTCCGAAGGCTTTTTGAAAACATCATGCACTGTAGGGCTTACAGATGTTGGAAATAGTTTACTAAGTAAAAAAACTATGGAAATCGTTTTCTTACTTTTCAACAATTTCATTTTTAGAAAAGATTAAATGAGAAATTTTGGAAATCATTTTCTCATTAAAATAACTTGTTGATTGGGTAACATGCCCCATTTTAAAATAATTTCTCTTCTGTGGATTGCGTCATTCTATTCTTCAGATGTTTGTGTGATTCATGTATTTGAGGTTTTGAATTCTATCTTCTTCTTGTAAGGTATTGTTCATCATGAATCTTCTTTTTCATACGAAGATCTGTAAAACTTCATGTTTGAAAGCATTCAGATGTATCAATGTAATGCATTGTCTATTGTGTAAATGATGTTCTTATGAATGAATATTTATGCAATCTTCTTTTGACTTCAAAGTGGTGAACTCGGTCTTCCTTCACTTCATCATTTATTGCCAGGGTTACCTTTGGATATCAGTGTAGCAACTTATGCTATCAAGCTTATATCTCTGAAAAACCATCTGATCAACTTGTATCTTTGTGTTTTCTTTGTTTCATTTAAGTCTCAGAAGAAATATTTCATTTATGGAACTCTTGCCGTAGTCAGAAATATGACCTTGATGCCCCCATTTTGTCTTTGATAACATCGACTTTCTTTATCTGGACTTGTGTAGAAATTCAATAAAACTTTCATCTTTGAAAAGAGAATCTATCATCTTTGAAGAGTGTAGATGTAGATATGCCTGACTCAACAGGGATTAATTAGGAGAGTAGAGTCTGTTCTGATTTGACTCTTGAAACATATCTTAAGGAGGATTTATCCTAATTCATTTCATGTCTCCACATATAATTGGATCTCGAACAAGGCAGCTTGGACTATATCATGTCAAGATGCTTAACAACAATCTGTCGTTCGACATTAGTTGGCTCAACTAATTTCTTGTTGTTCAAATTTCTGCTTCCCTTCTGTGGAAAGAAATCTTCATCATAACTCACTTCTGACCTTGGTGTTGAAAAAGACAAACTTCATCTTAGATCAACAAATGGAAAACATATGATCACAACATTGGTTTATCATCAGAATAACTGGTTCGTAAAATATTTGACAACACATTCATCCTCTCATGTGATTTCTGCCCAGATGTTCATAAAACATTTGATAACGCATTCATCTTTTCCTATGGCTTATGCCACATTTTCTTCCATAGCGAGCATTATAGGAAGAATAAACACTTCAGCTATAGGAGCCATGTACAGAACGATATCCATGGAATTCTTGCTGCCGGGGATGAAACGCACATGATAAAACCAAATGGAAGAAAACTCAGTTTAGCCTAGCTGGCAATGATAACCCCAGTAACAACGGGAATAAGGATAAAATTCAAACAAGAACTGATGTGTAAAACAGCTTCGTAACCACAACAATATGGTTGAAATTAATTTCCAGGAATCTCAAAGAAATATTTTCGATCATCACTGACACACAAAAGACCAAGTTCAAAGCCGACATCTTGAGGAATTGTTCCCGGGATCGAGTAGTTTTCCTGGGGACCATCTTTATCCATGCAACCGTGATGTAGTTTAACAAAGAACACTCTGTCATGTGACACTTGGTTAAGAAGATTGGGTATTTGAAACCACACTTGCTGAGTAGATATTTTTTCAACAACATGACCCTAATACAACTGCCTCATGAATGAAGCAATTATGTATAGTCAACTCGACTGTCACTGTTTCACCATTTTCATTCTTTATACCTTTCTGCCTCATTGGAAATATTTACTCAAGTCAATGATCTTTCCACAAGATGATATAGACCTTCAGCATGCCCCAACATTGGCTAATACAAGCATTCAATATGCGTCAACATTCTTCATTCTGATTGAGAGGGGCTTTCAGTATGCCCCAGCATTTGCTAATATAAATGTTCAAAATACATCAACATTCATGATTCTGATTGAGAGGGGCTTTCAACATGCCCCAACATTTGCTTCTTATTAATCTGAGCCTTCAAAATGCCCCACATGGATCTGTCTGAAGTGGCCTTTGAAATGCCCCAACATTTGCTGATAAATATGTTAAAAATGCATTCACATTATTTCTTGTTGAGATGAGCCTCTAAGAATGCCCAAATATTCATATTACTATAAGCTTAAAAATGCCCCACCATTCTATTCCTGGTTGAAATGGGCTTTCAAGATGTCTCGCATGGATCTGTCTGAATTGGACCTTCACAATGCCCCTGACCTTCTAAACTGTAAGGTCTACACTCAACGTCTGTTTGACTTTGAATATCATGACCCCACAAGGTTTAATTTTGACAATGCACTGTTGTAGGTACTTGTAGCTTTATTTGTGCCCCAAATCTATTTATTTTGAATACTCTCATTCTGGTGTCACTAAACAACAGTGTTGTCAAGTAGCTGGAGGAATTCTCTTCATGTTGTCACAAACTTATGAAGTAATCAATCATTCAGATGAAAATGTCTGAGATGTATCTTATGAATGAGGTGACCATTTTCTGGATCTGGAGGGCTCTAATCGGACAGAGGGGTATAAATCGCTTGGTAATTCATTCCAAACCGACACAGTGAACCTTGTTTTTAGTGAAGGCTATTTCTGGAATATACTTTTCCATGCAACATGTTGATTCTGATAACTACTCATCTGATTATGAAGCGATCTTTCAAAATGATTTCACAGATATTGATAGTTCTTCTGATACTGAGGAAATCCTGAATTTTGATTCTGATGAGGAGAATAAACTGTTATACCTGACGAAAATGGGGTACTCAGAGGCTAAGGCTTCAATAGCCATGGAGAGATGTGGTACGGATTCATCAATTGCAGAGTTGACAAACTTTATATGTGCTGCTCAAATGGCTAAGGCTGTTGACATACTTCTTCCGGTAGAAGATAGGAAGCCATTATGCAATGACCCTAATTACAAGCAAAGGCAAAACTCGGGCTATGATTTTTGGAAAAGGAAGAAGTAGAGGAAGCTTGAAAAGATGCTTCTTAATGAGGACGATCATGCAGTTCATCTTCCAAATCCAAATGATTGGTTTTGGAGTTCCTACCGAACCAGATCAGATAACTCAAAGAACACTTCCAGAAGATGCTATTGGGCCTCCTTATTTCTACTACGAGAACGTGGTACTTGCTCCAGTTGGTGTTTGGACCGAAATGTCACGTTACTTATACACTGTAGAGCCATAATTTGTAGATTCGAAGTATTTCTGTGCTACTGCAAGAAAAAAGGGCTATATTCATAATCTGCCAATTGAGAACAAATTTCCTCTTATTTTGCTTCCTCCACACACCATACATGATGGTTTTCCATTGACAAAGAAAATGGTGACCTTCTTGGTAGTCAGAAGTATGTTCTTGATGAGTACCAAAAATGGAATCTGGTATGGGTTGGAAGGAATAAAGTTGTTCCTTTTGAACCTGATGAAGTGGAAATGCTTCTAGGTTTCCCTAAAAACTATACATGAGGAGCTGCTAGAGACATGTTCCTCGGTGGTATCAATGTTCTGTCTCTTTTTTCTGGGATCAGTGATGCAGAGGTTGTCCTTTAACGGCTCAGCATACATTTGAAAGCAAATGTGCAAGACTGAATGGTGATCCATTGGAGCAATTGATGAGTAGATGTATCGAATTCGACCATATTGTCAGTGGCATCCAGTGTAACAACCTTACCGGAAGACGTAAACATCATCAGGATGAACTAGAAGATTTTTGTTGGTGCATTTCCTTGCAATGACTGCTACAGTGACTGTCTCTTCTACTGTTTCAAGATAGACATCTCCATATCCCACTCTTCCCGAACCATGGAAAGGTTTAGTTGAAAGGGGCTATAAGTGTAGAATATGTTCCAATGTCTTATTTTGTTCCATAAGTTCTCAATTTCAAGTTCAACAATTTTCTGAAAGATATAATGAATATAATCCTGACAAGGAAAATGATCGGATATGGAAGAAGCTATGATGTACCAAGACTTGACCCAGTATCACGATATAACCAGAGTACAAGTGGTGACTTGTTCATTCCCATAATATACTTAATGGGACTTATAACTCTGTGATTGAAGAATCTGCTAGAGACATGGATTGATGGCTGGAGAAAATAATTTGTCTGGTGATGTTTATCACCCTCAGCATAAGATAAGTGATAATCTTTCTTGATGGATTGCTAATGATGTCACAGAAGAGCGTTACAAGTTCAATTCTCCAGATTTTCTGGCTTTTTGGACCACTTGCTTTCAAGAAAATGCAATGCTTCATCATTCTGGTCTCGTTATTTTCTACAATAGAGGTAGAATAAACAACAATTTACTTCAAGGACCTTCCTTATTTGGGACTGTCCTGTTTGAAAATGTTTTTTCTTCTTTCTTTATCGAAGAATGAAAGAATTTTGTAAAATATTGCCTATCACAGGTTCGCAATAAAATCAAATCATAAACATGAATTCAAAGAATATCAAAAGAATCAACAATTCTTTAATGTTTGAGAATTATAGTTCTTTGACAAGTATCAAGATTTGGTTTGGTTTCATGATGGCTTTCCTATTTTCTATGGTTACATCTATTTAAGATGTCACTCATCTATCGCTCTTTGTGAACTTTGTCACATGCCTCACTTTGAAGACTTGGTATTTTAACCGAATACGTACAAAATGACGCAACTAGGATTGCCAATTACTAGACCTTCTAGATTCCTTCCATTTTAATTCTCTAGAATCTTTCATTTAGACTCATCTAATCAAAGTAGTGCGCAAATATCGGTCTAAAAATGAAATTTCTGAGTGCTTGTGTGAAGTTGCTATAACAGGTGTTTCATAACTCCCTTAGTCCATTTGTTAACACATTTGCCATTTTGGCTAGCTAAATTCAGCTTTATTATATATAATAATATAATCACCTTTATCAGGTTAATTGAAACTTATCCATAAAGCCGGGGCGATTAACCAATTGCTCTAGAGGGACAGTTTTATTGCATATAATAGTATAAATAGATTAGCTTAATATTATCCATAAAGCCAGGGCGATTAACCATTTGCTCTAGCGGGACAACTCAAGCTTTATTGTATATAATAATATAACATGGGTATCCAAATCCAATTTCTTAAGCTTGTTTAGAAGAACCTGTTATAGTCTAGGTGTTTTGGTGGAATTTAGAAAATCTCTTCGTTAGAGTTCAATTCCCAAGCAACTGACTTAAACTAGATTTACCTATTTGTAAAAATTATGTTCATCATCGAACATCATCAATAGAAAAATATTATAATCGGTTTTGTAATGTAATACACCAACGATGCCCCATGTTGTACGCTCCTATATATAAATACCAAGCCTTTTTGTTATTCCTTTCAATAGGAGAAGGCTATCTCATATTCGTAATAGGTTAGTGTTTGGGTGTATTTCTTCTGAGATAAGGTCAAGGGTCCTTGTTTTTTTTTCTTTCAATCCTGATATTTTGTCAAAGATTATAACTCTAATCATGAAGAGCTTTTTAATCCAGTTGATAATCAAAGAACTGCAAGATTGCAAAATTGACTCAATGCTCATAACCTTAATAAGCAACACAAATTTATTTATTGCACAAAAGGCAGAGAAAGGAACAAAAAACAAGTTTAAACAGGATGCTGAAAATAGAAAAGTACTACAGTGGTAGATAACAACTTCCACTTGTTTATTTAGGTTGCGTCTATCATTCCTCGAATGTTGGGTGTGTACTTGGCCCAGGATTTTCATCTTTATTTGTCCCCCATTCCTTGATCATTTCTTGTCTCACAACTTCTTTTTCAACAAGCATCTCTATTTCTTTTAACAGTTGCCTACAATTTCCCGTGGAAAGCCCAAATATTCCCAAGTGGAAATCACAAACACTACTGTTGCAATCGTCTTTCGGTTGGGCCCCGGAATTGGGCTTCGACTTGAAAAATGTGGATTGGAGTCGCCACCGATCATTTATTTAAAACAAATGGGTTGATCGGACACCCTATTTCTTACCTGATCTGCGTCTTTCCAAAGATGTGTCGGGTTCGAGAGTCGGTTACGGTCAAGGAAGGATTAACACCCTTGAACCGTCCTTTCGGTATTATGTAATTTCCAGTTGTCTTTGATTAAGAAAATTTCAAGTTAAATTAAAAGGTAAAATTTGATCCGAATTACTTACCCTTAATGAGTTTACGAAAATACCCTTAAAAATAAGATTTTAAAAGAAAATAATAATAATAAAAGAAAGTAACAAAACTAAAGAGTAAACTAAGGAAATAAATGAAGCCAATAATAATAAACATAAAATAATTGGATGAAACAAAAAAAAATAAAATTGAATAAAATAAAATAAAATAAATGAAGATAAAATATATATACAAAAAGAATAAAAAAGGTAAAGTATTTTTTTTAAAAAGAAAAATAATAATAAGATCAAAGAAACTAAAAATATAATGAAAATAAATAAATAGTATAAATAAAATAATAAAAAAATATATATATATAAATATAAAAATGTATGTATAATATAATAAAATACTAAATAGTAATGATAAAAAAAATTAAAAAATAAATATACATATAATATTAACTAAGAAAATAGTAATCATAGAAATATAAAACAAAATAAAGTAAGAATATATATATATAACGTTAGAAAAATATAGTAAAAAAACATAGTAAATAAGTAAACATAGATAAAAAAATAATAATATAATATATATATATATATATATATAATAATAGGAAAATAATATAATATAACGCAAAGAAAAATGAAAAAAAATTATAATAAATAAATAAAATATAATTAAATATATACATATATACATATAAATAATAAGGGTTAAATTAAAATAAAAAATTAATTAGGGGTCAAAATTAAAAGCAAACGAAGAAAAAAATGACAAAACACGCGGATCCACACGACATGTTTATAAAAATCCGAATAGTTTTTCACAAACACAAGCCTCGAGGACTAGATCTACAAAAATAGATCTCGAAAATGCCCCCGTTCATCGGCCAAAAACACTTCTCTCAGTTTTCTTTCGAAATCAAAACACAGCAAGGGTAAGGAAAAATAACATGCGAAGGTATGAACTTTACCTTTCAAAATATAAATGCTTCGAAAAATGGCTACGAGTTGCTTGTAATTTTTTTCTTGGTATTTCGTATATCCTCCTCCGAATATGTTACAATAGTGAGTTACAATGACTATTTATAATGCTTGTGGATCCTATCTTTAGGAGTTTAAATAATAGTAGAACTCTATTCTATTTTTAGGAGTTTGAATCCTAGCAAAATGTTATCCTATTTCTAGGAGTTTGAATCCTAGTAGGACGAAAATGTGTGTTGACAACTGCCCCTCTTTGCCCATAGTCGTGTAACGGGGATAGGGCAAAGATTAAAACACGTGAAGTCGAGTTCATCTTGAAATGATATGAAATTGAAACCGTAGTTCGGAATTTGAATCAACACGTGGCTTCCCGTTGCCCTTCGGTCTTCTTCTCGGTTTAAAGACCTTGGATCGGAATCGAACTCAAAAATCTTCATTGACAGATAGCTTTTTCTTAACTTAAGTTATGCTGCTTGAAAATGGTTGCTTGTCACTCAGGCACGGCTAACCCAGGTCCTCTTCTCGACTTGAAAACCTTGACTGCAACCGAAAAGTTGTGCGATTGATGTGTCATCGAGCTGAATGGAATCGAACTCGATAATTTTGATGGCAGATAACCCTTCTAGCCTTGAGTTATGCTATAAATGATGTGTCTTGGAGCTGAGCGTAGTCGAACTCGAAGGTATTTGTTGACAGATAATCCTTCTTTGAGTTGGATATCCCTCGTCGTGAAGTTGAAATCCAATCTAAAGATGGATGATGCTTGTGTGCACGATTCCCTTCGTCGTGAAGTTGAAACCGCGAGTGGCCCCTTCGTCGTGAAGTTGGGCCTGGAATTGGATATCCTTTGTCATGAAGTTAAAATCCAAGTAAGTAGCATTGTTCCGAGTCCAATATCCTCCGTCGTGAAGTTGAAATTGGCTCTGGAATCGGGAAATTGTTTGTTGACAACCAGCAGTCCCTTCGTTGTGAAGTTGAACTTGTGTTGTCTCGAGTCCAATATCCTTTGTTGTGAAGTTGAAATTGGCTCCGAAATTGGGAAATTGTTTGTTGACAACCAGCGGTCCCTTCATCCTGAAGTTGAACTTGCGTTGTCTGGAGTCCAATATCCTTCGCTGTGAAGTTGAAATTGGCTCTGAAATTGGGAAGTTGTTTGTTGACAACCAGCGGTCCCTTCGTCGTGAAGTTGAACTTGCGTTATCTGGAGTCCAATATCCTTTGTTGTGAAGTTGAAATTGGCTCTGAAATTGAGAAGTTATTTGTTGACAACCAGCGGTCCCTTCATCGTGAAGTTGAACTTGCTTTGTCTGGAGTCCAATATCCTTTGCTGTGAAGTTGAAATTGACTCTGAAATTGGGAACTTGTTTATTGACAACCAGCGATCCCTTTTTCATGAAGTTGAACTTGCGTTGTCTTGAGTCCAATATCCTTCGCTGTGAAGTTGAAATTGGCTCTGAAATTGGGAAATTGTTTATTGACAACCAGCGGTCCCTTCATCGTGAAGTTGAACTTGCGTTGTCTGGAGTCCAATATCCTTCGTTGTGAAGTTGAAATTGGCTCTGAAATTGAGAATTTGTTTGTTGACAACCAGCGGTCCCTTCGTCGTGAAGTTGAACTTGTGTTGTCTGGAGTCCAATATCCTTCGCTGTGAAGTTGAAATTGGCTCTGAATTTGGGAAGTTGTTTGTTGACAACCAGCCGTCCCTTCGTTGTGAAGTTAAACTTGTGTTGTCTCGAGTGGCACGATATCCTCTGTCGTGGAGTTAAAATCGTGAATAGCCACTTCGTTGTGAAGTTGAGCCTTGACTTGAATATCATTCGTCGTGAAGTTGAAATCCAAGTATTGTATGTTGCGGGTGGACACAATTCCCTTCGTCGTGAAGTTGAAACCGTGGAGACCCCTTTATTGTGAAGTTTGGCTTCGAGCTAGAAAACTTTCAATCTGTCGAGTTGGTCGAAGTGTAGCTTCTTGCTGCTGAGTTAAGCAACCAACATGAATCTTTAAAGGTTCTTTTGAATCGAGTAATCTTCGTCTTGAAGTTTAAACTTGACTCTAAAAGCTGCAAAAAATTATGTATGTGGAAAATGATAAATATGATGCTCTAAAATGTATGCATAAGATGCATGTAACATGAATTGGTTATATTTTATCTCCTGAAAATGGTCTGATAATTTGCATTAGGATGTTGAATCCCCAAATGATGCCCCAATATTTGATGTTGAATCTCCAAAGATGCCCCAAATGTTCCTCATTTCTTGCTTCAGCATTGATTCTGAGCATGAATTTTGTGTCTAAGAGTCACATGTCATTTACCAAGATCCACTCTAGAGAGACTGTTTTGTTTGAAAAAAAATGTTTTTCTTTCTCTTTTATTTTCAAAGTTCTGAAAATATCAATAAAGAGTTTCGAAAAATATTTAATAAAAAGTTTTGAAAATATTGTCTCTTTCACGGTTTTACAATTGAGACGAATCATAAAACTAGAGTTCATTGGATATCAAATGTTTAATTACAATGTTAATCCTTCAATAAATTATAGCTATTTGACACGTGCCAAGATCAAAGCTATCTTTGGGAAATGGTTGAGTAAGGAAAGGATAAAAAGGTCTCAGGTTATTGTGTTTGGTTAAAGGTTTGGCATTTGATGCTCAAAGGTTTGATGGGGTAGCTTGCATGCTCCTCTACTGGAAGTGTTCTCCGACTCCCAGCTTTCATAGTCACATTTGGATTGTGTGATGCCTTATCAAGGAATTTGTGTGATCATCTCAGTTGCACAATTTTTATATTCGATCCGCCTTTTCAGGTTTTCAACTCGAATGCTCCTTTGGTTTCAAGACGTTATTCAGGATTTACGTCTTAAACCCCCCTTTTGTTATTTTTCTCTACCATGCATTAATTACATTTTTTTTACAAACAAAGATTAATCCTGATGGGCGGGATGAAATATGAAGATATTCTCTTTTGTTTAGAAATCTATGTATGATTAGAAGGGACTTTTAAGGCATGTAATGTAGGCTAGGGTTCATGGTTATGAAAGAAAAGGATAAATAGGCCTAAACATGTGTTTCGGGGTATTAAACCAAGGATCAATTTATTCTGATGCCTTCAATCTTGCTCAAAATGTTTCTCTCTCTTGATGCTCTATGATCTTCGAGTGAAGTGATTCAGTGATTCGGGAATGATTGTGCTTGATCAATCTCATAGTTTGAAGCTTGATGTACCATTTGTCTTTAGGGAATCTTTGCGTGTGCTTTTTTGTCCCTTTTTCATTTTGATTTTTGTTCCTTTTTTTTCTTCTTTTTTTCTTCTTTTTTTCTTCTTTTCTTTTTTGTTTTATCCTTTTTGTTCTAATTGAATCTTCGCACTTGGCATTTGGTTCACCTTTTGGTATCTCATCTGAATCAATGTCTTCGCTCATGTGAGCATATTTCTTCCACCTTGCCCCCCAGTGTGGAGGGTGATCCTTGGTTAGGGTTGAATCTGAAGAAAAATACTACAGGCTCAAAAGGGGACACAAGAGATATATTTTTTCTCCTGTTGTGAAGGGATAAAGAAAGAAAGTCGTTCATCATTTCATACATGTAAATCTTCACAGAAGAGGTATCCCCAGGGGGATAAATTTTCAAGATTAATTTTATTCACATGAAAACAGTGTAATTAATGTATGATAGAATTATTTCGAATGAATTCTTCTTCTTTTTTCCCAGATGTCTCAATGTTCAGGCTCCCCGCGAGATGCCCAAGTTAGTTCTTTAGAAGAATGCTCATGTTAAAATGAACAACTCAATGCCTTGGGTTTTAATGGTAAGAAAGGTTATTTTTTAGTCTAAAAAAGACAGTGGTGTGATCTTATTGACTCAAAGAAAGGTATGAGTGTATCAAAAAGATAAAGGCAATGTTCAAGAATTTCAAAAGGAGGTAATGTCAAAATTTCGTCTTTTGGTAATGACCACGAGTTATTTTGGGAAAAGAATCAAGGTATTTTATTCTTGGGTTTGAAACAGGGTAAGAAAGGTCTAATATTTCCATATGTCAAAAATCTATAATTCTTGAAGAATTAAAAGAATCGTTAATTCATTTAATATTCGAAGAACTAAAGATTAAAATTTGTTCAATTGCTCCACCTTAGAAAGCAGCATAAATTCAATCATTTAAAAGATTAAGCAAACATGAAAGATCAAAGACATGTTCAAACAAAACAATCCTCTAAGTGCAAATGGTATATGCCATGCCCCCTTATTCGGCAAGCGCCTTACAGTTTTCAGAGGAATGTTTGGGGCTTCTTATGTGGTAACAGCTAACAGCTTCAACATCGTAGCCCTTAGGATATGAGGATTCTTTTCTTAGATCATCCTGGCAGGCTTTTTCCTACAATCATCTGATCAGGCTCCCACTGTATTATTTTCAATTTTTTTCTTTTGATGTTACAATCTTGTTTTCATGTGGTGTCAATCCTCCATGAAGAAATTTCATGTTTATGAAAATGCTTAAAAATGAAATGTAGATGCACAACGCAAAATGAAATAAATTCATGAAATGTTCGAGGCATTGATCCATAAAAGTGCCCATTATTATAAATAATCCTTATTTCAATAAAAATGTTTTATCTTGTAAGAGACATAAAAACAATCAAAGGTACATTCAGACTAAATCCTCTAGACCCCGAACAGCTTCCAGCAGGTTGACAAGTCTTCTGTTTTCATCTGTCACTAGTTGTATGCCTTGTTGGACCACTCCAGCTTCCCTTGCCAGGCCGTGTAGATGGCGAGCTGCCTTCTGTACTTGATCCAGGAAATCTCGGATGACTGCGTCTCTGGATTTCACCCTTTGTTGTGCTTGCTCCCAACGGAAACGCCACTGCAAACCCCCATCGAAGGGCACTATCTGAAGCTCACTCGCTTGCTTTTTGAAGCTATTATTTTACCATCTTTCTCATTTTGTTTCTCCAGATCAGCCATTTGGATTCTCAGGCGTTGGATTCCCAGGAGTTATCCTTGACTTTATCTTGGTACCCCTTTCTCAAGTCTTCAAGCCCAAAATAGAACGTCAAAATAGAACGTCACGGAGCATACCCAACTGCACCCCAAAGTCCAAGTAAGGTCATAGTGTCAGAATCCCCAAATCGGAAAAGAACGTCACTAAAGAACAACCAGGGGGCTCTCCAAGTAATATCCCGATCCTGAAGATGAGTGAAGACCTTCATCCATTCTTCCTTCGAAGCACCTTCATGCCATTTCATAGTGATGAACTCTCCCAATGGTGAATAGGTAGTGTTGAATCGGTGGTAGGCAACCCCGTTAGTCTTCCAAAAGTGGCTGTGAATCAGACTTGAAGGAGCTGAACACATCCAATGAACCTTCCTCCACCAGTTCTTCTGCAATGATTAAGATACCGAAAGGTCTCGGCTAAGATGGTCGGCGCTGGGTTGACTCACCTTGGAAGTTATTCAAATAGTTCTACTACGGCTGCGCGATACACCCCAAGGTGTTCGAAAAGATAATCAAACCGTACAGACCCAGTGCAAAAAGATCTATAGTCTTCCATTCATCAGGGTGGTTCTTCATTAGTTGCTTTATATGGATCCACTTGATTCCTTCCCCGTTACCTTTGTATCGAAGTCGATCAGTCACCCATTTTTCATCAACCCCTTCAATCTTAGCTAGTCCGTTCTTGAAAGGTTGACTCTTTATGTGTTTGATATATGCCCTCTCTAGTCTGATGTTTTCGCAGTGCAGTAGGGTAGTATACTCTTCAATTGTGGGCACCATGTCTTCCCAGTTAAAGGTGAAACAACTATATCTCGGGTTTCAGAATTAAATTAATGCTCGGAGCAGGGGATCATCAGTCTTGACATGGAGTAAGAGGGCAATATCACCATATCGTTAGCTGAACTTCTACTTTCTGTCATTCCCCTAACTGTCCCAAATATTTCGCAGTTCTTGGACATCATTTTGTTTCAGGGTGACAGATGCGTAACTAACAAGCTTTGACACATAATTTCCCTGAAGACTGTCTCCCTTCTCTTTCTGAGTCTTCTCGGACCATAGTCATGCCTCAATGTTTTTAATCTCTTGTATTACAACACCTTTGTCCATTAATTCAGATTAATTTTGTGTTTAACAAACAATTTTTAAGGATCAATAACCTCTTGCAAATGCTAGAAAATAGACACAAAGGCAAAAGGATTAGTAAAATAAAAATAAAAATAAAATGACGAAAGAAAAAAACACAAAAAAGAAAATGGTTAGGGTAAAAATATCTTAGGTTTTGGAATGTGGTTTTGGGGTAGGCTCTAATTCTCCATGGTTTCCCGGTTTAGGTTCTAAAAATGGTACCTGAGTTCTCCTTGCCGGTGCCCCTTGGGCTTGCCAGACCCTTAGTCATAAACCCATCACAGGCTTGTGTCGACTAAGTTAAACTCGAGAGGACACATTCCCTTATGCCCGCACGGTGAATAAATTCACACGAAGACATAAGGTATATGAATCCCGAAGGCTACTTACTAGGCTCGCACGGTGAATAAATTCACACGAAGGAGTTGCTTTCACCTCCACTTAAGACAGGGTTTAGAACTCGGGTATAGAGCCTTAAATGAAAAAGATTTGAAGGCTGAAATCACGAGAAAACGATTAGTACAACTATTTACCCGAAAATATAATCAAAAGTAAATAAAAAATGATCGAAATGTTACCTTAAAATTTAAACATACCCTTTTCAT
Source organism: Hibiscus syriacus (assembly GCF_006381635.1). Classification (NCBI taxonomy): domain Eukaryota; kingdom Viridiplantae; phylum Streptophyta; class Magnoliopsida; order Malvales; family Malvaceae; genus Hibiscus; species Hibiscus syriacus. The sequence goes on along the minus strand of NW_024063086.1, from coordinate 1,707,461 downwards.
TAAAAAGACAACTGAAATTACCTTAGCCTGACTCACTTACCTGTCCCCAGTGGAGTCGCCAAGCTGTCGCAACCGTCTTTTGGTTGGGCCCAAGAATTGGGCTTCGACTTGAAAAATATGGATTGGAGTCACCACCGATCATTTATTTAAAACAAATGGGTTGATCGGATACCCTATTTCTTACATGATATGTGTCTTTCCAAAGATGTGTCGGGTTTGGGAGTCGGTTATGGTTAAGGAAGGATTAGCACCCTTGAACCGTTCTTTCGGTACTACGTAATTTACAGTTGTCTTTGATTAAGAAAATTGCAAATTAAATTAAAAGGTAAAATTTGATCCGAATTACTTACCCTTAATGAGTTTACGGAAATACCCTTAAAAAATAAGATTTTAAAAGAAAATAATAATAATAAAAGAAAGTAACAAAACTAAAGAGTAAACCAAGGAAATAAATGAAGCCAATAATAATAAACATAAAATAATTGGATTAAACAAAAATAAAATAAAATGAAATTGAATAACATAAAATAAATGAAGATAAAATATATATACAAAAAGAATAAAAAAGGAAAAGTATTTTTTTAAAAAAGAAAAATAATAATAAGAGCAATGAAACTAAATATAATGAAAATAAATAAATAGTATAAATAAAATAATAAAAAAATATATATATAAAAATATAAAAATGTATGTATAATATAATAAAATACTAAATAGTAATAATAATAATAAATAAATGAAAAATAAATATACATATAATATTAACTAAAAAATAGTAATCATAGAAATATATAAAATAAAATAAAGTAAGAATATAAATATATATAACGTTAGGAAAATATATTAAAAAAATATAGTAAATAAGTAAACATTGATAAAAAAAATAATAATATAATATATATATATATGTAATAATAGGAAAATAATATAATATAACGCAAAGAAAAATGAGAAAAAAATTATAATAAATAAATAAATAAAATATAATAAATATATACATATAAATAATAAGGGTTAAATTAAAATAAAAAATGAATTAGGTCAAAATTAAAAGCCAATCAAAGAAAAAAATGACAAAACACGCGGATCCACACGACCCGTTTATAAAAATCCGAATAGTTTTTCAAAAACACAAGCCTCGGGGACTAGATCTACAAAAATAGATCTCGAAAACACCCCCGTTCATCAGCCAAAAACACTTCTCTCAGTTTTCTTTCGAAATCAAAACATAGCAAGGGTAAGGAAAAATAACATGCGAAGGTATGAACTTTACCTTTCAAAATATAAATGCTTCGAAAAATGGCTACGAGTTGCTTGTAATTTTTTGCTTGGTATTTCGTATATCCTCCTCCGAATGTGTTACAATAGTGAGTTACAATGACTATTTATAATGCTTGTGGATCCTATCTTTAGGAGTTTAAATAATAGTATAACTCTATCCTATTTTTAGGAGTTTGAATCCTAGGAAAATTATATCCTATTTTTAGGAGTTTGAATCCTAGTAGGACGAAAAGGTGTGTTGACAACTACCTTGATCATAGCTATGAGCAGAAAGGTTTGGTGTCATTTTCATTGGTCTTGGTGTGATGTACTGACCTTTAATCAAATGAAGGTACAAGTCTAAAATGGAAGTTTGGAACACTTCCAAAGTTTTTCTTGATCGTGTGACTTTCTTTGGTCGATCCGAACAATTACTTACTATTTTTCTTTTACAATTGCGGGGACTCTGGATACGACACTCATTTACATTATCAGCTTTCGCTTTTTAATCCGTCAGGCTCTTGGATTTGACTCTTGAGTTTTCTTCGCTGATTACATTCTCAATTAATTCTCCACTTGTCACAAGATTCTCAAATTCTTTCATTGGATTTGCATGTATTAACTCGAAGAAAGGAGCGGGAAGGGAATCACGAAACATACGTGATATCTCTTTTTCTAACATGGGAGGTTGAACTTGTGATGCTACTCCTCTCCATCTTCAGGCATATTCTTGAAACCTTTCATTGGCTTTCTTCTTTACTCCTTGAAGATTCATACGTGTTGGAGTTAAGCCTTTAACATACCGATATTGTTCCAAAAATGCATCAGCTAAATCAACCCATCTCTTGATCTGTTCTTGGGTCAACTGATTATACCATACTACTGCTGAGCCAATGAGGCTATCATGGAAGGAGTGAATTAATAGATCATTAGAACTTAAATATCCTTCTATTTTTCTGCAAAACATTTTCAGGTGGATTAAAGGACAACTAGTGCTCAGTTATCATGCAACAAACAAAACTTTTACATATAAGGCATAGCTTTTACTCCTAACTTCTCTAGTTCCCTTAAAAACCAAATTAACTTCCACTCATGCTCAGTTGTGGAGTTATCAATCTGCCTTAACTCTCTCGTGAAGCCAGCTAAGTCCACCAGCTTATGAGCCACATTGTGTTTGAGCAGCGGCTTCCTTCATGATATTGTCTTTTTCCTTCATCTTTTGTGTTAACTCTCGAAGTTGTAGACAATGATGTTCATTTTTGCCTGTGAGAGAATATTTGTGCTCAAGAAGTTCTCGTACAAGATCTCCATAATCATCAAAACATTTCTTCAATGTCTTGTTCTTGTCGATATTGGCTTTTAATTCAGTATCAGTCTCATGCTGATGGATCTGATATGATGTTTCCATATTGGTCATAGCACTATTCAACCTTTGATTATCGACTTGATATTTTCTCGATTCAATGACAGTTGTATTGAGTCTTTCTTCTGCAACTCGTAAATCATGAGAAAACTTCTTGGCTCGTCTTTCATTTATGTTGCAATTCTTTTTCAGTTTGTTGACCTCTATTATCCACTCTTCTGGGGTGTTTCCTATACCAGCATTCTGAAAGGATTGACTGATCTTCTGGAAATCTTTATGCATGGTTTCTATTTTGATGCTCAATTTAACGTTTTCAATCTTTAAATGACGTATTTGAGCCTCGAACCTCAGCAAATCTTCTTCCTTCTGGACATCTCTACTGATACTTTTACCTTTGAAGACTTTTGGTATTAATCTAGCAAGACCTTCAGTTACCAAACTAGGTCGATCATTTACCATAAATTTTAAGGTTCCATGATCCAAAAGACTTTGGACTCGACGTTTGAAGGCAAGACAATTCTCAATGGTATGTCCTTGATCTCCGGCATGATATTCATAATAAATGTTGATGTCATACCAATTCGGATAAGGAGGTTGGAACGGTTTTATATAGTACGGAGCTACTTCTCGTGCTTCAATTAGCTTATCATATAATTCTTTATATGATATAGGGATAGCATCAAAATGAGAACCGTCTTTGGTATTTCCAGATAATTTGTGAATACGAATGATGATTGTCTGTAATTTCTAAAATTGGTTAAGATCTGAAATTCCTTGTATATCTGAGATTACCGGGTTATGTTCATTGACATCTCTCTCTTTTTGTGCAGGAATCTCTTTTCCCTTGGACAAAACAGATATTCCATCCATCATCTTGGACATATGCTCTCTTATTTCTTGTATCTCCTTTTGCTCTTCAATGGACATACGATCTTTGGGTGCATAGCTCTCCTCTATGGTTGCGTCATATTTTGTTTGATCATAAAACTTTTTGTCCATTTATGAAGTCTTTCCAATTTGATGAACAGTCTTTCAAGTCAACACCTTTTGATTATGCCATTATCATGCAATGCAAACACAAGAAATTAATATAAACAAGTTAGAGAAAAATAAAAATGAGAAAGGAAAAAATAAATTGGTTAGTACCAAGAAAAGATCCTAGGTATAAATCATAACCTCATGCTTTCTAGTTCCATGCTTTGTTTGGAAAAATTAACCTAATTGCATGATTTCTAGTTCGCATGCATTTATTCATAGAGAAAAATAATAAATTAAATAAATTAAAAGCTAGAGCTTATTTCTCCTTTGTGTACACCTATGGACAGGGTTTCAGTACTGTCTTAGATCAGGTGAAGTGCTAGGGTTTATTATATGCAGGGTTTTAATTCTAAGAGTAAAGGTACTCGAACTGTCCTTGTTGGTACCCCCTTGGGCTGCCAAAGCTCAATCCTGGTCCACTACAGACTTAAGCGGATCGAGTTCAGTTCGAGGAGACACATTTCTCTATGCCTGACACGGAGAATAAATTCTCACGAAGACGTTGCTTTCACTCCCACTTAAAAGGGACAATCTTGATTATAAAGCTTATGTTATGCAATTCACGTGTTGTGTGTAAGGAGAAATGTTCAAACCTCTGACAGACAATAAATAATGAAATTTAATACTTGAAAAATAAAATAAAACATTAATAAAATAATATATATAAATATTATGAAAATAATAAGTATATATAAAAATTTTGAAAATAAAGAATTATAAATTAAATATATGAATTTTTAATTTCTAATAAATAGAGACAATTTATAATTGATTTTAAAAGCTTAACCAGTCCCCAGCGGAGTCGCCAAGCTGTCGTAACCGGTTTTCGCCCGGGCACGAAATTTTACTTGGCAGGAAAATAATGTGAATAAATGGTTTTTTTTAAATGTTTTAGGGAGTCGCCATCGGCCTTTTGGGTCAGGTAGGTCGAATACCTAAAAATTATCTTTTAAAAGAGTTTTTAAGAAAACATCAGTTAAAAGATAAATTGGTCTGCGTTTTAACCAAAAATTCGTTCTTTTTAATAAAAAAAATTGTGGTCGATTACGTTTGGGGAAGGATTAGCACCTCCACAACGCCCAAAATTGTACTCATTTATTATAAATTGTCTCTATTATTGGAAATTTAAAAATTCAAAAATATATTTAATTCATAATCATGTTATTTCAAATTTATTAATATCTATATTTTTAAATAAGATATTTATTTACTTAGAAAAATCAGAAAAAGGTTTCTAGGTGCTTTAAGACAGCTCTTTTCTTAATATTAAAAAATAAATAAATATTAATAAAACATTTAAGATATATTTAATTTTAAATATTTATTTATTTAAAAATATCAGAAATTGGACATCCAGTTGCTTTAAGACTGCCCTTTCTTAATATTGAAAAATAAATAAATATTAGTTATAAAATTGATCAGATAATATAATATTAATATGAATAAAATTAAAAAATATATAAAATTAATATAATAATATGAATAAAACTATATATATATATATATATATATTATAAATTCAATATGTAATTAAACATATTTATATAACTAAAATAATAATTAAATTACTAATTTAAACATATTGTAATTTAAAAGATAAATTAAATAATGACTGAAATAAATAAAATTAAAATAACGGGAAAAAAATTTAAATATTAAAAATTAAGAGCTTAATTTCGAATTATCAAAAAAAACTAAGTATTAACAGTGTGATTAAAATGAAAAATATTTAAACTTAGTGTTCTAATTTCGAAATATCACAAGATCTAGAGGTCTATATTGTAATTTAGCCATAAATATTAATTATTTGGGTTAAAATAAATTTTATAAAACTATAAAGGACTAAAATAGTTATTTATCCTAAATATTATATAAGTATGATAGTGACTATATTAAAAATAAATAGAAATGTGCATACCCAATTAAAAGTTACTTTCAGTGGCTAAAATATAAATAAATAAAAGTATAAAACCAAACCAAAATACTTATAAATTTGATTTAGTGACTAAAATGGAAATTTACAAAACTGTGGGTATTACGGAAAGGGTTCACTCCTTTATGAAAATACGCATATACCCCTCCCCAAAACGGCATCGTTTGGGAAGGGGTATAAATACCCTAATAAGGCTGGCCCTTCGGGCCATTCTCTTCATTTCCTCTATTCCTATTCTCTCTTTAACTGAGAGAGAATGAAAAAAGCTCTGACCTCTCTCTTCAATTCCCTCATTGGAGGAAAAAGAAACTCGGCCAGCGATCGCGCTCCGACGTCGACCACCACCGCCGGCCACCGCCCATGGTGGCCGGGATTACGATATTACCTTCAAAATATAGATCTCTTTGATCTAAAGTCGAATCCGACTTTATTTACTCCTAAAAATCCTCTGTTTGTTATAGATCTAAAATAAATCGAAGAATATACCTTCGGTTCACGACGGTCCGGCGATGTTTGGGTTCTTCAAGGGTAAACTTTGATCCTCTTTTTTTTCTTTTGGTTGATTGTGTTGGTTGTGCGTTCCTGTTCCCGTGTTGTCTCTGTTGGTCTCCCCTTTTCTCCGTTGTTGTCTATCTCTCTTTCTCCGTGTCTCCGTTTTTTTCTTTTGCAGGATCCGGTGGCTTTTATAGCCACCACAGCGTTCTGTTTGGACCGGTCCCGAGAGGGAAACCTCGGTGAGTCACCAAAGCTAGGCTGGTGACTCACCGTAGGGATGGTTGTGGGCTGTCATCTGGCATTCTGTTGTCTTCCTTGAGGCGGCGGCATGGCAGCAAGGCGTCGGCAGCATTTCGAGCGTCAACATGGAGGCGGCGGCTGAGTAGAGCCCTAGGGTTATGATACCCTAGGGTTTTGTCTGGATGCATCTTGACCGTTGATCAAGGCCAGATCCAACGGTAGTAAACTGAGGAGGCTGGAAGCTAGGGTTTGAAAACCCTAGCTGAAATTCCAAATGGTTTGGGCTTTTCGGGCTTGGTTCAAGTTGGGTCACTATTGGGCTATCCGGGTTGGGCCTGAAACCGTTGTAAAATGGGTCTCGATTTTGGGCCTTGTAATTTATTTATTATTATTATTAATAATAATATTAATAATAATACTAAAATATAATATTAATAATAATGTCTACATTAATATTATAATATAAAAGATTAAAAGATATTAAAATAATATGACTAAATTGTATAATAATATAATTATAATCTCTACCTCAAAATATTATAAACTATATATACTAATAATATAATTAACCAAATATATTAATGCATGATTAAAATATAAATAATTAAAAATAATAAGTACTAACTGCTTAATTTTATCCTAAATATATATTAACATAATAGTGATTAAAATATAAATAAACAAAATTGAAATATCAAATTGAAATACGAAGAAACCTGTTTTCGGCGACTAAAATTGAAGATTACAAAATGAAAGGGGTCACGAGTGCAGTTTTCCCACGCGCTAATTATATTTAAGCCCCTCTCCCAAAATGGCACCGTATGGGAGAGGGTATATATGACCCAAATTTGTCCCTTAAGGGCCTTAACCTTCTCATTCATTCAAAACGCTTCTCTCTTCATTTCCCTCACCTGAGGGAATTTGTCCCCAGCTGGCCGCCTTGTTCCGGCACCAATCGTCGACGCCGGCCACCACCCACAGTGGTCGGATTTATAGAAATTTACCAAATTAACGCTCTTTCGATCCTATACCTGAATCCAACCTTTTTTTCTCTTAAAAGTCCCTCAAACTTGGTAGATCTAAAAGAATACCTTCGGCGTTTCGAATCTCAGCAATCGCGTGGAAGCTCTGGTGGCTGGGTAAGTTTCTTCTTCTCTATTTTCCTTCGTGATTTATTGTTGTGTTTCTTTGTTTGTGGTTGTTCTCTGTCCCTTGTTTGTTGTTTTTTGCTATCTCTTGTGTGTCTTGTTATGGGTTCTTGCTTGCAGGTTTGATGGCCTTTTATAGGCCACCACAGTGCTTCCCTCGGACCTGTCACAAGGGTGCCCTTGGGTAAGTCATCGGATCTATTGTGGTGACTCACCCTAGGGTTATAATGTGTGCGACTGTTGTTGATCTTCTAGAGCCTTCTGGTGAGTTCTGCTGAGGCGGTGGAGGCGTGGCACTCTTTGATTGGAGCAGTTGGAGGCGGCATAATGATAACCCTAGGGTTTCTGTTGGCTCGATCTAGACCCTTGATCTACGTTGAGATCAAACGACTGGAATCTGCTGGCGGTTAGAGAAGATGGAAGCCCCAGCAGAGTTGGGTTCGCTCGTGGGCCTGCTGAAATTGTTGGGTCTTGATAAGCTTGGGCTTGCATCTAAATCGGACTCGGGTTTGGTTGTAATCGGGCCTGTGATTTGCTTTGTTGTAATTTAGATTGGGCTCATTGTAATCGGGCATGTGTGCCTTTCTTTGTAACCAGGCCTTCGGGCTTTGTAAATAATAATATTAATAATATAATATTATTATTATTATATATAATAACGTATAATATATAATTATATATATATAATAATATTAATAATAATATTATAATAATAATAATATGATCGGACAAAAATGATTGTCGACAGCTGTCCCTCTTTGCTTATTTTTGTGTTAACAAGAATAAAGCAAAGATAAAAAGACAAGAAATTTTTGTCTTACTGACTTATTATTACTAGGAAATCAAAAATAAAAAACATCCTACCCTGACGTTTTACAGATGACCCGGAGGTTTTATAAATCACCCGGAGGATTTAATTTTCTAGAACATTAAATGAGAAACTTTGAAAATCGCTATCTCATTTTCATGCAAAAATATCCTACCCTGAGGTTTTACAGATGACCCGGAGGATTTACAAATTCGTGGAAATAGTTTACTAAGTAAGAAACTTCTTACTTTTCAAAAATTTCATTTTTGGAAAAATTTGAATGAGAAACATTGAAAATCGCTTTCTCATTTTTTGAAATAACTTGTTGGTTGGGCATGCCCCAATACTTCTTCTGTATGGATTGCGTTCATCTATTCTTCAGATGTTTGCCTCTCCAAACATGACTCCTGTATTTGTGATTTGGATTCTACCTTATACTTGTAAGGTATCTTGTCCCTGTATCTTTATGAAAATGTATTTATGTAATCAAATGCATCAATGTAATGCATGCTCTTTTATGAAAATGATGTTTTTATGAATGCAAAATGTTGATTCAATCTTCTTTTGACTCCCAAGTTCGATCTTCTTTCACTTGATCATTCCTTTCCATTTTTGAATAACCATCTGGTCAACTTGCATCTTTTTACCTTCTTTTATCTTTAAGAAGAATTGTTTCATTTATGGGACTCTTTCTATACTTAGAATTATGACCTTATTGCCTCATTTCTCTTGATAACACCAGTTGTCCTTACCTGAACTTGTGTAAAAATCTGATAAAGCTTTTGTCTTTGATAAAAGAATCTATCATATTTAAAAAGAGAATCTATCATCCTTGCAGCATATAGATATGAATATGTTAAACCCAACAGAGATTAATCAGGATATTAGCCACATTTGTTCTGATCTGACTCTTGAAACAATTCACAATAAGGATTTATACTGATTCCTTTCATGTCTCCACATTTAATCAGATCTTGAACAAGATTATTCAGATCATATCATGTTAAGATGTTTAACCCATCATTCAGTCTTAGTTGGCTCCTCTAGTTTCTTGTTGTTAAAGTTCCAACGTTTATTCGTGGAAAGAAATCTTCATTATTTCTCATTTCTGATTCTTGGAGTGTGAAGACAAACTTCATCTCAAGTCAACCACATGATCGTAACATTGGTTCAGCACCGCAATTACTGGTTCGTAAAACATTTGATAACACATTCATCCTTTCTTGTGGTTTCTGTCTAAATTTCTCAACCAGGGAATTCTTTGCACGATTTTTGAAGCTTTTGTATGATGTCACAATGATACTTCAGTAAAATACAAGTGAGATGATATCAGGGAACATTTGATAAAACATTCATCCTTTGTGGCTCCTGTGGGGATAATGTAATCACATGGTGGACAGAACAGTGATGTCTACTGTCAATATTTCACCATTTTCATTCTTCATACCTTTTTTTCCTCATTGGAATGATTTTTTCTAGAATGATAAGGGTGGTCCAACATGCCCTAGCATTTTGCTAATACAAATTCTACTGATGTGATCGTTCGGAATACCCGGTTGGATCATTTTTGTATGAAATGGGCTTTAACCATGACACAGGCTTAAAATGCCCCAACATTATTTTATGCTGATGTGAGCTTTCAAGATGTCCCAACATTTTAAGTTGTAAGATTCACTCTTAATGTTCATTCATGCTTCTCATGAGATCCAATTTTGATAATGTCCCCTTGTAGGTACACATATGGCTTCCTTGGTGCCAAATCTCGTAATCTTGAATGCCCTCATTCTAATGTTACTAAACAACAATGTTGTTTAAGTAACTTGAGGGATTCTTTTCGTGTTGTCACAAACTTAAGAGATGATCAATCCTTCAGACAGAAATGTTTGAGATATGTGATTCTTCCAAATGAGGTAATTACCTTTTCCTTGACTGTTTGCCCCAAAGGGAATGGTACAAGTTTGGTTCTTCAAATTTTTGATCTTTCGGGTCACCAACTTTCAAGAATATAAAATGTTTTATCATTCTGGTCTTGCTCACTTTTTCAATGAGGCTAGAATCAACTTGACCCAAGATTTTTTTCTCATTTGAGACCATCCTGTTTGAAAATGTTCTTCCTCCTTTCTTATCAAAGAATAAAAGAATTTTGTAAAATATTATCCCTTACAGGTTCACAATATAATCAAATCATAAGCATGAATTCAAAGAATATCAAAAGAATCAACAACTTTTACCATTTCAGAGTTATAGTTCTTTGACAAATATCAAGATTGAGAGGTTAGTTTCAGGTTGGCTTTCCTATTTTCTATGGTTACATCTTAGTGAAGATGTCACTCCTCTCTCACTCTTTGTGAACATTGTCACATGCCTCACTTTCTTGACTTGGTATCTTTAATCGGAAGCGTACAAAATGACATAATATAGCATAACAGTTACTAGACCTTCTAGAATACCTCTATTTCAATTTTCTGAAATCTTTGATTCCTATTTAAAGTAGTGTGTAAACATCAATCTAATAATGAGATTCCTATATGCACATGTGTGAAGTAGACTATAACAGGTATTATTTCACTCTCTTATAACGACTTCTTTTGCCATTTTAGCTAGCTGGATTCAACTTTATTGACATTAGCCTACATTGGGCTAATTGAAACTTATCCATAAAGCCAGGGCTATTAACCAATTGCTCTAGAGGGACATCTTTATTGCATATATGACTCTTAATCTTTAATGAGAATCTGTTATAGTCCATGTGTTTGGTGGAATTCAAAAAATATCATTACCAAATCACAATTTACCAGTAACTGATTTTAGACTATATTTATCAAAGTTTCATCGTCGAACCTCATCAATAGAAAAGTATTCTAATAAGCTTCGCAATGTTACAAATGATGCCCCATGTTATATTCTTCTAAATATCAATACCAAGTCTTTTGTCTAATTCCTTACATTGGAGAAAACTCTCTCATTTATGTGGAAAGGGTATAGTATCGGAGTATATTTCATCTCAGGTAAGGTCAGGGTCCTTTTTTTTCTGGTATTCAATCTTGATACTTTTTTCAAAGATGTATAACTCTACTTGTAAAGAGTTTTTGATCCAATGATGTTTAAAGAACTTCAAGATTGCAAAATTGATTCGATGCTCATAACCTTAAAAGCAACACCCATTTATTTATTACCAAAAAGGCAGAGAAAGGAACAAAAACATGTTCAAACAAGATGCTACAAAATGAAAGGTACAATAGTGATAGATAACAACTTCCACTGTCCCATTATTCTTTGGATGTCAAATGTATAGTCAAACTAGGATCTTTGTCTATATTTGCCCCCTATTTCTTGATCATTTCTTGGGTAGCTTCTGTGAATGAGCTTTTAGATAGACAAATCTCTTCTTTTTCTTGAGCTATCTCTTGGTCGAATCCTATCATCATCTTTCCTGACTGGTAGTTAGGCTCAGTTTGAATTTCAGAACCAATTTTTTTAATGACAATTGTTGTATCCTGGTTCTGGATGTTTCTTGCAGCTGTACTTGAAGTAGCATTCTCTTTTCTCTTTAAATTTCCCACTGCTTTTCCTGATTTTATAAGATCTGATATGGGTGTCTCCAAGGTTGTATCTACCTCATTTCTTCTTAAACATGTAGGCTAGTCTCGAATTACCTTTCCTTTTACTTTTTCATATCTCATTTTTGCATCATCTTTTAGCTTAAGAGAAGTATCGAGAGTCAAATCTGCCATGCATATTTCACTTTCATTGGTTTTTCCTTGTCCTTTATTTGTTTTGACACTATCAACTTCATTGTGGGGGTTAACTCCATGATGTTTGATCAAAATGGATTTATTGTTGCCATCTACTTCTATAAATCCATGAGTTAACAAATCTTGAACTCGTCGTTTGAAGTTGCCATAATTTTCAATGGAGTGTTCTCGGATTCTGGCATGATACTCACAAAAGACTTTTTCATTATACCACCTTGGGTAAGGAGGTACCAAAGACTTAGCCAGACATGGAGCAATAAGTTGGGCTTTGTGTAATTCGGCATATAACTTGCTACATGAAACCGAAGGAAAACAGGGTATAGATTCCCTTGATATGATTGTTTCTTTACTATTGCTTTCTTGAAAATGTTTGCTTTGAATGTCTGACTTTTGATCATCATCTTGAGAGAGATGCCTTGAAAATTTCTCTTTCTCAATCAGCTTTAAATTTCTGAGGAGCTTAGGTTTCCCATTTTCAAAACATAACAACCCTTCTGTCATCAGGTCTTGAACTTTTAATTTCAACATTATGCAATTTTCTATAGAATGACCAAAATCTCCATAATGATAATTGCTTGGATTTTTTTATATTTTTCCAATTTGGATTCAAAAAAGTACTAGAATGAATAGGTGTCACAAGACAACTTTCAAAGAGAAAGGGTAACAACTCTAAATACAAAATTGGAATTGGAAAGAGATGTGCCATCCTTTTTTCTTTCTTACCCTTTTTATCCATTTTCAATAGAACTTGTTCCATGTTTCTCTTTTTTGAACCAACTTCAATGTCCATGTTTTCTGTCATATTTTCCAATCCATAAAGCTTAGCTGGATTTCTACATTCCACAACAGGTTCTCGGTCATTTTTCATCATATCAGTAACGACATCATTGCAATCTAGACTTTTTCCTAAGGTTTTCATCTTTTCCTGCTCAACGGGGTCTTCTAACATCTTCTCCCCATACAATAAAGTAACCATCATACCATCATCTTAGACATATGTTTCCTGGACTCAGCTTGGAACTTTCTTATTTCTTCAAACATTTCTTGTTGGATTTTTACAAGTTGTTCTTGGATTCTTTCAATCTTTCCAACTCGAGCTAATATTCCATTCATTGCTTCCAATCTTTTTTAAGACCTGCCCCTGATTTTCAGAACTCCTGATTCCAAAATCCTTTATAGATTACTCCCATGCTTTAATGATTGATACATATGTTATCATGCTATGCAGAACATGAATCTATATGCGAATGTAAATGTAAATACATGTATGAAAGAGTGTAATTCAAAAGAGACTATCTTAAAACAACTTCCATTGAACACAAAAAGGGCTTTTCAATACATCCAAAAGATCATTACATATAAGGGATTACTTTTCCCCTTAATTTCTCTATTTCCTTAAAAAGCCAAGTTAATTTCCATTTATGCTCCAGAATCATATCATCATCCCGCTTCAGTTCCCTTATAAAACCAACTAAGTCTACCAGCTTGTGGGCCACCTTACTTGCTTGAGCAACAGCTTTCTTCATGTCATAATGTTTTTTTGGAATCTTACCTGCCATTTCCTGAAGTTGTAGACAATATTGCTCATTTTCCTTTATTTGAGAACCTTTATGTTCTAGAAGTTCTTGTACCAGATCTCCATAATCATCCACCATTTTCATCATGTGTGGTTCTGAGCTCTAGTGGATTTTAATTCAGCATTAATCTCACATTGATGGATCAGATATGAAGTTTCCATGTTGCTTATATCCTTCTTCAATAACTGGTTTTCATCTTGACATTTTTTCAAATTGGTAATGGTTGCATTGTATATTTCTTCAGCAATTTGAAAGTCATAGGAGAATTTATTTGCTTGATCATCATGTTTCTTTTTCCAGTAACCAGCATCACTCTTCAGTTTAATGATTTTTGTCATCCATTCTTCAGGGGTATTTCCTAGTCCAACATCTTTGAAGGTTTGACTGACTTTACGAAAATCATTAAGCATGGCTTCGACCTCTATGCTCAATTTCTTGTTTTCGTCTTTCCAAAAATGGGCTTGAGCTTCATAAAAATTCTCTTCCTAGTGACTGCTCCTATTAATGCTCTTACCATAAAATGCTTTTGGCAATCTAACAGGATATTTCTATGCATAACTCTCCATTATTTTAAAAGCTTCCTCGAGATACCCTTCTTTGACGGCTTCATAGTTTACTTGATCATGAAACCCTTTGTCCATAATGAAAACCTTTGATTTTGATAATTACTCTTGAATCAACACACTTGAGTATGTCATGTTTATGCAAATGCAAACATAACGATTAATATATATACGGGAAAATTAGTTAGTAAGAAAAATCATATCCTAACCTCATGCTTTCTAGTTCCATGCTTTGTTTGGAAAAATAACCTAACTGCATGATTTGTAGTTCGCATGCATTTAATCAGAAAATAATAATAAATAAAAGACTCAACATGCTTTCCCTTATGTACTTAATCTTTACAAGACTCAATCGGGTTAGGCTTCACCTAGACTCCAGTTCTAGGTTTGATATATGCTGAGTTTTGGCTCTAAAATAAAAAGGGTCAACAAATTATCCTTTGTTGGTGTCCCCTTAGACTACCAAGCCCTCAATCCTAGTCTATTACAGACTTTTGGATTAAGTTCAATTCGAAGGAACACACTTCCTTATGTCCGTACGGAGGTGAAAAACACACGAGGAACATAAGGTTTGAGCTCAAAGAATGGTCCCCTATCCCATAAGGAGGTGAAAACCACATGAGGGAGTAGCTTCTCATTTACTTAAACAAGATAAGATCGGGGTTTTAGCTCATGTCATGAATGCAGTGCTCAGTATGTGAAGAAAAGCATAAAAAGGATAAAACAATATATAACCTATTATTCTATTCTAATGACCCAAAATTAAATCTGTTTACACATAGAAAAACAAAAGTTAGTAAAATAATAAAAATAATTATAACAAAGGTAAAACAAATTTATTACTTATTGCAAAGATAAATAATTAATAAATTGGTGGTTGGACTCTCATTTTTAAAAAAAAATTCCCCAGCAGAGTCGCCAAGCTGTCGAGATGTTTCTCTGCCCGACGACAGAGAGTGCAAATAGTACACCCCAAACGGTGCAACTAGTCTCGAAAAAGTAAGTGTTTATCCTCCATGAATCAGATAAAACACCAAATTATAAAGTCGCCACCAATCTTTTAATTCAGTGAAATTGGTCACCAAACTATCATATTATTTTAATAAAAATTCCTAAGAATAATATTAAAATAATACGACTCGGGTCTGCTTCCCAAAAAAATGAGTTCGAGGGTCGGTTATGAATGGGGAAGGATTAGCACCCCCATAACGCCCAAAATTGATACCGATATTTATTAATTTAGTGTCTTTGCAATAAATTATAAATTTGTAATTATACTAATTTACAAATAATTACTAAATAATATTTAATATAAAACCTATTATAATCACGTAGATTAAATTATATATTAAAAATACACTAATATTATATTATTAATGCAAAGAATACAAATTTTAGATACTAATATTATAATATAAAAGATTAAAAGATATTAAAATAATATGACTAAATTGTATAATAATTTAATTATAATCTCTACTTCAAAATATTATAAACTATATATACTAATAATATAATTAACCAGATATATTAACGCGAGATTAAAATATAAATAATTAAAAATAATAAGGACTAACTGTTTAATTTTATCCTAAATGTATATTAACATAATATTGACTAAAATATAAATAAACAAAATTAAAATATCAAATTGAAATACAAAGAAACCTATTTTCAGTTACTAAAATTGAAGATTACAAAATGAAAGGGGTCACGAGTATAGTTTTCCTACGCGCTAATTACACTGAAGCCCTTCTCCCAAAATGGCGTTTTGTGGGAGAGGGTATATATGACCCAAATTTGGCCCTTAAGGGCCTTACCCTTCTCATTTATTCAAAACGCTCCTCTCTTCATTTCCCTCACCTGAGGGAATTTGTCCCCGGTCGGCCGCCTTGTTCCGGCGCCAATCGCCGCCGCCGGCACCACTATAGAATTTTACCAAATAAATGCTCTTTTGATCCTATACCCGAATCCAACCTTGCTTTCTCCTAAAAGTCTCTCAAACTTGGTAGATCTAAAAGAATACCTTCGGCATTTCGAATCTCAGCAATCGCGTGGAAGCTCCGGTGGCTGGGTGAGTTCCTTATTCTCTCTTTTCCTTCGTGATTTATTGTTGTGTTTCATTGTCTGTGGTTATCCTCTATCTCTTGTTTGTTGTTTTTTGCTATCTCTTGTGTGTGTGTTGTTGTGGGTTCTTGCTTGCAGGTTCGGTGGCCTTTTATAGGCCACCACAGTACTTCCCTTGGAACGATCACGAGGGTGCCCTTCGGTGAGTCACCGGAGCTATTGTGGTGACTCACCCTATGGTTGCAACGTGTGCGGCTGTTGTTGATCTTCTACAGCCTTCTGGTGAGTTCTAGTGAGGCGGTGGAGGCATGGAACTCTTCGATTGGAGCAGTTTGAGGCGTCATAATGATAACCCTAGGGTTTCTAGGGTTTATGTTAGCTTGATCTAGACCCTTGATCTACGTTGAGATCGAACTGGTGGGATGTGCTAGCGGCTGGAGAAGATGTAAACCCTAGCAGAGTTGGGTTCGCTCGTAGGCCTGTTGAAATTGTTGGGCCTGGATGAGCTTGGGCTTGCATATGAATCGGGCTTGGGTTTGGTTGTAATCGGGCCTGTGATTTGCTTTGTTGTAATTTGGATTGGGCTCATTGTAATCGGACCTGTGTACCTTACTTTGTAATCGGTCCTTCAGGCTTTGTAAATAATAATATTAATAATATAATATTATTATATATGTAATAACGTATAATATATAATTATATATAATAATAATAATAAGACCGGACGAAAATGACTGTCGACACATGTGCAACAAAAGTCACAAGCTTCTATTTTTCCTCGTCTGCTTTAGTTTTCGATCAACCTCTTCAAATAATTTTCTCTGATGTATGGACTTAACTGGTAATTTCCCAAAATAATTTCAAATATTATATTATTTTCTTGATCATTTTATCAAGTACATTTTGTTTTACCCGCTCAACCAAAAATTGGAAGTAAAAGACATCTTCATCAGGTTCAAAACAATTGTTGAAAACCATTTTAATAAAAAAAATCAAAACATTATACTCAGAAAATAGTGGTGAATATATTGCTCTTGCTAATTTTCTTTCTACCAATGGTATAGCTCATTCTACTACCCCACCACACACTCCCAAACATAATGATTTTTTCGAGCAGCGTCATCTCTATATTGTGGAAACAAGTCTCACTTTGCTCTCTCATGGTTCTATTCCATCAACGTTTTGGCCTCATGCTTTTGCCACTACCGTATACTTGATCAACCGTATGCTAATCCCAATCTCCCTATGAAAAAATATTTAAGATTTCTCTTAATTATTCCAAGCCCAAAGTTTTTGGTTGTTTGTGCTATCCTTGGCTTTGCCCACAAACTTGAATCTCGTTTCAAACCATGCATTTTTCATTGTTACTCCCTCACTCAAAGTGCTTATTTTTGTTATGATCCATCCACAACTAAAATCTATGTTTCTAGACATATCAAGTTTGTTGAGTCTACCTTTCTTCTTCAGTCATAAATTACTCAAGATCCTCGTCTAGATTCTACCACTGTATACACATTAATTCGACCACCAATACAAGTTTACATTCCACGGTCTAATATATTACTATCTAAAGTTAGTACCCAACGGCCTCGATATGAAGCTCCTGAAGACACTAGTTTTTTTACATTTGGTTTTTTTATATTTATTATTATTTTTTTTATTATTATTATTTATTATTATTATTACTAATATTATTATTTATTATATATTACAGGCCCAAATTACAACCCAAACAGTAGCCCAATTATGGCCCAACTGAGCAAACCCATCAGAAACCCTAAAACCCAACTAGGGTTTTCTATCCTAGTGCTGCCGCCGCTTTGCTTCTCCACCGTTGGATCTAGCATTGATCCAACAGTTCAGATAGTCCCAGCAGAAACCCTAGGGTTATGATACCCTAGGGCCACATGGCCGTCGTTCGTCAGTCAGCCGACACCTTCAATGCCAGGTGACCCAACCAGCAGCTGCCGACGCCTTGCTACCTTGACACCACCTCACCAGAATACTCCAGAAGCATCCCGAGGTCATACACGTCGCTGCTCTGGAGGTGAGTCACCACTGGAAGTTCGGTGACTCACCAAAGCTTCCTCTATTGACTGGTCCGACGAGAGCCTCTTCGAGACTATATGACCATACCTGCAAAAAGAGAAAAAAAAAAGAGGGGACGAACGACAAAGATACCCAGCAAGACACAACACAGTAACTACGAGAGCAACCATATCTAAAGAAAATGAAAGATAGAAGGAGAGAAACGGAGAAGGAACTCACCATCGAAGAGCTGCCGAACCACCGTGGAACCACCGTGAAATCAAAAGTTCGGAGGTAAAAAAATTAGATCTACAGGAACCTAAGGGTTTTTAGGGAAAACAAAGACTGGAATCGGTCTTAGGGCGTTTAGATCTATATTTTAGGTAAATTTGGGAATTTCCGGCCACCAGAGGCGGTGACCGGCGGTGGAACTTGCGGCAGCGTGTGGCTGTCAACGGTTGTCGGAATTCCCACAGACGAGGGAATTTAAGAGAGAGGGGAGAGCGTTTTTCATTCTCTCTCAGTTAGAGAGAGAATGATAAGAGAGCAAATGAGAGAGCTGGCCCGAAGGGCCAGCCGTTTCGGGCTTAAATAGCCCTCCCTGAATGATGCCGTTTTGGGGAGGACTATTTGTGTAATTTTTAAACGTTAAACCCTGTCCGTAGTCCCTCTGTTTTATATGTTTTACATTTTAGTCACTGAATCAAATTTATGATCCTTTTAATTTGGTCTCTAAATTTTATTTATTTATATTTTAGCCCTTAACCGTAATTATAAATATTTTAGATAAAATACAAAATTAGTCCTTTAATTTTAATAATTAATATTTTTAATCCCGAGTACATATTTTTAATTTATTTTAATCTGATATAAAAATTTTATATAATTTTAGTTTAGTCACTAAATTAATAAATAAAGAGAATAGCATGTTTAGTCACTCAAATTTTAAATACTTAATTATGAATTAGGTATTTAATTCTATTAAGTTACAATTTAGTCACTAATTTCAATTTTTATTTATTTTAAATATATAGTTTTAATTTTGTTCATTGTTTAGTTATATGTTAATTTTATATGTTTACTTTTTATTATTACTATTATTATTATTATTATTATTATTATTATTATTGAACCATAAATATATATATTTATCTAATAAATAATATGTATTTTATTAAAATCTTAGTTAACTATTCTTAACTTATTTTAATATTTATTTATTTTCCAATATTAAGAAAGGGTAGTCTTAAAATAAGTGGATGTCCATTTTCTGATATTTTAAATAAATAAAAATTGAAATTTTATAAATTATATATTAATTGTTTTAATTATTTATTAATATCAAAGAAAAGAGCTGTCTTAAGGCACCTAGAAGTCCTTTTCTGATATTTCTAAATAAATAAATATTTTATTTATAAATATATATAAATTAATATATATTTTTCATAATTATAATCTTAAAATAATAGGATTATAAATTAAATATATTTTGAATTTTTAATTTCTAATAATAGAGACAATTTATAATTAATAAAGTACCAATTTTGGGCGTTGTAGGGGTGTTAATCCTTCCCTATACGTAACCGACCACGAATCCCTTTTTATTAATAAAAAGAATGAATTTTTGGTTAAACGCAGATCAGTTTATCTTTTAACTGATGTTTTCTTAAAAACTCTTTTAAAAGATGATTTTTAGGTATTCGACCTACTTGACCCAAAAGGACGATGGCGACTCCCAAATTATGTTAAAAACCATTTATTCACATTACTTTTCCCGCCAAGTAAAAAAATTCGTGCCCGGACGAAAACCGGTTACGACAGCTTGGCGACTCCGCTGGGGACCGTCAAACTTTAAAATTAATTATAAATTGTCTCTATTAATTAGAAATTAAAAATTCATTTATTTAATTTTTAATTATTTTCTTTCAAATTTTTATTACTTATTATTTTTATATTATTTATTAATATTTTTTTAGGTATTAATTATTTTATTTATCTGTTAGAGGTTTGAACATTTCTCCTCACACACAACACTTGCATTGCATAACATAAAGCTTTATAATTGAGTTTGTCCCTTTTAAGTGGGAGTGAAAGCGACGTCTTCGTGAGAATTTATTCTCCGTGTCAGACCTAGCAAGTAACTTTTGGGATTCATATGCTCTATGTCTTCGTGAGAATTTATTCTCCGTGTCAGACATAGAGAAGTGTATTCCCTCGAATTGAACTCGATCCACTTTAGTCCGTGATGGACTAGGATAGAGGGTTAGCAGCCCAAGGGGGCACTAACAAGGACAATTCGGATACCTTTACTCCTAGAACTGAAACCTTGCATATAATAAACCCTAGAAAGTCTCCCGATTTGAAACCATGCTGAAATTTTGTCAGTGGGTATACACAAAGGAGAAATAAGCTCTAGCTTTTAATTTATTTAATTTATTATTTTCCTCTCTGAATAAATGCATGTGAACTAGAAATCATGCAGTTAGGTTAATTTTTCCAAACAAAGCATGGAATTAGAAAGCATGAGGTTAAGATTTATACCTTGATAGATAGACTTTTCTTTCCATTAATTGGTACTAACCAATTTCTTTTTTCACTTCTCATTTTTTCATTATTTATTAATATCAAAGAAAAGAGCTGTCTTAAGGCACCTAGAAGTCCTTTTCTGATATTTCTAAATAAATAAATATTTTATTTATAAATATATATAAATTAATATATATTTTTCATAATTATAATCTTAAAATAATAGGATTATAAATTAAATATATTTTGAATTTTTAATTTCTAATAATAGAGACAATTTATAATTAATAAAGTACCAATTTTGGGCTTTGTAGGGGTGTTAATCCTTCCCTATACGTAACCGACCACGAATCCCTTTTTATTAATAAAAAGAATGAATTTTTGGTTAAACGCAGATCAGTTTATCTTTTAACTGATGTTTTCTTAAAAACTCTTTTAAAAGATGATTTTTAGGTATTCGACCTACTTGACCCAAAAGGACGATGGCGACTCCCAAATTATGTTAAAAACCATTTATTCACATTACTTTTCCTGCCAAGTAAAAAAATTCGTGCCCGGACGAAAACCGGTTACGACAGCTTGGCGACTCCGCTGGGGACCGTCAAACTTTAAAATTAATTATAAATTGTCTCTATTAATTAGAAATTAAAAATTCATTTATTTAATTTTTAATTATTTTCTTTCAAATTTTTATTACTTATTATTTTTATATTATTTTATTAATATTTTTTTCAGGTATTAATTATTTTATTTATCTGTTAGAGGTTTGAACATTTCTCCTCACACACAACACTTGCATTGCATAACATAAAGCTTTATAATTGAGTTTGTCCCTTTTAAGTGGGAGTGAAAGCGACGTCTTCGTGAGAATTTATTCTCCGTGTCAGACCTAGCAAGTAACTTTTGGGATTCATATGCTCTATGTCTTCGTGAGAATTTATTCTCCGTGTCAGACATAGAGAAGTGTATTCCCTCGAATTGAACTCGATCCACTTTAGTCCGTGATGGACTAGGATAGAGGGTTAGCAGCCCAAGGGGGCACTAACAAGGACAATTCAGATACCTTTACTCCTAGAACTGAAACCTTGCATATAATAAACCCTAGAAACTCTCCCGATTTGAAACCATGCTGAAATTTTGTCAGTGGGTATACACAAAGGAGAAATAAGCTCTAGCTTTTAATTTATTTAATTTATTATTTTCCTCTCTGAATAAATGCATGTGAACTAGAAATCATGCAGTTAGGTTAATTTTTCCAAACAAAGCATGGAATTAGAAAGCATGAGGTTAAGATTTATACCTTGATAGATAGACTTTTCTTTCCATTAATTGGTACTAACCAATTTCTTTTTTCACTTCTCATTTTTTCATTATTTATTAATATCAAAGAAAAGAGCTGTCTTAAGGCACCTAGAAGTCCTTTTCTAATATTTCTAAATAAATAAATATTTTATTTATAAATATATATAAATTAATATATATTTTTCATAATTATAATCTTAAAATAATAGGATTATAAATTAAATATATTTTGAATTTTTAATTTCTAATAATAGAGACAATTTATAATTAATAAAGTACCAATTTTGGGCTTTGTAGGGGTGTTAATCCTTCCCTATACGTAACCGACCACGAATCCCTTTTTATTAATAAAAAGAATGAATTTTTGGTTAAACGCAGATCAGTTTATCTTTTAACTGATGTTTTCTTAAAAACTCTTTTAAAAGATGATTTTTAGGTATTCGACCTACCTGACCCAAAAGAACGATGGCGACTCCCAAATTATGTTAAAAACCATTTATTCACATTACTTTTCCCGCCAAGTAAAAAAATTCGTGCCCGGACGAAAACCGGTTACGACAGCTTGGCGACTCCGCTGGGGACCGTCAAACTTTAAAATTAATTATAAATTGTCTCTATTAATTAGAAATTAAAAATTCATTTATTTAATTTTTAATTATTTTCTTTCAAATTTTTATTACTTATTATTTTTATATTATTTTATTAATATTTTTTTCAGGTATTAATTATTTTATTTATCTGTTAGAGGTTTGAACATTTCTCCTCACACACAACACTTGCATTGTATAACATAAAGCTTTATAATTGAGTTTGTCCCTTTTAAGTGGGAGTGAAAGCGACGTCTTCGTGAGAATTTATTCTCCGTGTCAGACATAGAGAAGTGTATTCCCTCGAATTGAACTCGATCCACTTTAGTCTGTGATGGACTAGGATAGAGGGTTAGTATCCCAAGGGGGCACTAACAAGGACAATTCGGATACCTTTACTCCTAGAACTGAAACCTTGCATATAATAAACCCTAGAAACTCTCCCGATTTGAAACCATGCTGAAATTTTGTCAGTGGGTATACACAAAGGAGAAATAAGCTCTAGCTTTTAATTTATTTAATTTATTATTTTCCTCTCTGAATAAATGCATGTGAACTAGAAATCATGCAGTTAGGTTAATTTTTCCAAACAAAGCATGGAATTAGAAAGCATGAGGTTAAGATTTATACCTTGATAGATAGACTTTTCTTTCCATTAATTGGTACTAACCAATTTATTTTTTCACTTCTCATTTTTTCATACATATTGTTTGCTCTAAACTTGTTTATATTGATTTCTTTTGTTTGCATTGCATGATCATGGCATAACTAAAAGGTGTTTATTGGAAAGATTGTTCATCATATTGGAAAGAAATCGTAAATGGACAAAAAGTTTTATGATCAAACAAAATATGATGCGGCCAAGGAAAGACATCCTGAGGAAACTTTGAGGATAGAAGCAAGAAATGCACACAGAGAACCGGTTATATTAATACCAAAAGTACTCCACAAAGATTCTGCCAGATTGATACCAAAACCAGTGTATGGTAAGAGCATCATTCAGGGCATTCAGAGTGGAGGAGGTTTTTATGAAACTCAAGCATGTTATTTGAAGGACTTGAACGACCAAAACAAGAAATTGAGCACAGAAATGAAAACTATGCATGAAGATTTTCAGAAAATCAGTCAAGCCTTTCAAAATACTGGCCTAGGAAGTACCCCAGAAGAGTGGATCACAGGGGTCACCAAGCTGAAAAAGAACTGCAACATATATGAAGATCTTGTTCAAGAACTTCTTAAACAGAAAGGATCTCTTACAAGGGAAAATGAGCAACTTCGAGAAGTGACACAGAAGATGAAAGAGAATGTCATGGAAGAAGCTGCAGTCCAGACAAGCAATATGGCTCATAAGCTGATAAACTAACTTGGTTTTAGAGAAGAAAATAAGAAAGTTATTCCCTATATGTAAAGTTTTGTTGAAGTTAGGACTGAAAGTTGTCCCCTATATGTAAAATTTTGTTTTAATGCACGGAGACTTTTGTGTTCAATGAAATCTGTTCTAAGATGATCACTCTTGAGTAACACCTTTTCATATATGCATTTTCATTTTGCATCTTTGCATTTTTCATTTTGCATTCATACTTTTATGTTTGCCTTTGAATTGCACATTTTGCATTCTTATTTTTCCATTTATGCATTTTTTCACATTTTTTATTTAAGTACTGTTATGTACTTTAATTATAAAAACATGTAAATAATTCATGAAAGGTTTTGTAACAGTAAAAACCAAGACCATTCATTTATATTACTATCATCATGAAAACAATAGAGCAATCTTATAAGGGACTACAAGACCAGTGGCCAGAACAATTGATAGGGTTACCTCGGGATACAAGGAAAGAAGCGTCAGATTTAGTACCAGATGGATCAGATCAAATTATTCAGGGAATGGAATCTGATAAAGAAGAGATGACTGCTAAAATGAAATCGTGCTATCAGATTGAAGAGTCGAGAAAGATAACATACCCTGGGGCATCCCACTCAAACCCAAAGAATAGCCTCATTAATTATTCACAATATGAGGAGAGAGTCAAGAGGACAGAGAAAGCAATCAGAAACATGAAAGATGTTAGTGCCCACCACAAAGAATTAGAAGCAAGAGAGCTCAGCTTGGTTCCAGATTTGATTATTCCCCATGAATTCAAAATGCATGATTTTGAGAAATATGATGGCACCAGTTGTCCCTTAATCCATTTGAGAATGTTTTGCAAAAAAATGGAAGGATATTTGAGTTTTGATGATCTATTAATTTACTCTTTCCATGATAGTCTTGTTGGCCCAACAGTAGTCTGGTACAATCAGTTGACCCAAGAACAGATCAAGAGATGGGTAGATCTAGCTGATGCATTAATTGAGAATGTAATCAGTGAAGAAAACTCAAAAGTCACATCCAAGAGCCCGACTGATCAGAAAACAAAAGCTGATGATGTGAATGTATGTCGCATCCAGAATCCCCGCAACTGCAAAAGAAAAAGAGCAAATAACTGTTCGGATCGACCAAAGAAAGTCATGCGATCAAGAAAAACTTTGGAAGTGTTCCAAACTTCCATTTCAGACTTGTATCCTCATTTGGTTAAAGGTCAATACATCACACCAAGACCAACTAAAGTGACATCAAACCCTTCTGCTCATAGCTATGATCAAGATAGTGTTTGTAATTTCCACTTGGGGGTAAAGGGGCATTCTACAGGCAATTATAGGCCACTGTTAAAAGAAATTGAGATGCTTGTTGACAAAGGGGTTTTGACATAAGAAATGATCAAGAAATGGGGGGGCGAATGAAGAAAAGAACCCTGATCCTATTACATACCCAACATTATAGGAATAATGAGGCATGATAAAATAAATAAGTGGAAGTGTTATCTACCACTGTAGTACCTTTCTACTTTCAGCATCTTGTTTGAACATGTTTTTTGTTCCTTTCTCCGCCTTTTGTACAATAAATAAATATGTGTTTCTTTTATGGTTATGAGCAAGGAATCAAGTTTTAATCTTGAGATTATTGAGTGTCGAGTAGATTAAATATTCTTTTAATTTTTCAAAGAGTTATAGATCTATTGGCAAGTGGTAAAATTATATCTTCCATATCTCATCCAATACCAATTACTCGACCCTTACCAAAGCCAAATCCTGACACTACAAAGACTCTGAAGAAGTGTCTCTACATGTTTTTGAGATATCAACTCTAGATGTTTACCTTATCGGATAGAGTTGATTGATGATATTACCTTCCACCATATACATGACTTTAAAAGTCACACATTTATCCTTCCAAACACAAAACCATCATAAACCAAAAGACCTCAAAAGAACCAAACTTTCAATTATCCGTGAATTTTACTTCAAGAAGAGACGAGATGAGGTATCATGGACCAACTTATTGATGATAATTTCGAGTGATTAGGACATACTCAAAAAAATGATTGATTGAAATAAATATGTCATGCATTAATTACATTTTTCATGTAAGTAAAGTTAATCTTGAATATTCATTCCCCTGGAGATACCTCTTTTACAAAGATTTCTATGTATGAGATGACTAACTTCGCGCATCAGATCAAGCATGCCAACTCAGTGTCATATCACCCAAAGATGAATGGGGCATTTGCAAGAGCAAATAAGAACCTTAAGAGAATCATTACAAAGACCACTGAAGCTTACAAAGATTGGCAAGATAAGCTACCTTTTGCCTTATATGCATATTGAATTACTGTGCGAACATTTACTGGGGCAACACCTTATTGTTCAGTCTTACCATTTTGAGATACCATTACTTTGTATCTTAAAGGAGCTAAAATTAGAGGAGGCTGAAGGGATCTAAGCTTGTCAGATACATTAGAAACGGATGATGAAAGATCACATCCGAGAGAGTTCCAAGAGGGTGATCTAGTGTTTAAAAAGATCTTGCATATACATAAAGATTTCCGTGGGAAATAAATGCCTAATTGGGAAGGGCCATACATTGTAAAGAAGGCCTTTTTTCGGAGAAGCATTAATCTTGGCAAAACTGGATGAGAAAGTTCTGAGAAACCAAATAAACTTAGATTCTGTCAGGAAATATTATACTTGAAGAAGAAAAAGGACAAAAAGGAAAAAGAGGTGTTCAAAGCAATTGAAGTCTTATACTCATCCAACAAAGAAAAAAAGAAAAATCCAGCAAAGAAAGAAGAAAAAAAGAAAAAAAAAAAAAAAAAAAAAAGAAAAAAAAAGAAAAAAAGAAAAAAGAAAAAAGGGAGAAATAGAATCAAGATGGGTGACTCCAGGGAGCCTCAAGTTACAAGGTTGATCAAGTACAAACAAAAAGAGCAAGAAATGCTGAAGATATGAGAAAATCGAAATGAACCCAAAATTCGGCAGTCTAGAGGGATCCAGATGATGGAAAAATCCCCAACAAAGCATATCCAAGTCAAGCAAAGCAAGAGTGAAGGCATCTAAAAATAATATCTTCAGATTTCATTCCGCCTCTCAAGATTGATTTTTATTTGCAAAAATTGGTTTTTAAAATTTTTAATGCATGATATAAAAAAATGATAAAAGGAGGGTTCAAGATATAAATTTTTAAATATCATCTTGAAACCAAAAGAGGATTCGTGTTGAAAACCTGAAAAGGCGGCTCGAATATTGAATGGTGCAACAATGATATAAGAGACGATCTTAAGCTCTTAATGAAGCACCACACATCTCAAAGATTCTTAGATTCTGGAAACGAGAAGCATCTCTACAAGATGAGCATAACAACCATTTCTTCAAGTTAGTAGAAGCCCGAAGCGATATACTGAACCAACTTGAAAGAACCTACTTTACCAAAATCAACCTACACCTCAAATCAGTCAATAATTTTGACACTTGCCATAGGACTATGATTTTTGAATGATTTAAAAGTGCAGTTGATTTATTTGATATTCATTAAACTCATTGATTATGATTCGATTATATTGTGAACCTGAAAGGGGTAATACTTTGCAAAATTCTTTCATTCTTCAATAAAGAAAGGAGAAAAAATATTTTCAAACAGGACAGTCTCAAATGAGGAAGGTCCTTAAAGCAATTGTTGCTTATTCTACCTCTGTTGTAGAAAAAGAATGAACGAGGCCAGAAGAATGAAGCACTTCACATTTTTGAAGGCAAGTGGTCCAAGAAGCCAGAAAGTCTGGGGAATTGAACTTGTAACACTCCCCTATGACATTATTAGCAGCTCATCAAGAAAGATTATCATTTATCTCATGCTGAGGGCGATAAACATCACCAGACAGATTATTTTCCCCAACCATCAATTCATGTTCTCTAGAAGATTACATCATAGAACATGGACAAGTCACTACCTGCACTCTGGTGTTAGCTCAAGTCTTGATACATCATTGCTACTTCTTCTATGTCAATCACTTTTTTTGTCAAAATGATATCCATTATATCCTTCAGAAGATTGTTGAATTTAAATTTGAGGACTTATGGCACAAAATAAGACGTTGGAACAAATTCTACATTTGTATGCCGTACAGGATTCCGAAAGTCGAGATAACCAGTTTTGCCATCAATTAAACCTTTCCATGGTTAGGGAAGAGTGGGATATGGCAGTGTGTATTTTGGAGCAGCAGAAGAGACAGTCACTGTGGCAGTCATTGCAAGAAAATGCACCAACAAAAATCTCCTATTTCATCCTGATGATGTTTATTTCTTCCAGTAAGGTTGCTACACGGGATGCAACCAACAACAAGGTCAAATCCGCCAAATCTACTCATCAATTGCTCCAACCGAACATCATTCATTTCTTGCACATTTGTTTTCAAAGACATGCCAAGACAGTAGAAGGCGACCTTTGCATCACTGATCCCAAAAAAAAGACAGGACATTGATACCACCATGGAACATGTCTCTATACAGATCCTCGTGTATAGTTTTTAGGGAAAACTAGATGCATTTCTACCTCATCAGGTTCAAGTGGAACAACTTTATTCCTTCCAACCCATACCATATTCCATTTTCAGCACTCATCAAGAACATACTTCTGGACACTCGAAGGTGGCTCATTGTCATAAGCTCCAAGAGCCTTACAGATCCTTTCTGTCAATTTGACACTTCCTGTACATGTTTATAAACAGTTCAACTTTGTTCTTGGATCCCAGGAAGGTCATCAATTTTTTTGTCAATGGAAAAATATCATGTATAGTGCGTGGAGAAAACAAAATAAGAGGAAATCTATTCTCAATTGGCAGATTATTAATATAGCCCCTTTTCAGTGTAGTAGCATGAAAATGCTTCGAATCTACAAATTATGGCTCTACATCGAATAAGTAATGTGATATTCCAGTCCAAACATTAACTGGAGCAAGATGAATGTTCTCATAGTAGAAATAAGGAGCCCCAATAGCATCTTCTGGAAGTGTTCTTTGAGTTATCTGATTTGGTTTGGTATGAACCCTAAAAACCAATCATTGGATTTGCAAGATGAATGTTGTCATAGTAGAAATAAAGAGCCCCAATAGCATCTTCTGGAAGTGTTCTTTGAGTTATCTGATTTGGTTTGGTATGAACCCCAAAAACCAATCATTGGATTTGAAAGATGAATTTGCTCATAGTAGAAATAAGGAGCCCCAATAGCATCTTCTAGAAGTGTTCTTTGAGTTATCTGATTTGGTTTGGTATGAACCCCAAAAACCAATCATTGGAGTTGAAAGATGAATTTGCTCATAGTAGAATAAGGAGCCCCAATAGCATCTTCTGGAAGTGTTCTTTGAGTTATCTGATCTGGTTCGGTAGGAACCCCAGAACCAATCATTGGAATTGAAAGAAGAACTGCATGATCGTCTTCATTAAGAAGCTTCTTTTCAAGCTTCCTTTGCTTCTTCCTTTTCCACAAATCATTACCCGAGTTTCACCTTTTGCTTATAATTGGGGTAATTACATAATGAATTCCTATCTTCTACTGAAAGAAGTGCATCAGTAGCCTTAGCCATTTGAGCAGCACATATAAAATCTGTCAACTCTGTAATTGATGAATTCGGACCACATCTCTCCATGGCTATTGAAGCCTCAACCTCTGAATATCCTATTTTTGTCAAGTATAACAGTTTACTCTCCTCATCAGAATCAGAATTCAGGATTTCCTCGATATCAGAAGAACTATCAATATCTGTGAAATCATCCTGAAAGATCGCTTCATAATCAGATGAGTTGTTATAAGAATCAACATGTTGCATGGGTGTGGATTTTTGATGAGTCTGTATCATTGTATATGTAGTCTTGTTATTGTATCAGATTACTGTTCGCATAAATTGGTTTCTCTCCCACAGAAAAGTATATTTCAGAGATAACCTTCACTGAAAGATGATAAGCCACTGTGTCAGCCTGGAACAGATTACCAAACTATTTATATTGCTCTGTCTGACTAAATCCCTCCAGATACAGAAAATGGTCACCTCATTCAGAAGACACATATCTCAGACGTTTTTGTCAGAATGATTGAGTATTTCTTATGTTTGTAACAATATAAAGAGAATTTATCCAGTTACTTGACAATACTACTATTTAGTGACACCAGAATTAGAGTATTCAAGATAAATAGATTTGGGGCACGAATAAAGCCACAAGTACCTACAATAGTTCATTGTCAAAATTGGACCTCGTGGGGATCATGACATGCATTGAGAGTTGAATCAGAAGCAGATATTGGGGCAGACTGAAAGCCCATTTCAATTAGAATCAGAAATATTGATGTATTCTGAACATTTATATCAGCAAAATGTTGGGACATGCTGAAAACCATTTCAATCAGAATGAAGAATATTGAGGTATTTTTTGTATTAGCCAATATTGGGGCATGTTGAAAGCCCATATTATCCTATGTCAATATCATTGACTCGAACAAATATTTCCAATGAGACATAAAGATATGAAGAATGAAAATGGTGAAACAATGACAGTGAAGTTGACTATACATAATTGCTTCGTTCATCAAACAGTTGCATTAGGGTCCTGTTGTTGAACAAATATTTATTCAGCAAGTATGGTTTCAAATACCCAATCTTCTTAAACCATGTGTCACATGACAGTGTGTTCTTTGTTAAGCTACATCATGGTTGCATGAATAAAGATGGTCCCTTTGTAGACCATTCGATCCAAGGATCAGTTCCTCGAGACCTCGAAATCTAAATTTGGCCTTTTGTGTGTCGGTGATAATTGAAAATATTTCTTTGAGATTCCTGTCAGTTAGTTTCAACCATACTGTTGAGGTTACGAAGCTGTTTTTCACATCAGTTTTGTTTACTTGATGACATTGAAGAGAGAAGCTCATGTATATTGCTCTTTCCCGATTGTTACTGGGGTTATCATTGTCAGCTAGACTGAACCGAGTTTTCATCTATTTGGTTTATCATGTGCGTTTCATCCCCAGCATCAAGAATTCTACGGATATCTTTCCATACATGGCTCTTATAGTGGGTGTGTTTCTAATTCCTACAACGCTCATTACAGAAGAAAACGTGATCAGTATTATATTTGCCTTTTCCCAAGATGAAAACGTGGTCAGTTGGTATCTCCTATTCAATTCGACACTAGTACATTTTGTGAATTTGACCAACTTTTTGGTCATACTAACATCACACTTGAATCTCCACTGAGTTTTGCTCTCAAATGGTCTTGTGACATCATTCAAAAGCTTTGAACACTAGGCAAAGAGCTTCAATGATTAAGAAATCTCGACAGAAGCCACAGAAAAGGATGAATGTGTTGTCAAACGCTTTACGAACGTCTGAGCAGAAACCACAAGAAAGGATGAATGTGTTGTCAAATGTTTTACGAACATCTGAGCAGAAGCCATAAAAAAAGATGAATGTGTTGTCAAGTGTTTTACATCTCGACAGAAACCACAGGAAAAGATGAATGTATTGTCAAATGTTTTACGAACCAGTGATTATGGTGCTGAACCAATGTTGCAATCATATGGTTTCCATTTATTCATCCAAGATGAAGTTTGTCTTCTTCAACTTCAAGATTAGAAATGAGATATAATGAAGATTTCTTTACACAGAAGGAGAGCTGAAATTTTAACAACAAGAAACTAGTGGAGCCAAATATGATTGAACAACATGTTGTTGTTAAGCATCTCGATATGATATGGTCCAAGTTGCCTTATTCAAGATTTGATTAGATGTGGGGACATGAAAGGAATTGAGATAAATTCTCCTTATGATGTGTTTCAAGAGTCAAATCAGAACAGACTCTACTCTCCTAATTAATCCCTGCTGAGTCAGGCATATCTACATCTACACTCTTCAAAGATGATAGATTCCCTTTTTAAAGATGACAGATTCTCTTTTCAAAGATGAAAGCTTTATCGGATTTCTACATAAGTCCATACAAAGAAAGTTGATGTTACCAAAGACAAAATGGGGCATCAAGGTCATAGTTCTGACTACGACAAGAGTTCCATAAATGAAACAATTCTTCTGAGACTTTCATGAAGCAAAAAAGACATAAAGATACAAGTTGATCAGATGGTTCTTCAGAAATGCAAGCTTGATAGCATAAGTTGCTACACTGATATCCAGAGGTGACCCTGGCAATAAATGATGAAGTGGAGGAAAACCGAGTTCACCATTTTGAAGTCAAACGAAGATTGCATCAACATTCATGCATCATATTTAGACATTTGCAAAATAGGAGCATTTTCATTCATTTTATCCATGTTGAATATTTGACAGGAATTTCAAAGATTTTAGCAAAGATTCAAATACATCATTTGATGGATCAGCTTTTCCAGAAAAAGTTCATAATGAGAAGAACTCATCTGAAGAAGGAAGAAGAAGTTCATAATGAGAAGAATTTGTTCAACCTTTTATTTGAATTCATCATTCGATAGATCAAATTTTCCAGAAGTTCATAATGAGAAGAACTTATTTGAAGAGGAAGAAGAAATTCATAATGAGAAGAATTTGTTCAACCTTTTGCATAATTCTATCACAGAAGGAGATAAATCAGCATCAGCTTTTCCAGAGAAAGTTCATAATGAGAAGAACTCATCTGAAGAAGGAAGAAGAAGTTCATAATAAGAAGAACTTGTTCAACCTTTTACTCAAATCCATCACTTGATGGATCAGCTTTTCCAGAAAAAGTCCATAATGAGAAGAACTCATCTGAAGAAGGAAAAAGAAGTTTATAATGAGAAGAGTTTGTTCAACCTTTTGCTCAAATCCATCACTTGATGGATCAGCTTTTCCAGAAAAAGTTCATAATGAGAAGAACTCATCTGAA
Source organism: Hibiscus syriacus (assembly GCF_006381635.1). Classification (NCBI taxonomy): domain Eukaryota; kingdom Viridiplantae; phylum Streptophyta; class Magnoliopsida; order Malvales; family Malvaceae; genus Hibiscus; species Hibiscus syriacus. The sequence continues at coordinate 1,674,523 of NW_024063086.1, read as the reverse complement.
GAAGGAAGAAGAAGTTCATAATGAGAAGAGTTTGTTCAACCTTTTGCTCAAATACATCACTTGATGGATCAGCATTTCCAAAGGAAGTTCATAATGAGAAGAATTTGTTCGACTTTAGTTGGATCGATGGATCAGCATTGCCAGAAGGAGATGGATCAACATCAATATTTCCAGAAGTGTTCATAATGAGAAGAACTCATCTGAAGAAGGAGAAGAAGTTCCTAATGAGAAGAATTTGTTCAACCTTGCCTTAATTCATCACATATGAAGTTGAATCAACGACATCTCTTTTGCAGATCAACATTTCCAGAAGGTGTTCATAATGAGAAGAACCCATCTGAAAAGGAAGAAGGAGTTCATAATGAGAAGAACTTGCTTAACCTTTTGCTAGATTTTATCACAGAATGAGATTGAAAATCATCCCCAGTGGTAAAGTTCATAATAAGAAGAACTAATCACAAAGAAGATTTTATTCAACATTACCATCATAATCAAATGAAGTCAAATGAAAAAAACTTATTGTCTTTTCGTCTTTGCCCTATTCTTGTTAATACAAGAATGAGCAAAGAGGGGCAGCTGAAGACACTAGTTTTTTTTACATTTGGTTTTTTTTATATTTATTATTATTTTATTTATTATTATTATTTATTTATTATTATTATTATTATTATTATTTATTATATATTACAGGCCCAAATTACAACTCAAACAGTAGCCCAATTATGGCCCAACTGAGCAAACCCATCAGAAACCCTAAAACCCAACTAGGTTTTCTATCCTAGTGCTGCCGCCGCTTTGCTTCTCCACCGTTGGATCTAGCATTGATCCAACGGTTCAGATGGTCCCAGCAGAAACCCTAGGGTTATGATACCCTAGGGCCACATGGTCGCCGTTCGTCAGCCAGCTGACACCTTCAATGCCAGGTGACCCAACTAGTAGCTACCGACGCCTTGCTACCTTGACACCACCTCACCAGAATGCTCCAGAAGCATCCCGAGGTCATACACGTCGCTGCTCTAGAGGTGAGTCACCACTGGAAGTTCGGTGACTCACCAAAGCTTCCTCTATTGACTGGTCCGACGAGAGCCTCTTCGAGACTATATGACCACACCTGCAAAAAGAAAAAAAAAAGAGAGGGTACGAACGACAAAGATACCCAGCAAGACACAACACAGTAACGACGAGAGCAACCATATCTAAAGAAAACGAAAGACAGAAGGAGAGAAACGGAGAAGGAACTCACCATCGAAGAGCTGCCGAACCACCGTGGAACCACCGTGAAATCAAAAGTTCGGAGGTAAAAAAATTAGATCTACAGGAACCTAAGGGTTTTTAGGGAAAACAAAGACCGGAATCGGTCTTAGGGCGTTTAGATCTATATTTTAGGTAAATTTGGGAATTTCCGGCCACCGGAGGCGGTGGCCGACGGCGGAACTTGCGGCAGCGTGTGGCTGTCGACGGTTGTCGGAATTCCCACAGACGAGGGAATTTAAGAGAGAGGGGAGAGCGTTTTTCATTCTCTCTCAGTTAGAGAGAGAATGATAAGAGAGCAAATGAGAGAGCTGGCCTGAAGGGCCAGCCGTTTCGGGCTTAAATAGCCCTCCCCGAACGACGTCGTTTTGGGGAGGACTATTTGTGTAATTTTTAAACGTTAAACCCTGTCCGTAGTCCCTCTGTTTTATATGTTTTACATTTTAGTCACTGAATCAAATTTATGATCCTTTTAATTTGGTCTCTAAATTTTATTTATTTCTATTTTAGCCCTTAACCGTAATTATAAATATTTTAGATAAAATATGTAATTAGTCCTTTAATTTTAATAATTAATATTTTAATCCCGAGTACATATTTTTAATTTATTTTAATCTGATATTCAAATTTTATATAATTTTAGTTTAGTCACTAAATTAATAAATAAAGAGAATAGCATGTTTAGTCACTCAAATTTTAAATAATTAATTATGAATTAGGTATTTAATTCTATTAAGTTACAATTTAGTCACTAATTTCAATTTTTATTTATTTTAAATATATAGTTTTAATTTTGTTCATTGTTTAGTTATATGTTAATTTTATATGTTTACTTTTTATTATTACTATTATTATTATTATTATTATTATTATTATTATTATTATTATTATTTAACCATAAATATATATATTTATCTAATAAATAATATGTATTTTATTAAAATCTTAGTTAATTATTCTTAACTTATTTTAATCTTATTTTAATATTTATTTATTTTCCAATATTAAGAAAGGATAGTCTTAAAATAACTGGATGTCCATTTTCTGATATTTTAAATAAATAAAAATTGAAATTTTATAAATTATATATTAATTGTTTTAATTATTTATTAATATCAAAGAAAAGAACTGTCTTAAGGCACCTAGAAGTCCTTTTCTGATATTTCTAAATAAATAAATATTTTATTTATAAATATATATAAATTAATATATATTTTTCATAATTATAATCTTAAAATAATAGGATTATAAATTAAATATATTTTGAATTTTTAATTTCTAATAATAGAGATAATTTATAATTAATAAAGTACCAATTTTGGGCGTTGTAGGGGTGCTAATCCTTCCCTAAACGTAACCGACCACGAATCCCTTTTTATTAATAAAAATAATGAATTTTTGGTTAAACGCAGATCAGTTTATCTTTTAACTGATGTTTTCTTAAAAACTCTTTTAAAAGATGATTTTTAGGTATTCGACCTACCTGACCCAAAAGGTTGATGGCGACTCCCAAATTATTTTAAAAATCATTTATTCACATTACTTTTCCTGCCAAGTAAAAAAATGCGTGCCCGGACGAAAACCGGTTACGACAGCTCCAACACATGTTCTACCCGTGACAAACCAAACTGCCACCTCTCACCACTCCACTACAATCACCTCAACAACCATCCCTCACCCTACCCAACCCACAATACGAACAAACCATTGAATGTGAACCAAAGAAAAAGACAACATTCATAAATCTATCAAAAAATTAAACCTTCATACTAATTATCCAAATCAGATGACCTTGAACCTACAAACTATAACTCAAGCCTTTAAAAACCCAAAATGGCACGGTGCAATATCGAAAGAATATGATGCTCTTGTTAGAAATGAAACTTGGGAGCTTGTTCCACCTGATCATAACCAAAATATAATGGGTTGTTTGAGGATTTTTCAAATTAAACATAACTCTGATGGGACCATTGACATGAATAAAGCGCGATTGGTTGCAAAAGAGTTTCTTTAACGATCAGAAATTGATTACCATGATACTTTTAGTTCGGTAATCAAACCGACCACTATTTGACTTGTTCTTAGCCTTGCAGTAAGTCGTGGTTGGTCCTTTCGTCAATTAGATGTCAACAACAATCTTCTTACAGGGTCACTCAGTGTAAATGTGTATATGAATCAACCATCAAGTTTCAATGATCGATATTTTCCATCACATGTTTGTAAACTTCAGAAAGCTATCTATGGCCGAAAATAAAAACCTCGAGTGTGGTATCAAGAACTCCCTAATTTTTCTTCCCTCTGGCTTCAAAAACTCACATGCTGATACATCTCTATTTATCTTCATATCTGATGGTCATTCACTAAATCTACTTGTCTATGTTGATGAATTAATTATCACAGTGGACAATGATGCAATGGTTAATCAATTTATTCAGTTATTAGCAAATCAATTTTCCATCAGTGACCTTGGTTTGCTTTCTTACTCTCTTGGTGTTGAAGTTCTTCCAAATAAGCATGGTCTTTTGCTTTCCCAACGAGGTTACTTGTTGAATATCCTTGCTCATACACAGAAGTTAGATGATAAACTAGTTCAAGCACCACTACCAACAAGCTCCTCACTATCAGTACACTCTCTGGTTGCCTTATCTTATCCTTCAGAATTTCGCACAACAGTGGGTAGCTTACAATATATCCTGCTTACGCGCCTTGACATTGCTTTCGTTGTGAACAAATTATCTCAGTTCATGCACAAACCAACCACCAAACATTGGGCTCTTATTAAACGATTACAGTGATATCTCTTTGGCACTCTTCATCGTAGTCTTTAGCTCTATCATAACTCTCCTCCTATCTTGCATGCATTTTCTGATGTTGATTAAGCTGGAAATGTTGATGACTACTCATCAACCAGTGCCTACATCGTCTATTTGGGTCATAATCCCATCTCTTGGAGCTCTAAAAAGCAACTAATTGTGGCGCACTATTCTACTGAAACTGAATATGTTGCAAATACTACCATCGAAATAAATTGGATTGGTTCTCTATTAAATGATCTTTGTATTCAATCTTCTCCATGTCCGGTGATATATTGTGATAGTATTGGGGCAACCCAATTGTGCTCTAACTCAATCTTTCATTCGCGAATAAAACATACGGTTATTGACTTTCATTTCATTCGTGATCAAGAACAAAATGGTACTCTGCAGGTTGTACATGTATCCTCGGTTGATCAACTTGTTGATATTTTAACAAAATCACTTCCTCGAACCAACTTTGCTTTACTTCTGTAACACCCTTAACTCGTATATGTCTCATAATATGAGCTAAAGATGTCACATCAACTCAACTGACATTTGCTTAACTTAAATGCTTAAAATTTTGATTCATTTTAAAACATTCCTTTATCAATTTTATATTTGTTTCATTTAGCTTGCATATTAGTAAAATAATAATTTATCATTCCAAAATAGGCTGATCTTATGCAACAATTAGATAGTTCCATGCGGTTTCTTATTTATATACAAAGGCCTAATATTGCTTAATTTTAAAACTATTTAAAAATTGTTCGTAATATTCATTCATAATTACAACTATAACTAAAATTAAACAATCTTAAATTACTATTACAGACCCTTTTTTAAAATAAATATGATAAAGCAACCTATGAGGAAGAAAATCATCATGCGTTAAGTAAAACTTAGTGAGGCAGAAATATAACTTAAATATAAAATCCATAAAATTTAAATAATAAATTGAAAATTTAAATAAAAAACAATTAAAACTTCAAATTGGGCTAGTTAGGTTGTTTTCCTTCTGAAAACATGAAAATCATCGTCTCATGATTTTATCAAAAATCATGTAAGTCATCTTTAAATATCATAAATAATTGTAGTTTTTTTCATTCAAACATATTTCATAACTTTCTTTTCAATTCTATGTTCTTTTCTTTTATATACTTTCATAACTTTCACACTTAGTGTTATAGCCCAATGTATATGTAAGAGAATATAAGGTACGTGAGTTTAAGGTGTGCACTAGGTACAACACAGTGTTGAATCACAACTGAAACTGCGATATGATGCACTTCAATGCAATCATAAGCTGAGCGCCAACGGTCCTGAACATTGGTACGCGAATGTACCAAAGCTGAACTGATAAGTGATAACTGAAAAGTACTCACTAAATGGCACGATAAATGTACCTATGACTATCAATGCAACATACAGTGGGCTTATATGTATCATCATATAATTATTTATTAATTTGTGTCTGATAACTGTAAAATATTTGATATTTGTAAATATCTGATAACTGTAATAATCCGATATCTGTAAATATCTGATAATTGAAAATCATTTGATAACAGTGAATTGTTTGATAACTACCAACATTTATAATTCATCATCATAAATATCATACTTGGGTAGTTCATAACCAAAATCATTCATAAAACTTGATGAAAAATATTATAGAAATATTCCTTACTAAAAATTTATAAATCATACTAGAAAAATAAAATGAGGCTGACTTATCGCAAGTTATCCTCGATCAGAGTAATTAAATAAATAATCTAGACTCATTTGAACATTTTTCTTATAAATCAAATATAATCCTCACTAAGCTTTAAAAATTGCTTCCACTACACAATTTATTGAAATCTCATATTCTGACAGTTTGCACTACCTTCAAGGAAATATTATTCTGTATTAATATATATATTGAAAAATTATTCTGCTTGACCACTGAAAACTAGACTCGAATAAAAAAATCTAACCATATAAGGCACTCTGTCTACTTCCACTTGTACAATTTATAACAAATTTTCAAAGTTGACTGACAAAAGCTGTTTTGGACAGAATCTGTTGTCCTGTTTTCTGACCTATCACCGATTAAAAATTCATATATTTTGTATACTCCTTGAAATTAGTCACCGTCTGTTTTAAGCGAAGCTAGATTGACATACGGATCTAACAGTGTAGAGATCATCCTCTAATCAATTATGTATAATTTATGGTGAATTTCTAAACTCATTGTTTAAATCATAATTTCTATACAACTTTCCTTAATTAACATCCTTAGCTTAATTTCATAATTTTGTAAGCTTAATAAATGAACCTTTAGTCTAGATTCACATTTCACATAACATTAGGAGTCATTTCTTACATAGTAACTCTGTCACTGGCTCATCGTAAGCCTATGCTTGTACGATAACACAAACATGAATTAAATGCACTCACCTTTGCCTTCCTGTCGAATCTCCACCTCGATAATCTTCTCAATTTCTGTACTTTTTCCTTCTTTTTCGAGTTACTTGGATCACTAGATTTATTGAGGTCTGACGACGTCATATAATAACATAAAATATTCAAAGTATATGTTAGTATTGAACTAACATAATCTAAGTGTAAATATAAAATTTAATAGAAACAAAATCTATATATAAATCGATATAAAACTAAATCGTACTCCCATCAAAATATCAAACTTCTCAAAATATTTACTTAAATTCCAAAAATATATATTTCCATTATCAACCCTTCAACTTTTTCTAATTACAATCAAACCAGCAATTATGAATTCTTTCTAGAATTCACCTTAACTTCTCATTAAATTCATAATAGCCCTTCACTATTATGGTCATGTCACATTAATCACATAAAATTTCCAGCACCTTAATAAAATATTCAAATCAACACTTGAACATTTAAAAACTTGCAATTTCATCCTTAACTTTCTGAAACTTTTCAATTTCATCCACCCAACTTGATAAACTTGAAATTCGATCCCAACTCAACATTGAAACTCAAAACTCAGCACATAAATAAAATTTCCAACAATGTACTACTTTACTCAAATGGTACTTTCACATTTAAAATCTAAAAATCAAGTTCTTATATTTCTTAGACTTTTTGAATTCGACCCTAAAATTTTACCAAACTTGCAATTTGGTTCCAACCAACTTTGCAACTTAAATTTCTAGCATTCAAATAATAAAAATTAACATTAAACACCCCAAATATCATATTCTTGCAATAATATACCACAATTCTCAAAACTTGTATATTAGCCCTTTTTGTTATTCAAGCTTCCAAATTGATCCAAATCATTCTCACTTCCAACATTTTATTATACTACAATAATTTCCAGCAAAGGACCTTAATGTTTTGACATTTGAACACAAATCCTCCATAATTCCAAAAGTTAAGAAATGGGTCCTTAAATTTCAACCAAACTTCAATTTAGTCGAACATGATTTTTCAAGTACACAAAATCACTTCAATAATCATTCCAAGCCTTGAGAAAAATTTTTAGAATTTTTCCAGATAATCCCCCTTTAGGCTGAATAGTTTAACTTTTTTTACACAATAATTCCTAAACTTGATTCAATCTCAATTTCATCACTCCCTCAACATTTACAACCATTTCAACTTATTTCCATATCAATTATAAACCAAACACAATATTTCCACTTTAAAAAACCTTATGGTTGAATCATATATATGACATTTTACGTGGTTTTAAACAATTTCCATACTTGATTTCAATTCCATAACACTCCCAACATCCATAATCAATATTAAATCATAAATATCACACTTCTTCTTCATCCACATCTCACCAACTCAAACATAATACATGAAGATTTTTATACCAAATGAAAGAGAATTTTGTGTAGGTTATTTTATCTTTAATAACCTAACTTAAAATCATAATAAAAATTAATCAAAAATTAAAAAGAAATTTTTCCCACCTTAAAAATGGAGGATACAGTGGTGAGGCTGAAGCTGAAGGCCTTTTCTAAAAAAATTCTTTCATTAAAATCACCTTTACACATGTTTAAATTCTAAAAAAATGAATTAAAAAATCATTTTTACTAAATTACCATTTTACCTTTAATGAATCTTCATAACTACAACTTTGCCACTTCATGAAATCATTCCTTACCTAATCATATCCATACAAATAATATCATAATTCTGATTTTTCATGTTTACCCTTGAAAATTTTGGAAAATTGCAATTTAGTCACTTATTTTTCCCCATTTCGGCTAACTAGGAAAATTAACTTCAATTTCATTGATCCATGCTAAATTTAAATGGTCTAAAATATGGAAATAATATTTCCAGCCTTTATTTAGCATCCTTCAATTTTTTTGTGAAATTTTGATTCGATCTGATTCTCTGATTTCAATACTGAACGTTTTTACTTTATAGCTTTTAACACAAATCTTGTACCGAAAATCCGTTTCCCACAAAAATCTTTGTTTTAGGAAAAATTATTTATTTACTGATTAAAATATATAACTTTTCAAAATTAAATTTTTAGTCCCCTAAACTTTTATAAAGTTTATACTTTAGACACCAAACTTTTAAAACTTACAAGTTAGTCACTAATCAAAATTTGGGGTATTAAAATTCCTCCTCGAATTTTCTATACGTATCTACATACCTTAAGTAAAAGGATGAGGAAATTGTCTTTATCTCGTTCTTATGTCTCTTCCTTATCTTTAAGATTATGCTAAAGAACTTTTACTGAATAAATTGTCTTATTTCTCAGTTCTTTGATTCCATAAGCTAAAACTTTTACTGGTTTCTTTTCATATAACAAATCTGACTGAATTTTGATTTCCTCTGTGTAATCACATGTAAATTATCTAATATATATTTTCGAAGCATCGGTACATGGAACACATTTTAAATTTTATCCCTCTCCAAAAGTAATGTTAACTGGTAAATTATCAGACCATATTTCTTTACAGTCTCATACAACTGATAAATCACATACTTAACTTTATTTTATGCTCGAGTCTCGTAACCTTTTTCTAAGGTAAGACTTTGAGAAATACTTTATCATCTCTTTGACATTCAATCAAATCTGATAATAGCGATCTCAACATCAACTCTGCAACAAGTATACTATAATTTTTCATTGAACACTAAACATATGAAGAGCTCAAGATAGAGAATGATTCAGCTAAGTGCATCAGCTACTAATTTAGCTTTCTCCATATGATAATTAATAACCACTTCATAGACTTTTAGAAACTTGATCCATCTCCTTTGTCTTAGATTCAATTCCTTCTAGATTAGTAGATATTTTGAACTTATATGATTTGTATAGATATAACGTTGCTCACCTTAAAATTAGTGGCGTCAATATCTTAAAGTAAACATCGCAACTACAAATTATAAGTTTTGAATCAGATAATTTTGTTCGTACGTTTTTAACTATCTTGAAGCATAAGTTATCACTTTGTCTTCTTATATTAATACACATCCCAATCATTTTTAGGACGCATCACTGCAAATTGTATAATCTTTACATGATTTCTGATTACACAAAAATTGACATTTCAGTTAAAATCTCTTTAAGTGTAGTGAAAATTTTATTAGCACTTTTTAGTCCAAACGAATAACACATCAATTCTAAACATCCTAATGAGTAGAGAAGAAATTATCGAAAAATTCTTCACGAATCTCTAATAAGAACCAATGAATCTTAAGAAATGTCAAACTTCATAACAGTTTTCAAAATTTCCATTCCACTATGACTTGTACTTTCTTATGATATACTCTGATTCCTTCTGATAAAATCACGTGGCCTAAAAAACAATTTTTGATAGCCAGACTTCACATTTTGACAACTTAGTGTATAACTTTTTATTCCATAATGTTTGAAGAACAATGCAGAGGTTTGTATCATGTTCGTCTTTAGTCTTGGAACAAACCAAAATATCATCAATGAACACTGTCGACACCCATTTTCACCCGAAGATCTCGTTAATATTATGATTATTAATTATTATTATTATTATTATTATTATTATTATTATTATTATTATTATTATTATTATTTACTTATTATTATTATTATTATTATTATTTTACAAACCTATTTACAAACCCAAAACACCCAGGCCAAAACAGAAACCCGGACTCGATCCCAAACAGATCCAAACCTGGGCCCAATTACAAAACCCTAATCTAATCTAACCTTAACCCTAAACTAAGGGAGGTCTCTTCAACTATCGCCGCCGCCGTTAAGGATGAGCCACAGTTATCGACTGAATCTGCTCCAGGTCCAGTCGCGCCGATCGTCAAAGCCATTAAGCCAAGCCGATCGGATCTTAACAAAATCTGAGGCATTTAATGCCTTACAAGCTGATCAAGGCAGTCATACCTCCCTACCACACAGATCCATCATCAACAACCATCAACAGTAGACGTTAGATTTTTTTTTTTGAAAGATTTGTAAACGTTGGGTGTAAAACCCGAATCAGTTGTAAGAAATATGGGACCCCTTTTTCTTTTCTTCTTTTAAAGCAATACATGTAATATCCATCTCCCGTATACCTTTCCGTATACGAGATACACATGTCACATCACTTTTAAAATAATTCCTCATTTGTAAACAAGTAAAATTTTATTTCTTTTTATAAAACATTTTAATTTACTAATAATAAAACATGCATTAAACTTAAATAGACAAACAAAAAGAGTTATTCAAACACTTCATCGTTTTACATCAGTTAAATCCAAATGCTTTTCAGAGTGTTATTACCAAACCTATTACATGCCAACTAAAATACATCAAAAGTAGACATGAATGTCATACTGTTACTGACAAGGCAACTTTTGCTTTGATGTCTGATGATCTCCTTACTTCGATTGTATCAAAACCTACGTGTGAAATCAACACACGTTAAGTAAGTCCTTAGTGAGGCATAAATAACCATAAGTAAACTTATAGATATGAGTATAGCATAACACTTATAATATTCAGTAACTCTTTTAATTTATTATAAACCTTATAAATTTGCACCCTTAGTGCTAATACGGTAATGTACCCACATTTTAGTCATGGTCATTTTATTAAGATGCACACTTAGTGCTTATACGGTAGTTCATCAACTCATGATTAATTCCGTGAATTGCACACATAGTGTCGGTATGGTTGTTCATCAACTCATGATGAATTCCGTGAATTGCACACATAGTGCACGTACGGTTGTTCATCAACTCATGATGAGTTTCGTGAATTGCGCACATAGTGCCTGTACGGATGTTCACCAACTCATGATGAATTCCGTAAATTGTACACATAGTGCATGTACGGTTGTTGATCAACTCATGAATTGCACACATAGTGCCTGTATGGTTGTTCATCAACTCATGATGAATTCCGTGAATTGCACACATAGTGCATGTACGATTGTTCATCAACTCATGATGAATTTCGTGAATTGCGAACATAGTGCCTGTCGTACACATAGTACTGATATACAATTACAACATACACTTTTAACAACATATATTTATAACTCTTAATGTATATAATAAATGCATTCACCTGGCTTGCCTCGCTATCGTATCCAAAACGCAAAGCTGATTACTCAGGTACTTTACCTTTGTCCTTCATTTTGCTTGACTCGGGAACTTAATTTTAATCTACTCAATCACCCATTAAAGATACGTATAATATCAATTGTTACTATATTTCCTAACAATTATACTTAAACAATAGTCAAGAGTACTATTATTACATTTTCTATAACAATCTCAGCCTATCTTCACATTTCTGGCTCATTAGTATCAATACCCCTACCATAGTATCGATACTACTATACTATGGTACCGATACTCTATTATGGTACTGATACCATTTTTGCATTCTGTTAAAAATGGTATCGATACCTTCCTCACAGTATCGATACTCCCCTTTCTGTATCGATAATAATTGCATAAGTATCGATACTACATAGTTGTTTCTTCCCATATTAAGCCTATAGTATCGGTATGGTTCTATCAGTACCGATACTCATACCTAGATTTTCCAATTTTCAACCCGATTATTACCCAGATTGGGTTAAATTTCCTTATGTTTACACCCAATAATACTATTAAACTCTTATTTACTTATCCATACTGACTTTCCTTCATTTAGCTTCTTAAAACATCTAAAATCTTCCAAGAACATTTAAATCTAAGAATCACACCACTTTTTCTAACATGATCTTAATCCCATCCAATGTTTCTAATCTCCTGTTTACATATTTGTCAAGTTAAATCTACTAATAAACATCAATAAACACTCTTATTTTAACATATCATTTCAAAACCCATTTTCTTAAATCTCCAATATTTCCTCTATCTCATAGATTTAATCTTATATAACATTTCCTTAAGCTTACCTATCACTTAAGTTTGCAAGAACCAACCAGAATCGAAAAGAAACACTAACCAAAAAAATCTTACCTTTGCTATGAATGAGAGTTTTTCCATGGGGAAAGAAGAAGAAAAAGGGAAATGGCTTTTGGTAACTTAGTTTCCTCTTTTCCCCTAACTTTAATACCTTACTAAAACTGAATTTTAAATTCATTTTCCTTTAAAGGACCAAAATACCCTCTTTATTCATCTATTGATACAAATTAGCCCAAAACACTATTCCAAATCATTTTCTCTTCTTTTAGCCTTTATTCAAATAAATCCTTAAATTTTTAAATCCTTTCAATAAAGCCCCTAATTCGATATTTGGGGCATTACAATTCTCCCCCTTAAGAAAATGCATCCTTTAATTTAAAGAAGTACCTAAAATGAAGAGGTGTGGAAACTGCTTCCTCATGTCCTCTTCTCTTTCCCAAGTAGCTTCTTCTACCTTAAGATTATGCCAAAGCATTTTAACCAATAGAATCCTTTTGTTACGTAATTCATTGGTTTCCTTAGCCAGGATCTGCACTGGTTCCTCATCATAAGTTAAATATGGTCGGATCTCTATTTCTTCAACAGTGATTACATGGGATAGATCCGATCTGTACATTTTAAGCATCGATATGTGAAAAACATTATGGATCTTGTCCAATGAATCTCGAACTCAACTTTCCTTTTCGCCCAAAACATAATACCTTCTTCCAAGGCGATACCTTCAGAAATACTTTGTTCCCACTTGAAATTCAATCTCCTTTCTTTTCAAATCGGCATAAGACTTCTGGCGATCGGAGGCTATCTTTAGATTGCTCTGGATAATTTTCACTTTTCCTCCATTTCTTTCATAAAATCCGGCCCAACTAAATCTTGATCTTTTAGTTCAAATAATTTAATGGTGTTCTACACTTTTTCTCATACAAAGATTCATACGAGGCCATCATAATACTAGATTGATAAATATTATTATAAGCAAATTCCACTAAAGGCAAATACCATTCCCATGATCCTCTAAACTCAATCACACATGCCTTTAGTATATCCTCTAGTATTTGAATAACTCATTTTGACTGCCCATCATTCTGCGGATGAAAAGTTGTACTAAAGTTCAATCGAGTACCCAATGCTTCATGCAAAGACTTCCAAAATCTTGAAGTAAACCATGGGTCTCGTCGGACACTATCAATATCGGCACCCCATGCAGTCTAACTATATCTTTTATATATAACTTTGCATACTTATCCATCGAGTAATCTACTTGAACTGGAATAAAATGAGTCATCTTAGTCAATTTTTCCACTATTACTCATATCGAGTCTTTTTTACCTGGTGACAAAGGTGGCCCTGAAACAAAATCCATTGTAACTCACTTCCACTTCTACTCAGGGATGGTTATTGGTTATAGAAATCTGGAAGGCACTTGATGTTCTACCTTCACTTCCTGAAATGTTAAACATTTTGACACAAACTCCGTTACAGTTCTTTTCATACCAGGACACCAGTAACTACTTTTCAAATCCTGATACATCTTACTCCCGCTTGGGTGTATCGTCAAAGGGCTATAATGTTCTTGGCAAATAATATTTTTCCTCAATTCATCATCATAGGGAATGCAAAGTCTTCCACGGTAATATAAACAACTGTTATCCCTAATTTTGAAATCTTTGGCCTCTTCTTTTTCAACTTGCACCAATCTTATCAAACATTTCTCATCTCGAACTTGCAGTTCTTTTACCTGATCCAAGAGCATCGACTTTAACTTTAATTCAGCAATCACATCACCATCTTCCTTTAAAGACATAAGTGCATCTAAAGCCCTTAAAGCTACAAAAGCCTTTCGACTGAGCGCATCAGCTACCACATTAGTCTTTCCTGGATGATAGTCAATAAGCAAATCATAATCTTTTAAGAACTTAATCTATCTTCTCTTTCTAAGTCGAAAAATATTTTAGACTTTTGTGATCCGTGTAAACATGGCAACGTTCACCATACATATAATGGCGACAAATTTTCAAAGCAAACACTACTGCTGCCAATTCCAAATCATGTGTCAGATAATTCCTCTCATGATTCTTCAATTGTCTTAAGGCATAGGCCACCACTTTCCCTTCTTGGATTAGCACACATCCCAACCCATTATGGGATGCATCACTGTAAACGATATAATCTTTACCTGACTCCGGTTGCACAAGCACTGGGGCCTCGATTACTATTCTCTTTAGCATTTCAAAACTTTCTTGGCATTTTCTCGTCCACACAAAAGGCGTATCTTTTCGTAATAACTTAGTTAGCGGTAGAGGTAACATTGAAAAATTCTTCACAAATCGCCTATAATAACCATCAAGCCCCAAGAAACTCTGAACTTCCGTAACATTCTTTGGGGGTTGCCAATATACTATGGCTTGAATCTTTTTTGGATCCACTCTTATGCCTTCTGCAGAGACTACATGACCAAGGAAAGCAATCTCTGCCAACCAAAATTATCATTTAGACAATTTTGCATACAATTTCTTTTCACGCAATGTCTGTAGAACCACTCGAATATGAGCATCATATTCCTCTCTTGACTTGGAGTACACTAATATATCATCTATAAATACCACCACAAATTGATCAAGTAAGGATGGAATACTTTGTTCATCAAGTCCATGAATATTGCATGAGCATTAGTCAATCCAAACGGCATTACCACAAATTCATAATGTCTGTACCGAGTCTGAAAAGCCATCTTTGAAATATCTTCTTTCTCAATCTTTAACTGATGGTACCCCGACCTCAGGTCTATCTTAGAGAACACTGATGCACCTTTCAATTGATCAAACAGGTTATCAATCTTCGAAAGAGGATACTTATTCTTTATCGTTACTTTATTTAATTGACGATAGTCAATACATAACCGCTTAGACATGTCCTTCTTTTTCACAAATAACACAGGTGCTCCCCAAGGAGAAACATTGGAGCCATTCGATACGGAGCCATAAAAATAGGTTCAGTGGATAAACCTCAATCTTGAATTCTACTTCACGATCTGGCGGTAAACCCGGTAACTCTTCCGGAAAAAAACATCTGGAAACTCCCTAACTGTGGGGATATCATTTAATCTCACTTTCGACACTCGAGTGTCTATCACATTAGGTAGAAAAGCTACGTATCCTTTTGACGTCATTTTCTTTGCAATTATGGCCTATATCACATTGGGTGGTGATTTCTCCTTATCACATATCATTACAATTTTGGAACCTTCCGCATCCTTTAAGAATAATCGCTTTCGGTGATAATTTACCCATCCATGATGTAGAGACAACAAATCCATGCTCAAAATGATTTCAAACTCATCAAAAGGTAACTCTATCAAGTTGATAGAAAACACAACCCCTTAAATCTTAATCAGACATTTCCTACACACCCGTTTTATCCTTGCACTATGACCCATAGGGTTTACCGCTACTATTTCACTAAAAATTGGTTCTAAATGAATTCCTCTAGTTCTAACCAACTTTGTACTAATATATGAGTGCGTAGAACCAGGGTCAACTATAACAAAAACATGCTCATCAAAAGGTATAACGTACCTATTATGATCTCCGGATCATCTTGATCCTCAATGGTATTTATGACCACTCCCCGAGTCTTCTGTCGTTTCCCATTCTCATATTGACCGCCCAATCTTCCTCTTCCTCTACTTCTACTAGGAGTCACTACTGATCTCTTAGTTTGTGCTGATTTATCTCCAGACCTCTGCGAATAGTTCTGAGCATAGTGACCCATTTCTCCACAAGAAAAACAAGCCCCATAAAGCACTCTACAAGTTCCCCGGTGAAATTTTCCACATTCTAACATTGATTACTTCTTTCTCCATAAGCTCTACCCGAGCTAGCAGTAATATATTGGGATTGTTTAGTTTTCTGTGAAGCTGCAGCAGAATTAGCTCTATCTGTATATCGAGAACTTGAGACCTTGCCTCTCTTAGCATGGTGTATAGATGAAGACATCTCAATCCTTTTTCCTGTCTCCATACTTTGTTTTGCTTCCAGAGTTTCCTCTTGAGCTCTTTCAATAGCCTTCGCTCTGTTTATAACTTCTTGTGGGCTAGCCAAGTTCAAGGTCAACATCATATCTTTCAAATTTAGCCTTAAACCCTCAATAAACCAATCCTATCGAGCTTTATCATTAGGAACTACCTCGGTAGCATAACAGCTAAGTTCATTATATTCATCCTCATACTCGTGCACTGCTCGATCGCCTTGCTTCAAGTTAAGAAATTTTAACAAAATTGACCTCATAAACTACTCCTCGATATACTTGTTCTTGAATTCATCTTGAAAGAATTGACAGTTCACTTGTTCTGGTGATGCATACATTATCGTATTTATCTACCACACCCGAGATAATCCTCGGAGTAACGATACAGCTCCGCCCAATTTTTCATGATCGGAGCACTGTATACTCTCCAACATGACCATCACATCGTTCAACCATAAATCTGTATCTATCAAACCTTCACCTTCTTCTCCCCAAAACTCAGGGTCTCATAAACTTCTTAATTCCTTAGGGATTAACATTCGCGGTGCGGGAGGAGCAGGGGGCAGAGGAGGTTGGAACCATGTCAAGATAGCATCAAGAGCTTGCATAAAAGCTCTGAACTCCAAAACAAGCATACCCTGAGGTGCCAGAGCACTGGCGTTCTCAGACGGAATCGAATGTTCACTATTCTCTTCATAACTTTCACTACCTAATCCATCTCTATTCTCTCGTCCAGCCGCTCTTCTCGAATTTGTAGAATCTAACATCTAGTCTAACATACATAAAGATAGTACTTAAATTAGTAAGGAGAGACATCTATAATATTCTTTCTATACCCTATCAGTAACCTTGACATCTTAGTGGCATGTAAACTCTTTTTACATCAAAATACACTAGATTTCAGTCGAGAATCGGCTAAACCTAAGGCTTTGATACCAATAAATGTAATATCCATCTCCCGTATACATTTCCGTATATGAGATATACATGTCACATCACTTTTAAAATAATTCCTCATTTGTAAACCAGTAAAATTTTGTTTCTTTTTATAAAACATTTTAATTTACTAATAATAAAACATGCATTAAACTTAAATAGACAAACAAAAAGAGTTATTCAAACACTTCATTGTTTTACATCAGTTAAATCCAAATGCTTTTCAGAGCGTTTTTACCAAACCTATTACATGCCAACTAAAATACATCAAAAGTAGACATGAATGCCATACTGTTACTGACAAGGCGACTTTGCTTTGATGTCCAATGATCTCCTTACTTCGATTGTATCAAAACTTACGTGTGAAATCAACACACGTTAAGTAATTCCTTAGTGAGGCATAAATAACCATAAGCAAACTTATAGTTATGAGTATATCATAACACTTATAATATTGAGTAACTCTTTTAATTTATTATAAACCTTATAAATTTGCACCCTTAGTGCTAATACGGTAATGTACCCACTTTCTAGTCATGGTCATTTTATTAAGATGCACACTTAGTGCTTATACGGTAGTTCATCAACTCATGATTAATTCCGTGAATTGCACACATAGTGTCGGTATGGTTGTTCATCAACTCATGATGAATTCCGTGAATTGCACACATAGTGCACGTACGGTTGTTCATCAACTCATGATGAATTTCGTGAATTACGCACATAGTGCCTGTATGGATGTTCATCAACTCATGATGAATTCCGTAAATTGTACACATAGTGCATGTACGGTTGTTGATCAACTCATGATGAATTTAATGAATTGCACACATAGTGCATGTATGGTTATTCATCAACTCATGATGAATTCCGTGAATTGCACACATTGTACTGATATACAATTACAACATACACTTTTAACAACATATATTTATAACTCTTAATGTATATAATAAATGCACTCACCTGGCTTGCCTCGCTATCGTATACAAAATGCAAAACGGATTACTCAGGTAGTTTACCTTTGTCCTTCATTTTGCTTGACTCGGGAAGTTGATTTCGATTTAATAAATCACCCATTAAAGACACGTACAATACCAATTGTTAGTATATTTCCTAACAACTATACTTTAACAATACACAAGGTTACTATTATTACATTTTCTATAATAATCTCAATCTATCTTCACATTTCTGGCTCATTAGTATCGATACTACTATACTATGGTACTGATACTCTATTACGGTACCGATACCATTTTTGCATTCTGTTAACAATGGTATCGATACCTTCCTAACAGTATCGATACTCCCATTTCGGTATCGATATTGATTGTATAAGTATCGATACTACACAGCTGTTTCTTCTCATATTAAGCATATAGTATCAGTACTGATTGTATAAGTATTGATACTACACAGTTGTTTCTTCCCATATTAAGCCTTTAGTATCAGTACTGATAGAACAATATTGATTCTTGTACCCAAATTTTCTAGTTTTCAACCTGATTATTACCAAAATTGAGTCAAACTTCCTTATATTTACACCCAACAATACTATTAAACTCTTCTTTACTTATCCATACTGACTTTCCTTCATTTAGCTTCTTAAAACATCTAAAATCTTCCAAGAACATTTAAATCTAAGAATCACACCACTTTTTCTAACATGTTCTTAATCCCATCCAATGTTTCTAATCTCCTGTTTACATATTTGTCAAGTTAAATCTACTAATAAACATCAATAAACACTCATTTTTTAACATATCATTTCAAAACCCATTTTCTTAAATCTCCAATATTTCCTCTATCTCATAGATTTAATCTTATATAACATTTCCTTAAGCTTACCTATCACTTAAGTTTGTAAGAACCAACCAGAATCGAAAAGAAACACTAACCAAAAAAATCTTACCTTTGCTATGAAAGAGAGTTTTTCCATGGGGAAAGAAAAAGGAAAAGGGAAATATCTTTTGGTAACTTACTTTCCTCTTTTCCCCTAACTTTAATACCTTATTAAAAATGAATTTTAAATTTATTTTCCTTTAAAGGACCAAAATGCTCTCTTTATTCATCTATTAATACAAATTAGCCCAAAACACTATTCCAAATCATTTTCTCTTCTTTTAGCATTTATTCAAATAAATCCTCAAATTTTTAAATCCTTTCAATAAAGTCCCAAATTCGACATTTGGGCATTACAATACAAGCAAAGTTTTAAGGTAATTGTTTTAGTTTCGAAATAAAAAAATAATATGTATTTATGAAAAAAAAAACAAATAAAAGAAGAAGAGAAGATCTATAGATAGTTACCTGAGAAGAGAGTTGAATCGTCCAGTCGGTTCATGTTCACTGTCGAGGGAGGCGAGGAACAGAAACTTCAAAGAGTTTTTGGGGCTTTAGGGGGTCTTTTTAGGTGATTTAGGCTCTAGATCTAGGTTTAGGAGAGTGAAACGAAGCCTGTAGGTTTTTTTGGGTTTTTGGTTAAAATGAAAAAAAAAATAGAAAATAATGTTTTATAGAAAAAAAATTTGGGTAAAATCATGTTTAAGTCCCCCTAGGTTTAGTGTGTATTTTCATTTTAGTCACCTGACCAAAATTGGTATTTACCCTTTTTTCATACGTGTTATATATTTATTGGGTTAATTTCTATTTAGTCCCTCTAAGATTAACGTATTTTTGCATTTTGGTCACATAGGAGGACCAAAATTGTGATTTACCCCTTTTTTTTATTTTATGTTATGTGTTTATTGGAATATTTGATGTTTAGTCCCCCTTAATTAAACGTGCTTTTGCATTTTTTTCATATATAGTGATTATTTAATTTTATTTTATTTTTTATGGACTGATTTAGTAATTTATGCATTTTTATTTAAAAGTATATTTTAGGCTTGTAAAAAAGGAATAATTATTAATTAGTCCTTACAGTTTAAGCATATTTTTATTTTGGACACTGATCTACTTTTTCGATTTGATTTAATTTAATCATGTAATTTTTTATTTTAATTTGGTCTGCATATCTTATTTATTTTTGTTCATTATAATCTTAGCACATAATGTTAAATATGTTCGTTTTGGTCCTAAATATATGGGTTTATTACTCTGTTAGTTCTTGTAATGTATGATTTTTGTATTATATGTTATGTTATTTATTTGATTTTTTGCTGTGACACTAAAGTTTTCATTTTTATTATTTAGTCCTATACTTGTATAATACGAATTGTATGTTCTTTGAATCTTGTCCGTGTATAAAATATATATTGATATCATGAAATAAATATTTGTGTAATTTGATGCATATATGTTTAAGATTTAATTTGAATTAATTTGCATAGTATCCTCATAAGCATTTCTTGATTCGATCAAAATAATTTGACTAAAGGATTATCCGTTTATTTTGAGATTAATGGAAGTGATTATCTTAAAGAATAAGAGGTCACTTTCAATATTTTTAAGATAAAAGGGTATCCTACCAAGTGAAACTAATAAATTTGATTACATTAAAATTTGGGGACAGAGAAAAAGATCATGTTCTTTTAATTAAATTTACCAAGAAAATGTTGTTAGATCGAATCTAAGGTCTCGTCTCGATGTATTTAAATAATTGAACATCCATATTCTCATTAATTGTTTGTAAAATAATTAATTAATTGTATTTTCTTGATGTATGTTTGTTTTATTTTTGTATGTATTTTTAATGGGATTTCAAAAATAAATAAAACTCGAATTAATATTGAATTTTAGGATGAAATAGTAACATTTCTTTATTTAGATTAAAGTAATAAATAATTGCTTTAAGGCATGAGAGGTCATTTCTTCTCGATTGGAGATAATTAAATATTACTTTTTTCCCTCTTAAAATTCAAAGAGTATGTTTTAAAAACAAAGTCTAAAATTCATTTTGTTTTATTGTTGTTTATGCATTTAAATTTGGAATTAATAATGAACTTTAGGATGGAATTATAATATTCCTTTATTTCGATTGGTGTAAGAATCGACTGCTTTAAGGCATGAGAGGTTTATTCTTCTCGATAGGAAATAATTAAATATTATTTTGTTTCGTCCTAAAATTCAAAGAATATTATTTGTATGTGATCTTAAAATAAATTAAACTCGAATCCATAAATTTCATTGTAATTAATCGACTAGGTACCGATTTAGGGCGCTATAGAGGTTCTAATCCTTCCCCACGTGTAACCGATTCCCGAACTCAAATTTTGGTAACTCATGCCATAAATTTATTGTTTTAATTAAAATTAATATTTTTTTAAAATAAAATATATGTTTTTGGGTGCCTAATCACACCCTAATCAAATATTGGTGGCGACTCCTCAAACCATATTTTATTTTATAGGAAAAACCAAATTATTCGAAATGAGATATTTTAAAAATCACATTTTAAAAATTATATTTTTTAAAGAAAACTCATTTCAACAGCTTGGCGACTCCGCTATGGACTTTTTTCTTAGAGAGTCGAGCTATTAGTCAATTAATTAATTGTCTTTGCAATGAAAGTTACAAGTTCATTCTAATTTAGTTTTTGATCCCTTGTCTGGTTTAAATAAACTTTATGTTTATAATTTGATTAACTATTAAATAGTTGTAATGGTTTGTTTGTTGATGTTTTCATATTAAATAAATGTTCAAGATTTTGATAATTCTATTTCGTGTTGTTTGCTTTGTTTTCACTTTTCCTCACACACTGAATAGTTGCAGTTGTATAACATGAGCTAAAATCCCGCTCCGTCCTATTTAAGTAGAAGTAAGAAGCTACCCCCTCGTGTGGATTTCACCTCCGTATGGGATAGTAGATTGCTCTTGGGGCTCATGCCTTACGATCCTCATGATGGTTTTCATCATTGTATGGACATAAGGAGGTGTCCCCTCGAATTGAACTCGATTCGAAAGCTTGTGATGGGCCAGGATTGAGGGTCTGGCAGCCCAAGGGGGCACCGATAAGGACAATTTGAGAACCTCTTACTTTAGAGTAGAACCCAGCATATAGTGAACCTAGAACCCGAACCTAGGTAAAGCCCAAACCTTAAGAATCCATTTAGGAGAGTTCACAAGAAAAGCTCTTTAGAGTCTTTTAAATTTTAGTGTTTCGAATAAATGTATGCGAATAAGAGATCATGCAGTTAGGTTTATTTTTTCGAATAAGCATGCGAACTAGATGGCATGATGTTAGGATTTTCTATAAACAAAGAATGTGAGCAGAAATCATGTTTGGGTAGGATATGTTAAAGCATGATTGGGTAGCCAACATGTGGGGTAGGTTTTATTAACAAATTATATTATGTCCGGTTAATTTCTTTATAATTACTGACTAATTTTCTTTTCCCTTTTTGTTTTATTTTGTTTTCATCTTTGCATTATACTATTCATTCCTTGGTGTTGATTCGTGATCGATGTCCATATAGAAGGCTAGTAATATGCAATGAATGATTCAACAAGAGGTAGAGGACAATGCAAATGTTTTGAGATGGTCTAAGTAGTCCCAACTAACCAATGGAGATAGCTTACAGCCTGGATACGTGTCAAATCTGATTGGGTACACACACATCAATGTCCGTCAAAATGACTTGAGCAAATTAAAAGAAATCTAGGGGAAATGGGAAGCAGCCTATAAGATGTTGTTTTATCAGCTCCATGGTGACATCTCTTATCTCTTAGATGTTTCGATTGGTCGAAATTTATTTAAGGCTCTTGCGCAGTTCTGGAATCCCGTCTACATTTGCTTTACTTTTGGCTGAGTAGATATGACACCTACCATAGAAGAGTACCATGAATTGATTTGTTTTCTGAGATTTTAAGTAGACAAGGTTTACACCAAGCCGCCAAACACTCATTCTTTCAAGAAAATCTGTTTTTGATGACCGGGATGAGTGAAGAATAGGTCGTTACAAGCATAAAAAAGAAAAGAAATAGTGAGTGTATTACCCGGACCACTCTAAGAGAAATAATTGATCATCTTCCCGACAAGAGAAAGAAGATTAACCTGTTTTCTCTGGTATTTATAGGCTAGTCATATTCCCGAAGTTCCTGGGGCACATTGATGTATTAGTGGTTGATTTATTCGAGAGATTGGACAGACATGTGGATTTTATTCCAACTATTTTTGCAGAGACGTTCTGTTTCTTGAGTTCCTGCAGACGAGAATGAGAATGACACTTCATAGGGTACATGCCACTATTACTAGTTTGGAACCTTAATCACTTCAAACACGTGGAGAGGGCGTCTAGTCAAGTGTTTCTAGAAGGGTTTTCCCTCTTGAAAGATTTTCTTTCTCGAGAATAGACTGAGGGCTTCACTAAAGATAAATGGATGGTCATTTTCAAAGATATCCGAGATAGTGATATATTAAGGCGCGTTTCGTGGAACATTTCTTCAGACATACTTTATAGGTGTGGAGAACAAGATTGGGTTTGATTGCTAGGGATATGGGTTTTGTATGATACGCTCCTTACTGGTTTCCAGGAAATATTGGTCAAGATAGTTTATTCATGCAACTTGGGATTTATCTGGGTCAGAGTTTGCATTCAAATGAGAGTAGTATAAGATTAAATTCAAAGGGGTTATTGATGCATGGAAGTAGACTCGTAGAGTAAATCTCTTTACCTTCGACTTGAAGTTGTCATAAGAATAAGAGGAATGGAAAAGAAACCGAGTTAATTATAATATCCCGATGGTCGATGCAAAAATACTCAGCCTATGGAAGAACATCTTAGAGTGATACCAACTCCGTTAGAATTAGTCAGGCGTGATCTTAAGGATGAAAGAAAACAGTGGAAAGAAATATTACAGAAGATGGAGGATGAGGTGTACCAAAAAGGTTTAGAAATTGATATCTAAAAAGGTCGAGCTGACCGAATGAAAAAAGTAGAAAAGAAACTCATATTAGATTTTGACGATCTCCAGTTATCGTACCAACGAAAGGTAAAATTTCAAATGGCAACTAGCTCAAGTAAATCGACTACTGAATAGAGACAAGAAGTGGTAAGTTTAAGGAGAGAGGTTGGGGAAAGTAGCGAAGAGCTCAAGCAGAGTAGACATCAGGTGAAACTACTTTCAAAAGAGAATAACACATTAGAACAACAACTACAAGAGAGTCAGGCCCAAAATGAAAAATTGAAGGGAAGGGTCTTAAGTTTAGAGTAAGCTTTGCGATGATACCGAAGTCGAGAAGGCAGTTTAAACTGTGGAGAAGTAGAAAACTTGAGGAAAATGGTGAATGAACTTGAGGCTATGGTTCAAGATTTTCAGAAAAGGGCAAGTGAGTTGCCGATACTCCCCTATGAAGGAGTTATACAGTGGTGCCATCATTGGGAATAGGCTCAATGGAGAGTTAAGCAAAGAGATGACCTTATCGCAAGCTACCTGGAACATACTCAAGGAGTGGCTCAGTACTTAATTGGCCTAGCATACGAAGCTTCTACTGTAAGCAAATGATTGGAACCCGAGACTGAATAAGCTCAAAGGATTTTGGATTTACTTGGGAACATGCAGTAATTAGGGGAGATAGGTCAGATCTATCTGTGATATGTTTAAGCCTTGTAACCAAACTTCGATTCTAATATAAAAAGTTGTTCTAAGGAATCGTTCTAGAATCAACACCTAACATTGTGCATTTTCATTTTCCGCATTGCATATACTTTTCGCATTGTATTTTATTAAATAGTCATATTTTTTCATATTCATTAATAAAATATCAATATTAATTAAATGATTGTATGGCATAATACTAGAAACTTCTAAGCAGTCGTACCATACCCAAGAAAAGGCAATGGATTAGAGAATTGCCCAAATTGAGAGAACCCATTTCAAAATGCAAGAGAGTTTTAGGAAAGCTTAAAAGGAGATGCGTGAAAAAATATTGAAATCTCATAATGATATGATGGAAAAACTTGCAAGTCTGTTACAGGAAAGGAATGCAAGTCGATAAGAGACTCCAATTGTCGGTGCTACTACTGAAGAACTTGTGTATCCCCTGGGCTTTGAACCATGGACTGATCAGGGAAAAGCTCCAACTATTGGTACCACTGAAGAACCCCTATATGATCCTGGCTTTACACCACTGCATGTTATAACACAACAAATGACTGCTCAGCCATGAAGATTGCACATAAACTTACCCGACACCTCTGTAAACCCACACCCAGTTGAAGATGTCCCATATTTTGATGAGGAAGATATAAAATAGCAAAATAAGCAAATAGAAGAGAAATGGAAACAACTGGAAGAATAGATCATAGCTATGAAAGATGATACTAGCATGTATAGGATTGATGCCAAAGATCTAAGTTTGGTTCCTGATTTAGTGCTACCACTCAAGTTCACAATTCCATATTTTGAAAAATTTGATGGCATGAGATGTCCCTCGGTTCACATAATATGTTCTGCTAAAAAATGACTGGCTATGTGGGGATGATCAATTGTTGATCCATTGTTTCTAGGAGAGCTTGAGAGGTTCAACCATCTGTTGGTACAATCAATTGAGCAAGGCTCATATTAAGTCATGAAAATATTTGGCTAAAGATTTCCTAGATCAGTATAAGCAAGTGAAGGATATGAGACCTAATTGAATCATGTTACAGAGCATGGAGAAGAAATCTAATGAAAGATTCAGACAATATGCTCAGAGGTAGAGATATGTGGATGTACAAGTTTATCTACCGCTTGAGGAGGAGGAAACCAACATGCTTTTTATAAACACTTTAAGAGCTCATTTCATCAACCACCTTATAGAAAACTCATCCAAGAGTTTTGATGATTTGGTTATATCAGGGGAGATGATCGAAATGGAGATCAAGAATGAGAGACTTGATGGAGGAGAGTCTTGTAAGGAAACCGCCAGTGAAAAAGAAGGATAATGAAGTTAATAATGTGAGAAAGTATGAATCTAATAACATCATTGTGTCTCGACCTCAAGCCACATGACCATCCTCACAGAACTATGTCAAGCAAGGGGAAAGGGAACCAATACAAGAGAGAGAAAGGCTTCAGTTTGACCCGATCCTAATGTCCTATATATATAACTACATCTATTCATTTTTCTTTTACTATTAAGTACTAGTATACTACATAGAGATACTTTCGGTATGATAAAATCGCGGTCAAATAGCTCCTGTAGTTGTACCTTTAACTCTCTGAATTCTATCAAAGCTATCCGATATGGGACGATCAAAATTGGCACTGTACCCGAAAAATATAAAGTTTAAACTCCACTTCTTGATCAGGAGGTAATCCAAATAATTCATAAGGGTTACATCTAGAATTTCCCAAACTATCAGAATATCCTCTAATCTAACTTCAGTTGTTACGTTGTCAATTGCACTTACCATGATGATCTCAAATTCATCAAATGACAATTCCATTAGATTTGCTGGAAATATCATTCCTTGAATTTTATCTGGAAATTCCCACTTATTTGTTTTATTCTAACGCTAAGACCCAACGGTTTCGTTACTATAAATAAATTCTAAGAGAATGCATGTTTATGGCAATTCTTTTATTAACACAACTTATTCATAAATTCTATTCTCAACAATAAATTATTACTCTATCACTTGAATTCATTCTTCATATACTTTCCAATTTCTATAATCTTACTCCAATTACCATAAATGTAAATCCCTTCAAGTCCTTTGCATCAATGACTGCATTTTTTCAATCTCATTCTAAATCCTTTCGAATGATAACATAATTGCCATATGATTCACTAAAAACTTAATTTTTTAAACTTTAACAGACAATTTACTTACCTACAGACATTTCAAAATCATCTGTAATTTCAATAATCTCTGAGTCTTTTTAATTCTTGATTTCTCTTATATACTTTCTAAACTTTCTGATAGTTTCCTCTAATCCAGCTACCTTACCTGACAGTCCTAACCTTACTAGGGTGAGATACTAAAGTCTCCAGGAATCCAATTGAATTGGTTCTAATCTCGATTTTATTTCTAATATTATCTACATTATTACCCTAGTTTTTAACTTCCAACATCTAACACATACATTTCCATATTACATTAGTAAGGAATAGCATCACTAATAAAACCATAAAATCATAACATATTAGTAATTTTGACATCCTAGTGGCATATACATATTTCTAACATAACATAGGCTGGTTTAGGCCAATAATCGACTAAATCTTCTGCTCTGGTACCAATAAATGTAACACCCTTAGCCCGTATATGTCTTGTATACGAGCTAAAGATGACACATCAACTCAACTGACATTTGTTGAACTTAAATGCTTAAAATTTTGTTTCATTTTAAAATATTCCTTTATTGATTTTATATATGTTTCATTTAGCATGCATATTCGTAAAAAAAATAATTTGTCATTCCAAAACAAGCTGATCTTATGCAGCAATTAGGCAGTTCCATGCGGTTTCTTATTTATATACAACTGCCTAATATTGCTTAATTTTAAAACCGTTTAAAATTGTTCATAATATTCATTCATAATTACGACTATAACTAAAATTAAACAGTCCTAAATTACTATTACATACCCTTTTTAAAATAAATCTGATAAAATAGCCTAACAGATATAATGTGCATGCCACTAATAAGTTAAAGTTAGGATGTCTTAATGATATTGTCGGTAGGTTTGATTTCTGGAAGATGATCGCAAGCTCCTCTCTTCACGCCCTCTACTATATTCGAACCTACGCATGAAAATCATCATGTGCTAAGTAAAACTTAGTGAGGCAGAAGTATAGCTTAAACATAAAATCCATAAAATATAAACAATAAACTGAAAATTTAAATAAAAAAATTAAAACTTCAAACCGAGCTAGTCGGTTGTTTTCCTTCTAAAAACTTAAAAATCAGTATATCATGATTTTATCAAAAATCATGTAAGTCATTATTAAATATCATAAATAACTTTTGTTTTTTTCATTCGAACATATTTCATAACTTTCTTTTCAATTCTATGTTCTTTTCTTTTATATACTGTCATAACTTTAACACTTATTGTTACAGCGCAATGTATATGTAAGAGAATATAAGGTATGTGAGTTTAAGGTGCGCAATAGGCACAACACGGTGCCAAATCATAACTGAAACTGTGATATGATGCACTTCAGTGCAATCATAACCTGAGCACCAACGGTGCTGAACATTGGTACACGAATGTACCAAAGTTGAACTTATAACTGATAATTGAAAAGTACTCACTAAATGGCATGTCAAATGTACCTATAACTCTCAATGCAACATACAGTGGGATTATATGTATCATCATAGAATTATTTATTAATTTGTGTCTGATAACTGTAAAATATATGATATCTGTAAATATCTTATAACTGCAATCATCTGATATATGTAAATATCTGATAACTGAAAATCATCTGATAATGGTGAAATATATGATAAATGTAAACATTTAGAATTCATCATCATAAATATCATACTTGGGCAGTTCATACCCAAAATCATTCATAAAACTTTATGAAAAATATTATAGAAATATTCCTTACTAAAAATTTATAAATCATAATGGAAAAATAAAATGAGGTTGACTTGACGCAAGTTATCATCGATCAGAGTAATTAAATAAATAAAATAGACTCATTTTAACAATTTTCTTATAAATCAAATATAAGCCTCGTTAAGCTTTAAAAATTGCTTCCATTACACAATTTATTGAAATTTCATATTCTGGCAGTTTGCACTACCTTCAAATAAATATTATTTTGTATTAATATAATTATTGAAAAATTATTCCGTTTGACCACTAAAACTAGACTCGAATATAAATTTAACCATATAAGGCACTCCATCTAGTTCCACTAGTATAATTTATAGCAAATTTTCAAAGTTGACTGACAAAAGTTGTTTTGGACAGAATCTGTTGACATGTTTTCTGACCTATCACTGATTAAAAATTCATATCTTTTTGTATACTACTCGAAATCAGTCACCGTCTGTTTTAAATGAAGCTAGATTGACATACAAATATAACGGTGTAGAGATCATACTCTAATAAATTCTTTATAATTTTTGGTGAATTTCTAAACTCACTGTTCGAATCATAATTTCTAGACGACTTTCCTTAATTAGCATCATTAGCTTAATTTCATAATTCTTCTGTAAGCTTAATAAATGAACCTTTAGGCTAGAATCACATTTCACATAACATTAGAAGTCATTTCATACCATAGTAACTCTGTCACTGACTCATCGCAAGTCAATGTTCGTACGATAACACAAACATGAATTAAATGCACTCACATTTGCATTCCTGTCGAATCTCCTCCTCGATAATCTTCTCAAATTCCGTACTTTTTCCTTCTTTTTCGATTTACTTGGATCACTAGATTTATTGAGGTCTGACGGCATCATATAATAACATAAAATGTTTGAAGTATATGTTAGTATTGAACTAACATAATCTAAGCGTAAATATAAATTTTGATATAGATAACATCGATACTTAAAATCGATATAAAACTAAATAGTACTCCCATCAAATTTTCAAACTTCTCAAAATATTTCCTTAAATTCCAAAAATATATATTTCCATTATCAACCCTTCAACTTTTGCTAATTGCACAATCAAACCACCAATTATAAATTATTTCTAGAATTCACCTTAATTTCCCATTAAATTCATAATAGACTTTCACTATTATGGTCATGTCACATTAATCACATAAAATTTCCAACACCTTAATAAAATATTCAAATCAACAATTGAACATTTAAAAACTTGCAATTTCATCCTTAACTTTCTGAAACTTTTCAATTTCAACCACCGAACTTGATAAACTTGAAATTCGATCCCAGCTCAACATTGAAACTCAAAAATCAGCATATAAATAAAATTTTCAGCTATGTACTATTTTACACAAGTGGTAGTTCCACATTTAAAAACTTGAAATAAAGTCCCTATATTTCTTGGACTTTTTGAATTCCACCCCTAAATTTTACCAAACTTTATAAAACTAAATCGTACTCCCATCAAATTTTCAAACTTCTCAAAATATTTCCTTAAAATCCAAAAATATATATTTCCATTATCAACCCTTCAACTTTTGCTAATTGCACAATCAAACCACCAATTATAAATTATTTCTAGAAATTCGATCCCAGCTCAACATTGAAACTCAAAAATCAGCATATAAATAAAATTTCCAGCTATGTACTATTTTACACAAGTGGTAGTTTCACATTTAAAAACTTGAAATGAAGTCCTTATATTTCTTGGACTTTTTGAATTCCACCCTAAATTTTACCAAACTTGCAATTTAGTTCCAACCATCTTTGCAACTTAAATTTCAAGCATTCAAATAATAAAAATTAACATTAAACACCCTAAATATCATATTCTTGCAATAATGTCCCACAATTCTCAAAAATTATATATTAGCCCTTTTTCTTATTCAAGCTTCCAAATTGATCCAAATCAATCTCACTTCCAACATTCTATTATACTACAATAACTTACAGCAAAGGACCTTAACGTTTTGACATTTGTACACAAATCCTCCATAATTCCAAAAGTTACGAAATGGGTCCTTAAATTTCAACCAAACTTCAATTTAGTCCAGACATGATTTTCAAGGACACAAAATCACTCCTATAATCATTCCAAGCCTTGAGAAAATTTTTGAGAATTTTTCCAAATAATCCCCCTTTAAGTCGATTATTTAACTTTTTTTACACTAATTCCTAAACTTGATTCAAACTCAATTTCATCACTCCCTTAACATTTACAACCATTTCAACTTATTTCCATATCAATT
This sequence comes from Hibiscus syriacus, assembly GCF_006381635.1. Lineage (NCBI taxonomy): Eukaryota > Viridiplantae > Streptophyta > Magnoliopsida > Malvales > Malvaceae > Hibiscus > Hibiscus syriacus. The sequence goes on along the minus strand of NW_024063086.1, from coordinate 1,643,349 downwards.
ATAAACCAAACACAATATTTCTCAATTAAAAGACCTTATGGCCGAATCATATATAGGACCTTTTACTTGGTTTTAAACAATTTCCATGCTTGATTTCAATTCCATAACACTCCCAACATCCACAATCAATCTTAAATCATAAATATCACACTTCCTCTTTATCCACATCTCTCCATCTCAAACATAATACATGAAGATTTTTATACCAAATGAAAGAGAATTTTGTGTAGGTTATTTTATCTTTATAACCTAACTTAAAATCCTAATAAAAATTAATCAGAAATTAAAAAGAATTCTTCTTACCTTAGAAATGGAGGATACGGTGGAGAGGATGAAGATGAAGGACTTTTTCTAAAAAAATTCTATCATTAAAATCGCCCTTACATATGTTTAAATTCTACAAAAAATTTGAATTAAAAATTCATTTTTACTAAATTACCATTTTACCTTTAATGAATCTTCATAACTACAACTTTGACACTCCATGACATCATCCCTTACCTCATTTTATCCAAAAAATAATATCTTAATTCTAATTTTTCATGTTTGCCCTTGAAAATTTTGGAAAATTGCAATTTAGTCACATAATATTTCCCAATTTCGGCTAACTAGGAAAATTAACTTCAATTCCACTGATCTGTGCTAACTTTCAATGGTCTAAAATATAAAAATAATATTTCCAACCTTTATCTAGTATCTTTCATTTTTTTGTGAAATTTCAATTCGATCCGATTTTTTGGTTTCTATACCGAACTTTATTGCTTTATAGCTTTTAACACAAATCACGTACCAAAAATCTTATTCCCACGAAAATCCTTGTTTTAGGCCAAATTTTTCATTTAATTGCTAAAATATATAATTTTTCAAAATTAAATTTTTGATCCCTAAACTTTTACAAAGTTTATACTTTAGCCATCAAACTTTTAAAACTTACAATTTAGTCACTAATCAAAATTTAGGGTATTACAACTTCGAGATAAGATTGGACTCTCTTGTCGAGATTCATCTTGATGGGGCATAACATAAGATTTCCTATAACCATGCAACATCTAAAAGTTATCCAAATAATTTTTATTTTAAACTTCTATCCTTTTACATTTCAAATTTTCAACTTTTGGTTTATTGTTTTGATTTACTCTATATTTAAAGGAGTTTGGTGCACTTGTGTGATGTATACAAACTACACTACAGTAATCAATAAAATGAATCAATTTTTCATTCTTCTTATACAATATTGCTTCTAAAATTTTAGTAAAATAAAGATATTAACATTGACTAGCATGAAAATAATATTGTGTTGTGTAATCACTTCTTTCGAAGCAATTTCGTTTAGATTAGTATAATCTTGAAAGTGAACGTTACCCACCCCCAAGATTAACACTATCTTTTAGATTTTGTACACCAAAAATAAAGAAGTGGAACTCCGAAATAGTGTTGCTCTGGTCTCAGAATGAAGATATGTGAGATTTTTAACCGAAATAAAACATTCCTAAAAAAGACATTGAAAAACTTTACTCGGAAAAGAAAACTGCACATGAAGATAGTAGTGTAGGATAGGAAAAGAGAATGAATGAAAATGAGTGATTAATACTAAGGGAGAGACGCTTCTTTTATAATTGAAAATCGGGGACAAATCAATAAAAAAGATCTAGAAAGAAATTGTAGAAAATCCTTTAAAAATCTACACTTTTTAAATTTTAAATTTCAATAAAAATTATATTTGATCAGATAAGATCTAAAATAAAATATAATATAATATATTTATTAAAAGAATTAATGCATGCAGAACTCATAAATCAATTGGTAGAGCGCAAAACTCTTAATCTTATAGTCACGAGCTTTATCCCTTGTTACTTTATATAAATAAAGATAAAGGTTGACATATAAATGTTTCAATAAATTTCTATCTTACCAATGTGGGGTACAAACTTCTTTGTATTTTACCAATAATATAAATAACTCACTCCATATGATAAAATGGTTGAAATAATATCTTTGAAAAAATTTATCGAAATAATCCACCTTGAGCATTATTTTTTAAACTAGGGTGATTCTTACAGTATCAAGACTCCATAAGTGCAATGAGTTTTCAGTTGAAGACTCCAAAATTACTATGCATCTTCAACCTTCCAATTTATTTCAAATTCTAAAGACTCGTTGCACTCTTCTGAAGTCGCATGGACCATTTTGTATCTTCTTCTTTGCACTTTAGTAACCACCATAGTTTAAGAAATAATATGTGGAGTGGATTATTTGGGTAATTATTTTGTTCATAAATAATATTTGAGTCGTTTTTCCCACTCCACACACATAATATATATGTCCTTTAAAAGGATAGATCTATAAATTTAGAATTTTAATTTTAGCGATATATCTTTTAAAATTATCACAACTTTCTATAAAAAAATATAAAAACAATCCATATTCTTGTTTTTTATATATATAACAATAATAATAAGATTTTATCATAAGTAAAATATAGATAAGAGAAATAATTCCTATAAAAATATTTATAAAAAAATTAATTAACAAATGAACATGGAAAGAGTGTTAAAGAATTTATACAAATCAATATAATCTCGTACTCAATATATGTATGAAGTGATTATGATTATTTATTATTTTAGTAGTTATATAAAAATAGAAAAATAAATATTTTATAATAATATTTAAATAAAAATATTTTATAATTTTTAACTGAATTAATTTTAATTAATTAATAAAATTCATTTATCAATTACTTAATGTATAATATACTCCATTCGTTCTACTAAAGTTGTCCCTTATTGTCTTTTAAAAGTCAAAATTTTTAAATTTTTCATCATGATTAGTTTAAATATTTTAAACATCTAGATTTTATAAAATATATTTCAAAACTACTTTATTGAAAGTTTTTAAAATATATTTTTTTCATATTTTTGTCAATAATAAATTTTAAATAATAATGAGTTAAAGTTACAAATATTTGACTAAAACGAATTAAAGAGATAGATTTAATGGGACAAAGAAAATATATAAAAAAGAACCTCAAAGTGATGGCAATGAACCCATGTCTAGTTATGGGCAAAGGTGATATGAAACAATGAATCACCTACCAAATTTTAAACTTAAGTTTCTAATCACAATACAATATTATACGTTGCTTGCAGATATGTGGGGACATTACATCAACCAAAAATATATATATCAAAAAACAATTTAAAATATCAACATGGTAGGTTCAAGTGGTAAGTTGCTTGATATAGTTTAAGTAAGGTTTCGAGTTTGAGTCCTTGTGTATGCAGAAAATTTCTGTTGAGAGACTCACTCACCAAAGTCAGGTGTGCGATGCGAGTCAATTCGAATTAATCGAGACGAAACCTTAAAACCAGGAGGAGAATAAAAAAATAATTTAAAATAATTTTTAAAATAAAAAAAATACCTTCAAGTTAACTCATCTGCTAAGCAATTTCTTAATTATTACTAGTTTTGGTGAATCTCAAGCCTACTTTCCCAACATAAAGTATGCTTTAAGTTGAGGAAGAAAATGACAAAAAAGCTATGGTTGATGTAATGTCAGTCATCTAAAGTATATTATATTATTGATGTAATGTCAGTTTATTACACCTAATATTATCTTATCAACAATTTAACCTTTTTAATCAGTTTATTAATGTATCATTCTCTCTTTGATGATTATAATTAAAACTCACACAACTCAACATATAATATACCATTTTCCCCCTATTCCCCACTAGAATTGTAACCATTGGACATCTTATGCACCCAAATTTAAAACCATTTAATAAATAAAGGCTAAAGTGCATAAATGATCATTCAACTATATGTCATTACTTTGTTGAGTCTCCGACTATTAAAAGTTACAAAATAATTCCTCAACTATAAGGTGTTGCTTTGTTGAGTCCTTAACTATCAAAAGTTACAAAATGATCATTCAACTATTCATATATTCTAAACTCATCATTTTCCATTAAAAATTTGACGATCGTCTGAGCCGGACATTTATTGACTGAGATATGATAAATTTGATCCTACAATTATTTGAGTTGTATTTTGCGAATCGACTCTCTGTTTATATTATGTCATCGAGTCAATGCTCGAAAGCAATAGTGGTGCCAGTATACATCATTAAAATATGATAAAATCATATCCGAGTCAGTAGGTTAATATCTAACTCATACGAAAGCCCCTTTTTTAACGAAAAAAAATGAGTTTGAAACATATGAATAATTAGATAACCATTTTGTAATTTTTAATAGTTGAGAGACTCAATAAAATAGTGTTCTACAATCAAGATCATTTCGTAACTTTTAATAGCCGATATACTCGATAAAGCAACATTCTATAATTGAGAACCATTTGTACATTCTACCCATAAATAAAAAGATAAACCAAGGAGAAAGAAGAAATTTTGTAAAGACAAACAAAAATAAAAGCTCTATTGAAGAGATGATATTTTATAGAAGTACTTGAACATGGATGGGCCTGGGTCGCGTTTTCTGTCAATCTGATATGACCTGAAAATTATATATCCTCCACTCGATCCGATCTGATCTAAAAATTATATATCTTCCACTCGATTCAATCCGACCCAAAAATATACATCCTCCACCCAACTCGAACCCAACCTGATTTTTAAGATAAAAACCGAACTCGACCCGATCTATTCCAAAAAAATATATTTATTAAAAAAATATGTTTCAATAAAAATAGGGATTTAATTGAAAAATAATATATAGAGGGGTATAAGAGCAATTATCTCTAAATATATCAGGTAAAATTATTTTTTCGGGTCAAGTTGGGTTTAAGGTGAAAAATACCCGACCCGACCAGATCCAATTCGAATATATCCTCTACAAAATCCAACTTGACCCGACCCAAACCTAATTTTTTTAAAATAATTCTACCCAATCGGGTTGAGTCCAATTAAAACCCATCGAGTTTGGGTTTCGTGCCCATCCCTATACTTAAAAGAGGAAAAATTCGGATTGAATTATTATGGTTGAATAATATTATTGTCTTAATATGGTGTAGTTTTAATTAAACACTTTAAAAATATTATTATTATTCCAATGTGATGTACTATTATTGTTTTAATATGATGTAAACTTTTAATTATTTACTTTGGTAATATATTTTTAATACATTATCAAGATTATATCAATTAAACCTACATATAATGTTAATTATAAGTTAAAATTTAATTTTAAAAATGCTAATAAATAAGTATCATGAATACTTCAAACCTAATAAAATTATGTACTTATAGTACAATCAACATAAATTATTAATATTATCTACAAATTTAATTTGGTGTACTTATAGAAATAAAACATTTAATTTCAAAATTTTATAAAATATAATTTTATAAAAATAACTTAAAAAATTTAAAAGGTAAACAACAACAAAAATATAAAAATATATACATTTTTACAAAAATCAGATTCCGTAAATTATTTTCAAAAAACTAACTAAATAGTATAAAATATTTTATAATATAACATCTAAATAATATAAGATATTTTTAAAAAAAATATCTTTTGAAAATATAACTTATTTTCCAGAATTCATAGAAAACTATTTTAAATGAAATAAACCGACCCTAAATCTCGAAGCTTAAAGAAGTAGAAAGATGAAATGCGCAATGAAAGCATGGGAGACTTTGGGGCATCAGTGTTAGAAAAAGAACACAAGAAACAGTTGTTGCATTAAATGAAAAGTTAGTGTTGGAAACAGAAGCAAAGCTCAAACTTCAAGTAAAAAAACAAGAGAATCTGCCTGGTCTTAATGGTGGACTTTTAAGGGCAAACCGACTGACTTCATCAGATCACCTAAAAAAAATAAAATTAATTAATTAATAAACACTTGTTTTAGATAAACACACCACTAAACATTTATGTCACTTCATTAACCCATTCTAATCTCATATTTTTTGCAATAAATTTCTCTTTTCTTTTTCTTGATATCTCAATTCTCAAGATTTTGTTTTAACTAATTCGAATCAATTTAGATCATACACTTAATTTTGAAGGTAAGTCTCTTAGTAGTAATTTTCTGCATACATAAAAATTCGAACTCGAGACATACTTAAGCAATATCAAACTACTTATTTCTTGAACCAACTTCTATTAGTCATAAATTCCTTGGCTTCATTGCAACTATTATATAAAACTAATATTCAATTATAAAAATAAGCTCTTTTATAAAAACATTTAAATAAAAATTTATTAAATGTATGATATAAAAATATTAATTTATTTGATAATAAATTTAATATAAATTTTAAGTTAAATTTATTTCATTTTTAATATATATATATTGAATAGAATCATATAGTATATTTAACTTTATTGATAATATATAAAATTATATATTTTAAGTATTTAAAATAAGGTTTCTCCGAGAATTAAGGACTTAAATTATATATTTTTTTTGTTTTGGGTGTTAAATATTTTAAAGTCCAATCGCTAATTTCCGTAAAAAAAATATCATCCAATAGATAAATGACAAATAGCCTTATTTTTATTTTATTGTTTAAAAAATAAAATCTTCAATTTTTAACCCCTAAAATAAACCCTACAATCTTTAAATTCATAATTCCCGAATCGACCACTAGTTTATCACAATTGATAAACTTACACTATCGAATCAATCACTATTGTCCATTTTTTTATCGTTAGATTACTACCGATCGATCAATCCTATGTCGTCACATAAAATGTCTAAATCTTTAATCGTCTCAAAATCGTATTTCATCGTTACTCAATTATCGTCAGCTGGTACGACGACAACGACAAACCTGCATCACATCCTGAACTCCAATAGTTTAAAGAGATATAAGAATTTTATGCGACGATAAGGAGACAATTGATGGAATGTCTAAAGTATGACAGTTTTAATATACGATTAAAGAAAAATATTATTGGAAATGTTAATAATTTTTTAACAATTTCAGTAAAACGTTACTTAAAATATTTTTTTTATCGGAAATGTTAATATTGGTCGCTACCTAATATGTTTAACATTTTCGGTAAAGTGTTATCTAAAATATTATTTTTTTCTACCGGAAATATTAATATTGACTGCTACCTAAAATGTTATTTTTTCTATCGGAAATTAGTAGCGAAATTAATATTTTTGGTAAAAAAAATAATGTTTTAGGTAATTTTAAAAGAATATTAAAGATGTCGTACAACAGAACTACCCGACAATTGACTGCTTAAAGACCAACAATAAAAGGGATGATCGATGGTAATTTTAGGATTTCTTTTTAAAATTTTAAGAATTTTAAGGAGTTGTTATATAAAAAAATTAAAGACATACAATTTTTTAAATAAAAAATTCAATATTAAATCACATGTTATGTATTGACTAGATGACACATTTTTTACATATATTAACAGTTTAATTTTAAAAAATAAATTAACCATTATTTTAATAAAAATTTAAAAATAAAAATAAAAAATGAATTAAAAATTTATTTTTATATTAAGCTTTAAAATATAGTGTGTATCTATAACGATAGTAGTAGTATCAAAAATTAGATTCTTTAAGTTATTATTTCCTTTTTTTCCTCGTGGTTTTAAAGTTTTGTTTAATTCATATTGATTCGCGTCGCATATTTAGTTTTGGTTGGTGAATCTTTCAACAATAATTTTTTTCATACATAAAGACTCGAATTCGAAACTTTATTTAAACAATATTAAACTACTTACCACTTAAACCAATATATATCAACAATTCTTATTCCCCTTTAAAAGGAAGTGAAATAAAAAAATTGAATAAAGCAAAGATGAGAAAAATTTTCACAAATCACGTAATTCCAAGAGATAAACTAATATTTTATGTGTAAAATATAGCCCATCAAAGCCCATCTCATCCCCTGCATTATTTGAAAATATAGTTTTTTATTATTATTTAAAAAAAAAAAGGTAAAGCAAAGAAGCTATTGAGAACTAATGAAGCATTCTTTTTTGTACTTGAAGAATAATAAATTAAAGTTTTTAGATAATAGTTTATATAAATATTAGTCTTATCAGTTCATCTCATCCATTATAATACTGCAAATATGCATGCACAAACAAACGTACACAGTTAATTATTCTGCAAAATCATCTCATATTGAAGACCCTTTTCCCCAGATAAACAAGCTTTGTGGATCTTATTCTGTACATAAATTTGAGTCATAAAATATTATTATAAAATCAATGGGGTATTTTTAAATGATGATCTGATTCATGTTTTACAACACTTTCTGCTTCTTTTTCTCAGACAGAAGATAATGATAAACGGAGCTCTCTCTTTAACTTTGATTAAGGAAATATCATAGATTCAAAGGATTTTTAAGATGTTTTTCACTGTTTGAAAACATACAAAACATGCAAGTTTATGATCCCAGAAAGAAAGAAAATAAGTTCCCTTTTGGATTCAAAGCAGCTCTTAATTCCCAGCAGGTTATATCAGTAGCAAAGTGATGATGATTAATTAAACTAATTAGGAACAAAATTTAAACTAATAAACAAGTCCCTTACTCTATCTAACAGCTTATTATCTCCCTCGTAAGGAAAAAAGAAGAAGAAAGATGAAGCTGATCATCATCAACCATATCAAGAGGAAGAAGAAGAGCAGCCATTAGTTCCAAGATGTGCAACACCGTCAGCTTCGAAGTGATGGTTCAGATTCTGACCATTTCTGTGGTGGTCGCCGCTGCTGTTGTTGTTGTTGTTTTTATGTTGTTCTTCATGGTTGAGTTCAACAACTTGGATTCCATCTCTCGATCCTCCATTGGCTTGATCTTTCTTCCCAAAAGTGTTCTTATTGTTATGCATCCAGACTTTTAAAACCTCTCTATCAACCACAACCTCATGGCAGAATTTTTGAATGTCTTGTTCATATCTTTTCTGGATTTTCCACCCAATTTTCTCAGCAAACTCCAGCATCTTGTCCTTCTGGTACTGACTGAACTTTGTTCTGAATCTTTTTTTCGAGTTCGACCCGAGATTTGCAGTGTTGGGTGCAAGGCCACCAGCAGGTAAATGGGAGTTTGTTAGACCTCCTGAAAGAGCTAAAAGCATGTGGGGAGATGAAGGATAGTAAGATGATGAGATCGGTGGTGGGGAGGCTGAGTTAGGACTACGATTCGGTTGGCTTGCCAGAGGTGGTGGTGGATGGTGGCGATGGTGGGGCTGGTATTCTATAGTGGCGGTGACTGTTGTGGGTGGTGGGTCATCTGGTTCACGGCGGTGGAAGTTGCGGTGGCAGCCACAAGCAGCACATTTGAGGGAAGTTGGGTCAGTAGGGGTGGCTGTTGGGGAAGGCATGAATTCGCCGCAACCGTCTAAAGCATGGCCACCTAAGGTGGCTGCATGGTTCTTCAGACATTCTTTGTAGGCTATGACGATGGGCGGCGCTTGCTGCTGCGGCTTGTGACGCTTCAGAACACCGTTGGTGAAAGATAAGGGCTTGCCGGGTTGGATTCGAGTTGGTGTTTCACTCACTGGTTCGGGCTCTGGCTCAGCCTCCGGCGACTTTGGTGTGTTGCTTGCAAGAGCTATATCCATGGCTCTAACATCTATATTTAACACAGAAAAAGAGGTGAAAAAATTCTAAAAATTAAAGAAAAACATAAAATAAAGAGATAAAAATGGATTTTCAAAGGGTTTTGAAGATGGATTTTATGAGAAAATTGATCATATGGGAGAAATTAAAAATTAAAAAAAAAGTTTCTTTTTTCTTTGTTAATTTGAGGGGGTTTGTTGGTTAGAGAAGAAAGGGAGGGAGGAAGAGCAAGAGAGAAGTAGTGATAATTGAAAAATCTTTGCTTCTGTGGTTGTCATTCTTAACCCATCTTTTAACCATGGTTAAGTGGGGGTTACACATGCATGTGTTATTGTAGTAAAACTAGCATTATGTTTTCCTATAGGTATATTTATATTTGAACCATTAAATATAAGGGTAAATTATAGAAATGGTCCCCAATTATAGTATATTATTTTCTCGAGTCTTTTAACTTTTCAAAGTTATAAAATAATCCTTTGATTTTAAGGCGTTATTTTGTTGAGTCTTCTGACTATTAAAAGTAACAAAATAGTCATCTAATTATTCATGTGTTCCAAACTTGTCATCTTCCATTAAAAAAATAAAGATCGTTGAGCTGGACGTTAACTTGTAAATTGGGATATGATAAAATTATATTTACTGGCATCGTCGCTGCTTTCAAGCATTAGCTCAACGACATAATGTTTTACGCACTGACTCGATGGTGCAATGCAAACAGAGAGTCAATCCACAAAATAAAGCTCAAATGATTTTGGGATCATATTTTATCATATCTTAGTCAATAGGTTAACATCTAGCAAAGACGACTGCCAATGTTTTTAACAGAAAATGACGAGTTTGGAACATATGAATAGTTGGATGACCATTTTGTAACTTTTAATAGTCGAATGACTCAACACAGTAGTATTCTATAGTTGGGAGACTGTTTTATGACTTTTAATAGTTGGGAGACTCAACAAAGCAATGCCCTAGGTTAGGGGACCATTTGTATATTTTACCCTAAATACAAATATTTATTTTGTGTTTGTATATCATCTTATATTATATAATTATTTAAAATGTTTTGTAAATGTAATAATAAATAATATAAATTAAAAACACGAACTAATTTATCTCAGATGTTAAAGAAATAATTATTATTTTTAGAGATCATTGGTTCGAGCACTAAAGACTGCAAGAGTGATTGAACATTTATTGTCAAATTGTTAAGAATATTTAGAACATATATTACTTTAAGACTATTAAGATTTTAGTGATAAAAGAAAATATTGTTCTGTGTTTTATTTAAATAGTTATGTTTGCAAGATGTGTCGTTTAAGACTATTAAAATTAATATTAAGGTATAGTTATAATTATTAAGTCTAACCATAATGATAAGAGTGAATATTTTAGTCCATGTAATTCTCTTCACAGTTCACACCCATCTCTTTCTTACCTTTTTTTTTTATTATCATTTAAATTAGTTTTTTGCATATGGAATTAAAGTTTTTAAACCCTTCACTAGCTTGCAAAATTTTGTACACGTTAGGTGTACTATTGCTCCAGTTTTGTTTGATAACATATATATAAATTAAAAATAGAAAAATGTGAATAATGATTAATTATTTTATTATTTGTGCAAAAATATAAATCTTTTTAAATTTCAGATGATAAAGATGAAACATGGTTAAATAATAATATTATTTTACTCTTATTTTTCAAATTTAAAAATGACAGCCGATAAGATTATTGTTATTATTTTACTTTCCTTCTAAATAATGTCATAAAAATATATTATCACTTTTTCAAAGTTTTCTATTCTCTAAGATCCACTAATTAATTGAATAACTAAAAATATTAATATTATTTTATTTTATATGGATTTAAATATTAACATTTATTTTAAAAATATATTATTTAAACCTAGTTAAAAAAATTATCCACTGTAAATATATTATAAAATTGATGAATGACGTATCAACGCCTCCATTTAAAAAAATAAATAAAAAATGAAATTGTGAGGCTTATTTTATTTTCAAATCATTCAATAAGAAGAATGTATTTATTAACAATCTTAAGGGTTAGAATCTTAATGTTTAAGAATATAATAAATTAGATTGAAAGGGTCGTCCATAATAAACTTTTGTAAAATTTAATATGAATTAATTGATTAAAAAATTCAGATACCAATAATTAATTTAAATAAACAACAAGAATGGATTTATCACCCTTCTATTTTCATTTAAAATTTATATATTTTTTTATGTTATCATGGCTTTTATTAAGGTACAAATCAAAAAGACAGATTACTCATTGCAGTTTAATCCCTCGTTGTATATATTATGTTAGGATGGGGTATAGATAAATTATATAGGAAATAATTTCAATATATATGTATTATGTGAGAATAATTAAAATAAAATATAAAATACAACAAAAATAACACGAATCAAATTACTTTAATAATTAAAGGGATATTTTTTATCTCTAGAGATTACATATTCGAACATCAAGAATTATAAAATTATTTAAACTTTCTTTATTAAATAACTGATAATATTTAAAATATATATTATATAATAATCATCATAAATTAATAAAAAATAAAACAAAAAGTAATGAAATTGATAAAACTTGCATAAATAAAAACAGTTTTGAGAAGCGAAAAATAAATAATATAGTTTATAAAGCTTGCATAAATAGGAAGAAGTTTTTTGGTTTAGGTAATCTGTGATTATTGGGGGAATAGAATGTCATTCTACCGTTTGGTTGATCAACATTTTCAGCCATCAGTAATCTTTTATTATCAACAGTGATATTTTGGGATATAGTATGGAGAATGTGATTACTTCTCTTTCCTTAGTATTGTTAGATTATCGGCATTTTGGACTAAAATGTCCTTAAATTTTTTTAAAAAATATATATTTATTCTTTCGTTAAATAAAAAAAATCTACGAATGTTAAATTATAAATTTATTCTTAAACTGTTTTAGATTTACAAAAACAAGTTCATATTTAGAATTTTATATAAAGTTTAAGGTTTAAAATAAAATTTTACCCTTTCATTAAACCTATTTATCTTTTCAATTTTGTAAAAAAATTATATAAATTTTATGAATTTAAATTTTTAAAAAAATATATATATAAATTAATTATAGTAAAATTCAACTTTTTAAAAAATATATAATAAGTATAATTTGATAAAATATACATTTTAATAATCTTTTATTCCTTTAACTAAACACGGTAATCTTACATTCATGCTAAATGAAACAAACACAAAATATAATATTTTCAGTAATTTTATTCCTACCGATAATCATATTCTCACTGATAATCTTATATTTCGTAAACCAAACGTATCTAAAAGTTTGATAATAAATATAAAATGGTGTTACGAGGGATGAGAGTTGGTGAGAATGAGTAAAGGGCATTGGGAGGAGAGAGAGGCCTGCAATATCTGCTTTCTCAGACATTTACTGTATCCCCATCTTAAATTTCTCAAGTCCAGCAATGGGCCCCTTTTTTCTTTTTTAATATTCCTTTTTACTTTTTCTTCCCAATTTCATGAGTAATTTAATTTCAAGAGTGAATTGCATCGTAAGTTCTGGAATTATAATTTTTATTTTAAATTGATTTTTGTTGGAACAGTTTTTGAGTTTGGAATCATTTTTGACTTTTTTCATGAGTATATTAATTTTAAGAGTTAATTACATCATATGATCTCGAATTATAATTTTTATTTTAAATTGATCTTAAATTTTAAATATTTTAATTTCATCCTTAAATTACGAGTCTCATTTTAAATTAGTCTTTAAACTTTTAAACATTTTAATTTTATACCTAAACTATGACTCTCTTTCTAAATTGATCCCCATACTTTTGAATATTCCAATTTCATCACCAAATTCATCCAAATATGTAATTAGTTTCAAAAATAATTTAACCTAAATTTTGATTTTTTTAAACATATAATACTATAGTTTTGCCTAATGGTTTTATTAAAAATGGATGTGATTAGTATATACATATAGTTTGGGATGAAATTAGAATGTTCAAAAAGTTTGAGGACCAATTTAGAATGAAGGTAATAGTTTGGGGATGAAATTAAAATGTTCAAAAGTTTAAGTACTAATTTAGAATGATATTCATAATTAGGGATGAAATTAAAATAGTTAAAAGTTTAAAGACCAATTTAAAATAAAAATTATACTTTGAGTACACGTGATACGTGTTAGTTCTCATTTCAATGAGTAATTGACTCATTAAATAGTGGTTACCTTTTTAATACTTAAATTTAAGATCCATGCAATGCCTGTGTGAGTTTTCCCCTAGTTTATGTGTATTTTGATCCCCTATAGTATATATATCATATAAAACATTGCGTATAATTATAAGTTTCACCCCATTATTTTATTAGAACAAAGAAGTTAATATTTGTTTTAATTTATAAGAATTTGATCTTCATGTTTCATAAAAAAATTCAAAATAGTCAAGTTATTGATAAACATATAAACAAGGAAGGAGCCAAAACTATATCTTAATAGAGGCCGAATCTTTTTAACAATTTTAAGTTATATATATATAATTTTACCTTTATTATTTGTTTATTTCAAAAAAATATAAATGATAACATCAAATATGCATATTTCTATACTTATATGAAATAACAAATTAAAAATTAAAGTAAAGTAAATAATAAAAAATACGATTTTAAAAAGTGCAAAAGACATAATTATCACATAATCACAATAAAACCATGGATAAGTGTTCAGTTTCCTAGTATCCACCAACCACTGACTTAGGTCAGAGATTGTAAACATTTTTCTTAGACCTGAATTCCAAGATAACTCCACCTTATAATGACATAATTTTGTTCATAAATCATTCTTTTCAACTTTCGTGAAATCCTCCGGATAAAATTTATTCACAAGATTGCAAACGTCTTCAACCTTGAAAAATTTGTCACCATCTCTTGGCTCCGAAGCACAACCAAGAGTTAATAACTCTATCGAATTCTCATTACATCTACTGTTTAACTATTGTAGTTGAACATCAACTGTAGCATAAAAAATTTCTACTAGATAATGATGTTCAACTGTAAAATGATTTTGTTGGCGACGAGCGCGACCTCCTCTTTCTCTATAAATAGATCTAATATTTGGGATATCTATGTTGTGACTTTCACAAAATGAGGTAATCTCCATAAAAAGATTATTTCATCCATCATATCTAAATTTCTGCAAAAGTATCTTTCAACTCTCAACAAGATGTAGTGAATTCAAAATATCCTGAGATTTTTGTTATAATGATTGAGAAAATGAATTAGTGATTTCTAATATTTTCTTCATAAGATGTAAAATGAAGACAAAATCAAAAGAAGTCAAAGTCTCTAAAGCTGTTGTCGCTTGTTTACGTTCATGATATGTACTTCCTTCATCAATGAGTTTATATAGAACAACACAAGTGACACTAAACATTTTTATCAAGCTTGAAATTGATTTCAAGTAAGAACCCCATCGAGTATCACAAGCCCTCTACAAATTACTTGTTTGATTCAAACCAATTCCAGTTTCAAGTTGTTCTTCTTCAATCAAATGATTTATCTCATAAGAATAAGCATTTTTTAGTTCATCGATGCACTTATATGAGGCAAGAACAACATTGATAATAAATGATAACTTGGAAAGAAATTGATAAACATGTGTGACATCTTTCTGTAGCTACTAGTGCTAGCTGTAAAATTTGTGCAAAACAATGCACATAGTAAGCAAAAGGACTTGTAACCCATTCCACTTTCCTCGCTTGTTACTTGCACTGTCATAACCTTGGCCTCAAATATTCTTTATGTCAAAGCAATAACGAGAAAGAACGAAAAGTATCTCAATTTTTAAAGTCACCGTTGAAGTATTAGGAACACGAATAATGCTAAAAAATTTCCCTTTTCACTCACCTAAATCATCTATATATACTAGTTTAATCTATTTATTTAGTTCAATTTCCATGACTTCTACAATACTCTTTCATAAAGTTTTGTAGTTCTTCACTTTATAACTCCTATAACATAATTTCCTTTAAGTATAAATCTTCCCTATATCACTTATGTATCATTATTTATATTCATATCCTCTAATTCATATACTATTTTTATAGTCTCATAATTTATTATCTTCTGGTTTATATTTTGTTCTCTTAAGTCTTCTCATAGTCACCTATTTATATAGTTTATATTACATTCTTATGATTCACAATAACCTAGGATTGATTATTTTATCAGTAGCATGTAATTATATAACTTGTCTCTTATAAGCATATCATTACATAAATTATTTCATGTTCTTCCATTACTACATTATAGTATTTTACACAAATCATATAGCATATACAAAGCATATCAATATCTTTAGTCATGCATACATACAATTAATGTAATACATATATCACATATAATTATAACAAACACATAATCATGTTCATGACTTCATGCATATTACTATAGGAAATAGACTCATCGCAAGTCTTATTTCCATTAAACACTACATGCCACTACTATGCACTCACCTGGCCTCACTAGTCAATATCGATCTCTTATCTTTTCCCCTGATCGATCTTACTTGTCAATGGTTCCGGAACTCGTTTAGGCTCTGTAATTATACATTTTAAGGCAATTATTAGATACCTACACCTTGTAATTCGATAATAACAATTCAAACAAACTTAATAAACCAATATTCATTTTTTCCTTTAGGGGGTATCGATACCCTTATTAGGGTATTGGTACCCTTATTGCATTATGTGATTTTTCGTTTGAGAGGATATCGATACCTGTTGAATGGGTACCGATACCCCTTGCCTAGAATTCACATTTTAAGCACGAAAAATCACTCCATTCTCACAAATACCTCATATTTCAACCCTTTACATATCCATAATTCATATACACATGCTTAAACCCATTTCTACTCATTTATCACCCTTTAAATCTCAAAATTCCTTTCTCCATATGGAAATCAATAATCTTACAAATTTTTCAATATGTTCTAAATTCAATTCTATCACTTCATGCTTATTAATTTCATTAATGACAAGTCAAATTTAATCTTGAAATCCAATTATGGTCCCTCTACAAAGATTTCATTTAATCACCCCTCATCTTTAATCATTTTATGCTCTTTATCTTATTGTTTAAAGACAACTCAAGCTCTCCTTAAGCTTAAGTATCACTTAATGATCAAAACCCAACTAAAATTTCAGCTAATAATCAACAACTAAGAAATCTTACCTTTGCCTTAAGCTCTTACGTATGAAGAAGAAAGGAGAAGAAGAAAGGAGAAGAAGAAAACTCTGGAACTAACTTTGCCTTCATTTCCTCTTCTACGTGGGTTAATATAATGCCACAACAACATTTAATTATTTTCTTTACCAAAAGACCATTTTGTCCCTTACTTCATTTAATAATTACCAACAATTCCTTAAAAATATCTACAAGTGAGTCCCTGCACTTTACAAAATTTTGAAATCATACCTCAAACTTTAAAAAAATCCATTTTAGTCACTAACCTTGATTTTGGGATATTACATGTTGTTTTCTTGATACATCCCCCGCTTCATTAATAATAATACAGATTTTTTCTTTACCAATTTCTTCACAAATTACTCTTTTAATTTTCTCTGTCAGAATATGTAAAATCTCCTTTTGTATCTCAGGCGAAGTGTATGAAGCATTTTCTAATACAATTTTTTCAACATATTTATTATAAGAGGCTAATTGTTTCACGAGTTTAAGAAAATTTCCTCGTTTAGATGAATATTCACTCTCGTTACGACCTCTTATTAGTAGCCCTTGTAAAGCTAACCAACACAATGCATCTATAGAGGTTTCAAGTCTAAGCCTATTATTAGCAATTTGTAATGATGTTTGCTTATGCAATACTTGTGGCAAGTGTCTAGACTGGTTAAGAATATCCTCTAATTCTTGCTCAGTAATTTTTTGAGGTGAATTAGGTTTTAAACCTACATGCATCTTAAAATAACAACCTTTTCCATTTACTTTCTTCCAATTTTGAAACCCATTTATAGTGAAAGTCTTGTATGATGGATGACTATATGGTTTTTTAAAAAGAAAGCAAATAAAACAGAAGGCAACATCATTCTCAAGAGAATATTCTATCCATGAATGAAAGTTTTTGTACCAGAAAGCTTAAAATCGGCGGGGTGAGAAACATGTCCATATTTTTTTAATTCAGAGAGTATTGGTTGATATGGACCCTCAGCAATATAAGCTCTTCGAATTGCATTTCTTTCTTGTTCAGAAGGATATTCTCATATTTTCTTGTGTTTACCAGGATCTCGCTCTAGGTAATTAGAGTTGGTATTTGGTTTCTGATTTCTAGCTATCTTTAAAGGTCTATCTTCCGAAGGTGAAACATTAATAGGTGTACCAGTTGAAGTTTCAGTTGTTGTACTTGTATTTTTCAAAATTCTCCCACTTTTTCTCATAGAAAGCTCAATAATTGTTGGATTTTTCCATGGCAATTTGCATTTATATAAAATTAATTCACAAACATAAAAAAATTAAATTTAATAATCACCATTCACCTTAACAATTATTAGATTAATTAAAGGAATGCTAAAATTAAATATAAGATCAAATAATTCTAATTAAAAAAAATAATAAATATAGTATTATTTAATTACTCACCTTTAATAATTGAGTGTCAAAAAATAAAGAATCAGATTAAAGCAATATTAGTCAATGAGAGGATGATTAACCTAAGGTTTTCTTATGAAAGACTTTAATATTTTACTCTATTTATAAGAATTTTATCAACTCTTACAATTATACTAGTAATAAGTAAAAAAAACATAAAATTAGAACAGGCCCAGGCCCCTTGGGACCCAAGGGCCCCCCGTCTCTGGTTACGAGGGATGAGAGTTGGTGAGAATGAGTAAAGGGCATTGGGAGGAGAGAGAGGCCTGCACTTTCTGATTTCTCAGACATTGACTGTATACCTGCATCTCAAATTTCTAAGTCCACCAATGGACCCCTTTTTTCTTTTTAATATTCCTTTTTACGTTTTCTTCCCAATTTCATGAGTAATTTAATTTCAAGAGTGAATTGCATAGTATGTTCTGGAATTATAATTTTTATTTTAAATTGATTTTTGTTGGAACAGTTTTTGAGTTTGGAACCATTTTTGACTTATTTCATGAGTAAATTAATTTTAAGAGTTAACTACATCATATTATCTCGAACTATAATTCTTATTTTAAATTGATCTTTAAATTTTTAAATATTTTAATTTCATCATTAAATTAGCCCTTAAACTATTAAATATTTTAATTTCATACCTAAACTATGTCTCTTTCTAAATTGATCCCCATACTTTTGAATATTCCAATTTCATCACCAAATTCATCCAAATATGTAATTAGTTTTAACAATAATTTAACCTAAGTTTTGATTTTTTTAAACATATAATAGTATAACTTGGCCTAATGATTTTTATTAAAAATGGATGTGACTAGTATATACATATAGTTTGGGATGAAATTAGAATGTTCAAAAAGTTTGGGGACCAATTTTGAATGAAGGTAATAGTTTGGGAATAAAATTAAAATGTTCAAAAGTTTAAGTACTAATTTAGAATGATATTCATAATTTAGAGATGAAATTAAAATAGTTAAAAGTTTAAAGACCAATTTAAAATTAAAATTATATTTTGAGGACACGTGATACAGTTAGTTCTCATTTCAATGAGTAATTGACTCATTAAATAGTGGTTACATTGTTAATACTTAAGTTTAAGATCCATGTACTGCCTGTGTGAGTTTTTCCCTAGTTTATGTGTATTTTGATCCCCTATAGTATATATATAATATAAAACATTGCGTATAATTATAAGTTTCACCCCCATTATTTTATTAGAACAAAGAAGTTAATCTTTGTTTTAATTTATAAGAATTTGATCTTCATGTTTTATAAAAAAAAATTAAAAATAGTCTAGTTATTGATAATCATATAAAACAGGGACAGGGACAGGGCCAGAATTAGATCTCAATAGAGCCGAATCTTTTTAACAACTTTAAGTTATATATATATAATTTTACCTTTATTATTTGTTTATTTCAAAAAAATATAAATGATAACATCAAATATGCATAGTTCTATATTTATATGAAATAACAAATTAAAAATTAAATTAAAGTAAATAATAAAAAATACGATTTTAAAAAGTGCAAAAGACATAACTATCACATAATCACAATAAAATGCACCGTTCATTTAAATCTCGAAATGCATCCACGAGCAATGTTGTACTAAAGCTCCTTGCAGTACCTCTTTCAATATTGATAAGCATGCAACTCTAAAAAAATTCATCCTCCATTTTGTTACGAAGTGTTGTCTTGATGATATTCATTGTAGAAAAAACTCTTTCAACACTTACTGTAGAAATTGGGAAAGTCAATAGAAGTTTTACAGTTTGGAATATATATGGATAAGTGTTCACTTTCCTAGTATCCACCAACCACTGACTTAGGTCAAAGATTGTCAACAATTTTCTTAGACCTGAATTCCAAGATAACTCCACCTCATAATGACACAATTCTATTCATAAATCATTCTTTTTAACTTTCATGAAATCCTTTGGATAAAATTTATTCGCAAGATTGCAAATGTCTTCAACCTTGAAACATTTGTCACCATCTCTTGGCTCAAAAGCACAACCAAGAGTTAATAACTCTATCAACTTCTCATTAAATCTATTGTTTAACTCTTATAGTTGAATGTCAACTGTAGCCTAAATTTTTTTAACTCGATAATGATGTTCAACTGTAAAATGATGTTGTTGGTGACGAGCGCGACCTCCTCTTTCTCTATAAATAGAACTCATATATGGATATCTATGTTGCAACTTTCACTAAATGAAACCTTCATAAAAAGATTATTCCATCCATCATCTCTAAATTTCTACAAAAGTATCTTTGAACTCTCAACAAGATGTAGTGAATTCAAAATATCTTGAGATTTTCGTTGTAACGATTGAGAAAGTGAATCAGTGATTTCTAATATTATTTTTCATAAGATGTAAAATAAAGACAAAATCAAAGGAAGTTAAAGTCTCTAAAGCTTTCGCTGTTTCTCCACATTCAGAAGATGTACTTCCTTCATCAATGAGTTTATATAGAACAACACAAGTGGCACTAAATATTTTTATCAAGCTTGAAATTGATCTCAAATAAGAACCCCATTGAGTATCACCTGCCCTCTACAAATTATTTATTTGATTCAAACCAATTCCAGTTTCATGTTGTTGTTCTTCAATTAAATGATTTATCTCATCATAATAAACATTTTTTAGTTCATCGATGCACTTATATGTGGCAAGAACAACATTGATAATGAAGGATATCTAGGAAAAAAATTGATAAACAAGTATGACCTCTTTCGCTGTAGCTACTAGTGCCAACTGTAAACGATGGGAAAAACAATGAACATAGTAAGCAAAAGGACATTCTTTGCTAACTAATGCTTGTAACTCATTCCACTTTTCTCACATGTTACTTGCACCGTCATAGCTTTGGCCTTAAATATTCCTTATGTCAAAGCAATAACAAGAAATAATGAAAAATATCTCAAGGTTTAGTCGATGGGAGGATGATTAACTCAAGATTTTTCTATGAAAAATTTTAATATTTTATTCTATTTATAAGGCTTTTGTCGGCTCCTACAACTATATTAGTACTAGGATAAAAAACATCAAATTGGAGTAGGGGTCGGGCCCCCTTGGGCCCCAAGGGCCCTCCGTCTCTGGTGGCTACTCACTTCTTTTCCAATCTCCAGCGATTTTCAGGCAGCGAGAAAGCGTTGATTATCCTCGATAGAATTGAGACTTGTGTCACACCAGAGATTAATGCAGCCCTTGGTAAGGAGTTCACGCTCGAGGAGGTAAGTGTTGCTTTTCTTCATATAAATCCTGCTAAAGCTCCAGGATTAAACGGTTTGCCTACTAGTTTTTATAGGAGATTTTGGGATTTAGTTGGTTCTGAATTTATTGATATTTGCTTGAAACTCTTTAAGGGTGACATTAGCACGAGTCTGATTAATGAGACAGTAATTTGCCTATAAAACCCTATACCATGAAGAACTTTAGGCCCATAAGTCTTTGCTCAGTAATCTGTAAAATTGTTTCCAGAGTTTCTGTTAATCGCTTGAAACATGTGATGCCACTTTGTATATAAGAAAATCAAAGCGTTTTTTTCCCTGGTCGGATTATTTCTGATAACATTCTAGATGCGCACGAACTCATGCACTACTTAAACAAGGCTAATCATGGTGGTAATCGTGGTGCTTTAGTTAAGTTAGATATGGAAAAAGCTTTTGATAGGGTAGAATGGAGCTTTCTAAGTGAGGTAATGCTTAAAATGGGCTTTAATTTGAAGTGGGTAAACTTGATTATGAGTTGTATTACTTCTGTTACTTATTGTATTCGTATTAATAGGAAGCTCTCGGATTTCTTCAAGCCGGAAAGGGGCTCAGACAAGGTGATCATCGTTCTTCTTTCTTATTCTTGTTTTTCACTTAGGGTCTATCCTCCTTGTTACTGGCGAAGCAAAGAACGGGTCACATTCGTGAGATTAGGGCTAGCCAACAAGGGCCAAGAGTCAACCACCTTCTTTATGCTAACGGTTATTTGCTTTTCATTAGAAGCCAAGAGATTGAAGCTAGAAGACTTAAGGAGGTCCTGACTAGCTAAGGCTTGCTTCAGGCCAAGAAGTCAACTTTGAGAAGTCATATATTCTTTTCAATAAGGGTACGAATGAACAACTTAAGGGTTCCATTGCCAATATCTTGGTGTTCCAGTTGCCTCGGTTCTTGACCGCTACCTTGGTGTGCCACTCCGAATAGGTAAAAACAAAACTAACGCCTTTGGGTTCCTAAAAGATCGAGTGTTGAAGAGAGTCAGAAGATGGACAAAAAATATGTTGTCTTTTGGTGGCAGGGAGCAAGGTTTCAAATCGCAGTCGCATTTTTTATTATTTCGAATTTATCATAATTGTGCGGACGGTGGCGAAATCACTATATCGCGGCCGAAATCACGGTGCATACTGTTTTTTTTAAACCCTGACAGGGAGGTCTTTTTAAAAGATGTGGCATAAGCACTTTCTGCGTACGCAATGACTTGTTATATTCTCCATGATGGTATTATCAATGATATCATCTCGTACATAAGAACCTATTGGTGGTTAGGACATCTAAACAAAATAGGGTGGGCCTTTGTAGCTTGGTCTAAACTGTGTCGTGCAAAAAACGATGAAGGTCTCGGCTTCAGAGATTTGAAGCTTTTCAACTTGGCCTTAGTTGGGAAAAAAAACTTGGCGTTTCATGCACAACAAGAACACGTTGTATTTTAAAGTTCTAGCTGTTAAGAATTTATCTCATGGTGACATCTTGCAAGCAAAACTAGATGACAGACACTCCTTTGCATGGAGCTGCATTTTTAAAGCAAAAGAGGATGTTAAGAAGTTTCTTCTAGAGAACTGGACAAAATAGCCAAGTTAAAATGCATTCTCACTTCGGGTGGTACTTCAAAAATTGATCTTGAAGGATCTTACATGGAAAATCATGTGAATCCTATTTTATGTGGTGAATTTATGCTCCAAGACTGCTCATTGGGATGCTCGCAAGATTGAACAAGTTTTCTGCCGTGTGAATGCTAGGAAAATCCTTGCTTGTCTCATTGCCCCTATTAATGAGGATATCATAATCTGGGAATATCATTCGACCGATGTTCACTCCACTCAGCCAGCTTATTACTGGTTAGCTAAAGAAGGTCAGGTTGAGAGAGAGACTTGGAAAATTTGGTCTATCATCTTCAAGGCCCCAGTTCTCCCTAAGATCAGAATTTTTGGCTGCAGAATTTGTAATGATGCCATACCTTTGGGTTTGAAGTTGGAAGAAACTGGCCTCGACGATGATCTCTACAAGCTTTGCAACTTGGAAGTTGAATCAGTCACCCATGCTCTTCGTGATTTCCCTCACTCCAAGGAAGTTCTTTTTTCTGACTAGGACAAAAGGGTTTTCGACTCCTTAAGAGTTTCTTGTGAAGATTGACTTGAAAGTTTGATTGGCTTCCGGGGGCGGAGCATAGAGAGGGACCAAAGGTGCCCGACCCTGTTAAATTTGTACATTTGATATAATTTTAGTCTAAGAAATGACCATCAGCTCAGTTGGTAGAGTACAAGATTCTTAATTTTGGGGTCGTGGGATCGAGTCTCACAAAGGGTATTTCATAATTCGGAGGTCTCCTACGGAAGTTGCTCTCAACATGGCGTTGGGGGCAGCCACTATTCTACCTCTCCCTTACCCCATTACATATGAGAATAAGGGTCATCTAATTTTAGTCTAAGAGTATTTTGGTTTATGTAAAAATAAATATTTAAATTAAAAAATATAAAATTTATTAAATATTTAATCAAGTAGGACCAAACTAAAAAAGGATAACCCATGTTCTCAAACTTTTTGGTCTAATAACAATTTATGTCATTGTAAATTTTAATATTACACAAATTAAGTGTTATTTTGTGAATTTTGAGTTTTTTTTTCTTTTTAAATAAATCTAGGGTGAATACAAAGTAATATATATACAAAGACTCAACTATTTAACAATGAACGCTCATACCCCACATGAGCAGTGCTCGAACTCGAGACCTCAAGAGTAACAACAATCCCTCAATCACTAAGGTTATTTAGCTCATGCTGAATTTTGAGTTTAAATACTTAACAAGTCTTTATATATATATTTTTAAATAGTCCAATATTTTAACCCTTGTCAATATTTAATTTTAGTTCCGTCCTGATAGCCATTCTAAAAACATTTCGTATTTCATTCACATTATTTAAGCCAAGCCACATGAGACCTCTGTTTCTAGAACTTTCTTCTTTATCAACTAGAACTTTAAGCTCAGCTCGAAGATTATTAAGAGTGCTAATGTTTTCTCCAGAAATAGGTTGGGAAAGCAGGCTCTCAATGATATCCTTGAGGAACTTCTTTCTCGCATAAGCTTGATGTTTTCTATCACATTGCCAGTGATCTAAGTCCCCTTAAACCGTTCGAAGCTTGTCCAACGTAGAACCACACGAACCAAGCCAAGCAGCACGAACAGTATGGGCACAACCAACCTCATCAGCCCAACAATTTTCAAACTTGAAATAGTCATCCTGGCCTCTATTAGGAGAGGTAGTTCTATCATCAATAGTGTCAAGTAGAAGAAAACAATGATCAGAAGATTCTTTAAACTCAAAAGCATAGTATAAAATAGCGGTTGCGGCATCTGTCGCGATTGCGGATGCTGCGGACGTTATGTAACGTGTTGCAGTTGTCGCGGGCTTGATTTTTTAACGTGTTGCGGCTATCGCGGGCGGTTGCGTAGTGTTAATATTGTGTCGCGGTGACCTTAAAAACGTTACGATGCGGCCGTTACACTGCGTTACGGCCGCAATTTAATACCATGCTCAAAAGTAACCCTCCAACTGCCATGCAACTCAATCCAAGATCTAGAAGTAACGTAACGATCAAGTCTCTCTTGAATATGGTTTACTTCATCATTTCCTCTGACCCAGGTGAACCATCCCTTCAAAGGTTTAAGGTCAGTGAGACCATTCCTATCAAGGGCTGACCTAAAGTCCTCAACATCGGCATGAGGTCATCTTCTACCTCCTGTCTTTTCATTGTGGGAGAGGATTTCACTGAAGTCCCCTCCTATAATCCAAGGAAGCTGCGAATTTCCTTTGATTCTATCCATTAGCCTCCATGTTTTAGGTTTCTTCCTATGATCACTAAAACCATAAATTGCAGAAAAGAGGAAATGGTCATCTTTAAATCTAACTTCAACGTCAATGTGGTTAATAGAAAAGGAGAAAAGGGTGACATCAACATCCTCCTTCCACAACATGCAAAGACCCGTGCTATTATCACCTGATTCCACAACTATGTTTCCATGCATATCAATACGTCACTTTAAGTTCTTTGCTTGAGTCTTCCTCAGCTTTGTCTCACTAAGGAACACTACAGAGGGACCTTTGGCAGTGATTTACCGCCTCAAAGCTTGAATTGTTCGAGGGTTCCCGAGCCCCCAACAGTTTCAACTCAATGATCATTGCTCCCAGAGGGGCTGGGTGTCACCATCCTCCGTTGATATCACGAGTGGCTTAGAGGAACCACTACCTCAGAATATTTCTAATCATCGCCGCCAACACGATGCTTCTTGGGAATGAGCTGATTCACCATTTTAGCTTTACCAAGCAGGAGACGTTTAGAACTTATGTTTTTATGGCCCAAAGGAACATAAATTTACTTCTAGAGTCACTTGAATTAACCGCAACAAGCTTGAAACACTTTGAATTCCTCCTAGAAGAGGACGTTCGTTTGCCCTTATTATAAACACAATGGATTTCTTTCTTGGGTCAGTACAAAGTAGTCTCTTCCTTATGGGAGCAACACACAACCATTCTCCATACTAAAATTGGAGGTTCTCACCAGCAGGCTTGAGAGAGCATGAATCATGGAGATGACCAATCATGCCACACCAAAAAACAAAAGTTTGGTAATCGTTCAAACTTAATCAAACAAACTCTGTTACTGACATCTTCTTTTTTCATAGGTTGACGCATCTACGAAGAGGAGCATTAAAATTGATGACCACCTTGATGCAGATGTATTCACCCAGACGCCCAACACCTTCTTTTAAATCAACAAGAAGAGTTTTCCCAATAGCATCTCTAATACTTTCTCCTATGCGTTGGGTGATCCAACCAAGAGAGAGATTAAAAACATGAATCCAAATGGGAAGAGGGGAGAAATCATACTCATGGATGCTAAACATGGGGTCAAAGTTAAGCAAAGTCAGAAGGTCCCCATCAAAATTCTACGGGCACCTTCTTAGAATGGCTTCTTTGTCATCAAAGGAGACAAACTTGAACAAAAAAAAAGTTATGATAAAAGAACAATATATCCTCAATTTTACTCGGGCCCCAAATAGATATAAGCACTCTCATGAGGTTCTCTCCATTAACAACTTTGGTCGTAATCAACTTCCCTAGAAGTCACTTTTCCATAACCTCATAAGGTAGGCTACCCTCAGTCTCTAAATCTTTAACCGTCACAATTTCTTAATATGTGAATTTTAGCTCTCCCATAAGCTTAGCAACTTCGTCAGCCATGAGGGTACCAGGTGTTTGAAAGAAGTCTTCAAAAAAAAAAAAAAAAGGTGGGGGTAAGGGCTTTGAGAGAGGAAGCAATGAGGGTTTGCGGTAGGAAGCAAAATTTTTAAAAAAAGGGCGCGTGAAACGAGCTCAATCAAAAGATCCAAATATACCCATGCAAACCATGCACGCGAGGACCTATATTGATGTACCAGAAAAATCGTAATCGACCAAAAAATCTAGCGGTTACGAGACCCTACTAGTAGACCTAAACTCGCTGGCAAATAGCCAAGAATGGCCTGCAGCACCCTTACCAATCGCTCCTTGTATCACCTTCTTCCGATAGACTATAATTGTATTTTACTATAATTATTTTTAGATGAACATATAACACACCTAAATACTATAATGAAAATTCTATGTTTTTAATATGATATCACCTTCAATTTAATGATGATTGAATGAGATTATAACCAGTTTTCTTTTCTCCAATTTTTTTTCCTTATTTTTAATTTGTTGCGCTTTCTTCGATTCTTTTTTATTGTTCCGTTGTATCTCTTTCTTGAATTATTTCTGAAGTATAGTGACTATTAAATATCTTGATATTGATTTTAATAATCTTATATATATGCATCAATTTGACGTACTAGGGATAGGAGTGTATTCGATTTGGTTTGATTCGATTTTCTACAAAATGTAAACTGAAATCGTATAGTGCGGTTTTTTTTAAATAAACCCGAAACCAAAAGTGAATAGTTAAAAAATCGCAAAACAAAAAACCAATTTTTTGGTTTGGTTCGGTTTAAAACCATGGTTTACATGTAGATCAAGCAAATGCCCCCTTAAAAAGAAACACAGATCCGAAAAAATGAATGAAGGTAAATTCATATAAAAGTAAATGCCCTTCAGAAAGATTATTTGTGGAGCTTAAGAATGAAAAAGCACCTGCAAATATGAAAATTATAACCACATGTAATATTTGAATGACAACATTTCATTTGTTAGAATCAACACCAGTCATGTTAACTACTTTAACTTAAAAAGTAGAATAAACTATTTGTTAGAATCAACAATCAACACCAACTCAGTTATCTTCCGGCCAAATAAACAGAGCCTAATCAATTTAAAACAAATTCAATTGAAAAACAAAGATCCTAGATATTCAAAATCACCATCTTACATATTTCAAAAAAAAATAAAAAAATCACCATCTTACAACCTCAGATATTCAACATCATAAAACAAATTCTAAATATCATAAAACATATCCAAATTTAAAAACATAATATTTAATCAACATAATGTTATAAAAATAGATCCAATATTTCAAGAGAGTAAAGATTATCTTCAAAATAACCAAAACAAAAAAAATAGTAGTAGACATCTGTTGCAACGGTCCTTTAGGTGGCCCCGGGTTTGCGCTTCGACTTGAATTGATGTGATGGAGTCGCCACTAATCATTTTAAGTTAGGTCAATCGGAAACCTTAAAATTACCATTGACTGGATTTGCGTCTTACTAGAAATTAGTCGGATTCGGGAGTCGATTACAATCGAGGAATGATAAGCACCATCGTACTGCCCTTTCGGTACCAACATGATTACTTGGTTGTCTTAATTGTAAAATTTGAAATTTAGATTAAAATTTAAATATTCGATCTAAATAACTTACCTTTGATGAATTTTGATATTAAAAAGGGTCCCTTAAAAAATATTGTAAAACAACAAATGGGTCAGGGTACCAATTTATAAAAATATAACGAATAAAAATAAAATTAAAAAAGGATTAAATTGAATTAAACTGAAATTCAAGAGTTAAATTACAAGTAGTGACCAAAACGAATTATACATCAAACTTACATGGATTGAGGAAATAATTTATTTATTTGCTAATTACACAGAAACCCCTCCTATAAATAACCCATTATTTCCTTTTTCACTTCATTTTCAATCACCCTTAAAAAACCAAAAAAACTCTAAAAAACATTCCCCCTTTCCTAAAGTCGACAACCTCAACCCAAGCGAACCCTTCACCAACCACCGCTCCGGCCACCACCCATGGTGGTCAAAGACTTGAACTCTAACCTAAAATACTCCTCTCGACCATGTGAACCCGAAAACAACATTTAAACACCCCAAAACAACCTGATGGTGTAGATCTACCACGAAATGTTCAACCTTTACCTTTATCGACAACAACCCTTCGAATATCCAATGGTCGTTCTTCCTCTAAGCGAAATATGAAGTTAAGCCTCTTTTCTCCCTTTCGATTTTTGTGATTTTTTGGGGGTATTCAAATGCTTTTGCTTGATGCCTTTTTTTGTATGAATTTATATAGTTCTCAGGACTAGTTTGTTTCCTTTGAAAATGAAAGATTTGACATCTCTATTTACACCATAATCGACGGGAAAAAGGAGATGTCTTTCCTTTTTCATTCGATTTGATTTGAGATTTGGTCAATGTTGCCTTGTTTGATGATTATGATTGATTCTCTTGCCATCTTTGATTTGGGTTGTTATTTTAGAAATATTTGGTTTAGTTTGTTCCATTTTTTGGGGATATTTCCAAAAGTGTTCTCGTGAAAATGCCCGGGAAATACATCTACCTGTCGCATATGTGGTGACCTCTCTGACGTGTGAAGACCATGCTATGTAGTATTGGGTTATTCTGGTACAATTTCAGCCGTTGGATCAAAGGACCAGATCCAACGACCCTCATGCGGTTGTGTAAACGTTATAACTCTTAGGGTACCAAAACCCTAGCTGTTTTATAGTTTGGACCCTTGATTTTTGCCTTGATATGAAGAATGTGAGCTATGGGGCGCTGAGGATATGATAGCTAGGGTTTCTAAAACCTAGCCTCTTTAGACTGAAACCTCAAGCCTTTATTACTAGGCTCCCACCGGGCTTGCTTGCTGGGTCAGACCTGCATGCTCAGTTGGACTTCATTCTTTGCTGGATATGGACCTTGGACCTACAAAATTAAAGGCTTTAATATTAAAAATAAAATAATGATATATAATGAATATCATACGTAATATATATACACTAAAATATATAATATGATAATGATAATATATTTATACTATATATTATATAAAATATTATAATATATATATATATATATATATATATATATACTATATAAAAATAACTGTTGAAAACATTTTGATATTTCGATATAACAAATTAAGTTAAATGAATTTTAAGATTTTACAAATGATTTTCTAAGGTATATTCGAATTAATTAATCGGATATCAAATTATTACTCCAAGTCTTTCAAGATCAATTTTAATCCTTACTAAATGTGTAAAATTGTGATTTGTACTTAAACTATTTTTGAAACAATTTTCACAAAGTATTTTGAACCAAAATCAAGCCTTAAATCAATTTTTCAAAGGCATGCACCGATGCATCAATCCATCCATCGATGCACCATTGAATAAATTGAACATCGAATGCATTTCATGCATCGATGCACTCTCTATGCATCGATGCACTCTCTATGCATCGATGCACTTGGGTTTTATTAAAACATCGAATGCATTTCATGCATCGGATGCATCGATGCACAAGCAATGCACCGATGCACTCAGGCTATTTTCAAACATCGAATGCATTTTATGCATCGATACACACTTGGTGCACCGATGCACTAAGTGTTCCAACAGTCAAAGTATTTGAATTTTACACTGATGCACCGATGTACCATGGGTATACATTGATGCACTGACGCTCCCAACTGATTTTATTAATTGTTTTCACACTTAAACGGCTATACTGACTCCACTAAGCATCCCCAACGTTCAAAATCATTTGAAGGTGTATTTAAACAAGCTTAGAATCCATTGATCAATAACAAGAAACATCAAGCAACTAGAATCAAGAGAGAATCAAAGAGAAAGTATCAAACCTCAAGTTTGAGCATTTCAAGCCTATTTTTCATTCAATATTCATTTTGCTTTCAAGAACACTTATTGTGCTCAATTGTATTTATTCTTGAGTGTTCTTTCTTCGTTCTAGAATTGTGCAAACATATTTGCCTTGTGAGGTTTTTCTTGTAAGTTTGCAAATTTGTAATATTCTCTTTGAGAAAAGAGTGTTCTCAAGAATTGGGGTATATTCTTGAGGGAGTTGTAAGGTTATCTGTTTGGCCTCAAAAGAAAGAACAAATTAGTGAATTTGTTGGAAAATCCTTAGTGTGGATAGCTAAGGTAGTGGACGTAGACTTTGGTTGATAAAGTCGAACCACTGTAAATCACTGTGCAATTACTTTCAATTTTCTGCAGAAGTTTCCACCAAAATTTTTATTGCCAATTCACCCCCTCTTGGCTGATTCCATCGATCGATTAACTCAATAATTGGTATCAGAGCCTCACTAATTTGAAGGTTTAATTACCTCTTGAGTCGATTCGGGAAGAGTTACATCGATTATCAAGTCATCAATGGCCTCCGCTTCAAATTACGACTCCGGTCTTGATTCGATGCCCGTCAACAAGCCTCCTTTCTTAAATGGAGCTAACTATGCCTATTGGAAAAATAGGATGATGTACTTCAATCAAGCAAGTGAAATGAGAGTATGGAATGCCGTAGAAGAATGATACATCAAGCCTCTCACTCATCCAAGGTTGTGGAGTGAAAGAGAGACAAGAATGTTCCAGCTCAACTCCAAAGCCATCCATATCATATTTTATGCTCTTGGACCAGATGAATATAGAAGAGTTTCATCTTGTACAACCTCCAAAGAAATATGGGACAAGCTTCAAGTCACTCATGAAGGTACCGATGAGGTAAAGAAATCTAAAATTAGCATTCTAACGCATAGCTATGAAAATTTCAGGATGAAATTAAATGAAGATATCAAAGCTATGACGGATAGATTTTCAACGATTGTCAATGGTCTCAAATCATATGGAGAGATCATTTCAAATGAAAAGCTTGTGAGGAAGTTAGTCTACTCTCTTCCAAAATCATGGCAATCAAAGAAGATGACAATCATCGAGTCTAAGGACCTAACGTCCTTAACTCTTGAAGAGCTAATCGGTTCCCTTCTCACTCATGAAATGATGATTGAAGATGAAGTGGACCTCGATAAGATTGACGAGACACCAAAAGAGAAGGAGAAGAAGAAAAACATTGGAGTTGCTCTCAAATCCACAAAAGATGAGAGTGATTCGAATGACGATGATGATGACGAGGAAATGGCATTATTTGCCAAACGATTCAGAAAATTGATGATGCCCAACTGAGGAAGAAAATTCAAACGCAATGAAGGCTTCAAAACTGAATCGAAGGAGAAAGACCCGATCATTTGATATGAATGCAAAAAGCCGCGACATGTCAAATATGATTGCCCACAATTGAAGAAAAAGGGTCAATCCAAAAAGAAGCACAAGGCTAATGTAGCTACATGGAGCGATGAAGAAGGTTTCGATGAAGAGGAACAAGAAGTTGTAAACTTGTGCTTAATGGCTATCGGGGAAGATTCTAAGGTAATCTCTAACTCATTCGATTCGGATGAATTATCTTATGATGAGTTATTAGAGGATTATAATGATTTGGCTTCAGATTATAAGACTCTATTTTCAAAATACAAAAATGATATTTCAAAATTGAAAAACGAAAAATAGTCTTTTATCCAAGACCAACTATGAGCTTGAAAGTAAGATCAAAGAATTGCAAATCAAAATTAATGATTTTGTAAAGAAAAATACTGATTTGCATAACTTACTTTCAAAAGTTCATGATGATCATCAAAAGAATATTGATGATCTTAAAACTTCTTTTAATAAGGTTGGTACAAAAAGTTTTGAAAAAAAGTGAGAATTCAAAATCCAACTTTGTTAAGAAAAGTTTTAGAAACTACAATCATAGAAGTCCTCAAAGAACTTCAAATGGTAAAATCATTAGAAGTATATGGGTTCCTAAAGAACTTATTATTACTAAAGATAAAAATGTCCTTCATAAATGGATACCTAAGGGGACAAGGATTTTAGAAACTAATGAATATGGACCCAAAAGAATTTGGGTACCAAAAATTAGAAATTAATCTATGTTTGTAGGAAAAGGAGCATTGCTACAAGGCACGGGAAACAAATCCAAATTCATGGTACCTTGATAGTGGATGCTCGAGACACATGACCGGAGACAAAAGCCGGTTCATAGAGCTTAAAGTCAAAAATGGAGGAGAAGTGACTTTTGGTTATAATTCAAAAGGTCACATTGAAAGTATTGGTACTATAGGTAATATCTATTCCATACAAATTAAAAATGTATTATATGTGAATGGATTAAAGCATAATCTATTGAGTATTAGTCAATTATGCGATAAGGGATTCAATGTCATGTTTGAAATTAATGGTTGTAAAGTCATTGACATTGCATCTAATCAAATTATGCTTGTTGGTCATAGAATAGGAAACATATACATGGTGCATTTAGACTCTATTGATATGACTAATTTGTGCCTAGTTTCTAAGGATGAACATGATAGTTGGTTATGGCATTGGAGACTAGAACATGTTAGTATGAGTGTTTTGCAACGGCTAATTCAAGGAGACTTAGTAAGAGGGTTGCCTAAGCTTAAATTTGATAATGATAAAATCTGTGATGCTTGTGCTAAAGGAAAACAAAAGAAAATTTCTTTTAAATCCATTAATGATGTATCAACTAGTAGAGTATTACAATTGATCCATATAGATCTTTTTGGGCCAACTAGGACTACTAGCTTGGGTGGAAAACAATATGCATTTGTATTGGTAGATGACTATTCTAGATATACTTGGGTTCTATTCTTAAGTACTAAAGATGAAGCATTAGAAAATTTCATCACATTTTCAAAAGTAATCCAAAACGAAAAAGGTTACTCTATCACTAGTGTTAGAAGTGATCATGGCACTGAATTTGAAAATCTTGGATTAAATGAGTTTTGTAATTCTAATGGTATTAGCCATAATTTTTCAGCACCTAGAACCCCTCAACAAAATGGAGTTGTTGAGAGGAAAAATCGAACTTTAGAAGAAATGGCTAGAACCATGCTTTGTGAAAATAATTTGCCAAAATATTTTTGGGCGGAAGCCACAAATACCGCTTGTTATGTTGTAAATCGAGTAATGATTAGGCCAATTTTAAAGAAAACTCCATATGAAATTTTCAAAACCTAACATTAGCTATTTTCATCCTTTTGGATGTAAATGTTTTGTTTTAAACAACGGTAAAGAAAACCTTGGCAAATTTGATGTTAAAAGTGATGAAGGAATTTTTCTGGGTTATTCCTTAAATTCTAAAGCTTATCGAGTATTTAATAAAAGAACTTTAGTTGTAGAAGAGTCTATACATTTTGTTTTCGATGATAATCTCATTCCGAGGAAGGATTCTGGTGTTAATGATGATGTAGGTATTGTACAAGCAATGACGTTAGAAAATCATCATCAAAGGAAGAAACGAAAGATGAGGAAACTCATGATCCTCTCGAGAATCCAACCATTGAAGAAAGGGAAGTATCTTATCCAAGAGAGTACAACTATGTCAAGGGTGGTGAGATTATAGGTGATCCATCCAAAGGGGTAACAACTAGATCCTCTCTTAGAAATATTTGTAATTATGTTGCATTTATTTCATGCATAGAGCCTAAGAACATCAAAAAACCATTAAAAGATGAACATTGGATTATGGCTATGCAAGAAGAATTAAATCAATTTGAGAGAAGTAAAGTATGGACATTAGTTGAAAGACCTAGTAATAAATCTACTATAGGTACTAGATGGGTATTTAGGAATAAGCTTGATGAAAGTGGTAATATAGTGAGAAACAAGGCTAGACTTGTTGCTCAAGGGTATACTCAAGAAGAGGGCATAGATTATGAGGAAACATACGCTCCCGTAGCTAGGATGGAAGCAATTAGAATGTTATTAGCATTTGCATGTTTTCATGAATTTAAATTATATCAAATAGATGTTAAAAGTTCATTTTTAAATAGTTTTATAAAGAAAGAAGTGTATGTGGAACAACCTCCAGGTTTTGAAGATTTAAAATTTCCAAATCATGATCTTAAATTGACAAAAGCACTTTATGGTTTAAAACAAGCTCCTAGAGCTTGGTATGAAAGATTGTCAAATTTTTTAATTGAAAAAGGTTTTTCAAAAGGGAAGCTTGACACTACATTGTTTTTAAAGCATAAAGGTAAAGATTTATTAGTAGTTCAAATTTATGTTGATGATATAATATTTGGTTCTACTAACGATGTTCTTTGCCAAGAATTTTCTAAGCTAATGCAAAGTGAATTTGAGATGAGCATGATGGGGGAGCTCTCATTTTTCTTGGGACTCCAAATCAAGCAAAGAAAAGATGGCATCTTCATCAATCAAGCTAAGTACATCAAAGATATGCTCAAGAAATTTGGACTGGAAAATGGCAAGCCTCATGACACTCCAATGAGCTCTTCAACAAAGCTTGACTTAAATGAAGGAGGTAAATGTGTAGATGTTAAATTATATGGGTCAATAATTGGATCTTTACTTTATCTAACTGCAAGTAGACCGGACATTATGTTTAGTGTTTGCTTATGTGCTAGATTTCAATCATGCCCTAAGGAATCACATTTACTAGCTGTTAAAAGAATCTTTAGATACCTTAAGGACACTCCTAGTTTAGGACTTTGGTATCCTAGAGACTCTAACTTTAGCTTGCATGCCTTTTCTGCTGCGGATTATGGAGGATGCAAATTAGATAGGAAAAGCACCTCCGGTACTTGCCAATTCCTTAGAAATATGCTGATTTCATGATTTTCAAAGAAACAAAATTGTGTTACATTATCTACCACTGAAGCGGAATACATTTCAGCCGGTAGTTGTTGTGCACAAGTTTTATGGATGAAACAACAACTTTTTGATTATGGAATTGAAGTAGGTACTATTCCTATCAATTGTGACTATACTAGTGCTATTTGTCTCACTAAAAATCTCATCCAACACTCTAGAACTAAACATATTGAAATTAGACATCACTTCATTAGAGACCATGTCGCTAAGGAATATGTAGTTCTAGAATTTGTTGATACTTTGCACCAATTAACGGATATTTTTACAAAACCCTTAGATAAGGAAAGATTTTGGACACTTAGGAGAGAATTAGGTTTAACTGACCTATCTTCACTTAGTGTTTAAAATAATTTTAGCACTTTTAAGAATAAATGAAAAATGCTTATAATAATAATTTTTTATTGCATTCTTTGCTATTAGTTAGGGGGAGTTTATGTTCTTTGGTGAAAATTAATTTTATGTTCAAATAAAGTTTAAAGATTAATTTGATTGATTGAACATAATTTATTTTTGATATATGAGTTGCTAATACCACTAGAGCCAATTAATTTAGCATTTTGAGTGTTTAAAATGGATTTTTGACATTTTTGTGCTTAATGCATCGATACACTTAACAGTGCACCGATGCATCCCTTTGAATGTGCATCGATACATGAGCTGATGCACCAATGCACGCCCTTGAATGTGCATCGATGCACAAGAGCCATGCATCGATGCATCCGTCAGGTTTTGGGTTAAAATGCCTCATTTTCTTCATTTTTCTCAAACCTTAAAACTAAAAACTCTCCCGCCATTCATCCCTCTCTCACTCTAAATCTTACTCTTGCTCAAAATCATCGAAAAATCATCAGTTTCTTCATGCTTTTCATCTTCAAAACCTGTTTATATAATTAAATCATGCAAAACAACTCCTCATCCCTCTCAATCCGAATTTTCAAGGTAATATTTCAAAAACCTCTATTTTATTGATTTTTGATTTTAGAACTAGTTTTGATTAGTTCTAGGATGAACATTATATCGGGCATTGATTGTTTGTTGGTTCTAAACTAGATTTTACTACCAATTTCATCAAAAACAAACAATTTTTCAAGATTTTTCTTTGAATTTTGAAATTTAAAAAAAAATATGATTTCGAAAATTAGTAATATTTTTGATTTAGTTGTTTTGTTTTCATGAAAACTATATTATGATTATCAAATATTATTTTTAAATAGTTTTCAAAACATTCCCATTAGGATATGGTTTAGAGAACCTTGAATTATTGAGGACTCATTTGAGTTTTGGGATTGATTGTGCATACATGTGTTTCAAATTGCAGGTGATATTTCTTATTCTGATTTCCTTTAATCATGTCAAACCCTAAACGCCCTAGAACTTCGTCAAGTTATTCTCCTTCAAACCAACCTTCTAATCCCGTTCCTCAACCTCCTAATAGCCTATTAGGATCTTGTTTTAACATGCCTGAGCATCGTAGAGACAAATTGTACTCTAGGTACAGAAATTCTTTTCAAACTTATAGAATCCGAGAAGAGCGTATTCCTTCTCTTCAAGCTATGATAGATATTAAATTTTAATACCTTTCGATTCTTAAAGCTTGGAAGTTTGATAAATTGTTTTAGCTCAAACCTATCGTCTATTAACAATTAGTCCACATTTTGTATTCCAATGCGGTATGTATTCAAAACGAAACTCAATGTGGAACTATAGCCATTAGATCTTATCTTTTAGGCCAATATATTAATATTGACCCCGAGACTATAGCTTTCCATTTTGGGTTAGATGATGATGGGATATATAATGAGAATGAAACTGTAGATTATCCCTATATTCCAAACACTAGTGTAAGTACTCTACGATCTCATCACGATCGTTTTCTTCATCTGATGATATCTTGGTGGTTTAGACCATCCGGAGGTAGGTACTCCACTCTTTGTATTAGGGATTTATGGTGGATGCACTATCTCAAGAATAAAATCAAAATCAATCTACCCCACATTATCTTCAGTCAACTAGTTGATGTCATAAACATTGTTCCTTCAAAACATGTCGAAACATTAGTTTATGGATGTCTTCTTAGTAACCTCTTTATCAAACTTGGTCTAGATGTCTCTCTCGACAATCCTATCCCACTCCAAAACCAAATCAATCTTACTTCCTTGAAGAAAGCATATTGGAAACAAGACAAGGTAACCGATCAATGGGTTTTTAGACCCGGTAAGCAAACTCCGGGAGCTAGTTCCTCACGAGCTGCTCCAAGCTCCTCTCGTGTTCCTTCTCCTCCTCCTCCGGCTCCGGCTACTGACGATGATCCTGAATTTCAACAGCTTATGCAAGACATCGATGATCATATACCCAAAGACGAGCCTGCACCAGAACCAGCTCCACAAGAAGATCAAATGCCTCCATATTTTCATTCATTTTTTGAGACATTTGATTTACGATATTCTTCCATCGAATCCCACTTGACTGTTACTCACGAAGTAGTAAATCAACGCTTAGACACTTTGGAAGCTTGTCAGATGGAGTTTCAAAGGGAGATGCTTGCACGCATGGATGCTCTCTCTCTTGAGATGCAAGCCCGATTTCCTCCTCCTCTTCTTGATCCTTCTATGGATAACTAGACTTATTTTATTTTGATTGTATTTGGATTAAAACTTAGAACTTGGATTGTTAAAACATTTTGCTGTTTTTGAATTGTTTAACTATTGTTGGATGTTTGAACTGTTTGGTTTGATCTTTATGAGCCTCATGATAATTAATTTTTGCATTATTGACATCTTAGTTGCATTATGACCAATTTACCATTTCACATTTGATTTGAATATTGATTATGAACACTAATGGCTAACCTCTCTTTTGATTGTGATCTTAGCAGCTTAAGCTTTATATTAATCAATTGGCTTATGTTTTTCAAAATTCTTGTTTAAAAACATTTTATAGAGTCTTTTTGATTTAACAAAAAGGGGATATATGTTATAGTAAGGGGGAGTAATAGTAATTTTGATTTCAAAAATAATTTTCTTAAATAAATCTTAAAATTACCCAAGTGTTTTGTTATATCAAAAAGGGGGAGATTGTTGAAAACATTTTGATATTTCGATATAAAAAATTAAGTTAAATGAATTTTAAGATTTTAAAAATGATTTTCTAAGGTATATTCAAATTAATTAATCAGATATCAAATTATTACTCAAAGTCTTTCAAGATCAATTTTAATCCTTACTAAATGTGTAAAATTGTGATTTGTACTTTAACTATTTTTGAAACAATTTTCACAAAGTATTTTGAACCAAAATCAAGCCTTAAATCAATTTTTCAAAGGCATGCACTAATGCATCAATCCATGCATCGATGCACCATTGAATAAATTGAACATCGAATGCATTTCATGCATCGATGCACTCTCTATGCATCGATGCACTTGGGTTTTATTAAAACATCGAATGCATTTCATGCATCGATGCACAAGCAATGCACTGATTCACTCAGGCTATTTTCAAACATCGAATGCATTTTATGCATCGATGCACACTTGGTGCACCGATGCACTAAGTGTTCCAACGGTCAAAATATTTGAATTTTACACTGATGCACCGATGCACCATGGGTATGCCTCGATGCACTGACGCTCCCAACTGATTTTATTAATTGTTTTCACACTTAAACGGCTATATTGACTCCACTAAGTATCCCCAACGTTCAGAAACATTTGAAGGTGTATTTAAATAAGCTTATAAGCCATTGATCAATAACAAGAAACATCAAACAACTAGAATCAAGAGAGAATCAAAGAGAAAGCATCAAACCTCAAGTTTGAGCATTTCAAGCCTATTTTTCATTCAATATTCATTTTGCTTTCAAGAACACTTATTGTGCTCAATTTTATTTATTCTTGAGTGTTCTTTCTTTGTTTTAGAGTTGTGCAAACATATTTTCCTTGTGAGGTTTTTCTTGTAAGTTTGCAAATTTGTAATCTTCTCTTTGAGAAAAGAGTGTTCTCAAGAATTGGGGTATATTCTTGAGGGAGTTGTAAGGTTATCTCTTTGGCCTCAAAAGAAAGAACAAATTTGTGAATTTGTTGGAAAATCCTTAGTGTGGATAACTAAGGTAGTGGACGTAGACTTTGGTTGATAAAGTCGAACCACTGTAAATCGCTGTGCAATTACTTTCAATTTTCTGCAAAAGCTTCCACCAAAATTTTTATTGCCAATTCACCCCCTCTTGGCCGATTCCATCGATCAATTAACTCAAAAATAACCTACTATAAAATTATATAAAAATAAAAAATATAAATATATAAAGACTAAATAATATAAATATATATACTATATATAAATACTATAGAATATATTTATACTACATAAAAATATAATAATACCTACTATATGTACCAAATATATATTATAAACATTATACAATACATATAATATGAAAATTTTAAAACGAGTACCAGACAGAAAATGAGTTTCTACAGCTATCCCTCTTTGCCCATTATCGTGTAACAAAAATAGGGTAAAGATAAAAAGACAAATTTTTGTTCAACATTTTAAAAAAATAGACTCTGAAAGTAAGTCTACTCATATGATGTCGAGTGAAGGCTTGTTCGTTATCGTGGGTTAAGGTTGGATATTCTCCGATTCTGATATCATTTGTTGTGAAGTTGAAATCTGACTCAATGTTGTAGATGACTTCTTTATCGAATATCCTCCATCGTGGAGTTGAAATTTGACTTAAAGACTGGTGAACCCTTACGTGTTAATCTGGCTATGAATAGTTCTTCGCTGTTGACTTACCCTTGCAAGTTAAGTCAATCTTGGATGATTTGAGCATAATATCCTTTATCGTGAAATTGAAATCTAGCTTGAAATCTGGGTTGGGAAGTATCTCTTCGTTGTTGAGTTAAGTTAAATCACAGTTGATTTTGGGTCTTCTTCTAGTTTAATATTTTTCGTCGTGAAATTGAAATTCGACTTGAAGACCTTAGTTGGAAAATAGATCCTCGTTGTTGAGTTAAGCTATGTTGTGGATGACTCCTTTTTCGTGAAGCTAAATCAACCTCAAATGACTCGAGCTTGATATCCTTTGTCATAAAGCTAAAATCTAACTCAAAACCTGGACTAAAAATAGCTCCTCGTTGTTGAGTTAAGCTAAATCACAATTGATTTTGGGTATTCTTCTAGTCCAATAGCCTTCGTCGTGAAGTTGAAATTTGAATTAAAGAACTTGGTTCGAAAATATCTCTTCACTATTGATTTGAGCTATGTTGTGTATGACTCATTCATCTTGAAATTAAGTTAAGGTTGAATGTTCTCTGAGCACAATATCCTTCGTCTTGAAGTTGAAATATGACTCGAAAAGTGTGTCGACCCTCTGTTGGTTAAGTTGGATGGAATATAACTCATCATCATTGAGTTAAGCTATTTTAAGTCGATCTTGAGTGTCCTTCAAGTTCAATATCCTTTATTGTGAAGTTGACATTGACTCTAAAAAAATTGCAAAATTGTACACATGTGTGAAATACTATGAATGTGATGTCCTTATGTATGCCTAAAATGTATACACAAATATGTTATTTTGGGATTTTTTGTTTCAAAGACAAGTCCCGCCAATCTTGATCTTCTCCCATTTTCAAAACTTCTGACGTCTTGTGACTGACTCCAATAAATGTTTTCTTTCAAAAGTTAAAAAAGGGCTTCAAAATGGTGTCCGAGCCATTTCTCTGAGTTTCATGCCAAAACCCCTATCAGCCTCCAAGTAACTGTACTTTTTTTTCCAGAATATTTTTGTGTAGTAATACACAATGATTTTTTAAAGTAAATAAATGATTTGTATTTAAATTCAATGCAAGATGCTAAAAAAATTGGGTTCTCAAAGAAAAATGATCATTTTATTTATATAAGTGAAAAGAGTTTTTGGCAAGTACATGACAAAGATTTGAAAGAAGAGTAATAAAAAGCAAATAGGTGCCCTAGATATCAATGATGTGGACTCCTTTAAACTGGTATACCACAGAATGACTCGAGTGTAGTTTCTGTCGAGGAGACCTCGAAGGTTGTGACATTGCATGAATGGTGGAAAATTCATCCCAAATCATAAAGTCTCTGAAGATTTTGGATGCAATAATTCACTTTGATGCCTTTATTGATAACATTGCTTTGATCTAGGACATTCCCATACGCGAATCCTGAATCGTTACTCAAGTTGCCCTATCGAGTTTTCAACTTAAGACCTCTTTTGGTTTCAAGAATCCCTTTGTGGGTTTTCATCTTGAACCCTCTTTCTTTTTTACTCACCTTTTTTATTTTTCTATTTTTTGTACCTCAAGCGTCTTTTTTGGGTTTTTCCTAGATACTTTCAAATGTTTTTTTCTCATTGCGCCCTTTCAGATTTTCACTTTGGTTCTTTTTTTTAGTTTTTTTTATATATTTAGGAAAAATATCTTTGACCATATCTCAGTTCACCGAGTTGGGCAGTTCTGGTCCATTCATCTCAGTCAAGATTAATGCTCCCCCAAAAAAGGCCTTTTTCACGAGATAAGGTCATTATCAATTCGATATCCATTTACCTCAAAAATCTTTATGAATAGGCATGATCTCCTTCCTGAAACTATCTCAGGAGTATTTTCTTATTATATGCTCGAATTATTCATCTTTGATACATCTGACCACAGTAAATGGCCTTTAACCCCTTTTTCTTTGATTAAGTTCATTTGATCATATTGAGCTTGTGCCCATTCTTCATTATCTAGTTTCACCTATGAAAATATTCAGAGTGATGGGATTTCTACCTCAATGGACATCAAAGCCTCCATTCCATATGCCAAAGAAAATGGTGTTGTTTCGGTAGAAGTTCGCACTGAAGTTTGATAGACGCACAAAGAAAAAGGTAGCTTCTCATGCCAATCTTTGTATGCCTCGCTCATTTTCCACTATTTTCTTGATATTCTTGTTTGCTGCTTCTACTGCTCTATTCATTTTTGGTCGATAAGTAGTGGAGTTGTGATGCTTTATGCTGAATTGCTCACATGTGGTTTCCATTGTTTTGTTGTTGAAGTTGGATGCATTATCGATAATGATCCTTTTTGACAAACCATACCGATATATGATCCTTTTTTCAGGAATTTAAAATGGTAGATTGAGTGACGTTGGCATATGATGCAACTTCCACCACTTGGTAAAGTAGTCAATTGCCACAAGGATGGATCGATTGCCATTTGAAGCTTTTGGATAGATTTATCCAATGAAATCCATGCCCCACATGGAGAAATGTCATTGAGCTGTCATTACATGAAGAGGACAAGGTGGAAGATGTATCATATCTCCATAAATCTGACATTTATGATATTTTTGAGCATAGTTGATGCAATCACTTTCTAATATGGAATAGTAGTACCTGAACGTCATGACTTATCTTGCCATTGTGTGTCCTTTTGCATGAGCTCCACATACTCCATCATGCATTTCTTCCAATATCATTTTTGCTCCCTTTACATCTACACATCTTAGCAAGTTTTGATCATGCATTTTCTTTCATAAGATTTCTCCATAAAAATGCATCTTGCAATCATTCTTCGGATTGTTCTTCTATCATTTTCAGTAGCCTTTTCGGGATAACTTTGATATTTTTTGTACCACAAAATATCATGATACCATGGGTTCTTATCATTTTACTCCTTGATATGATTACAATGAGCTGGATATTCGTATGATTGCATCTCAATTGGCATCC
Source organism: Hibiscus syriacus (assembly GCF_006381635.1). Classification (NCBI taxonomy): domain Eukaryota; kingdom Viridiplantae; phylum Streptophyta; class Magnoliopsida; order Malvales; family Malvaceae; genus Hibiscus; species Hibiscus syriacus. The sequence goes on along the minus strand of NW_024063086.1, from coordinate 1,600,061 downwards.
TGTCAAATTTTTCACTAGCCTTGAATGTTACCACCAAGGTTGCCAAAGCATTTTCCATCTAGTTCTCTTCTCTGGGCAGGTAATGGAATGTAACCTCATTAAACTCTTCAATTAATTCCAAGATGAATTTTATGTACTATATCGGTTTTGCATCTTTCATTGCCCACTATCCTCAAATTTGGTAGATTACAATAGCAGAATTTCTATACACCTTCAAAGTCTTCATTTTCTTTCCAATAGAAGCTTAGAGCCCTAAAACACAGGCTTCATACTTTTCCATATTATTGGGTACAATCGAAGTTTAATATGCTAGTGAACGGGTAATGATACCTTTTGGGTGTGACCAAGATAGCCCCAATACCATGCCTCAAAGCATTCGAGGCATCATCAAAGTTCATATTCTAATATTCACAAGTGGAAGTGCTAGCTTTTTCTACTGATATGGCCATCAAGTTTTCATCAGGAAAATCGAAGTCTAATGATTCATGGTCTTTAGAAGCTCTACTAGCTAGGAAATTAGATATGACACTTCCCTTTATCGCCTTTTGGCTCACTTACTGAATGTTATATTCTGATAGCAACATCTGCCATCGGGCTAACCTTCAGGAGAGGGCAAGCACACCCATCATGAATTTTAACGAGTTCAGTCTAGAAATCAACCATGTGGTATGATATAACATGCATTGTCTGAGTCTTCAAGTAGCCCAAACCAGAGCATAACAGACATTCTCAATTGGTGGATATCTGGCCTCGCAATTGGTAAATTTCTTGTTAAAGTACTAAATGACCCTTTCTTTCTTTTCTGATTTGTCATGTTATCCCAAAACATGTCCTATTGAATTCTCAAAAATTGATAAATAGAGAAATAAAGGTTTTCCTGGAATTGGTGACATTAGGATAGGGGTGTGAGACAAATACTCCTTTATCTTCTTGAATGCGTATTGGAAATCATCGTCTCATGTCCCATAATTGTTTTTTTGAAGGGGACAGAAAATTGGGTTGCATTTATTGATCATGTTGCACGGGTTTGCATTCTGGCTTAATTGGTAGTTTATGGACTACCATATTCGTGTCTAGTCCGATCATATCTTGGTATAACCATGCAAACACGTATTTGTATTCTCAATGCAGTTCTATCAAGCTCCTTCGTGCTTCAGCAGAAAGTGTTGTACAAATCTTAACCTCTTTTACTTTCTTCTTTAGACCCTATATTTAAAACTTTAATATTTTCTTCGTGGGGCATAATTTGTTTGTATTCCCTTTCCACCATTCTTAATAACTCATAAGGCAAGTCGTATTCTTCCTCATTTTCACACTCAATGATTTCCCTAAGACACATGGACTGCTTGAAATTAATCTTCGGGTCAAAATCATCGTCATCTATACTATCAAATATATAGAGACCTGAAAGAAAAGCGGGAGGGGGAAATATATATATACATATATACATATATACATATGAGAGAAACTATCTCACATAAAAAGTAGTAACAAATATAAGATACACAAATATACAAAGAAAAATGAATGGAAAAGATGTTTGCCAAAATGAAACACGAAATGCATCTTTTATTGAAAGTAAATAAAAATAGTTCATCCACCCTTTCAAAGGATCACCTATTTCCCCGGGTATGAAAAACTAAAGAAAGTTTGAGCATTACTCTAAAAAATATTTGAAAACCACAGGTAGTTCTTCAGTAGTTCAGTTCTTAAGCATGAACCCCGATAATAATGGACAGATCCTAGATCTATCAATATCTTTGGCACCATCCTCTATTATAGCATTAATGCCCAAATCCTTCAAAGCATCTTCCACATGAGGAAAGGACATCACTAGCTTCCCTTCAAACATATAACCCTCAAACACATAACTCCCATACATGAAGGTTAAATAAAGAGGAAGAAAGATCATTGGTTCCTACTGAACCTCATCATTAGCCAATCATGCCCTTCTTCTCTCTTGGATCTTTTGAATCTCTTTCCTTATTTGTTGAGGAATAATTAATAGCTAAGTCTAAAATTATCTAGCTTCGTAGTGGGGCAAATGAGATATCATTCCTTGCAAATATCTTTCAAACCTTCTTCCTATCATGTCACCTTTTCCCAAGGTTAGCTTGATCCAAATCTTAGTGCATTTTAATAGTCGAAGCTTAGATATCTTACCTCTTCAAAAACAAAAGTGACATTAACAAATTCCAATAAACGAAATGAGCATTCTAGAGCTTCTTTGTCTACGAAAATGTATGGGGCATTAGTGGATATACTTGCCACTATATCTTCCTCAGCGTTGATAATTATGAGAGTTCCATCGGTAACGAACTTTACTTTTTGGTGGAGCATTCATGGAACTTCTTCTATCTTGATGGATCCATGGTTTACCTAAGAGGAAGGTGTATGAAGGCATTATAACCATCATAAGGAATTATATATTATACGTAGAAGGTCCAATAGTCAATGTTATACCAATCTTGCCGACTATCTCCCTTTTTGTCCCATCGAATGCCCGTACCACATTTTGACATGCTCTCATATGTGAGGTATCTACATATAGCCTCTTGAGAATGGCTAGAGGAATTACGTTAAGGGCAGAGCCATTGTCGATTAGTACACTAGATAGGGCATGTCTCTTGCAATGGGTAGTGATGTGTAACGCCTTAGTTCTGCATCTAACCTCGAGCAGAATCTCATCATCAGAAAATAAGATAAGGTTATCATCTTGGATATTGTTAACCATTTGATCTAACTTGTTAACAAATATGCCTTTCAACACAAATTTCTGATTCAATACCTTTAAAAGTGCCTCCCTATGTGACTCTGAACTCAACAACAATGTCAACATTGAAATGTGAGCTAACAATTTGTGTAGCTGTTCCATGATGCTATATTCACTATGCTTTAGAAACCTCATGAATTCCATAGCTTTGTCTTCTTTTATAGGCTCATTAACAATTGGCTCATTAACAATTGGTTCATCTCCTTTGAATGGCTCAAAGGCTCTTTGGGGCGGGTTCGATTTTTTAGAGTGGAACCTCCCACTTCTAGTTGAGTTCCCGACTTCATTGATGTCATATTTTACAGATTCCACTCGACACTCATATTTCCAAGGCACTTACTTATTGTCCTTATAGGTAAAAGGCCTTGGTGACGCTATATCTATTTTTGATGGTTCATTCTATGTCATTTTCACCTTGGTTATGATTATCAAGGGGCGATAAGCGCCATACCTTTTTTCAGATGAATCTTCAGTCATATAAATTTCTTCTTCCAGAATTTCTTTATCCTCGTCATAAAACTCCATCTCTTTTCCATCCATCATTAGCTGGACTAAGGCTTTAAACTCATTATATTCTTGTACAATATGCCCCTCCTCATTGTGATATAAACAATAGTTCTCATTTTTACATTCTACAGTATAGGACGCAGGGCAAGAAGCCTAACATTTATCATCTGTCTTCATACCCATGCGAGAGGAGACTTCACTTTGGAGACACTAGTCTTGACTCTCTTGCCTTTCTCCTAGGTTATGATATTAACTCCAGCTTCTGGGTGGTTGGGTTGAGGATTCTGCGCAACATTAGGCAATTCTGAGTTATCAAAATGAATCTAGTTTTTGTTTTGTATCCTTTGAATGATTTTTTTGAAAGCGAGGTAGTTTTTGATAGAATACCCCGGGACACCAACATGGTGTTTACATTATGCACTTTCATTGTACCACCTAGGGTATGGTGGTTTTAAAGGTTCTATGGGGTATGACGATACCGCATGTGTATCAAATATTTATTGAAATAAATCTTTGTATGCTATAGGAATAGGTCAAAATTTTCCTTTTCTCTTTCCCTCCTTGACTCCCTTGAATCTTGCTTTGATGTATTTGATGGTGCAGTAGTGACTTACTTTGGTTTGGAGATTGTAACACTTTTTCCCTCATTGTAAGTGTTTACATTATTGATTTATCTATCCTTTTCTTCATGGTGAACCTTCTATTGGATTTAACTCCCTCTATCTTCCCTTTTTTGATGGTTGTTTCCACCATCTCTCCAGCTATGACTATGTTGGAAAAACTTCTAGAAGTGATTACAAGCATGTGACGAAAGAAAGGAGCCTTCAGAGTATATACGAAAAGCTTCCTTATTTCCTTTTAATCCAATGGAGGATGAACCTACACAGCTACATCCTTCCACCACTGCGCATACAGTCTAAAACTTTCATTAGGTTTTCTCCATACTTTGCTGTATAACTCAATCAAGTCTCATATTATTTGCATACTTGTATTATTCCAAGAAGGATTTAGCGAGATCCTTCCATAATCTAATGTGAATTTTGTTTAGCTGATTATACCAACAGATTACTGAATTTGTCAAACTTTCTTGTAAGCAATGGATCAAGAGTTGATCATTTCTGACATATATATCTTTTTCTAACAGAACCTATTGATATGAGCTTAAGGGTAGCCGTTCCCATCAAACTTCTCAAAGTCAGGAACTTTGAATTTGGGGGGTAGAATCAAGTTCAGGACCAGACTTAACTCCAAAGAATCAACCCTGTAAGAACTGTCCTCTTCCTTCACAGATCTCATCTGGTCTTCTATTTGTTTGATCTTTTCTTACATCTTTCTCGCCTTGTCTTCTTCATCAAAGTCTGGAAGTCGGGATTATCTTGATGATTCATTATTGAAGTTTTTGCTTTTGTAGCAGATGAATCCCCTTGGTATCCTGGTAGATTTTCATGTGTGATCACCAACTTTGGAATATGTTCCATAACCGCTCCTTCAGATGCCCTCACTCCTGGGATGTTTGTTAAATTCAACCTTATCATTCTCGTCACGATTTGATAAACCAAAGAATCTTGGTTCTTGGTGATGGTGTTCAAAGTGTTTTTGTGGTTTTGATTTATCTTGTCTTCTAGCTCCTTTTGTAACTTCAACATGTTATCTTCAATTCGAGCGAGACTTGCTTCCATTTTTTTATCGGGTGTTATGAGGATGTGGTAGGTCCAGTGCTTATTCTTTTTTTAATAAAATATTCTTTATTAATTGATTTTATTTTAGCAGTGAATGCATATTAACGCAAAATTTAAAAATATAAAATGCAAAATCATAGATGCATGAAAATTCTGAGGCATTGATCCAAAAAGTGCATGTTATAATAAATAGCCCTCATTGGGGCAAAAGTGTTATTACAAATAGACCCAAAAAATTATAAAGGTACACTCGAGCTAGATCTTCTAAATCCTGGGCAACTTATAACAGGTTGACAAGTGTTCTTGCTTCATTGGTTATACGCTAAATACATTGTTTGACTACCCAACTTCTTTTTCCAGACCATACAGGTGACGGGCCGTCCTCTCTACTTACTTTAGGAAATTCCGAATGACTGCATCCATTGCCTTCACTTTCTGTTGAGCTTGTTCCCATCGAAAATTCCATTGGTCTTTTACATCGTAGAGAACTATCTGTTGCGCTTCTTCATGACTCTATTATCTTGCTGCTGTTTCCTTTGAAGGGACTTCTCTAAATTAGTTACCTTGGTCTTTAGCTTCTTGTTTTGATACTGACATTATGATAATTGCTTTTGGGAAGCCCTTAATTGATCTATTAGTGCTTCCTTGTCACCTTGTTCTTCAACTTTTTTCTTCAGGATACCTGCTTTCTCTTTCCAAAATTCTGCAGATCTCTTTAAGCTAGCATTCTTTTGGGCATGCTCTTGGTACCCCTTCATCAGATCCTCCAACTTGTAGTAGACATTCTTTTGCTCCCTCTCTATCTTGTCTACTCAATCCTTCTGAGTATCCGCATCCAGCTTCCACTGAAACCTTTTAGCTTCCAATTTATTCAGTTTTAGTTCAAATTCTTTTTTCTTTGATTCAAATCCCTTTTTTACTATCTCTAGTTCAGATGGTACCGATATCAGATGCTCTTCCATGGATCGAGTGTCTTTATAATCAGGTATAGGGATATTATCATTCTTTCTTAGCTTCCTCTACTCCACATAATCCAAAGTAAGGATGTCTTTGGCTGCTAAGACATTGGTCCAAAACACCTTCTTTCATGACTCTGATATGTCTTTGATATTCTTCTTGTAATTATCCTCATGGTATGCAAACTCGGACTCACAAATCTCGTGCGTGACTAGAACAAACTGTCGTGCCCATACTTTCATAGGACTAAAAGTGGAGTGTAGTTGATTCCTCCCTATAATCTTAGTAACATCACCATTCGAGTCTCCGAACTAGAAAATGATATCATTATTTGTCAACCAAGGGGCTCTCCACATGATCTCCTTATCTTGAAGGTGTGTGATCACCTTTCTCTTGAAATGCATTACTACTATTTTGTGTGAGAAATTCCTCCAAAGGGGAATATTTCGTACTGAACCAACAATAAGAGATCCTATCAGTCTTTCGAGAAATGAGTATGGATCCAAACTTGTAACAGCGATATGCATCCTATGAAGTGACCTCCTCCTACCCTTCTACAGTGGTAAAAATGATCAGAATATTTTAGCTAGGATCGCCGGAGCAGGGTTCACCTTTCTTGGTAACTTTTCAAATAACTCTACCACAACTGCTTCAAAGTATCCCAAAGTTTTTGGGAAAATTGTTGAGTTAATCGATCGACGAATATGGCCAAGAGGGGGGTGAATTGGCAAATAAAAGTTTCGGTGGAAGCTATGTAGAAAATTGAAAGTAATTGCGCATCGATTTAGAGTGGTTCGACTTTCTCAACCAAAGTCTACGTCCACTACCTTAGCTATCCACACTAAGAATTTTCCACAAATTCACTAATTTGTTTATCTTTTGAGGACAAAGAGTAACCTTACAAATCCCTCAAGAATTATACCCCAAATTCTTGAGAACACTCTCTCCCAAAGAGAAGATTACAAATTTGCAAACTTACAAGGAAATCCTTTGTAATCCTCACAAGGTAGATTGTTTGCACAATTCTAGAACAAAGAAAAGAACACTCAAGAATGAATACAATTGAGTACAAGTAGTGTTCTTGAAAGCAAAATAAATATTCAATGAAAAATAGGCTTGAAATGCTCAAACTTGAGGTTTGATGCTTTCTCTTTGATTCTCTCTTGATTCTAGTTTCTTGTTGTTTCTTGTTATTGATCAATGGCTTCTAAGCTTGTTTAAATACACCTTCAAATGATTCTGAACATTGGGGATGATTAGTGGAGTCAATAGAGCCGTTAAAGTGTGAAAACAATTAATTAAAGTAATTGGGAGCGTCAGTACATCAATGCATACCCTAGGTGCATCGGTGCATCAGTGTAAAATTCAAATATTTTGACTGTTGGACTCTCAGTGCATCGGTGCACTAAGAGTGCATCGATGCATAAAATGCATTCGATGTTTTGAAAAAACCTGAGTGCATCGATGTATGGTTTTGTGCATCGATGCATCAAATGCACTGAGTGCATCGATGCATGGTATGTGCATCGATGCATAAAATACATTCGATGTTTGAAAAATTAATTGGTGCATCGATGCATGGATTGGTGCATCACTTTGAAAAATTGATTTTAGGCTTGATTTTGATTCAAAATACTTAGTGAAAATTGTTTCAAAAATAGTTTAAGTATAAAACACAATTTTACACATTTAGTAAGGTTTGAAATTGATCTTGAAAGACTTGGAGTAATAATTTGATATTCGAGTAATTAAATCGAATATACTTAAAAAATCATTTGTGAAATATTAAAATTCATTTAATTTAATTTGTTATATCGAAACATCAAAATGTTTTCAACAATCTCCCCCTTTTTGATATAACAAAACATTTGTGTAATTTTAAGATTTTCTTTGAAGATAAGGTTCGAAATCAATTTTGAAATTACTACTCCCCCTTACCATAACAATTCTTCCCTTTAAAACATTATAACACTTAACATTTCTCCCCCTTTTTGTTAAATCAAAAAGACTCGAAAATTTAAACAAGGTTGTGAAAAACATTTACCCAATTAATTAGTAATATAGCATAAGCTGCTAAGATCACAATCAAGAGAAACGTTAGCCATTAGTTTCATAATCAATATTCATAATCAAATGTGAAATGGCATAATTGGTCATAATGCAACTAATATGAAATTGATGCAAAAATTAATAAATATTAAGCTCAAAGTGAAAATTCAAATCAAACCAATATATATATCAAGTTTTAAAACCACAAAGCATCCAAATTATATCTTCAAACAAATTCAAACAATCCAAATAAAAACAATAAAAGTTCAAAGATGATCCAAAATAAAACAAGGTCTACTCGTCCATAGAGGGATCGGGAGACGGAGGAGGAAATCGGGCTTGCATATCAAGAGAGAGAGCATCCATGCGTGCAAGCATCTCCCTTTGAAACTCCATCTGTCGAGCTTCCAAAGTGTCTAAGCGTTGATTTACTACTTCGTGAATAGCAGTCAAGTGGGATTCGATGGAAGCATACCGTATATCAAATGTCTCAAAAAACGAACGAAAATATGGAGGCATTTGATCCTCTTCTGGAGCTCGTTCCAGTGCAGGCTCATCGTCTGGAACGTGATCGTCGATATCTTGCATAAGTTGTTGAAACTCAGGATCATCGTCAGCAGCCGATGCCGGAGGAGGAGGAGGGGCACGAGAAGAGCTAGGAGCAGCTCGTGAAGAGCTAGCTCCCGGGGTTTGCTTACTGGGTCGAAATACCCAAAGACCGGTTTCCTCATCTTGTTTCCAATTCACTTTCTTCAAGGAAGTAAGATTGATTTGGTTTTGGAGTGGGATAGGATTGTCGAGAGAGACGTCTAGACCAAGTTTAATAAAGAGGTTACTAAGAAGACATCCATAAACTAATGTTTCTACATGTTTTGAAGGAACAATGTTTATGATGTCCATTAGTTGACTGAATATAATGTGGGGCAAATTTATTTTGATTTTATTTTAATACAATACATCCACCATAAATCCCTAGCACGAAGTGTGGAGTACCTACCTCCGGATGGTCTAAACCACCAAGAGATCATCAAATGGAGAAAATGATCGTGATGAGATCGTAGAGTACTAAACTAGAGTTTGGAACATAGGGATAAACTATAGTTTCATTCTCATTATATAACACATCATCATCTAATCCAAAACATGAAGCTATAATCGCGGGGTCAATATTAATATATTGGCCTAACAGATATGATCTAATGGCTATAGTCCCACATTGAGTTTCGTTTTGAAAACATACCGCATTGGAATAGAAAATGCAGACTAACTGTTGATAAATGATAATTTTGAGCTGAAATATTTTATCAAACTTCCAAGCTTTAAGAATCGGAAGGTATTCAAAGTTAATATCTATCATAGCTTGAAGAGAATGAATACGCTCTTCCCAGATTCTATAAGTTTAAAAAGAATTTCTGTACCTAGAGTACAATTCATCTCTATGACGATCAGGCATGTTAAAACAAGATCCTAATAGAGATGAAGGTGGAGGAGGAACAGGATTAGGAGGTTGGTTTGAACGAGAATGACTCGATGAAGTTCTAGGGCGTTTATGAGACATGATTTAAGATAATCGGAATGGAAAGAATAACCTGCAATTTTAAAACACATGTATGCAAAATAATCAATCCCAAAACTCAATTGAGTCCTCAATATTTCAAGATTCTCTATACCAATCCTAATGGGCAAAGTTTTTGAAAACTATTGAAAAATAAGGTTTTGAGAATTAATATATATAAAATTTTCATAATAACAACATAATCAAAACACAACAATTTGAAAATATAATTTTTTTTAAATTTCAAAAATTTTCAAAAATTTCCAAAATCTTTGAAAATTCTTGTGTTTTTAATGAAATTAGTTGTAGAATCTAGTTTCTAATCACTAAACAATCAATGGCCGATCTAAAGTTCAACCTAGAACTAATTAAAACTAGTTCTATGTTCAAAAATTGATGAAATATAAGTTTTAGAAAAATACCTTGAAGAATTTTAGATTTGAGGGAATGTGAAGTTGTTTTGCACGATTTGATGATAAAAGCAGGATTAAGAGTTGAAAAACTTGAAGATTCTGACAAAATTTCGTTGATTTTGAGCAAAAGAAGGATTTAGAGAATGAGAGGGACGAGCGGCTAAAGAGGTTTAGTTTTTAGGTTTTGAACCAAATGAGAAAAATAAGCCTTTTAAACCCAAATCCCGACGGATGCATCGATGCATGGCCTTGTGCATCAATGCATGTACAAGGCGTGCATCAACATGATGAATCGATGCACATTCAAAGGGATGCATCGATGCATTGTTAAGTGTATCGATGCATTAAGCACATAAATGATAAAAATATGTTTTAAACACTCAAAATGCTAAATTAATTAGCTCTAGTGGTATTGACAACTCATATATTGAAAATTAATCATGATCAATCAATCAAATTAATCCTTAAGCTTCATTTGAACATAAAATTAATTTTCTCTAAAGAACATAAACTCCCCCTAACTAATAGCAATGAATGCAATACAAAATTATCATTATATGTATTTTTCATTTTATTCTTAAAAATACTAAAATCATTTTAAACACTAAGTGAAGATAGGTTAGTTAAACCTAATTCTCTCCTAAGTGTCCAAAATCTTTCTTTGTCTAAAGGTTTTGTAAAGATATCCGCTAATTGGTGCAAAGTATCAACAAATTCTAGAACTATATCTTTCTTAGCGACATGGTCTCTAATGAAGTGATGTCTAATTTCAATGTGCTTAGTTCTAGAGTGTTGGATGGGATTTTCAGTGAGACAAATAGAACTAGTATTGTCACACTTGATAGGAATGGTACCTACTTCAATTCCATAATCAAAAAGATGTTGTTTCATCCATAAAACTTGTGCACAACAACTACCGGCTGAAATGTATTCCACTTCAGTGGTAGATAATGCAACACAATTTTGTTTCTTTGAAAACCAAGAAATCAGCATATTTCCAAGGAATTGGCAAGTACCGGAGGTGCTTTTCCTATCTAATTTGCATAATCCATAATCCGCATCAGAGAAGGCATGCTTTTCCTAAACTAGGAGTGTCCTTACGGTATCTAAAGATTCTCTTAATAGCTAGTAAATGTGATTCCTTAGGACATGATTGAAATCTAGCACATAAGCAAACACTAAACATAATGTCCGGTCTACTTGCAGTTAGATAAAGCAAAAATCCAATCATTGACCTATATAATTTAACATCCACACATTTACCTCCTTCATCTAAGTCAAGCTTTGTTGATGAGCTCATTGGAGTGTCATGTGGTTTGCTATTTTCCAGTCCAAACTTCTTGAGCATATCTTTGACGTACTTAGCTTGATTGATGAAGATGTCATCTTTTCTTTGCTTGATTTGGAGTCCCAAGAAAAATGAGAGCTCCCCCATCATGCTCATCTCAAACTCACTTTGCATTAGCTTAGAAAATTCTTGACAAAGAACATCATTAGTAGAACCAAATATTATATCATCAACATAAATTTGAACTACTAATAAATCTTTACCTTTATGCTTTAAAAACAATGTAGTGTTAACATTCCCTTTTTAAAAAAACCTTTTTCAATTAAAAAAATTGACAATCTTTTATACCAAGCTCTAGGAGCTTGTTTTAAACCATAAAGTTCTTTTGTCAATTTAAGAACATGATCCAGAAATTTTGAATCTTCAAAACCTGGAGGTTATTCCACATACACTTTTTCTTTTATAAAACCATTTGATATAATTTAAATTCATGAAAACATGCAAATGCTAATAACATTCTAATTGCTTCCATCCTAGCTACGGGAGTGTATGTTTCATCATAGTCTATGTATTCTTCTTGAGTATAGCCTTGAGCAACAAGTCTAGCCTTGTTTCTCACTATATTACCACTTTCATCAAGCTTATTCCTAAATACCCATCTAGTACCTATAGTAGATTTATTACTAGGCCTTTCAACTGAAGTCCATAATTTACTTCTCTCAAATTGATTTAACTCTTCTTGCATAGCCATAATCCAATGTTCATCTTTTAATTCTTCTTTAATATTCTTAGGCTCTATGCATGAGATAAATGCAACATAATTACATATATTTCTAAGAGAAGATCGAGTTGTTACCCCTTTGGATGGATCACCTATAAGCTCACCATCCTTGACATAGTTGTATTCCCTTGGGTAAGAGACTTCCTTTTCTTCAATGGTTGGATTCTCGAGAGGATCAAGAGTTTTCTCATTTTTTGTCTCTTCCTTTGATGATGGTTCTCCAACGTCATGTCTAACGTCATTTGTATTTATAACACCTACATCATCATTCACACGAGAATCCTTCCTCGGAAGGAGGTTATCATCGAAAACAACATGTATAGACTCTTCTACAACTAAAGTTCTTTTATTAAATATTTGATAAGCTTTAGAATTTAAGGAATAACCCAGAAAAATTCATTCATCACTTTTAGCTTCAAATTTGACAAGATTGACTTTACCGTTGTTTAAAACAAAACATTTACATCCAAAAGGATGAAAATAAATAATGTTAAGCTTTTTATTTTTAAAAAGTTCATATGGAGTTTTCTTTAAAATAGGCCTAATCATTACTCGATTAATAACATAACAAGCGGTATTTGTGGCTTCTGGCAAAAAATATTTTGGCAAATTGTTTTCACAAAGCATGGTTCTAGCCATTTCTTCTAAAGTTCAATTTTTCCTCTCAACAACTCCATTTTGTTGAGGGGTTCTAGGTGCTGAAAAATTATGGCTAATACCATTAGAATTACAAAACTCAGTAAATCCAAGATTTTAAAATTCAGTTCCATGATTACTCCTAACACTAGTTATAGAGTAACCTTTTTTGTTTTGAATTATTTTTGAAAATGTGATGAAATGTTCTAATGCTTCATCTTTAGAACTTAAAAATAGAACCCAAGTATATCTAGAATAGTCATCTACCAAGACAAACGCATATTGTTTTCCACCCAAGCTAGTAGTCCTAGTTGGCCCAAAAAGATCTATATGAATCAATTGTAATACTCTACTAGTTGATACACCATTAATGGATTTAAAAGAAACTCGGTTTTGTTTTCCTTTAGCACAAGCATCACATATTTTATTATTATCAAATTTTAGTTTAGGCAACCCTCGAACTAAATCACCTTGAATTAGCCATTGCAAAACACTCATACTAGCATGTCCTAGTCTCCTATGCCATAACCAACTATCATGCTCATCCTTAGCAACTAGGCATAAATTAGTCATATTAATAGAATCTTAATGCACCATGTAAATGTTTCCTATTCTATGACCAACAAGCATAATCTGATTAGATGCAATGTCAATGACTTTACAACCATTAATATCAAATATGACATTGAATCCCTTATCACACAATTGACTAATACTCAATAGATTATGCTTTAATCCATTCACATATAAAACATTCTTAATTTGTATGGAAGATGTATTACATATATACCTATACCTTCAATGTGACCTTTTGAGTCATCACCAAAAGTCATTTCTCCTCTATTTTTGGCGTTAAGCTCTATGAATCAGCTTTTGTCTCCGGTCATGTGGCTTGAGCATCCACTATCAAGGTACCATGAGTTTGAATTTATTTCTCGTGCCGTGTAGCAATGCTCCTTTTCCTACAAACATAGATTGATTTTTGATTTTTGGTACCCAAATTCTTTTGGGTCCATATTCATTAGTTTCCAAAATCCTAGTCCCCTTAGGTATCCATTTGTGTAGGATATCCTTATCTTTAGTAGTAATGAGCCTTTTAGGAACCCATATACTTCTAACGATTTTTCCATTAGAGGTTCTTCGGGGACCTCTATGATTGTAGTTTTTAAATTTTTTTCTAACAAAGTTGGATTTTGAATTTTCTCCATGTTCAAAACGTTTTGTTCCAACTTTATCAAAAGAATCTTTAAGATCATCAATTTTCTTTTGATGATCATCATTGACCTTTGAAAGTAAATTTTGCAACTCAGAATTTTTCTTTTCAAACTCTTTTGGTTTGATTTGCAAATCTTTGATTTTACTTTCAAGATCGTTGTTGGTTTTGGATATGAGTTTATTTTCATTTTTCAATTATGAAATATCATTTTTATATTTTAAAAACAATTTCTCATAATTCGAAGCCAATCCATTATATTCCTCTAATAGCTCATCATAAGATAAATCATCAAAATCAGATGAGTTAGAGGTTACCTTAGAATCTTCCCCGAATGCCATCAAGCACAAGTTTGTTACTTCTTGTTCCTCTTCATCAAAGCCTTCTTCATCGCTCCATGTAGCCACATGAGCCTTGTGCTTATTCTTTGATTGACCATTTCTCTTCAATTATGGGCAATCATATTTGACATGCCCCGACTTTTTGTATTCATAGCAAATGATCGGGTCCTTATCTTTTGATTCATTTTTGAGGCCTTCATTTTGTTTGAATTTTCTTCCTCGGTAAGGTCTCATCATTTTTCTGAACCGTTTGGCAAACAATGCCATTTCCTCGTCATTGTCATCTTCATCCGAATCACTTTCATCTTTTGTAGATTTGAGAGCAACTCCAATGTTTTTCTTCTTCTCCTTCTCCTTTGGTATCTCTTCAATCTTATCGAGGTTCACCTCATCTTCAAGCATTATTTCATGAGTGAGGAGGGAAGCGATTAGCTCTTCAAGAGATAAGGACTTTAGGTTCTTAGCCTCGATGATTGCCGTCTTCTTGGATTGCCACGATTTTGGAAGTGAGTAAACTAACTTCCTCACAAGCTTCTCATTTGGAATGATCTCTCCATATTATTTGAGACCATTGACAATCGTTGAAAATCTATTCGTCATAGCTTTGATATCTTCATTTGGTTTCATCCTGAAATTTTCATAGCTATGTATTAGAAGACTAATTTTAGATTCTTTTACCTCGTCGGTGCCTTCATGAGTGACTTGTAGTTTATCCCATATTTCTTTGGCAGTTGTAGAAGATGAAACTCTTCCATATTCATCTGGTCCAAGAGCACAAAATATGATATGGATGGATTTGGAGTTGAGCTGGAACATTCTTGTCTCTCCTTCACTCCATAATCTTGGATGAGTGAGAGGCTTGATATATTCATCTTCTACAACATTCCATGCTCCCATGTCAGTAGATTGAATGAAATACATCATCCTATTCTTCCAATAGGCATAGTTAGCCACATTGAAGAAGGGAGGCTTGTTGACGGGCATCGAATTAAGACCAGAGTCGACGTTTGAAGTGGAGGCCATTGATGACTTTGATTATCGATGTAACTCTTCCCGAATCGATTCAAGAGGAGACTAAACCTTCAAATGAGTTAGTCTTTGATACCAATTATTGAGTTAATTGGTCGACGAATATGGCCAAGAGTGGGGTGAATTGGCAAATAAAAATTTCGGTGGAAGCTACGCAGAAAATTGAAAGTAATTGCGCAGCGATTTAGAGTGGTTCAACTTTCTCAACCAAAGTCTACGTCCACTACCTTAGCTATCCACACTAAGGATTTTCCACAAATTCACTAATTTGTCTTTCTTTTGAGGAAAAAGAGTAACCTTACAAATCCCTCAAGAATTATACCCCAAATTCTTGAGAACACTCTCTCCCAAAAAGAAGATTACAAATTTGCAAACTTACAAGGAAATCCTTTGTAATCCTCACAAGGTAGATTGTTTGCACAATTCTAGAACAAAGAAAAGAACACTCAAGAATGAATACAATTGAGTACAAGTTGTGTTCTTGAAAGAAAAATAAATATTCAATGAAAAATAGGCTTGACATGCTCAAACTTGAGGTTTGATGCTTCTCTTTGATTCTCTTTTGATTCTAGTTGATTGTTGTTTCTTGTTATTGATCAATGGCTTCTAAGCTTGTTTAAATACACCTTCAAATGATTCTGAATGTAGGGGATGATTAGTGGAGTCAATAGAGCCGTTTAAGTGTGAAAATAATTAATTAAAGCAGTTGGGAGCGTCAGTGCATCGATGCATTCCCTAGGTGCATCAGTGTAAAATTCAAATATTTTGACCGTTGGACTCTCAGTGCATCGGTGCACTAAGAGTGCATCGATGCATAAAATGCATTCGATGTTTTGAAAAAACCTAAGTGCATCGATGCATGGTTTTGTGCATCGATGCATCAAATGCACTGAGTGCATCGATGCATAGTATGTGCATCGATGCATAAAATGCATTCAATGTTTGAAAAAATAATTGGTGCATCGGTGCATCACTTTGAAAAATTGATTTTAGGCTTGATTTTGATTCAAATTACTTTGTGAAAATTGTTTCAAAAATAGTTTAAGTATAAAACAAAATTTTACACATTTAGTAAGGTTTGAAATTAATCTTGATAGACTTGGAGTAATAATTTGAGATTCGAGTAATTAAATCGAATATACTTAGAAAATCATTTGTGAAATCTTAAAATTCATTTAATTTAATTTTTTATATCGAAACATCAAAATGTTTTCAACAATAATAACCAAGCCATATATCCCTAGTGCAAAAAGATCAATCACCTTCTACTTATTGGGATAATTCTTCATCATTTGCTTGATGTGATTCCAAGCAATTCTTTCTCCTTTACCTTTGTGTTAGACTCGATCATTCACCCACTTTTCATCTACACCTGTAATCTTTTCCAATAAAGTTTTTAAAGGAGGGCTCTTGATGAATTTGATGAAGACTCGATCCATTCGAATTCCCTCATAATGCAACAGGGTGGCGTACTCTTCTATTTTGGGTATCATATCTTCTTTGTTGAAGGTGAAGCAGCTGTACCCCAGATTCCAGAACTGAACTAGGGCTCGAATCAAAGGCTCATCTACTTTGACATAGAGTAGGTGTGCAATGTCGCCATAACGTTGATAAAACTTTTGTCTCTTCTCAATCTTCCAACTGTCTTAGATGCTCCGCAGTTCCTAGACGTCATTCTGCTTGAGGCTGATTGAAGCATCGCAAGTCAAATCTAACACATATCCATCTTGCAAACTATCCCCTTTTTGTTTCTGAGTCTTCTCTGACCATAGACACACCTCCGCATTTTTCTTTCAGCTTGAGATGAATGTTGTTTGTTGTTTTTAAAAAAAATGAAATCATTGGAAAATAGTTAGTCAAACTATTTAAAAAAATAATCAAAGGTAAATAAAAATGATAAAAAATAAATTAAAACCTAAACTTACAACTTTCACCTAAGAAGACAACAGAAAATCAATTTTTGTCTGACTCTCTTGAAGTTCCCTAACGGAGTTGCCAAGCTATCGCAATGGTCCTTCGGGTGGTCCTAGGTTCGTTCTTTAACTTGAATTGATGTGATGAAATCGTCATCGATTGTTTTGAGTTAGGTCAATCAGACACCTTAAACTTACCATTTATTGGATCTGTGTCTTACCAGAAATTAGTCAGATTCGGGAATCAATTAGAATCGAGGAAGAATAAGCACCCTCGTACTACCCTTTCAGTACCAACATGATTACTCAATTCTTTCTTTTAATTGCAAAATTTGAAATTTAGATTGAAATTTAAATATTCGATATGAATAACTTAACTTTAATGAATTTTGATATTAAAAAGGGTCCCTTAAAAAATTAAAAATATTGCAAAACAAAAAATGGGCCAGGTGTAAACACCCATTTTCTTAAAAGATAGAACTAGCAAGAGTTCATCTCCTAAGAGGACTCTTCCACCACCATATATTTTAAAGCAACAACCACACCAACAAACGTGCAACAACCGAGCAAGGATTCTAGTTGCATTAGGATCCTATTGTTAATAGGATTCTAAAAATAGTTAGTTTTTTTCACTATAAATACATGTAATCCTCCCCATTTGTAACACACAAATTTACATACAAGATACAGAGGAAAGCACGAAAAAATACAATGGCAAAGCTATTGTAAACGATTCGAAAAGGAAATAAAAGGTAGCACTTTTTTTATATTGATTCGTTCATTTCTCGCATGTGCATGTTATTTTTCTTGAGATTTGGTTTGAATAACCCAAAGCGTGGGTTGCGCCAATGACCAAAAAGGGGTGGGGTTTCGAAGTTAGATCTACTCCCGAGGCATGTTCATTTTTTAAAAGTATTTAATATTCCCCCTAAGTCAATCTTAATCTTTAATTTACCTTGAAATTTACCCTTTAATTTTACTTTTATATTAATTTTGTCCCCTATATATATATTTAATTATATTTTTTATTTGTTTACTATATTTCTTTTTTTATTTATATTATATTATTTTTATTATATATATCTTATATCATTATATATATATAGATGTATTAATTTTTCTCCATTTACTATGTATATATATTTTTTGCTTAATATTATATTTTATACGTTTTTATATATATATTTTCTTAATATTCTATTTTTGTTTTTTATTTATTTATATATATTATATTTTCACTTTATTTTATTTTTTTTCTATTTTTTTCTTAATATCATGTATATCTTTATTTTTTATTTGTTTTACTTAGTATTGTATATTTATTATTTTTATATGTTTTAGTAAATACTACTTTATATGTACACATTATTTTTATTCCTTTTTAATTTCTTTTACCTTTATTATTTTTTTACTCCATTAATATTTTCCCTTTATCCGTGTCTTTGTTTTTTAACATTTTATTCATTTTGTTTTTATTTATTTATTTATTATTTTTTACGTGTTTTGTTATTTTCCATTTTTTCTTCTTTTATTTATTATTCTCACGTTTGCACACTTGCTATCCTAATTCGATTTTATACTCCGCTACGAGTCAAACGTTTTTTTCTTTTAAAGGTATTTAAATCAATCAATTGTAAGTAATTTGAATCGGGTATGTTAAATTTTAATTTTAATTTCACAACTAAGACAACCGACAAATTAATTGGTACCGAAAGGGCGGTTCAAGGGTGTTAATCCTTTCTTGACCGTAACCGACTCCCGAACCCGGCACATTTCTGGTAAAAACGCAGATCAGGTAAGATGGTGTCTGACCTACCTAAATTCGTTTTAAAATGGTCAGTGGCGACTCCAATCCACAATTTTCAAGTCGAAGCCTAATTCCGGGGCCCAACCGAAAGATGATTATGACAGCTTGGCAACTCCACTGGGGAAAGATTTTCAAAGTTTTTCATCTAAGGCTCTATACCCAAGCTCCGAACCCTATTTAAGTGGGGGTAAAAGCAACACCTTCGTGAGAATTTATTCTCCGTGCGGGCCTAGCAAGTAACCTTCACGATTTATATACCTTATGTCTTCGTGTGAATTTATTCACTGTGCGGACATAAGGGAATGTTTCCTCTCGAGTTTAGCTTAGTCCACACAAGCTTGTAATGGGCTTAGGACTAAGGGTCTGGCAAGCCCAATGGGGCACCAACAAGGAGAATTTGGGTACCTTTTTTAGAACCTAAACCGGGAGGCTATGGAGAATTAGAGCCCACCCCAAAACCTCATTCCAAACCCTAGGTTATTTTGTTTCATGCTTTACTTTCTGTTCAAAGCATGTGAACTAGACAAATATGCGGTTAGGATTTATGTGGAATTAGTATGCGGGATAGAGATAATGTCCGGGTAGGAATTAAAGCATGTGAGGTAGATATCATGTGGGGTAGGATTTTTTGATTTACCTCACTAACTCTATTTTACTTTTGTTCTCTTTTATTTTGTTTTCATCCTTTGCATCATTTAAAAGAGGTGTTGATCCACAAAAAACGTCTTTGTTAAAACATGAATGATCTGGATTAATGGACAAAAGGGTTGTAATACAAGAGATGAAAAACGCAGGGGTCCGGCTATGGTCAGAAAAGACTCAGAAAGAAAATGAGGATAATCTGGAAGAGAACTATGTGTCACATTCGATCAAGAAGACATGGTGCCCATAATCAAATAGATCAAAAGTCAACTTTTCAAAAATGGGCTGACAAAGGTGGCAGGGGAAAGACGAGAAAAAGGTTACTGACCTCGAGAGTCCCTTCAAAGACAACAATTACAAGATGACAAAACGATAGCTGAATTGGAAGCCATTGTCGACAAATTCAATGAACTTCAGATAATCCCTTTGATGGAGGATTTCAATGATGTTTCCGTTATAGAACAGGTTCAGCAAAGGATGAAAGCCAGAGATGCAGTCATTCTATACTTCTGGGAATAAGTACAAAAAACAGATCTTCACTTGCACGATTTAGCCAGAGAATCCGGAGCGGTTCGACAGGGTATTCGACCGGTGACAGACGAAGGCAGAAGACTAGTCAACTTGTTTAAGGGTCTAAAGGATTTAGTCTGGATGTACCTTTAAATATGTTTATTGTCTCTTAAAAGATAAAACACTTTTGTCCCAATAAATATTATTTATAATAACACACATGTTTTTGGATCAATGCCTCGAACATTTCATGCATTTTTTCATTTTGCATCTACATTTCATTTTTTAAGCATTTTCATAAACATGAAATTTCTTCATGGAGAATTCAATGAAGTGGTTTAACCACATGACACCACATGGAAGAAAGATTGTAACATAAAAAAAATTGAAATCACAACGAATGAGCCCGGTCAGCTGGTTGTACGACTAAGCCTGCCAGGATGATCTGAGAAAAGAGTCCACATATCCTAAGGGCTACGATATTGAAGCTATTTGCAGTTGCCACATAGGATGCTCCATACATTCCTCTGAGAACTATAAGGCACGCGAGATCCAAAACCTGATGGATTCAGGGCATGGATAGCCGAAGAAGGGGACATTGCATATATCATTTGCACTTAGAGGATTGTTTTGTTTGAACACGTCTTTGATATTTCATATTTGCTTAATCTTTTAAACGATTGAATTTATGCTACTTTCTAAGGTGGAGCAATTGAACAAATTTTAATCTTTAGTTCTTCAAATATTAAATGAATTAAGGATTATTGAAAACATTTTGATGTTTCGATATAACAAATTAAGTTAAATGAATTTTAATATTTTACAAAAGATTTTCTAAGTATATTCGATGTAATTATTCAAATATCAAAATATTACTCCAAGTGTTTCAAAGTTCATTTTAATCCTTACTAAAGTGTAAAATTGTGTTTTATACTTAAACTATTTTTAAAACAATTTTACAAAGTATTTCGAACCGTTTCAAAGCCAAGAAAAATTAGATTGTCCAGGGGGTATAGATTCCCCCCCAGGGGGAACAGATTCCCCCTAGGGGGTACCGATTCCCCCCTGTCTAACGGTCAAAAATAGATTGCACTTAGGGAACCGATTCCCCATGAGGGGGTACCGATTCCCCCCACGCTCCAAGCTATTTTATTAATTATTTCTCATCTCCAAACGGCTCCAAAACATCCCCAACAACTATATATGACTTTAAACACATTCCAAGCTATAAATACAACCTAAGGGCACTTGAAGATGCAAGAGAACAACCATCCAAGCAATCAAACACAAGAGAAGAGTTTTTTATTCTTATTTCATCTTTCTCTTGTAAATATTTTGTTCTTGTGAGCTCAATCTTGTAAACACCTACCTTAGAGAGGTTTTCTTGTTTACATCTTTTATCCTTTTGTAAAGGGGAAAGGTTCTAGCTTAGCCCGTGTAAAAGCTAGGGAAAGGTTCTAGTTTAGCCCGGAAAAACTAGGGAGTTTGTAAAGTTACTCTTTATCCTCAAAAGAAAGAACAAATTAGTGAATTTGTTGGAAAATCCTTGGTGAGGAGCTAAGGTAGTGGACGTAGACTTTGGTTGAGAAAGTCGAACCACTATAAATCGTTGTGTAATTCTCTATCTTTCAATCTCGTTACTCCCTAAACATAAAACCGTTTCGACCCCTATTTGCAAACCATTACGGTTGTCGATTCGAGCTTCCAAAAATCCAAATAATTGGTATTAGAGCCTAACTCATTAAGAAGGTTTAACCACCTTGTGACAATCCTAGAAGAAGCTCT
Organism: Hibiscus syriacus; assembly: GCF_006381635.1. Classification (NCBI taxonomy): domain Eukaryota; kingdom Viridiplantae; phylum Streptophyta; class Magnoliopsida; order Malvales; family Malvaceae; genus Hibiscus; species Hibiscus syriacus. The sequence goes on along the minus strand of NW_024063086.1, from coordinate 1,578,183 downwards.
ACCAATTCCTGACACAACCGAGAAGATGGCTTCCACCTCCGGCTCGTTCCACATGGAAGACTCCTTACCAACGGATAAGCCTCTATACTTCAATGGAGACAACTATCATCATTGGAAGAAATTAATGAAGGTATTCATCCAATCCAATGATCTTGATGCATGAGAGATAATCGAGAACAGCTACTCTTCTCCAAAGAAAGGAGAAGAAGTGGAGTGACAAAGAATGGAAGAAAGCTCAACTTAATGCCAAGGCCATGCACATAGTGTTGTGTGCATTTGGTCCTAAAATATATGAAGGAGTTTCTTCATGTTCAAGTGCCAAGGAGCTTTGGAATAAGCTCGATGAAATCCATGGAAACAAGAAAGAAGAACCAACAAAGGTGGTGTCTCTAATGGCTCTTGAAGAGCCCGAGGTATCTTCTAACTCAAATGAATTTAATTCATTTACTTTTGATGATTTACAAGATGCTTATAATAGGTTGTATTTGGGATTTGAGAACATGAATTATAAATATACGAAATTAATTTCAAAACTCAAAATTGAAAATAAATCGATTTGAAAGCTAGAGTTGATTTTGACAATCAAAATGAAATTTTGAAAAATGATTTAGAACTTTCAAAAATCAAAATAAATGATTTAGAAAAGAAAAATTTTGAGTTAGAAGTTAAGCTTGAAAGCTTAACAAAAGAAAAAGAATTAATTTCTAAAAACAATCTATTATGTTTAAAAATGGCAAAAATGCTCACATTGTCATTATCATGGTCATTTGGAACATACTTGTCCTTTGAAGAAAGGAAAACATTTTAAAATTAGGCAAGTATGGGTTCCGAAAGAAACAAGGGGCATTGAAACTAACGTCCAAGGATCCAAAGCAATTTGGATACCAAAATCTACTTAAATGTCTCTTGTAGGTGTGTGGGAGCAATGGTGATGAAAGTGATGTTATTCAAGATGCTCTAGCCACACATGAAAAAGGAATGGGTAATCTCTAAGCTTAATGCTTTTAATTTTGGTTATTTGGTTGCTCATTTGATTTTAAGCATGCATGAGTTTTGGTTTTAAATGATTATACATCATTGTTTTTAATCTCATGTATGTTGAAAAGATGATTATGATGAACATTTTAAAGTTATATTATTTTTTAAGAATTTGTAGTTCATCATAATAAAATTTTGGTAAAAATTGGTTTTAATGCAAATGATATCTCTCTAACAATTGATATCAACTTTTCAAATGCTTTGATTTTATAAATCTTTAAATTTTTTGACCTAAATTTGAATGTTTATGCATGTGGTTTAAATGAAAATGATATCTTTCTAACAATTGATATCAAAAATTTTCAAATTCATAACATTTTTAGAAAAACTTTATGCATATGCTCTTAATTTTAACAATCGATATCAAATTTTAACAATTGGTATTGCATAAAGTATTTTAGACTTGGATACATTGAATTTCATGTGTTACTAACATGTTTGTTATTCTTTGTTGAAATTCAATTTTTTAAGTGTCAAGACCTTAAAGCATAATTTTATTTGGAATGCATTTATTGAGGGGAAGCTTTGATTTTTCAAATGATTTTTAACATGTCAAATTTACTACTTACTCTCCAAAGTTATTTTGAACTTTAAAGATTAGAGTCTTTTTGATTTAACAAAAACGGGGAGAAGTGTTAAGGTGTTAAAGGGGAGAAGTGTTAAAGTAAGGGGGGAGTAATTTCAAAATCTTAAAATTACTCAAATGTTTTTTTATTTCAAAAAGGGGGAGATTGTTGAAAACATTTTGATGTTTCGATATAACAAATTAAGTTAAATGAATTTTAAGATTTTACAAAAGATTTTCTAAGTATATTCGAATATCAAAATATTACTCCAAGTGTTTCAAAGTTCATTTTAATCCTTACTAAAGTGTAAAATTGTGTTTTATACTTAAACTATTTTTAAAACAATTTTACAAAGTATTTCGAACCGTTTCAAAGCCAAGAAAATCAGATTGTTCAGGGGGTACAGATTCCCCCAAGGGGGAACAGATTCCCCCCCAGGGAGTACCGATTCCCCCTGTCTAACGGTCAAAAACAGATTGCACTTATATATGACTTCAAACACATTCCAAGCTATAAATACAACCTAAGGACACTTGAAGATGCAAGAGAACAACCATCCAAGCAATCAAACACAAGAGAAGAGTTTTTCATTCTTATTTCATCTTTCTCTTGTAAATATTTTGTTATTGTGAGCTTAATCTTGTAAACACCTACCTTAGAGAGGTTTTCTTGTTTAAATCTTTTATCCTTTTGTAAAGGGGAAAGGTTCTAGCTTAGCCCGTGTAAAAGCTAGGGAAAGGTTCTAGTTTAGCCCGGAAAAACTAGGGAGTTTGTAAGGTTACTCTTTATCCTCAAAAGAAAGAACAAATTAGTGAATTTGTTGGAAAATCCTTGGTGAGGAGCTAAGGTAGTGGACGTAGACTTTGGTTGAGAAAGTCGAGCCACTATAAATCGCTGTACAATTCTCTATCTTTCAATCTCCTTACTCCCTAAACACAAAACTATTCCGACCCCTATTTGAAAACCATTTCAGTTGTCAATTCGAGCTTCCGAAAATCCCAACAAGGATTATTTTAATTCTTTAAGAATTATAGATTTTTAACATATGGCAAGATTAGACCTTTCTTATCCTGTCTCAAACCCCAAAATAAAATACTTTGATTCTTTACCCAAAATAACTCATGGTCATTACCAAAAAGACCAAATTTTGACATTACCTCCCTTTGAAACTTTTGAACATTACCTTTATCTTTTTGATACACCCATATCTTTCTTTGAGTCAAATAAAGTTACACCATTGTCTTTTTAGACTCAAAATTGACATTTTTATGCCATTAAAACCCAAGGCATTGAGTTGTTCATTTGAACATGAGCCTTCTTCTAAGACACAACTTGGGGCATCTCGCAGGGAGCATGAACATTGAGACATGCTGGGGGCAAGAAGTAGAAAGAAGAATTCACTCGGAATAATTATACCATGCATTAATTGCACTGTTTTCATGTGAATAAAATTAATCCTAAAAATCTATCCCCCTGGGGATACCTCTTCTATGAGGACTTCCATGTATGAAATGATGAACGACTTTCTTTCTTCATCCCTTCACAACAGGTGAAAATATATATCCCTTGTGTCCCCTTTTGAGCCTATAGTATTTTTTTTCTGATTCAACCCTAACCAAGGATCACCTTCCACACTGGGGGCAAGGTGGAGAAAATCTGCTCGCATGAGTGAAGACATTGATTCAGATGAGATACCGAAAGGTGAACCAAATGCCAAGTGCGAAGATTCAATCAGAACAAAAAGAGAAAAAAGAGAAAAAAAGCAAAGAGAAAATAAAAAGAGAAAAAACAAAGGAAATTTGAAGAAAAAAGAAGACAATATGCATATGCAAAGATTCTCTCGATTCAAATGACACATCGAGATTCAAACTATGAGATTGATCAAATCACTTAACCACTTCACTCGAAGATCATAGAGCATCAAATGAGATTGATCAAGCACAATCATTTCTGAATTACTGAATCACTACACTCGAAGATCATAGAGCATCAAGAGAAAGACACATAAATTGAGCGAGATATGATTGAAGACATCCGAATGAATTGATCTTTGGTTCAATCACCCTTAAACACTTGTTTGAGACTTTTATCCCTTTCTTTCATAACCATGAACCATGACCTATGTTAGGTGCCTTAAAAGTCCCTTCTAATCATACATGGATTTCTAAACAGAAGAGACTATCTTCAGATTTCATCCCGCCTATCAGGATAAATCGTTATTTGCAAAAAACAATGTAATTAATGTATGATAGAGAAAAATAACAAAGGGGGGTTCAAGACGTAAATTACGAATGACGTCTTGAAACCAAAGGAGGGTTCGAGTTGAAAACCTGAAAAGGTGGCTCGAATACGAAAATTGGGAAGCTGAGGCGATCGTACAAATTCCTTGATAAGGCATCACACAATCCGAGCATGACCATGAAAATTGGGAGTCGGAGAACACTTCCAGTAGAGGAGCATATAAGGTACCCCATCAAACCTTTGAGCATCAAATAAACAAAAAATGCCAAACCTTTGACCAAACACAATAACCTGAGACTTTTTATCCTTTCCATACTTAACCATTTCCCAAAAATAGCTTTGATCTTAGCACATGTCAAATAACTATAATTTATTGAAGGATTAACATTGTAATTAATTCTTTGATATCCAATGAACTCTAGTTTTATGATTCATCTCAATTGTAAAACCGTGAAAGGGGAAATATTTTCAAAACTTCTGATTAAACATTTTTCGAAACTCTTTTAATTGATATTTTCAGAACTTTGAAAATAAAATAGAAACATTTTTTCAAACAAGACAATCTCTCTAGAGTGGATCTTGGTAAATGACATGTGGCTCTCAAACAGTAATCTCATGCTTAGAATTAATATTGAAGCAAGAAATGAGGAACAATAGGGGAACTTTTAATGTTGGGGCATTTTTGGAGATTCAACATTGAATATTGGGGCATCTACGGGGATTCAAAATCCTGATGCAAACGATCAGATCTTATGAAGGCTTTTCCTCCACATGTAGGAACCAACAGGTAAAAAATGAGATTCTTTCCAAGGAATAAAACAAGAACTCATTCATTATGCATACATTTTAGAGCATCATATTTATCATTTTTTCACATACATAAGTTTTGCAGCTTTAGAGTCAAGTTTCAACTTCAAGGCCAAAGATACTTGATTCAAAAGAGTTTGTAAAAATCGATGGTGGTTGCTTAACTCAGCAGTAAGAAGTCACACTACAACCAACTCGACATATTGAAAGATCGACATTCATCTTCAGATTCAACATTTCCAATATAAATTTTGTCTCGCTTGAGACAGTCTCATTTAATGCAGATGATTATCTCACTTGAGATTGCTTTTCTTAAAATAGACTTTGTCTCACTTGAGACTGTTTCACTCGAAAGAAGGCATTTCATTTCACTCAAGACTGTTTTTAAAAAGAAGATTTTATCTCGCTTGAGATAATTTCCCTTGAAACAAAATATTGTCTCCCTTGAGACAGTTTCTCTTGAAACATAAACATTGAAAACATTTCCCTTGAAACGAATTTTGCCTCTCTTGAGATAGTTTCCCTTGAAACAAAATTTTGTCTCCCTTGAGATAGTTTCTCTTGAAACATAAACATTGAAAACATTTCCCTTGAAATAAATTTCGTCTCACTTGAGACAGTTTCCCTTGAAACAAATTTTTGTCTCTCTTGAGACAGTTTCCCTTGAAAAAAATTATTTGAATATGTTTTATTTGAAACAAATTTCATCTCCCTTGAGACATTTTCTTTTGGAACTAAGTTTTTTCTCTCTTGAGACAATTTCTCTTGAAACAAATTTCTTCTCTCTTGAGACAGATTCCCTTGAAACAAAATCTTTGAATTTATTTCCCCTAAAACAAATTTTGTCTCCCTTGAGACGTTTCTCTTGAAACACAAAATCTTCAAATTTATTTCCCTTAAAACAAAATTTTGTTTCCCTTGAGACCGTTTTCATGAAACAAAAGATATATTTGAGATCGTTTCCCTTGAAACGAATTCTATCTCTTTCGAGACAACTTCTCTTGAAGCATCATCTGAACCGTTACACTCAGCTCAGACACATACTTGAGATGGTCGAGAAGCATTTCTCAAATCAAAAATAGAATGTGCATATCAGATTTGAACATTTGAAGAATTCAAGATCAGGGATCAGAACTTGAAGATTCAAGAATCAAGATTCCAGACAGGCAACCGGAGATCGAGATTCCTCTCCAGATCCCCAAGATAACATATGTTGTATATGCATTTTTGGCACACCTAAGAGCATTGTATCCATAGCATCACATATATACATAACTTTTTTAGGTTTTAGCTAGAGTCAATTTCAACTTCGCCACGAAGGATATTGAACTCAAAGCGACACAATTTTCTCGAGAGTAGATTTCAACTTCACAACGGAGAATATCTAACTCAAAGCCAAACTTCATAATAAAGGGGTCATCCACGGTTTCAATTTCATGGCGAAGGGAATCGTGTCCACCCGCAATATACAATACTTGGATTTCAACTTCACGACGAAGGATATTCAAGTCAAGGCTCAACTTCACGACAAAGAAGTCATCCGTGATTTCAACTCCACAATGGAGGATATCGTACCCGCACATCCACGATTTCAACTCCACGATGGAGGATATCGTGCCATTTGAGGCTCAACTTCACGACGAAGGGGCTTCCCAGTTTCAGAGCCAATTTTAACTTCACAGCGAGGGATATTGGATTCAAGACAACACAAGCTCAACTTCACAACGAAGGGGCGACTGATTGTCAACAAATAACTTTTTAGTTTCATTCAGAGTCAATTTCAACTTCACAGCGAAGGATATTGAACTCAAGACAACACAAGCTCAACTTCACAGCGAAGGGGCGGCTGACTGTCAACAAACAATTTCCTAGTTCCAGAGCCAATTTCAACTTCACGACGGAGGATATTAGACTCGGAAGAATACTACCCACTTGGATTTCAACTTCACGATGAAGGATATCCAATTACCAGGCTCAACTTCACGATGAAGGGACCACCTGCGATTTCAACTTCACGACGAAAGGGAATCGTGTACACAAGCAGCATCCATCTCTAGATTGGATTTCAACTTCATGACGAAGGATATCCAACTCAAAGAAGGGTTATCTGTCACCAAAGACCTTCGAGTTCGATTACATTCAACTCAGAGGTAAATCAAATTTACAGCATAGCTCAAGGAAAGAAGGGCTATCTGTCAACAAAAATTGTCAAGTCGATTCCATTCAGCTCGATGACACCTCAATCACACTATTGTCCAGCTACAATTGAGGTTTTCAAGCCGAGAAGAAGATCTGGGTTAGCTGTGCCTTAGTAGCAAGAAGCCTTTTTTCCGTCAGCATAGCTTAAGTCGAGAAAAGCTATCTATCAACGAAGACTTTTCGAGTTTGGTTTCATTCAGCTCGAGAGCATATCAACCATATTGTGGAGTCAAGGGATTACTTTCCAGTCGAATTTTTAGCCAAGGTCTTTAAACCGAGAAGAAGACCAAAGTGGACTACAACGAGAAGCCACATTTTGATTCAAATCATTTCAAGATGGACTCGACTTAGCGACGGAGGAGCCATCCGCAACTCAATTCGGAGTTATTCTTTAACTTCACTGAACGAAAATTTGTGTCTTTTTATCTTTGTCCTATTTTTCGTTCCACGAAAAAGGACAGCTGTAGACACCCATTTTCTTAAAAGATAGAACTAGCAAGAGTTCATCTCCTAAGAGGACTCTTCCACCACTATATCTTTTAAAGCAACAACCACACCAACAAACGTGCAACAACCGAGCAAAGAGTCTAGTTGCATTACGATTCTATTGTTAATAGGATTCTAAAAATAGTTAGTTTTTTTCACTATAAATACATGTAATCCTCCCCATTTGTAACACACGGATTTACATACAAGATACAGAGAAAAGCACGAAACAATACAAAGGTAAAGCTATTGTAAACGATTCAAAAAGGAAATAAAAGGTAGCATCTTTTTTTACATTGATTCGTTCATTTCTCGCATGTGCATGTTATTTTTCTTGAGATTTGGTTTGAATAACCCAAAGCGTGGGTTGCGCCGGTGACCAAAAAAGGGTGGGGTTTCGAAGTTTCGAACCTAGATCTACTCCCGAGGCATGTTCATTTTTTTTAAAGTATTTAATATTCCCCCTAAGTCAATCTTAATATTTAATTTACCTTGAAATTTACCCTTTAATTTTACTTCTATATTAATTTCGTCCCCTATATATATATATTTTTAATTATATTTATTTATTTATTTACTATATTCCTTTTTTTATTTTTATTATATATATCTTATATCATTATATATATATATATATATATATATATATATATAGATGTATTAAGTTTTCTCTATTTACTATATATATATATTTTCTTAATATTATATTCTCTTTTTGTTTTTATTTATTTATATATATTATATTTTTACTTTATTTTATTTTTTTCTATTATTTTTTTCCCTTAATATCATGTATATCTTTATTTTTTATTTGTTTTACTTAGTATTGTATATTTATTATTTTTATTTGTTTTAGTAAATACTATTTTATATGTACACATTATTTTTATTCCGTTTTAATTTCTTTTACTTTTTTTTTTATTTTTTTACTCCATTAATATTTTCCCTTTATCTGTGTCTTTGTTTTTAACATTTTATTCATTTTTATTTTTTTTATTATTTTTTACGTGTTTTGTTATTTTCCATTTTTTCTTGTTTTATTTATTATTCTCACGTTTGCACACTTGCTATCCTAATTCGATTTTATACTCCGCTACGAGTCAAACGTTTTTATCTTTTAAAGGTATTCAAATCAATAAATTGTAAGTAATTTGAATCGGGTCTGTTAAATTTTAATTTTAATTTTGAATTTTCGCAACTAAGACAACCGGCAAATTAATTGATATCGAAAGGGCGGTTCAAGGGTGCTAATCCTTCCTTGATCGTAACCGACTCCCGAACCCGACACATTTCTGGTAAAAACGCAGATCAGGTAAGATGGTGTCCGACCTACCTAAATTCGTTTTAAAATGGTCGGTGGCAAATCCAATCCACATTTTTCAAGTCGAAGCCCAATTCCGGGGCCCAACCGAAAGATCGTTACCACACCAAGGTACCAATTTATAGAAATACAATGACTAAGAATAAAATAAAAAAGGGCTTAAATTGAATTAAACTAAAATTTAAGGGTTAAATTACAAGTAATAACCAAAACAAATTACACATCAAACTTACAGGGACTGTAGAAATAATTTAATGTTTTACTAATTTCACAAAATTCACTCATATAAATAACCCATTATTTCCTTTTTTTTACTTACTTTTCACCCATCCTTAAAAAAAATACCAAACAATACTCTAAAAAACACTCTTCCCCCTCTCCTAAAGTCGACGACCTCAACCCAAGCAAACCCCTTATCGACCGCCACTCCGGCCACCACCCACGGTAGTCAAAGATTTAAAATCTAACCCAAACTGCTCCTGTCGACCCCGTGAACACGAAAACAACATTTAAACACCCCAAAAAGATGGTGTAAATGTACCAGAAAAGGTTCGAATTTACCTTTATCAATGGCGAATCTTCGAATTTTCGATGGCCATTTCTCCTCCAAGCAAAATCCGAAGCTAAGCCTCTTTTCTCCCTTTTGGTTTTTGTGATTTTTTGTGCGTATTTGAATGTTTTTTCTTGATGCTTTTTCATTTTTTGTAGGGACTTATATAGTGCTCGAGAGTGGTTTATTTCCTAAAAACCAAAGATTTGACATCTCTATTTATACCATAATTGACGAAAAAGAGATGTATTTCCTTTTTCTTCCGATTTGATTTGGGATTCAATCACTATTGCCTTGTTTGATGATTTAAATTGATTCTCTTGCCATCTTTGATTTGGGTTGTTATTTCTGAAATATTCGATTCAATTTGTTCCATTTTCTGAGATATTTCCAAAAGTGTTCTCATGAAAATGCACGAAGAATGCCTCTACCTGTCGCGTATATGGTGACCTCATCATCGCGTTATCTTCATGCGCCGTTAATTGGCCAACGGTGACCTTTGGGTTCTTCTGGTGCAATTTCTACCGTTGGATCAAAGGACTAGATCCAACGACCCTTGTGTGGCTACGCAAATGTTGTAACTCTTGGGGTCCCAAAACCCTAGCTGTTATGTAGTATGAACCCTTGATTTATGCCTTGATCTGATGGCTATGAGTCATGCAACGCCGAGGATATGATAGCTAGGTTTCCAAACCCTAGCCTATTTGGATTGGAACCGTGGGCCTTCATTGTTGGGGTCCCACTGAGCTTGCTTGCTGGATTAGGCTTGCATGCTCGGTTGAACTTTATTCTTTGCTGGATCTAGACCTTGGACCTACAAAATTAAAGTTTTTAATATTAAAAATAAAATAATAATAATATATAATGAATATCATGCGTAATATATATATATTCTAAATTACATAATTCGATAATGATAATATATTTATACTATATATTATAATATATATATATATATATATATATAAATACTATATAATAATAACCTACTATAAAATAATATAAATATAGAAATACTATATATAATACTATATAATAACAACATACTATAATATATATATATATACTGTATAATATATAATATAAATAAGATAAAAATATAAAATATAAATATATAGAAATACTATATAATATAAATATTATATAATAAATACTATATACTATATATACTATATAATAATACCTATTATATATACCAAATATATTATGAACATTATATAGTAGATAGAATATGAAAATTTTAAAACGAGTCCCGAATGAAAAATGAGTGTTTACAACATCAAAGAGATTCATCCATCAGTGCAATCCAAGTCAAGCAAAATGTTCCTTCAAAATGAAAAAATCATTTCTTCTCATGTAGTAGGCATCATAGGTTTACACCCTACAAGTAAAAAATTCAAATTAAAATCAATAAAATCTGAAATTAGTTTCATAAAAACAAAGGAATTCATTCTTTAATAAGAACAGTTTGACAAAATAAAAAATAATTACAAAAAATAAAATAAAAAACATTTTATTATAATAAAAGTAAATATTAATTTCTTAATTTCCTCTTGAGAGTTCCATCTTTAATCAATCATCAATAGTCATCCTGGTTTCATTTAGTCTTAAATCTTCAAAACCTATTGTTAGTAAGAAAAATATCAGTGAGAATATTTACAAAAGGGGTAGACTACACCATTCACTATTGAACTTTACTCTCTCCTAATTTACTCATTGCACTTTCAATTTTTTTAATTTATTCACTGAACTTTACAGATTGATTTTTTTACTTAACGATGACATGATTATTTTATAATTTGTATATGACATGTCATATTTTTTATTATTATTTTAATATTATATAGGAGTATAAAATAAATTATATACACAAACCATAAATTTCCAAATTATACCTCAAATCCTAAACCCCAAATTAAAATCCTCACCCTACAACAACACCTTCTTCTCTCAGGGATAGCACATTCTTCTCTCAACAGTAGCATATAAGCATTTTCTTCTATTAACGATAGCACGACAACACCTTCTTCTTGTTGTTTTTGTTGGAAGATAACATCCATGTGGTTGCCATTTTCATTTCAAGGTTTGGTGTTATCGTCAGGTGAGGGTGTGGTGGGGATTATAATTTGAGCCACTGTTGATGAGCCACCGGTGAGGTTGTCGATGAGCTGCCGTCTTCTGGTGGGAGGGTTAACCTATCAAGGGTGAGGATGTTTGGGATTATAATTTGGGATTTAGGGTTTGGCTTTAAAATTTAAGGATATAATTTAGAATTTTTGAATTTGTTTTTATTTTAATCATATTTGATATTAAAATATTAATAAAAATATGACATGCCATATAAAATATAATAAAATAATCTATGTCAAAGTTGAGTGAAAAAAATTCAATCTATAAAGTTCAATGAGTAAATTGAAAAAATTGAAAGTACTGTTAGTAAAATAGAAGAGTGAGTAAAGTTCAGTAATAAATGCTGTAGTTTACCCTTACAAAAAATATATTTAAATTGTTTATATATTTATCACTTGAGACTTTCAATCTCTTATATTTCCTCAATTTGTTCCTCTTTTTGGACAGGTACAAGTGAAGATCTTGTCCTATTTTTAGCACAAAAAAACTGAGGAAATAGAAGAGATTGAAAGTCTATAAAGTTCAGTGAGTAAACTGAAAATTTGAAAGTACAATGAGTGAAATAGGAGAGAGAGTAAAGTTCAGTGATGAATGATGTAGTTTGCCCATGTTATTATATAAAAAAATTAAAGTGACACAATCCCTCGCAACTCCTTAATGGCTTTGTCCCTCGATTTACTATTTTAATTTAGTTTTTTAGCTATTTCAATATTAAATTAACAATGGTTGGTTGTCACTATTCGCCAAATACTATAATTCACAACTACAAAAATCCCTCATATATCAATAAAGGTATTACTTATATTTCTACACTCAAATGAAAGTGCTTGTGTTTATGTTTCACAATGCAAAATGGATATTTAAAAGAATGATGAAGATGAAGTGATGTGATCTTGCTCATGCACTTACTTATTTTCTACTTACTTTAATCTTGTGTTACAAGGATGAAAAATCAGGGAGAATTTTCTTACTTTTCATATCTTTTTAATTACATATCATTTGATTATTTTATGCATAGTTTATGTCATATTGCATATGCCATGATCATACTTCACTATGTCATACATTTTATACATTATCATATCATATACTTAACTTACTATATGCATCTTATGATAGGCTCAATTATATCATGCCATAGTTCCTATACTATGTTCATCATATACTTTGCATAGCATATCATATGTTCCCACATCTTTACCTAGCTTATTATATGTTTATGTTATATTAATTAGTTCATTTGCATGCATACTATAGGCGACAACATTCATTCATTGCATCCTTAGAGTTATCATCACTTATTCCATTGTTTTCTTGCTACACATAGGCTATTGGATGATAAGGAAGGCTTTGGAAGCTCATAGACCAAGGACTCATCCTATGACAGATCATGATAGCCCAAGGACATCAAAGGATAGCTCATCTTTAGCTAAGGAACCTTATTATGCTCAGAATAGTTATGACACTCGAACAATACATGATCCACTTTTTCTTCTCAATCCAAGTATGCTTCATAATTGGTTTTCTCTTGGAATGAAGGAATGGCGACTCGTATATTGTTAATATTATCATCAAAGTAAAAAACATACATTGTTCCTTCTTAAATCTTTTGATCCTGGATCAACTTATTCATCTTCTTCATTGTCTTCCTAATATTCTTCTTGCCTTGGTTGCGCTTGTCTCCTAGGTGTCGAAACCGTCTTTCGGGTCGGCTCGGTATTGGGCTTCGACTTAAATAAAACACGTTAGAGTTACCACCGATCATTTTAAAAAATATTTAAGTTGATCGGACACCATCTTACCAGATCTATGTTTTTACCAGAAATTATTGTATTAAAACAAAATTTATGAGGGTTTTCTACGTGTTGAAATTTTCATACCCGGCAGACTGAATCACGTCCCCCAGTTAGCAATATATCGATTGTGGGATGAAGAGCCAAGTAATAAACACCACTTAGTAGGACCAGATAACCTATACAGCAATTTAAAAGTTTCTATAACAAAATGATTTCAACAACAGATAAAATCATTCTAATTTCTTACTCGTTTACGGATCCAAAATAATAAGTTTATGCAGTTCTAACCTTGTTCTGCCCAAGATCCCAGCATTTTACTTGCTTGTCATCACCAGCGGAGAACATATAGGTGTGTTTGCTACTGACAGCAAGGCCTGTGAATAAAATATAGATTTCAAATGATTCTGAATCCATGATTGATATTCATCACCCACAGTATGGTTGGCCCATAAAAACTATTCACACCCGAGAAAAATTCTTAAAACAAACCTCGTATCTGTTCAATGTGTCCAGTCAGTGTGAGCTTCAGCCTCCCACTTGCTACATCCCATATCTAACATGCCGAAATCAAGTCAAGGAAGAGGCGGAAGTCATTTTCAAAAAGTAACGACTGGATTTTCAAATGAATATCTGTTTTATAGACTCACATTAAAGCAGAGGAGAAACAATGAGAGATTGAGAAAAAAATAGATAACTACCAACTACACAATTATATACCTTGATTGTACGGTCCGCAGACCCAGTACAGAAACATTTGTTACTTGGATCAAAGGCAACAGATCTCACCCATCCCAAATGTCCACTGATGACCTGATTAATCATTTAAACATGTCGAGAAATCTACAGGAACTGAAATACACAGAATCAGCGATGAAAGAGGTTCAACAAGAAACAACAAATGAAATCGACTGGCATTATACAAAGAAAAATTAGTGAGTAATATTCTCGATGTAGCTTTAGTTATAAACATGTTTATCAAAAGAATAAGACACGCAATCAGCATGTGCCCCCAAGGAGAAATGAATTAGAGAAGAAAACAATATTTCACACGTGACCAAAAAATCAGCAACAAACTCCATTGATATTTCTATCAACTACCATGATGCAGAGACAGAGATTCTCACCCTGTAGTTCTTCCATGGACGATGCCACACGGGGCGTGGCCATTTGCTTGGGATTCTTTCTATTATAGCAGAGGTTGTCAGCCTGTCGCATGAAGGAAACCATAAATCTTCAAGCTGTAAATGTCCTATATTTGAAGGATAAGAGTGGCACGCCATGTTGCAATCCACAAATAGATCATATAACCACATAAATACTTCTATATTCAAATGTGAAAACATGCTTCAGCACATTCACGTAAAAAGCTTGTTATGCCTAAACAAAGGTCAATTAAAGATACAAACGAATTATAGACCTAACTGTGTGAGAGATGATTTTTTACATTTGACAGCAGGTAACCAATGAAAAAACAAAACACCATGGAAAAGAAATGTATCATGGCGGAATAACAATCACATGGTAACACGACTCCCAGAATTATTAATGAGCCTGAAGATGCATAATAAAGAGAGGAGGAAGGGGGGAGGGAGAGAGAACCTTTCAGAAAAGGGTTCCCAAGCAGAAGTAATGGCAGTGCTTTTGCCAGAATTATCAACATCATTTCTGGTAAGAAGAAAGAAAGACAAAAATTAGTCACACGAATCAGCAACATAATTTCTTCTACATAACAGAAACAGATTCCAAGAGAACAATGATGTAGTGTTCTATACAAATTACAATCAATCCCATTTAACATTGAACCCACATCCGCTTGCTTGATAACTCGGACCAATGCGCTTGCTTGACACTAATAATAACATTTTCTGGCAACACAGATTCTTCGCCAGATGCATTATTGTCCCCAAACCGTGCTTGCCCATACTTTAACCACGTCTGAACATTTATTGCATTCTTGCTCCTATCGGAAGACATTGCTTCCTTAAGTCCTTTTCACAGTAACCAGATGATTCGAGAATCAATATCTTCTATGTAATGTTATGAAATGAAAATGATACATGCAATCAAGAAACAAAGAGATGGGTCAGAAAAATTTGATTAATTCAAATAATTCAAAGAATAATTAATGCGGGTATAAAAATTTAAAGAATTCTGACATAAAACACACCAAAGAAAATTAAAATCCTAACCATATGCGTTCTAGTTCTCCTAGGTTATCTACATGGCTCTAGCGGGGTATGCTTACTAAATTATCTGCATGAGGCTGGGTTCTAGAAAAGGTTCCCGAGACATCAATACAACCTGCTAGGGTTGACCTCGATTCTGGACCATTACAGACTTGCGAATCAAATTCGACTCAGGGGATCACACCACTAAAATCGTATTTCGGATCTGATATCCAGATAGGCAACTTAAGATGCTTTCCAGAGATACTTTATCAGACCCACACAAGGAAGCCCAATGTTCCTCATGAGGTGTGACATTTCTCCCTACTTAGATAAATCGGGATTGAGCTCGGGGTTAGAGATATGGTGTGCAACAGGCCTAAATAATTTCACAGAAATGTAAGCATTAACCAGAGAGAAAATCTTTTTTTATTTGAAACAACATAACGAACCGCAAATTAAATAAGACCGAACTCATTATTTCCATAATGTTGAATATAGGGTAACCAACTCGTGACTCGACTCTCAAGTTGGTTTTTAAAAACAAAATATCCCCAGCAGAGTCGCCAAGCTATCAACACTGTTTTTCGCCCGAGCAGGGAAAGACCTCGTACCGACTTGGGGGTTTTCTTTAAAAAGGTTTTGAAATGTGAGGAGTCGCCACCAATCATTTAAGGTGCGATTGGGACACCATAAAAGTCGGGTGATTTTAATAAAATATTTTATTTTTATCAAAATAATAAGTTTTAGGGTCTGTGAAATTCCTGAAATCAAGTTTCGGGAGTCGGTTACACATATGGAAGGATTAGCACCCCCACAAGGCCCAAAAATTGGTACCTAGTTAATTACCCTATATTTAGAATCAAAAATTTTGAGTTAAAACTTTATCTAATTTAAAAATCATCATCGGTGCAAAGTTGAAAAGGGTATTTGTTTATTAAAGCCAATAACATTCGCCCCTAGCATGAATGCGGGAGATCAGCTATTGTGCCCAATAACTGAACATTGCCTCGGTATTTTAGAAATCATGATGCGGTTTTGAAAAGGATGTCGGCCTATTCCCTGCATACTTGTGGGAGATATACTATTGATTCCCTAATAAGTGGATATTACCTTAGGTTTTAAAATAAGATGCAATCAAATAAATTTTTTATTAATCCTAATTAAGCTAAGGGTAAATTAAGGTTCTCTCTATCTTATAGTGTCAAATTATGAGAATTAAAGAACCTAAAGGCACAAACATATAAATGTAGGTTTTAATATTAACCCTATTTGATTTTAATCAATTATTGAATCGAATAATCGAGATGGTCCCTTGGTCTTTTAGGCTAGGGCCGACTCGAATTATTCCCTAAATTAAGAGGACTATATTGAAATCTAGCTAAAAGTGGAGGCTCTATTTAACATATTTGATTATGTTAATTTAAAAGTCTAATTGAAGTTAAGGGGAATAAAGGGTAAAAGATCTAAAATACAGAGTTCTAAAAGATCTAAAATACAGAGTTCTAAAAGACTAAAAGCTCAAGGGCCTAAATCAATAACTCCTAAAATTTAAGGACTAATCAACAAATCAAAGTTCTAATAATTATCTAAATTAACCTATTAGAAATTGAGGGATTAAATTAAAAGAGTTTTAGAAAATTAGTCGATGATTAACAAATTTAAAGTTCGAGCAATAGACTCGAGTAATCAGGCATCTTATGCGAAAACTCGGCTCGAATTGCTCTCTAATTAAAACTAAGGTGACATCCTAATTACTAGATCTGATTTGGTTTGGTTTACCAACCTAATCTAAGGACGAAATCTAAAAGACTAGTTAACTAAGAACTATGAAATACTAAATATAATAATAAACCCAATTAAATAAATTAAAATAAAAACAAACACAAAAACATCAAAAAAAATGAAATAAAAATAAATACAAGGGTTAAATTGCATGAATATTAAATTACAAGGATTAAAAGAATAAATTAAACATGTAATAAGGGCTAAATTAAAGCAAATTAAAATTTAATGACTAAATCTAAACAAAAGAAAAAAAAAAGTTAGTGGCTAAAATGCAAAAAAAACACGTGGAAGTTATAGGGACTAAAAGCTAATTAACCGATTTTTAAACCTAAAATGTATTATTAAACGAAAATTACAAAATTACAAAATTAATCCAGCCAAATTAAAATAAAATTTAAACAGTCACTACATATGACCAAAATGTAAAAACAAACTAAACTTAGAGGGACTAAATAGTGAATAACCCAATAAATAAATAACATGCAAAGAAAAGGGAAATAACAATTTCAGTCCTCACAAATGACCAGAACGTAAAAACATGCTAAACTTAGAGGGATTAAACAATGAATAAACCAAAAATTACACAACATACATGGAAAAGGAGAAATACCAGGTTTGGTCCCTATAGGTGACCAAAATGTAAAAACAAGATAAACCTAGGGGGACCTATGCGTGATTTTACCCTAAACTTTTCCTATATATGTTATTTTTCTTTCTTTTTTTTTATTTTAAACCGAAAATAGAAAAAAACCAAAAAAATCCTCTTTCCTCTCTCATCTCTCCCTCGACCGGCCCAGCTCCGATCGTCACTCCGTCCACTGCTCTGTTCGTCACACACGGTGGTTGAAAAACCCCAAACTAGCCTAGAACAACCTAAATCTCCATATATACTAACCTAGACCCCGATTTGGGGCTAAAAACTACCGAAAACCGCCTCTAAACCCGAGGAAAAAGCCCCCGACTCCTTGGCTTCCTAAACTCCGGTTACCGTGGAGATGAATTGTTCATCTCCCCCAGGTAACCGCTCACTCTCCTCTCTTTTTTTCTTTACTGTAAGATGCTTTGGTTGCTTGCTATTTTTTCGAAACTAAAAAAAGGTTTTTTCGTTGTTGACCGAAACTAAAAAGATTTTCCCCTCCTTTCCTGTTGTTTGAAACTAAAAAAAGTTTTTTTATTCGAAAAATAAAAAAACAGAAAAAATAATAATACCTTGAAACTTTTCTTTTTTCTTGCTTTTGGATAACACAAGAACTAGAGATCGCCTGTACACTATTTGTTTTTGGGTTTTATACCCACTCTTACAGATAAAGGAAATGATTACATTCTCGTTTTTTGTTTGTTGTCTGTTGCATGTTGCGTGGAGTGCTGGAAGCTTGGTGGTGGTGTGCTGGAGCAGCAACCTTCCTCGTTTTGGGGCAGAGATCAACAACGGCTGAGGTAGTATTTGGGGGGCTACACTAGGGCTAGGGTTAGGTTTAGGTTAGGCTCCAATTGGGGTCCCAGTCGGGTTTGGTTTGGGCCCGGGTCAGGTTCTGTTTGGGTGTTTTAACAGGGTTTTGATTGGGCCCTGTTTGGGTTTTAGTTTGGGGCCTGGTTCAGGTTTTGATTGGAGCATGTTTGTAATAAATAAAAGAATAATGATATATATATATAATGGAGATTACACCACATTTGCTTATGATCAAGCCCACTTTAAACTGATTGTTTTAACCTTTTTGGAAGATCTTTCAAACCCCAAGTGTTGTTATGTTTTATGGCTAGCATTACTTCATCCATTCCTCTTCTCCATTTGAGTTCTTTAACATTCTCTTCAAAAGTTACAGGATCACAATCTGAAAAAAGAGCAAAATGATTGAGTCGTTCTTCATCGATAACTTATACTACAAACTTCTCCATCCATGTAGGTCTCCTCTTGATACGTTCAGACGTTCATTTGTTGGTTCGTCTACTTTTTGTTCATTTTACGCGTGTTCCATTAGCTGTTGCCATTCATTTTGATTTTCTCCATCAAAGTCGTTGTGTATTAATTATTCACCAATACCTACATCCTAATTCTAAAATTGATCCTCATCAAAAACTACATCACAAATAATATCAATTTTTTGGATAAATAATTAATATCAATTTTCTTGGTAATAGAATTGTACAATTTTTATACTTTTGATTGTTCACTAACACCAAGAAAAATACACTTTTCACCTTTTTCATCAAGCTTTTCCTCTTGTGAAGTAATCTATAGTTGGTCTACATCCACTCCAAGCTTCTTGTGGTGTGATATTTTGAACAACTATAGTTGGGCTTCTGTTCAATAAATGAACACTCCAATTAACAACTTCAGGCTAGAAAGCTTTTAGAACTCCACTCATTGCCAACAGAAGTCATACCATATTCAAATTATGCGGTTCTTCCTTTTTCAAATGCCATTTTGTTGAGGCATGTATGTTGGTATTAGTTGCTTCTCTATCCCTTTCTCATCACAGAAAGTAACAAAATCATCGGAATTGTATTCTCCACCATGATCACTACGCAACACCTTTATCGGAGTACATGCTTCCTTTTCAACTAGAGCTTTGAAACTTTTAAAAGCTATGTGAGCTTGAGATTTTTCATGTAAAAACTAAACCCAAGCTTTTCTATTAAAGTTATCAATGAATGATGTAAAATATCATTTACGTCCATTTGACATGGGATTGATTAGTCCACATAAATCTGAGTGTACAAGTTCCAATGCTTTTCTCACTCGCCACGATTTTCCTTTTTGAAGTGGCTCTTGATGATGTTTACGAATGACACATTCTTCACATACTTGAGAAGGAATCTGGATTTGTGGGATACTTGTCACTATAATCTTTTGTTGTAAAGCTTTTAAACCTGTAAAATTTAAATGGTCATGCCGAAAACGCAAAGCCAACTTTCATCTTTCACCCTGATAGAAAAACATGAGTTAATGATAGTGTGCAGGTATAATAGAAACATCATGTTAGATTTCATGTCAAATTCGGTAATTAACCCCAATTTTTCATCTTGAAATTTGCAAACCCCATCTTTAATGGAAATTTCATATCCTTTCTCTTGCAGTTAACCAATATTCAACAAATTTATCCTCAAGTCTAGAACAAAGAGAACATTAAATATGGTTTGTATAACATTATCCTTGGTTTGGATTATTACCTCTCTTTTTTCCTATAACAGAGACTCCTGAATCATCACCAAACTTCACATTGTCACGAAAGGATTCGTCTAACACTTAAAACGCAGACTTGTCACCACTTATATAGTTGCTACAATATGTGTCCAAGTGTAAGATATAAGTACTGCAAAATAAATAAATCAACACTGATAGGTATGATATAGTGAAAAAAATAAGAAGAAATTGTTACTGCGCGTGGTAGTTCATTGCCTTAGAAGCGAATTCGCCTGACCTGTGTAATGGAAAAAACGAACGTTCTCCCCTCAAGGTTAACATAATACTCCCTGTTTCGTACACCCGAAATAGGAAGATAAAACTCAGTTGATTGCTCTTTTCTAAAGATCGAAAGATTTTTAAAAAATTGAGGATAGTCCATAGATTGATTAACTAGAAAAGGCTTAAAAAATAATAAAGGAAACTTGATAGTTTAAAAGAAAGCTTAGAAATGGAATAAATGAGGAAGAAGTTGTTGATGGAATTGGATGAAAAATAATAAAACCAAGCCTCGTTTATATACGCACCATTTAGGGGTAATATTAGAACTAATAGGGAAAAAATATCCAACTGTCACTCATAAAAATCTCACCTAAAACACACATTAAAGTCCCACCATAATCCAACGGTTATTGACTTTGAAATAATTTTCTTTGGTGACAATGAATTATGAATGATAAATAATGTTGTACGTAGAATTAAACTTGTATCTTATCATACTTTTTTTAGCCTTTATCTCTAAGGTTTTTTCCTATGCTAAATTTTTTAACTAATAATAGCATTTTATTTTATTAATTAAATATTATATAATAAACATCATAATTTCTAAAATGAAAAGTTTATAAAATTTAAAATAGGTTAATCATATCAATTGGTTACTTTTTCTAAATTTATTAAAAAATATAAACTAATCACTAAAAAATAAAATAAAATAAAAATCATAAAAAATCTAAAAATCCAAATAAAAAATCTAGTAAAAATAAATATAAATAAACATCATTATTAACAATAAAAGATTAACCACCATCAACAATCACATTACAAAAAAACAATAGTGACACATTAACAAATATGATAGAACTAACTAACGGGTCCAAAACAGGTGTGAATAACAAAGATAACCAAACATTAACCGGAGAAGTAACGACCAATCCAATCCTTAAAAAATGCTATAAAAATATATTAAAAATATCTAATATTTTCACAAAAAAATAAAAAGACTTACTACATAAAATAAAGGCCTAATATAAAAATAAGTGTCTAAACTATACTATATTTTCATTTAAGCGCATAAATTATATTTCTATCAATCTATGTGTATAGCGTTACACACGTTACCATTTTAAGTGTCCTGGTCATAACAAGCGTTAAAAAAAATTGTTAAGTGACATGAGCCACGTTTATTTTTTTTTTTGAAATTTTAATATTTTTGAAAAATAAAAATATTATATTTTTTAGGAAAAAAAACCCTCCCCTCCTTTCCCCCATCCGTGCTCCCCCTCTCTCTCCCTGCTGCAGTGAATGCAAATTCACTTGATCATCTCCGTTTTTGATGATCCTAGTGTTAGTATGGTAATGAAGAAAGCTGGTTTCTCAAGCACCCAAGTTAAAACTAAACTTGAACAAACTGTTTCTTCATTAACCAAACCAATAGATCACTTGAGGAACAAAACATACCGAATATTTTGAACACAATTGTGAAGAAAACGTGAAACATTGTGATATTAAGGGAGTTTGATACATGCATCACAAGGTTCACATTAAAGGAAGATGAACTAGCGCTTCCAATTGATCCACACGAACAACCCTTGGAAAAGAAGAATAACAGAGTAGCAGACTTGCAACTGCTTTTTTGAAAGGGATCCTGATTTTATTCGGTCGTCATGTCTTCTAGAGATATAATCGAAAGTCTCTTAACTTTCTAAATGTTCTTGAATCACATTATTATGATATCGAGAACCCAAATATATGCCTATTTTCATAGCAGGGATAGTTTAAGTCAATGTTATAAAGGTAATTTACTTGTGATAAATCCTTATCATCCCCCATCTTATTCTCCAAGCCGCCACCTTCTAGAAGATCAATCTGGACCATTCATCACATCTAACGGCTGAGGAACAAATCATGCATTCAAACTCCTAGTTTCCATCACCACCACCGGATCAAACACTACATCAAGGGTCCATATTGATGCAACCCACATCACTTGGATTAGGATAGACTTTAGTTATTATTTTATTCTTTATTCATATTAGGACCATGACTCCTTTTTCCTATATAAAAGATGCTCCTCCCACCATTGTAATCATCAAGTTTTATTCTTTATTCAATACAACGTGAGTACGTTTTTGCAAGAACTGATTGCCTTGTATATTTGAAGTTTCTTTTCATTTAATTTCTCGAGAGGGAGATCGTCACACTTTGGATTACCTATTCATCGCGATTATGAGGGCTGATCAAAGCCATATTATCGAGTTTGCTTTTTCATTGAGATTAGGAGAGTTCGATAGGACACTTATCCATCTATTTGTCCACAAATCCATCTTCACCTTCATCACCCCTTTACCATCACCTTCAAAGGGATATCGTCTTGATTTCTTTAATTTCATACTTTTATCTTTATTTTCTTTATCTTTTATTATTATAATTATCTTGTTCTAACCTTCTTTCTTATCTTGATTCCAACATCTAAAAACCCTAAATAAAATCCTAGTTATCGCTAATCCTATTCCATCATCCCCTTTGTTTTTCATCAAGTCTAGAGCTTTCTAGGTTTGCTTCTATCAACAAGAGTAACGTTCAATAATTCGTTGCCGCTTCTCTATCAGAGTCTGTAGGTAGTGCCGAGAGTGTAGTTAAAAGGGTGATGGACAAGTTTGAAAAAGGTCAAGTTTCTGCATATTTAAGATATTTGCAATTTATCAGTCTTCCATTTGTTTCATTCAGAAATATTGCTAAAGATGAAGTGGAGTAGAAGATTGTAGAGCTTAAGTGCATTGTGAAGAACTATATAGGAAGATGAGTTGTTTTATATTTGGGTGATCTCCAATGGATTTCAGAGTTTTTGTCTAAAAATGGTGAGAGGAGAAAAACTATCACTGCACTTTAGGGGATTTTAGAGATCTTAGGGGATTGAGATGATGGCCGATTAGGCGTGATCACTAACGACAGTAGTGACCTAGATGACTGATGACAACGTCAGCCAGTATGGGTAAGGGATTTGAAATTAGGTTTTAAAAATTTTTGGGGTTTGAAATTAAAGATCTAGGATTTTGAGATTTTTTTTTATAATTTTAAAGAAATTTGGGTTCTTTTTGTAATTTTAAAGTTTTTTTAAAACAAAAATTTCGAAAAACTATAAACGCAAGGCGTGTCAGTTAAATGATTTTTTTAACGATCGTTACGATCAAGACACTTAGAATGGTAACATTTGTAACGTTAGACATCTAGATTGATTGGAAAAAGTTTAGGCACCTAAACGGGGAAAGATGAATAGTTTGGACATTTTTTTTGGTACCATGCCTAAAATAAAAGCAATAGAATTCATATATATAAAATAAAAACTAATTAAATAAAACAAAAATACGAAATTTAAATATGTAAAAATAAAACTAGAGAGATGAAACAAATTGTCGGTGATAACATTTGGGTTGTGATGGCTTTAGGCATTTCTCTCCTTTTAATTTGGGTGGAGAACCGCAACTGTCAGGTTTACGGTTGATGATCGATTAAAAATGATAAATATTTTTCTCTATCTCCCGGATGAGAGAGAGGAAGAAGAAGAAGCTCCATTTCAACTTTTCATAGGGGGTTTATATACTGAAGTGTTGGTGTTAGGTGTAGGATCATGATGCCTACTTTTAAATTGATAGGACAAATAGAAACGACTGTTAGTAGATCATATTGGCTTTCATGTGGTCATAGCTGGCTCGAGAATATAGAACTATAGAAGGTTCGAAGAATAACGTGACCTATAAAGGAAGTATAATAATTTTTCCTCTTTTATAGACGGAATATCAAAGTGGTATGACCCAGATTCAAGGCTGAATGCGCTCCTTATTGAGCTTTCAAACGGAAGCCTCTTCGTGGAACAATTATAGCTTTAATCTAGAGGGCACAACAGATGATCTTGTTTTCATTTTGGATACTCTCACTGATAATTTATTTTAGAATTTGGCAGACTTATCTCAATACCTGTGTATATGCACATTGAAAGATCCTCGATGCTCTCTAAGAGGTGATTGGAGATAAAAAAAACATCTCGATGCCACACAAAGGTAATGGATAAATTCCTTTTGCCACAGGACAGACATTTTAACTCTTTTAGTTGGATAATAGAAAGGTAGAAGAGGCATCTCGACACTCTGGTCTAAATTGATAAATGGGCAGAGGTATACATCTCAAGGCTTAAATGTGTTATGAAGGAACCTTGATTCTTAAATTTGGCCCGAGTATTTTCAATGCTTCTACATCCAGTAGAGGATTCTATACATTATTCCAGGGTAATGACAAATAGTCAGAGGTATCTCTATGCTTAAACGTATTACATAAGATCTCATCGTTTAAGTTCGTATAAGATCATTGTTTATCTACATTATTGTCTTTATCTTTGTGAAAGCTAAAAGGGAAATTTTTAAGCAGGACAAAGTTGTATTCACGCTTATATTTGTGCCACACAGAGGATTCTAAATGCTTTTATTCTCCTAGGTCTCTAGTCTGTGAGTTTTATTTGTTTTCATCTTTGTAAAAATCAACGAAGCATTCTTAATACTTTAGTGGGGTGACTAGGCAATAGTAATGTCTCGACGCTTTACGAAGGTCGAGGATAAGTTCCTATAACCTTAGCGGGGACATCTCAACTCTGTTAGGATGATAGAGAGATCATGGTATAATCTTTATAGTTAAAATGTGATAGAGGTATCTTTATGTCTTCGTCTAGAGAAAAAGCAACTTGACACCATCGAAAAAGTCTAGTTGACGGGCGGAGGCATCTTCTCCTAAAAATAATAGGGAAGTATAAATTTCCACTGGCTAGGGTAAAGACAAATTTTAAATTAGACAGTGTTGTTTTTAAACCCGCATGCATTTCCTATAGAGAGTACTCAAGACTTCCAGTGAGATATTCGAATTTAACAAAAATAAAGCAAACAAAGGTATATCTAGACCTGTACTTGTTATCTATGAAGGATTCTCTACTCTTTATTAAGAGAACTATTCAGATCGATAGTAGTGTAGTGTAGGACTTCAATGTCTTTTGAATTTTACTCAAATTTGTATTTTGAGTATTTTATTTATTTAAGTGTGTGCTTATATACTTTGCAGAGTTACTATAGAGGAATCTTTGAGTTCAAATATCTTTTTGCAAAGGGTTTTTAATACCTTTGTTGTTAATGCTCAGAATTAAAGCATTTTATTGCTATTTAATTTTGTTTTAAATAGTATATTAATGTTGTTGAATGGAATGACAGTTTTGCCCTAACTATTTAGCCTATAAATTGTGGGTAATTTTACTCATTTCACACCACCCCATTAACAAATGACATTTGATTTTGTAGACACCCATTTTCGTCTGGAACTTCAATGGTCTTTATTATATTATATATTATATATATATATATATAATAATAATAATAATTTCAAAAATATATAATATATATAGTTTTTGAAGATATATAGTATAGTTTTTGAAAACATATTTTTTGAAAACGTATAATATATAATTTTTAAAAAACGGTTTTTTGAAAACATATATAGTTTTTGAAAACATATATATGTATATATAGTTTTTAAAAATGGTTTTTGAAAACATATATAATATATATAATCTTTGAAAACATAT
Organism: Hibiscus syriacus; assembly: GCF_006381635.1. Taxonomy (NCBI): domain Eukaryota; kingdom Viridiplantae; phylum Streptophyta; class Magnoliopsida; order Malvales; family Malvaceae; genus Hibiscus; species Hibiscus syriacus. Next base: position 1,552,073 of record NW_024063086.1, on the reverse strand, counting down.
TATATTGGTTTTGAAATATAATATATATATTATATAGTTTTAATACATAATATTATTATTAGTATTAGTATTTTATTTTCCTTTTTCTTAACTATTTTTATTTTACTTTCATTTTATTTTATTTTATTTCATTTTTGTTTTATGCCCAATAAGAGTCCGACTCTAAAAGGAGTCACGATCCAATGAAGGTAAGGAAGCAAGGGTCCAAGTCTGGGCCTGCCTGACCCAACAAGCCAAGACCGGGAAGCAATTAGTAAAGCCCGAATACCCTGAACGCCACTAAACTGGGCAAACAAGAGACCCAAGGTATGTTAGGATTTTACACATAACACTAGCGCCACATCATCAAAAGCCCTTAAATCGGGAAGCAAATCAATAGCCAGGAAAGCCCCAAAACATTCTAAAATACCGAATACCACCAGCAAGAAAACAGACGGCGCGTGAAGACCATGTGCCGACCAGAACATCATTCCCAAATTTTTCAATCGTGATTTCAGTGGAAAACTTCCCAAAACACTGACCGAAGAAACAATCAACACCAAAATAGGTAGCACAATCAAATCGAAACAAAATAAGGAACAAATATTTTCCCGAGATTCCTGGCCAACACGAACAGCAACGAACCCGAGCAAATCGGGGATGAGGGAAACAACCCCCATTGAGGGGCTGTATATACCTACATCGAACAATAAAAAAAGTGGAGGTTTTTTGGGAGGTCAGTATTCGAAACCCATCGAGAATAACATAAAAATCGAAGAAAGCATAAAGACGAGGCAAACTTAGCTTTGTTACCGATGTAGGGAAGAGTCGCCGTCAAGGAAAGCAAACGACAACTTAAGAACCGAAGGGTTGTCGAAGATAAAAGGTAAAAATGAGACATTTCGGTCTAGATCTACATCAATGGGATTTATTTTTGGTGATTCAGTGTTCGGGGTATCTCAGCAGTTTTCGAGGTATCTCAGCAGTTTTCCGGTGGCCTGAGCGGCAGTCAACGGTGGTCCAGACGACAGGTGGTCATCGGCAGGTGGCCAGTTTTTGGTCGGATAGGGGGAAGAGTTGAGAGCATTTTGAGGGTGAGGGAGATTGTTTTTTTTTGATGAAATGATATAAAATGAATTTTTAAGTTTCAGGGGTATTTATAGGGGGACAACCTTGTGATTATAAGATTTTTAAATTATTTTCGCAGTCCCTCTAATTTTGATGCACAATTCATTTTGGTCACTGTTGTAATTTTTCCTTGGAATTTTGAATTAATTCAATTTAATCCATGTTATATTTTTTATATTCTTGCAATTTGACCCCCTAACGTTTTTGTTTTTTCCATGCAGTTTTTAATTAACATCAAATTGATCCTTGATTTTTAATTCTTTTCATTTTATTTCATTTTTTATTTTTATTTTCCTTTTTATTCTTTTATTTATTTAATATTTATTTATTTATTTTATTATTTAACATTAATTTGATTTATTTTTTTAGGTCAATTTTAAAATTCTTCGAAGGTAAGTAATTCAGATCAGACTTTTAAATTTTAATTTAACTTTTAATTTTTGCAATTAAGACAAACGAAAAATAAAATTGGTACCGAAAGGGCAGTACAAGGGTGCTAATCCTTCATTGACTATAATCGACTCCCGAATTCGATTAATTTTTGGTAAAACGAAGATCAGACAAATGGTAAGTGAAAGTGTCCGGTCAACCTAATTTTAAATGACTGGTGGCGACTCTAACGCATTACTTCAAGTCAAAACATGATTCCGAGATCACTCGAAGGATGGTCACGACAGCTTGGCGACTCTATTGGGGAAACGCAACTGAGTATGGCCATAATTGATTTCCAGTGTTATTTTTAAGCGAAAATTGTAAGTTTAAATTATAATTTATCTTTTCGACCCTTGTTATTTACCTTTGATTATTATTTTTTCGAATAAATAGTTGTACTGATGGTTTTTAATGATTTCAGTTTTTTTCAAAAATTCATTCATCTCAGGCTCTACTCCTGAGCTTCAAACTCTTTTTAAGTGGGGGTGACAGTGATGCCTTCGTGGGAATTTATTCTCCATATAGGCCTAGAAAGTAACATTCGAGATTCATATACCTCATGTATTCGTGTGAATTTATTCTCCATACAGACATAAGAGAATGTATCCTCTCGAGTTTAGCTTGGTCCACATGAGCTTGTAATGGGCTTAAGACTGAGGGTCTGGCAGGCCCAAAGGGGCACCAGCAAGGAGAACTGAGGTATCTTTTTAGAACCAAACTGTGATGGTGCAAGGAATTAGAGCCCACCCCGAAACTTCATTTCAGAAACTAAGATGCTTGATTTATTTCCTGCTTTATTTTTTGTTCAAAACATGCGAATTAAAAATATATGCAGTTAGGATTTTTTCAAGAAAATAACATACTGGATAGAGATTATGTCCGGGTAGGAATAAAATCATGTGGGGTAAGAAATTTTATTTTATTTTCACCATTATTTTTTTTTTCTATTTTATTAACTTATTTTCATTCTTTTTTGTCTTATTTCCTTTTATTTATTTTTATCATTTACATCATTTAAAGAGGCGTTCCTCTACAAAAGTATTTGTTAAAACCCGAATAGTTGGCATTAATGGACAAAGGGGTTATAATGCAAGAGGTCAAAAATACAAAAGTACGACTATGGTCAGAAAGGACTCAGAAGGAAAAAGGGGCCAGTCTGCAAGACAACTATGTGTCAAACCTGGCTACGATTCCATCAGCCTCAAACAAAATGATATTCAAGAATTGCGGAATATTTGGGACAATTTGAACACTGACAGGGAATAGAAGTTTTGCCAATGATATGGTGATATCGTACACTTGCTCTATGTCAAGATAAACGAACCCCTAATTCAAGCCATGATGCAATTTTGGAATCAGGAATACAGTTGCTTTACATTAAATCAAGAAAACATGGTGTCCATAATTTAAGAGTACACTACCCTATTACATTACGAAAGAATTAGAATGGATCGGGTCTTCATCAAATACATCAAGAGTCAACCTTTCAAGAATTGGTTGGCAAAAGTTGCAGGGATCGGTGAAAAGTGGGTAATTGATTGAATTCAACACAAAGGCAATAGGAGCAGGATGGCAAAACTATAACTAAATTAGAGTTCATCGTGGATAAGTTCAAGAAGCAGGAAAATGAGCTCCAAATAGTTCCTTTTGATGGAGGACTCCAATGGCGTTTTCGTTGGGAACAGGCTCAGCAAAGGGTGAAGGCTAGAGATGCAGTCATTCAAGACTTCTTAGAGCAGGTACAGAAAGCGGCACACCACTTGCAAGGGAAGTCGGGGTGGTTCGACAAGGTATTCATCCAGTGACAGAAGAAGCAAGAAGACTTGTCAACCTATTGGAAGCTGTTTAGAGTCTAGAGGATCTAGCCAGAATGTATATTTGAATTATTTTTGGTCTCTTAGAAGTAACACTTTTGTCCCAATAAAAGAGTATTTATAATAACAGACACGTTTTGGATCAATGCCTCAAAAATTTCATGCATCATACATTTTTGCATATTTTTTGCATTTTTTCATTTCTTTAAATTCAAATTAACTAACATAAAATGTCTCATCAAACAAAGGAACAAACACTGGAGACACCTTATCAAACACTAGACACACCTCATCCCCACAATACATGTACAAAGAAAAAGAATATGGAAGCAAAGATTGCTCAACTTGAAGAAAACATGCTGAGACTGCAAAAAGAGATTGAGAATAAAATAAGTCAGAACAAACAAAATACCTTAGATTCTATCACTAGGAACCAAGATTCATTGGTTGACCAGATCAAAGAATTCAAATTGCTTTGGCAGAATCATAAGGTGGAAGAGGCTACCTAGGAGAGAGAGAAGGATATGAAAAAGCAATTCCCATATCTCTTTGCTTCAGGTACTTCTTTAAAATTTGAGGAAGAATTTTATTAAGGGGAGAATTTCAATGCCCTAAATACTGATTTAGGGACTATATTGAAATGACTAAAAAATAGGAGGATTTATTTGATTAAAGGATATAAGATGGGAATGATTAGGATTATTGGTTTAGACTAAATTGTGACAATTGATTATTAAGAGGGCATTTTAGTCTTTTAAATGAAAAAGAAATTAAAGTGTATTTTAAATTGGTATTATTAATAAGGAAAAGGGAATTAGGTTGCAAAAGTTTTCTTTCTTTCTTCTTCTTTCTCTTTCCTCGTAGAAGAGTTCTCACATAGCTTAAAGGTAAGTTTTCAATTTAATGGTTTATTCCTTCAATTTTTGTTGGTTATTGAATCCTTGTATATAATGGAAGCATAAGGACGATTTAGATGAGATTAAAACAATGAGATAAGGGAAATAAAAGAGATTTTAGAAAATGGGTTTTATTATGATATATTAGAATATTGGTATTTATGGATGATTTTTAGTAGTTATGAGAGGTAAATGAAAGATTAAAAGCATTGGATGAGTGTAAAAACAAGTTAGAAATTTTGGTGTGATTCTTAGAATCCAATGATATTGAAGAATACTAGATGTTTTAAGTGTCTAAATGAAGGAAAATTAGTATGGTTAAGTAGAGAAGAGATACATAGTATTGTTAGAGGTAAATGAGAGGAAAATTGTCCAAAATTGGGTATATATCGGGTTAAGAAACTGGAAATCTAGGCATGAGTATCGATACTAATAGAACAATACCGATACTATAGGCAAAAATTGGGATGATATCAGATGAGAAGTATCGATACTGATTCAATCAGCATTGTTACCGAATGAGGTAGTATCGATACCATGGTAAGGGTATCGATACCAAGTAACATCAAACCTAATTTTTGTATCGATACCATATAGGGGTATCGGTACCATAGTATAATAGTATCGATACCATTGTAAGGGTATCGATACTGGACCACATTGAATCTAATTTTGGTATTGATACTGGAAGGGGGTATCGATACCATAGCAGGGTAGTATCGATACTATTGTGGGAGTATCGATACTAAGGAACAAGAAATTTTAAGTTATGCTGATATTGTTGTAGAAAAGTTAATAATAAGTACTTTTGATTAATGTTAAGTTATGATTGTTAGGAAATACACTAACAATTGATATTATACATGTATTTAATGAATATGGGATAGATCGAAATCAAGCTCCCGAGTCGAGTAAGGCAAATGGGAAGGGCCAAGTTCCGGGGTAATCATATCCCCAATTTGGATATATAAGCAAGACGAACTAGGTGAGTGCATTTAATTATGTACGTATATGCTATAATAGTCATAATGGTATGAAATATTGATGTATGTGTGGTGATTACCAGAAGGGCACTTTGTGTGCTAAAATGTCAAGGAATTCATACTAAGTGTATAAATTTCCATATAGGGCGCTTCGTGTGCTAACCTGAGAAGGAATTCATACTAAGTGTATGAATTTCTATATAGGGCACTCTGTGTGCTAACATGATAAGAATTCATACTAAGTGTATGAATTTCCATACAAGGCACTTCATGTGCTAACATGAGAAGGAATTCATACTAAGTGTATGAATTTCCATATTGGGCACCTTGTGTGCTAAAATGACAAGGAATTCATACTAAGTGTATGAATTTCCATATAGGGCACTTCGTGTGCTAACTTGAGAAGGAATTCATACTAAGTGTATGAATTTCCATATTGGGCACCTTGTGTGCTAAAATGATAAGGAATTCATACTAAGTGTATGAATTTCCATATAGGGCACTTCGTGTGCTAACATGAGAAGGAATTCATACTAAGTGTATGAATTTTCATATTGGGCAACTTGTGTGCTAAAATGATAAGAAAATCATACTAAGCATATGAATTTCCGTATGGGAAATGTATGTGTATAAACTTAAGAAATTCTTAATAAAGAAGTGGATTTTCATATTGGTAATAGGTATACAAACGACACACATATGAGTGATGGTTGATGAATGAAGATATTAGTACTAGTGATGCAAATTATAGAATACTTATTGAAATGTAAAGTGTAATAAAATAGCTTGTGTTTATAACTTTATTTATGATTAATTATACCTAACTAAGTAATACTTATAATGTGTTATTTCACGCGTAGGTCGAATATAGCTGAGTAGGGAGATCTTTGAACATCCAGGCAGAGTTGCCTTATCAGTAATCGTATGGCATATATGTCTATTTTTGTTATATTTTAGTTGGCATGCAATAAGGTTTAGTAAAAACACCTGAACCGTATTTAGATTAAACTGATGTAAAATGAGGAGGTGTTTGAACATCTCTTTTTGTTCGTCTATATAAGTTAATGTATATTTTCTTTTAAGTGTATTAAATGTTTTATAAAATGAAACTAAATTTTATGGGATTTCAAATTATGAACAATAATATTAGTGATGTGACATATATACCTTGTATACATATGGGTATTTGAGAGATGTGTTTACATTTATTGGTATCAGAGCTGCAGATTTAGCTGATTCTCGGTAGAAAACGATTGTAGTTTGATATAAAAATAGTTTAGATGCCACTAAGATGCCAAGGTTACTAATAGGGTATAGAATGAATATGAAAGATGTCTCTCCTTACTAGCTTAATGTATGATTCTTATGAATGTGGTGATAGATGTCAGATTCTACTAATTCAAGAAGAGAAAATGGTCAAGAGAGTAGAGACGAATCAGGTAGTGAGAGCTATGAAGAGAATAGCAAACATCCGATTCTGTCTGACAATGCCAGTGCACCGACACCTCAGGGCATGCCTGTTCCGGAGTTCAGAACTTTTATGCAAGCTCTATATGCTATTTTGTCACGATTTCAGCCTCCTCTGCCTCCCCTACTCCAGTACCGCGAATGCTAATCCCAAAGGAGTTAAGAAGTTTGAGAGCTCCTGAGTTTAGGGGAGAAGAAAGTGAAGGTCCGATGGAAGTGGACTTATGGTTGAATGATGTAGAGGCAATGTTAGAAAGTTTACAGTGCTCAGATCATGAAAAACTGGGTGGAGTTGTATCGTTACTTAGAGGACCAGCTCATGTATGGTGGACAAACACGACGATGTATGCGTCGCCCGAGCAAGTAATCTGGAAGTTCTTCCAAGAGGAGTTCAAGAACAAGTATACGGGGAGCAGTTCATGAGATCGATGTTGTTGAAGTTTATGAACTTAAAACAAGGTGATTGAGTAGTGCACGATTATGAGGCTGAATATAACAAAATTATCTGATATGCTACCGAGGTAGTCCCTAATGAAAAAGCTCATCGGGATTGATTTATTGAAGGTTTGAGGCCTAAGCTAAAAGAAATGATGTTGGTCTTAAATTTATCCAGTCTACAGAGGTTATAAACAGAGCGAAGGCTATTGAAAGAGCTCAAGAGGAGACATTAGTAGCAGAACAGAGTTTTTAGATGGAAAAAAGAATTGGAACGTCTTCATCTGTACATTATGCAGAGAGGGGCAAGGGCTCAGGTTATCGATTCACAAATAGAACTGATCATTCTATAGCTTTATGAAAAACTAAGCAATCTCATTCCTATGCTGCTAGCTCGGGTAGAGATCAAGGAGAAAAACCTTTATGTCATATGTGTGGTGAGTCACACGGGGGAGTATGTAGATTGATTTCCGGTGTTTGTTTCAATTGTGGTGAACCTGGTCACTTTGCTCGGAATTACCCGAAGAAATATGGGGATAGATCAGTGCAATCTGAGAGATCAGTAGCTGCACCAAATAGAAGCAGAGGGAGAGGAAGATCTGATGGTCAATCTGAGGCTGGTCAAAGACAAGAGACTCGGGGTGTGGCCCGAGTATATAATATAAAGACTAATGATGATCGGGATGATCCGTAGATGATAACAGATACATTTCACCTTTTTAACGAGTTGTTTTTGTTCTAGTCGACCCAGGTTCTTCACATTCATATATCAGTATCAAATTGATTAGAACTAATGGAATTCCTTTAGAACCAATCGCTAGTGAAATGATAGAGATAAATCCTATGGGTCAAAGTGCAAGAGTGACTAGGGTATGTAGAAAATTTCCAATTAAGATCCAAAGAGTAGTATTCTTGGTAAACTTGATGAAGTTGCCCTTTGATGAGTTTGAAATCATTTTGGGCATGGATTGGTTGTCTCCACACCATAGATGGGTAGATTATCGTCGGAAACAATTATTCTTAAAGGATGCGGAAGGCTCCGAAATTGTGGTGATAGAGGAGAAGACGAAATCCATGTCAAATGTGATATCAGCTATGACCGCATGATGTCAAAAGGATGCGTTGCTTTTCTTGCTAACGTGTTAGACACTAGATTGCCAGGAGGGCGATTGCATTCTATTCCCACAGTTAGGGAATTTCCAGAAGTTTTTCCTGAAGAGTTACCGGGTTACATATGGATTGCGAAGATGAATTTAGAATTAAGGTTTATCCAGGTACTAAACCTGTTTGTATGGCTCCGTATCGTATGGATCCAACGAAGTTAAGGGAATAAAAGGCTCAGTTGTAAGAACTACTCGAGAAAGGATTTATTCGACCCAGTGTCTCTCCGTGGGGAGCACCTGTGCTATTTGTGAAAAAGAAGGACGAGTCCATGCGGTTATGTATTGACTATCGTCAACTAAATAAGGTAACAATAAAGAACAAATATCCTCTTCTAAGGATTGATGATTTGTTTGATCAATTAAAAGGTGTAGCTGTGTTCTCTAAGATATATCTGAGGTCGGGGTACCATCAGTTAAAGATCGAAAGAGAGGATATCTCTAAGACGGCTTTTCGGACTCGGTACGGACATTATGAATTTGTAGTAATGCTGTTTGGATTGACGAATACTCCTGCAACGTTTATGGATTTAATGAACAAATTATTTCAACCGTATTTGGATCAATCTGTGGTAGTGTTTATAGATGATATCCTGGTTTATTCCAAGTTAAAGGGGGATCACGATGCTCATCTTCGAGTGGTACTTCAGATACTTCGTGATAAGCAGTTATATGCTAAATTGTCCATATGTGAATTTTGGTTATATGAGATTGCTTTTCTTGGTCATATAGTGTCGACAGAGGGCATTAGAGTGGATTCAAAAAAGATTCAAGCAATAGTAGATTGGCAATCCCCAAAGAATATCACAGAAGTTCAGAGTTTCTTGGGGCTTGCTGGTTATTATAGGCGATTTGTGAAGAACTTTTCAATGCTAGCTCTGCCACTAACTAAGCTGTTGCGAAGGGATGTTCTTTTTATTTGGACAGAAGAGTGCCAAGAAAGTTTTGAAAAGCTAAAGAGAATTGTAACTGAGTCTCTAATGCAAGAAGGGAAGGTAATGGCTAATTCCTCAAGATAGTTGAAGAAGCATGAGAGAAATTAACCGACGCATGATTTAGAATTGACCGCAGTGGTATTCCCTTTGAAAATTTGGCGCCATTATTTGTACAGTGAGCGTTGCAATGTTTTTACGGATCATAAAAGTTTAAAGTATCTGTTAACTTAAAAAGAGCTAAAGTTAAGGCAGAGAAGATGAATAGATCTCTTGAAAGATTATGATTTGATTATCGACTATCATCCGGGAAAAGCTAATATGGTAGCAAATGCACTTAGTCGAAAAACTTTTACAGCTTTAAGGGCTTTAGACACACATATGTCTGTGAATGAAGATGGTGCTTTGATTGCCGAATTAAAGTTAAAACTGATGCTGTTGGATCGAGTAAAAGAGCTGCGAGGGAGAGATAAAAAGTGTTTGATGAAATTGGTGCAGGTTGAAAAAGAAGAGAACAAAGATTTTGAGATAAGAGATGATGGATGCTTATATTACTGGGGAAGGCTTTGCATTCCCGATGATGATGATCCGAGGAGAGATATTCTTTATGAAGCCCATTATAGCCCTTTGACTATGTACCCAGGCGAGAATAAGATGTATCAAGACTTGAAATGTCGTTATTGGTGGCATGGCATGAAGAGAGAAGTAACAGAATTTGTTGTTAAATGTTTAACATGTCAGCAAGTGAAAGCTGAACATCATGTGTCATCCGGGTTACTGCAGCCTATATCTATTCCTGAGTGGAAGTGGGAACGAGTAACGATGGATTTTGTTTCGGGGCTACCGTTGTCACCAGGTAAAAATGACTTGATATGGGTGATAGTGGACAGATTGAACAAGATAACTCATTTTATTCCGGTGCGAGTAGACTACTCGATGAATAAGTTTGCAGAGTTGTATATAAAAGAAATAGTAAGATTGCATGGAGTACCGATATCGATAGTGTCCGATCGAGACCTAAGGTTTACTTCAAGATTTTGGACATCCTTACATGATTTATTGGGTACTTGATTGAACTTCAGTACAACCTTTCATCCACAAACAAATGGGCAATCAGAAATATCTATTTAAATATTGGAAGATATGTTGAGGGCTTGTGTGATGGAATTTAAGGGAGCATGGGATAAGTACTTGTCGTTAGCGGAATTCACATTTAATAATAGTTATCAATAGAGTATTAAGATGGCCCCGTATGAAGCTCTGTTTGGGAGAAAATGTCGAACACCATTAAATTGGTTTGAACTGAAAGATCGAGATCTGGTCGGGCTGAATTTGATGAAAGATATGGAGGCTAAAGTGAAAATTATCCAGATCAATTTAAAAATAGCCTCATATCGTCAGAAGTCATATGTAGATTTGAAAAGGAAAGAAATAGAAAATCAAGTGGGAGATAAAGTATTTTTGAAAGTATCACCATGGAAGAAGGTATTACGTTTTGGGCGTAAAGGAAAGCTGAGTCCTAGATTTATTGGACCGTGTGAGATATTGAAAAGGGTTGGACTTGTGGCTTATCAATTAGCATTGCCACCGGATATGGACAAGATCCATAATGTTTTCCATGTATCGATGCTTAGGAGGTACATATCAGATCCCTCATATGTTATCACTCCTGAAGAGATAGAAATCCGACCAGATTTGACTTACGAGGAAGAACCAGTATGAATTTTGGCTAAGGAAACCAAGGAATTGCGTAGCAAAAGGATTCTGTTGGTCAAAGTTCTTTGACAGAATCATAAGGTGGAAGAGGCTACCTGGGAGAGAGAGGAGGATACGAATTTTATTAAGGGGATAATTGTAATGCCCCAAATACCGATTTAGGAACTATATTGAAATGACTCAAAAATAAGAGGATTTATTTGATTAAAGGATATAAGATGAGAATGATTAGGATTATTGGTTTAGACTAAATTGTTATAATGGATTATTAAGATGGTATTTTAGTATTTTAAATGAAAAAGAAATTAAAGTGTATTTTTAAATTGGTATTATCAATAGGGCGAAAAGGGAATTAGGTTGCAAAAGTTTTCTTTCTTTCTTTTTCTTCATTTTTCCTCGTAGAAGATTTGTCCCGTAGCTTAAAGGTAAGTTTTCAATTTAATGGTTTATTCCTTCAATTTTTATTGGTTATTGAATCCTCGTATATAATGAAAGCTTAAGGATGGTTTAGATGGGATTAAAACAATGAGATAAGGGAAATAAGAGAGATTTTAGAAAATGGGTTTTATTATGATATGTTAGTATATTGGTATTTATGGATGCTTTTTAGCAGTTTTGACTTGTCAAAGAGGTAAATGAAAGATTAGAAGCATTGGATGAGTGTAAAAACAAGTTACAAAGTTTGGTGTGATTCTTAGAATCCAATGCTATTGAAGAATACTAGATGTTTTAAGTTTCTAAATGAAGAGAAATTAGTATGGTTAAGTAGAGAAGAGTTACATAGTATTGTTAGAGGTAAATGAGAGGAAAATTTGCCAAAATTGGGTATGTATTGTGTTGAAAAACTGGAAATATGGGCATGGGTATCGGTACTGATAGAACAATACTGATACTATAGGTAAAATTTGGGCTTAATCAGAATGAAATATTGATACTGATTCAATCAGTATCGGTACCGAATGAGGTAGTATCGATACCAGGTAATATCGAACCTAATTTTGGTATCGATACATATAGGGGTATCGATACCATAGTATAGTAGTATTGATACCAAGGTAAGGGTATCGATACTGGACCACATTGAATCTAATTTTGGTATCGATTTTGGAAGGGGGTATCGATACCATGTAGGGTAGTATCGATACTATTGTGGGAGTATTGATACTAAGGAACCATAAATTTTCAGTTATGCTGATATTGTTGTAGAAAGGTTAATATTAAGTACTTTTGATTAATGTTAAGTTATGATTGTTAGGAAAGACACTAACAATTGATATTATACATGTATTTAATGAATTTGGGATAGATCAAAATCAAGCTCCTGAGTCGAGTAAGGTAAAAGGCAAGGGCCAAGTTCCGGAGTAATAATCTCCCCATTTTGGATATCTAAGCAAGGTGAACCATGTGAGTGCATTTAATTATGTACGTATATGCTATAATAGTCATAATGGTATGAAATATTGATGTATGTATGGTGATTACCAAAAGGGCACTTCGTGTGCTAAAATGTCAAGGAATTCATACTAAGTTTATGAATTTCCATATAGGGAACTTCGTGTGCTAACATGAGAAGGAATTCATACTAAGTGTATGAATTTCCATATTGGGCACCTTGTGTGCTAAAATGATAAGGAATTCATACTAAGTGTATGAATTTCCATATAGGGCACTTCATGTGCTAACATGAGAAAGAATTCATACTAAGTGTATGAATTTTCATATTGGGCACCTTGTGTGCTAAAATGATAAGGAATTCATACTAAGTGTATGAATTTCCATATAGGGCACTTCGTGTGCTAACATGAGAAGGATTTCATACTAAGTGTATGAGTTTCCATATTGGGCATCTTGTGTGCTAAAATGATATGAAATTCATAATAAGCGTATGAATTTCCATATGGGAAATGCATGTATATAAACTTAAGAAATTCTTAATAAAGAAGTGGATTTTCATATTGGTAATAGGTATACAAACGACACAAATATGAGTGATGGTTGATGAATGAAGATATTAGCACTAGTGATGCAAATTATAGAATACTTACTGAAATTTAAAGTGTAATAAAATAGCTTGTGTTTATAACTTTATTTATGATTAATTATGCCTCACTAAGTAATAAATATAGTGTGTTATTTCACGCGTAGGTTGAATACAGCTAAGTAGGGAGATCTTTGAACATCCAGGCAGAGTCGCCTCATCAGTAACCGTATGACATATATGTCTACTTTTGTTATATTTTAGTTGGCATGTAATAAGGTTTAGTAAAAATGCCTGAACCGTATTTATATTAAACTTATGTAAAATGAGGAGGTGTCTGAACATCTCTCTTTGTTCGTCTATTTAAGTTAATGTATGTTTTCTTTTAAGTGTATTAAATGTTTTATAAAATGAAACTAAATTTTATGGGAATTCAAATTATGAACAATAATATTAGTGATGTGACATCTGTACCTCGTATACGTATAGGTATACGGGAGATTGGTGTTATAAAACCTGTAAAGTTTTGTTTCAATTTTAAGAACCACAAATTATGATATTCATAGAAACAAAATACTAAAACTATCACTTTAAATACATTAAAAAATATTTACTATAGTTTAATAACATGCCAACTAAGTTTTCATTGAATAAGATTGTCACATTGTTAATGACGAGTCAACCTTTAATTGATTAAAGTTGTTACTGCTGTACTCCTTACTCAACAAAACCTTGATTGTTCCCTACACGAGAAATCAACACATGTTAAGTATTTACTTAGTGAGACATAATATTGTAAACATATCACACTTTATACATAAGTATCTTATACTACTGAATGACGAATTAAATTGCATAATACATAAGGACCGGATAAGCCCTTCTCAATTAAACCATAATTATTTCATACATCATCAAAATTATTCTTAGTAGGCCCATCATACCTGTCCTTATATATATTTTTCCAATTTATTCTTTATTTGCCCTGTGTACATTAAATGAGAAAGTCCTATACGTGCTAATTGATCATGTATCTTTTATAATCATCATGGGCGGCACCTTAAATACTGGTAATACACCGTTTTGTATTTTCATTTGGGGCATCATTTCATGCCCATTATGTACTGTTTACATTTTCCTTTATGACACTCATTCATACCAATTATGCATTGTTGTACATATATATATATATATATATATATATATATATATATATATATATATATATATATATATATATATACATCATAATTTCATATTACTTATGCATCGTTTATATAAAAATGCATTATAATTCCTTTAGCCTTTTACCCAAATGCATTTAGCCTTTCATATAACTTGCATGATTGACACTTTTCTGCCAAATGCACAGCTAGGCTATTAATCTTTTACTAACAAATATTTAACCTTTCATCTAACTAGCATAATTGAAACATTTTTGCCAAATGCACAACTAGGCTATTAATCTTTTAGTCAAAGGTATTTAACCTTTCATCTAACTGGCATAATTAACACCTTTCTGCCAAATGCATAGCTAGGATATTAATCTTTTACTCAAAGGTTTTTAACCTTTCATCTAACTGGCATAATTGACACATTTATGCCAAATGCACAGTTAGGCTATTAATCTTTTACTCAAAGGTATTTAACCTTTCATCTAACTGGCATAATTGACACATTTCTGCCAAATGCACAACTATGCTATTAATCTTTTACTCAAAGGTTTTTAACCTTTCATCTAACCGACATAATTGACACCTTACTGCCAAATGCACAACTAGACTATTAATGTTTTACTCAAAGGTATTTAACCTTTCATCTAACTGACATAATTGACTTCTTTCTACCAAATGCATAGCTAGGCTATTAATATTTTACTTTGGAATAGTTTATACTCTACTAATTGTTTATAATATCAATCAACTCTCTCAACTCATTATAAAATCTATAGTATGCACACATAGTGCCAATTATAATAAATTCATAAACTTATTATTATTTACGTAGGTGGCACAAATTACCAATACCGAAATTCATAAACTTATTATGAATTTATTATTTTTGTACACAAAGTGCCCATACGAAAATTCATAAACTTATTATGAATTTCTTAGTTTTACACACATAGTGCCATTTGGAAATCACTATACATATAGTAAGTAACATATATCTATAACTATTACAACATATAAGTACATAATAAATGCACTCACCTGGATTGCCTCGCTATTATATCCAAAACACAAAGTTGATTACTTAGGTACTTTGCCTTTGCCTTTTGTTTTGATTGACTCGGGAGCTTGATTTCGATCTACTCAAGCATCCAATAAAGACACGTATAATATCAATTATTAGTATGTTTCCTAACAATTATACTAAAACATTACTCAAGAGTACATATTATTATATTTTCTATAACAATCTTAGCTTATCTTCACATTTCTGGCTCAATAGTATCGATACCCATCGATACTACTATAATATGGTACCAACACTCTATTACGGTACCGATACCATTTTGATAACTCTGTAAAAAGGTCACATTTTGAGACCTTTTCACTTAAGTTATTGAATGTTTAAGAGCTCATTTAGGACCATGTAGATTCATTTAGAAGCATTTAGTT
The DNA here is from genome assembly GCF_006381635.1 of Hibiscus syriacus. NCBI lineage: Eukaryota > Viridiplantae > Streptophyta > Magnoliopsida > Malvales > Malvaceae > Hibiscus > Hibiscus syriacus. The sequence goes on along the minus strand of NW_024063086.1, from coordinate 1,536,529 downwards.
GCATGTGGTGGAATTCGGTTTGCCGCGACATTTTAATTTGTCATCAGTGCTACCTTATGGGGAGGTGTTTGTCTAATGATGTACAGGAATTGAGAGCAAGGAAAAGAGAAAAGGAAATGTCGTGACATAAGGAGACTGCTCAGCATAATGAAAATATCGAGTTGGATTGGCATTTCAAAAGTGAGCCAAGTGCAAGAATATATTTTTAGCCAGTTGTCTCCTACTTTCTGTGATCTCTGCCTGAGAAATTTGCCTCGAAGATCCGCCTGGAGGGGTCGGTGCTGCTACAGCCGATCCTACTGACCATGCCGCTTGCTCTGTAGATCCTATCTGTCCTTGGGCGTCTGCAGCGGGATTATACCGAGTACTCAGTCGTCAACCTAGACTAGATCATTGTTATGCTCTGCCCGATACCCATGTGATTTAAGCATGGTTTGGGGTTTCCTAGGAATTTTAACACCAAGTCTTAGGGTTAATTTTCCCATAAATAGAGGATGAAGCCACAATATTAGAGACTTTGGTTCTACCAAGATTTGAGCTTAAAAGGTTAGAGAGAGAAGGTCTCATCTTTCTCCGTCAATCCTACTTATCGTGGCATTTCTCATTGACAAGCCTGAGGGAGTGGCGTCTTGAGCGTCCGAGAGGAGCCAGTTCTCTAGGAGCAGTTCTTGGTGGCCGAGGGAAGCATTGGGCAGTGTACGTCGAAGGCTTTCTCTCCTCCCCTAGTTCTTTGCTTTCATATTTTGTTATTGGGTTGTAAGGAACAGATGAAACTTGCTTTGTGCTTGTTTATTTCGAACCATACCATGAACTAATCCTATTTGGTGGGAGTTCGCTTGGATGTTTAAGTTTATATTTCAATGAATGGTTGCTTTTCTATGCTTTAATCTGTTTTGTTTATGAAACTTAATGCCTTAAGGTTGTAGGAGCTACGAGAGTAGCCTTTTCTTAGGAGGTTTTTAGGGTTCAAGAAAATGCCTTGGCAAAATATCCTTGGTATTCGAGAGAAACTAGGGAGGAACTACATAAACAAGGAGTTCTACGTAGTAACTAGGCCTAATCCACCTTATAGATAAGGTTATGATTTCTTTCGACTAAAAGGAGTTGTGCAAGAACGATAGGTTAGATGTTAGTGCTGTCGCAAAAAGGTATTGCCGAGACATATCCTGTTATCTGAACCAATAGGATCACTGCAGGGGTTTACACCAATCAGTTTTCCCAGGGAATCTTTAAACTGTCGAGTCCCTTACTAGAGATAGCATAGGAACCTTAGTAGACTCTGTCGGGCAGGCTAGACATAGAAGAAATACCATACAGAGAAATAGACTTAGATTTTCCCAGTGACTCCTATCACTCATTCCCATAGCAGCTTGTCGTGTGAGAAAGCTAAAGTCCTATAAATCAAATCGTATATTTACATTTTATTTTGCTTTGACATTTCCATTTGTTTGCACTCAACACAATTAAATTTTCCACGATGTTTCCATCAACTTTGCCACGACATATCCGTTTGCTACCACATTACCATCATTCTATTTCCACATCAATCATTCTATTTTGCCACAGCATTATCATTTGTACATACCATCACTAACTTTACTTAGGTGACAAAGTAAAGTGCCTTAAAAACCTATTTGATTTCCTCAATTCCCTATGGAGACGATACTTAACTTATCACTGTATTACTTGTTCGATTGTGAATACTTGCACATATATTCGCACTCATTTATAGTACTCATACCGAGCGGACCAGTTTTTGGCGCCGTTGCCGGGGATTGGCAACTGGAAGTTAATTTGTTTTGGCATAGCATATTTATTTTACTTGTTCATTTTTTTGTATAGTTTTACTTGCTATTTTCCTTTTCTTTTTCAGGTTTTTATTTTATGTGCTCAAGAAAATATGTATCAGATAAAAAATCAAGGAATTGGTTAAGAGGAATATCAGAATGTCGAGGCAATTCCGAATGATGAGAATGCAGCTAGGCCTTGTAGTGTTCGAGATCATTTAAACCCTATCATGGACGACCTAAATCCTAGAATTATGGCACCCATGATTCAGGCAGCCCACTTTGAGCTCAAACCAGTTATGTTCGACATGTTGGACTTTATTAGAAAGTTTGGTGGTACTCAGGAGGATGCAAGGCAACATGTTCGGGCATTTTTGGAGGTCTGTGACTCCTTTTGACTACAAGGTGTGCATGAAGATGTGTTGAAATTGAAGTTATTTCCATATTCTTTGAAAGATCATGCCAGGGCATGGCTCAATGGATTACCTTCTGGCTCGATAAGGTTTTGGGCTGACTTGTGCAAAAAAATTTTTCTACGGCATAATCAATCCAATATGAACAACCATCTTAGAAATGACATAGCATATTTTCACCAAGGCGAAGAAGAGTCTATGTATGAGTGCTGGGATCGATACAAAAGTTTGCTTCATAAGTGCCCCAATCATGGATTCCGCGACTGGAGTCAAGTTGTGGCGTTCTACAATTGAGTCAATGCACCCACGAGGATGATGCTAGATGCCTCGACAAATTGGATATTACTTGACAAATCACAAGCAGAGGCATTTGACATTCTGGATAGGATTGCCACCAACGATTATAAATTTCCATCTACAACGCTTGGACTTGGGCGAAAATCACATAGAGCTTTCGAGCTAGACTCTAAGGATACGGTGTCCGCCCAACTTGCTACTATCACAACTATGTTGAAGAATTTGCAAATACCAAGTGAGGTGAAAGAAGTGAAGGCAACCAACTCAGCATGTCTATTATACCATGGTAATCACAATGAGAGCGAGTGTTCGACCAATCTGGAATCCATCAACTATGTAGAGAACTATAATCGAGGTAACAACAACCCCTATTCTAACAATCTTGGATGGTGTCAGCATCCAAACGTTTCTTAGGGAAATCAAGGAACCAGCAATGCTATTCAGCCCGCTAGGCAGCAGAACTTCAGTGACTCCCGGGGTTTTTAAACGAATATGCCATGGCATAATTATAACGAGGGAATACCATCTTCATCTAACACAAGTTCCTTGGAGGCCACAATGCAAGATTTTATAGTAACCACGAAAACCATGCTGTATGACCATGCGACCTCTATAAAAAACCAAGAAACTTTGCTTTAAAGCCATAGCTCATCTTTGAGGGCCTTGGAGGGTCAGGTTGGTCAAATTGCCACGGCATTACATTTTTGCCCACATGGAAATCTACCTAGTGATACTGAAGTCACTCAGGCTCAAGACATGGAGCATTGTGGTATATTTACCTTATGGAGTGGCACCAAAATCTATAAAGATGTTAAGTTCGGGGGGGTAACACTCGGAGAGCCCGATCATGAGATTATGCACAAAGATCCGAAGTTTCAAGAAGATTCACATTTGTTGGAAAACAATGATGATGAAGACACAAAAAATTTTACCACGGCAAAATAAAAGCCCCCATCAGTAAGAGTTGATGACCAAAGGAAAGCTGCAGAATTTTGCCGCAACAAAATTTTATGCACTGATAATCACTTGAAGCTTGATGAAGAAGATAAAGAGGAGCTCAAGGATATTCCAAAGGAGATGAGTCAGACTAGCTTACCAATAGCTAGACCAGGTATGAAATTTGAACCTTTGGATTATATTGAACTCACTCTTCCTAAACCCCAAGTGATTGATCATCTATCTAGGCTACAAATTATAAAAGAATTAAGGAATGAAATGGAGATTAAGGAAAAATTCTCTAATGAGAAATTATTATTTGCCGCGGTAATTTTATGGCATGCTAACATTGTCAATTTTCTTGATAGTGTTGTTTTGCTTTCTTACTTCAATAGCTTAGGAAAGAACAATGTCATACACGATGGTGGCTACTGTCATAGGGATGACTTCGACCTCTTCAACAAATTTGCTGCCCAAATGATTTCAAATTGCCACAGCAAAAAGAGATCTCATTCCTCTACCATTCATCTTCACGCAGAGAATACTTTGAAGAAGAAAGGACTACTGCAAAGGTCCTACAATTCAGATGTGAAAGACCCAAAATGCTAGGGCAAAATATTTTGAGGGCAAAATATTTTGAAGGCAAAATTATTATATGTTTGGGGCATTTTGGTCTACACTGGTGCTCTAATCGAACGAGACAAAAATGCCATAACAATTTGAGATGTTTTGGAAAGCACAGACTCTCAAACATATGGACAAGGGTAAAGGCTCTACAGTAGTTGCACCCACTTAGAAAGAAGACTCAATTGGTGTTGGCACAAATGATGACATTACTGATGATGTCCACCCATATGCACAAATGCCACGGCAAATTGCAATACTTCTGGCCAAGCAGACCCAAGATCAAGTGGCGAATCCGACCAGCAATTTGATGACCTTATTTACCTATATCAAGCGACGGGATGAGGATGTGGAAATAGCCTTCATGGAGCTCATTCCGCAGCCCACAGAGCCACACGATGTAGCACAATTAGAAATGTCGCATCAATTTCCTATGCGAAGGAGTAGAAGATGCCTGAAGAAGGCATTTAAGCGCAAGGAGCCCCAGCTCTCAACCGTCCCAAAAGGTCCCAGTACTCCTCTGGCTACACCAGCTTCTGATTCCGAACACTCTAGCCCCACAAAACTGAGAAAGCACACCCGGCGCGCGACTGCTGTACCACCACCCGCCTAAAGTCAAGGTACCTTGCATTGCATTGCATTCATAGAATGTAGTTTTATTTTCTTTCATTTTAGTATGCATTGGGGACAATGATTCTCTCAAGTTTGGGGGAAGTAGGGTTCTCGCATCATTGCAAGATAGTATCAGTAAAATAAATATGCCATGACATTAGTAAATGTTTGAATAGTTTTCTGGAATTAGTTAAGGATGCCCGATGATGATGAATCTTGATGGCTAGGATAGAATGTACATGACTAGTTGAGGATGATAGAACCAACTCTAGGACTTGCTTCTTTGAAATCCTTGAATGCAAGATTATATGTTTTCCATGCTTCAGAAACTTAGAAATTTTTTATAATAGAATTCTTAAAATGTTGTGGCAAAAAATTTTGAATGATGAAAAACCCACTTAAAAAATGATGAAAAAATTTGAAATGAAGAGAAGTTATAAATAAATGCCTCGAAATATATGTAGAGGGACACTTCGCTATGCCATGGCATATGAGTGAATAAAAGTAATCACAGGATGACTCTACCTGACTAGCTCGGGAGTAGAAGGTATGTTCCCTTTCACCTAGAGTGTGTGATGGTAAAGTGATGGGCTGACTCACCTCGTAGCAGAAATAAAGGAAAGAAAACAAGGTGGGAGTAAAAATTTCTAAATGTCATGGCAAATTAAGAAAGCTTGCTTAGAATTTTTTTAAGTTTGTTAAGCATGGACTGGATACAAACACGCACACACCTACACAAAGAATCTTGCCCTAGGGGACAGTACTAGATTTCTCGACCTAGTCTAGCATGTTAAAGCCATATGTGCCGAGAGTTGAAATTTTATCCCATAAACTATTCTAGTTCTGAACTTGTCATGGTATTTTTGTTTTGCTTAATATTATCCATTGCTTTAGGTCAAACAATAGCTTACGTTTGGGAGTGTGATAACTCCGTAAAAATGTCACATTTTGGGACCTTTTCACTTAAGTTATTGAATGTTTAAGAGCTCATTTAGGACCATGTAGATGCATTTAAAAGCATTTAGTTGCATGTGGTGGAATTCGATTTGCCGCGGAATTTTAATTTGTCATCAGTGCTACCTTATTAGGAAGGTATTTGTCTAATGATGTGCAGGAATTGAGAGCAAGGAAAAGAGAAAAGGAAATTTCGTGACATAAGGAGACTGTTGAGCATAATGAAAATGCCGAGTTGGATTGGCATTTGGAAAGCGAGCCAAGTGCAAGAAGATATTTTTAGCCAGTTGTCTCCTACTTTCCGTGATCTCTACCCGAGAAATCTGCCTTGAAGATTGGCCTGGAGGGGTCGGCACTGCTACAGCTGATCTTGCTGACCACGTCGCCTGCTCTACAGATCCTCTCTATCCTTGGGCGTTTGCAGCGGGATTATGCCGGGTACTCAGTCAGCAACCTTGACTGAATCACTGTTATGCTCTTCCCGATACCCACGTGATTTAAGCATGGTTTGGGGTTTCCTAGGAATTTCAGCACCAAGTCCTAGGGTTAATTTCCCCCTATAAATAGAGGATGAAGCCACAATGTTAGAGACTTTGGTTCCACCCAGATTTGAGCTTAAAAAGTTAGAGAGAGAAGGTCTCATCTTTCTCCGTCAATCCTACTGGTTGTGGCATTTCTCCTTGACAAGCCTGAGGGAGTGGCGTTCTGAGCGTCCGAGAAGAGCGAATTCACTAGTAGCAATTCTTGGTGGCCGAGGGAAGCATTGGGCAGTGCACGTCGAAGGCTTTCTCTCCTCCTCTTAGTTATTTTCTTTCATATTTTGTTATTGGGTTGTAAGGAACGGATGAAACTTGCTTTGTGCTTGTTTATTTCGAACCCCACCATGAAGTAATCCTATTTGGTGGGAGTTCACTTGGATGTTTAAGTTTTTATTTCAATGAATGGTTGTTTTTCTATGCTTTAACCTATTTTGTTTATGAAACTTAATGCCTTAAGGTTGTATGAGCTATGAGAGTAGCATTTCTTTAGGAGGTTTTTAGGGTTTGAGAGAATGCCTTGGCAAAATATCCTTAGTATTTGAGAGAAACTAGGGAGGAACTACATAAACAAGGGGTTTTAGGTAGTAACTAGGCCTAATCCACCTTAGAGATAAGGTTAGGATTTCATTCGACTAAAAGTAGTTGTGCAAGAACGATATGTTAGATGTTAATGCTGCCGCAAAAAGGTATTGCCGAGACATATCTTGTTATCTGGACCAATAGGATCACTGCAGGGGTTTACGCCAATCGGTTTTACCAGGGCATCTTTAATCTGTCGAGTCCCTTACTAGAGATAGCATGGGGCACCTTAGTAGACTATTTCGGGTAGGCTAGGCATAGAAGAAATACCATACAGAGAAATAGACTTAGATTTTCCCAGTGACTCCTATCACTCATTCCCATAGCAGCTTGTCATGTAAGAAAGCTAAAGTCCTATAAATCAAATCGTATATTTACATTTTATTTTGCTTTGACATTTCCATTTGTTTGCACTCAACACAATTAAATTTGCCACGACGTTTTCAACAACTTTGCCACGACATATCCATTTGCTACCACATTACCATTATTCTATTTCCACATCAGTCATTCTATTTTGCCACAGCATTATCATTTGTACATACCATCACTAACTTTACTTAGGTGACAAAGTAAAGTGCCTTGACAAACCTATTTGATTTCCCCAATTCCCTGTGGAGACGATACTCAACTTATCACTGTATTACTTGTTCGATTGTGTATACTTGCACATATATCCACACTCATTTATAGTGCTCATACCGAGCAGACACATTTATATATTCTGTTAACAATGGTATCGATACTATCCTCATAGTATCGATACCCCCTATTGGTATCGATACTACTTGCATCGGTATCGATACTACTGAGCAGATTCTACTGCTTTTAAGCCTATAATATCAATATTTACTACAAGAAAATATACCTTTATTGACACACGAACGGTGACACACGCTAATTTATGACTTACAAAAAATGTGTGTCATAAAAAGTGCAATGTTTTTTAAAGTCTGAACGATTTATGACTTACAATAATGTGTGTCATATTTAATAGTCATAATCCAAAAAAAATTCCAAAACACGGAGTATACTTTTAATTGTGTGTCATCTGTAAAAGTCATCTTTTAATTTCCCCCATTATTTTCATCATTTCTCACTTCTTCCTCCCTCGATAATTAGTTTGAACCTTGAAATTGTTTCAGGTTCTCAAAAATGACTGAAGATGTGGAGATGAAAGAATAACCAGCTCCTTCCAATTCCGTTACTTCCTCTTCTCCATCCACTTTGCACCGTAAGCTCACTCCATCTATGCATCTATAACACCCATTCCCCCTCTCGCACGCATATTTTTTACGCCTGGTGGTAGAACTTTGATTTGCTATTTTATAATGTTTCTGAACTGGGAACTTGTGGGATTTCTTGGATTTTAATAAATTCTTCTGGGTTTATGTTAGATTTGAAGGAAATTGTGTTTTAGACTAGCCAATCAGGATGGTTTCAATCCTGGAGCCATCTAAGGCTGTAAGTTTCCCTTTTGTTTTTCAAGTTAATATGTTTAGGGTTTTTAGTTTTCCAGGGAATCTGATTGGAACCTGGTAGATTTGGAAACTGATTAGTTCGTATTCTTTACAGAGTTTTTTCCCGACAATGACCAAGATAGTGGGAACTTTAGGTCCAAGGTCTCGATCTGTTGATGTTATTTCTGGTTATCTTAAAGTTGAATTGTCTGTTACTGTATTTTCGGACTCACTTCTTTTTAGTTACTACTGTGTTATTGGAAGTAATATTTATTTATTCATTTTTTTTCTACAGTAGCTAGGTTCGATTTCTCGTGGCATGATCTAGAGTGTCATCAGGGAACTTTAGAAAATTTAAAGGCTGCCGTTAAGCTAACTAAAAAGCTTTGTGTTGTAGGTTATTTATATCTGGATTGATTTTTGTTTATTTTTTAACTTATGTTTGTTTCCTTGAAAATTTGATCTGTCTGAATGTATTCTCCGTGCTCAGAAAAACACAATACTTTGTCGTGTTTTTCTTTTTAAAATGTGATTTTTTATGTTATATTAACCCATTTTTTGTCTTACATTTGAAGTAAATTCTTACTTGAGATTAAGGAAGTTGTTTTTTTTGTTCCTTGAATTTTGAGTGTGACAAACAATGGGTAGTTGTTTGTTTGTTACCCTTGAAAAGATTGTTCTTAGATTGCTTTGATAGGGATGGTGACATTTAAGACCATAAAGTGATTTGTATTTTGTTTTTTCTCTTCATGTTATGTTGGATACAGGTGGCCCTGAGTTGCAGGTTGTTAATAAAAGCGAGAAAGTGATTTCACTTGAGGCTGATGCTATTGTTATTTTGACACCAGATGAAGGGCAAGAAGCATCTTCAAACATACTGCCAATCAATTTTGATGAGCTGTCAAAAGTTAAATGCAAATCCCCTACCCCACATTGTATTTTGTGTATCCAATTCGATGGTTGGCTCCAAGAAGTATTTACGAGCCCTGTTTTCTTGCCCTTTGGTTCTGAAGTCTAAAAGCATAAAGAGTTTATAGATTCTTGATTAGAAGTTGGGCGGCTTATATTGGCTAGTATATTGCTAATAGGTTCTATTAGTGTAATGCTAATAGGTTCTTGATATTTGATATTAATAGAACTTTGATTTTCTATTTTCTAATGTTTCTGAACTGGGAACTTGTGGTGGAACTTTGCACCGTAAGCTAACTGGGCATTTTTTTTGCTTTGTTTTTCAATTTTATTGAATGGCCTCATGAAGTTAATTGTCAACATCGGATGATGTTGTAAGTCATTTTCAGTTGCTAGGTGCTATGAAAGCCCTTGTTGCCATTTTTAAGGTTTATTTTCGATACTTTAGTGTGCATAATCTGTACTGAGTTAAAGATATGAAGGAAATATAAAAAAAAAGTATATAATTTCAAAATCATAAAGCTTACAAAGTGTAAAAGCCTACTCTGGTGACATTTGGATATTTCATTATCTGCCATGAGTGCTCATGTATGTTTTTTCTATCAATGATGGCTGACATTATAAGTAGATTTTTGTGTTATCTGCAGTATCGCCAGAGAAGATGCCTTTAGTCTTACAGAATATCAAAAACTTTCTCAAGGTCATTGATAATATTTTTGCATAATAGCAATATTTATAAATATTTCTTATCAACCTTGCTTTTAAAACTAAACTTGGTAACTTTCTTCATTTTCAAATTTTTTGTTGTCTTTCCAGCCAAATGGTCATGTGCTGTTCCGAGACTATGTTGTTGGTGACCTTGCTCAGGTTGATCTATGCAATATTTATAAATATTTATTGTAGGTTTCTTTTCCTCATTTCTTATCACTCTTCTTTTTTCCAGGTCGGAGGATGATGTGGCACGTTACTAGGATGGGTATAGCAAACTGAGGTCATGGACTTATAGTTCGCTAGATTTATATAAGGTAATCGATTTTGACAGTGACATAATATAGTCTTTGAATGCATGCAACATGAACTGCTTCGTGTGCTTTATCCTGTCTTTATACATTCGTTCATGGATATGGTGGCAAAATGACATCTGCATGAGGGTATTTATTAGAACATACTAGACTTTAATTTTTTTTTTTTGTATCTTGTGCTGTTTTGACCTTCTGAAGTATGCTATACTGGGAAAAACTTTGATAAGTTTGTCTCAAATAATTTTGATTTCTATTGCAGCTAGAACTTTCTTAAATACCTTTCGTGAAGACCATGAATTGATACACTCACGAGACCTTCAAAAGTTGGAAGGGGTTCTTTATTAGTCTGATTTGGAGGTGGAACATACTGTTCTTTCTTCCTTTTTTTACTTACTAATCACTTTTATTTTTTTGTACTCACCATAAGTTGTTTCCTTAATCAGGAGATGGAATTTGCTCGTTCTCTTAGGCAGAGTAAAGTTAACATCAAGGTATGTCAGGTAAAAGCCGTAAATTATTTATTTGGTAACTACTAATAGGTAAGAAAAGAATATATTCGTTTCCTCATTTATTGTTGAATTTGTTGCCAATCACTTCGACAGTATTCCTATGATCTTATGTTGCAATATTTGCATAAAACACAATCCACTGCAATGCTTGGGGTCATGAATGAACACATTACTTTCAATGTGATGCCATTTTCATTGTTCATATTCTGCATGTTACATATACAAAAGAAGTGTTGTTTGACTATTGTTTTCTTTGTTTCCTTGTAGTTTCTTCTGGACAACCCAGTTTCATTTCTGATGATGTAGAGGTTGTAACACTTATTAGAAGCTTCCAGGATGCAACTAATCAGATAAACCAGAAAGAAATACATTGGGGAGTAAGTTGCTGAACTGGTCTTATAATTATATATGGATTTAACAGATATAATTCTCATTCCATTAGTGAAAGTAAAAGGGTTCCTGCTGCCATCAACTCTATATTGTATCCTATTTGTACTCCACTTAAATACGCATTTGCATAGTTGTTCACATATTTCGAATATTTTTTTAACTTTGTGCTTCTTATACTTCTCATAGTTGCTTGAAGATTCCCTAGAAGAACGCTTGAAGAAAGTTGGAGGTTTGCTTTCTGATTCTGAAAAGATAAAAAAAGAGAACAAAGAGGGGGATGTAGATGAGACTAAGGTACTTCTTGCTGTAAAAGGTCCTGTAACAATTCATTATATTCCTTCATATTTTGAATGAATATATTTTACTTTTGTTAGTTTTTAGATGTTCAAGTTTACTGTAGTAGGATTATGAAGTTACTGTGTGATTAATGGTTGAATAAGGTTTTTGTTCTTTAATTTGTTTTATTTGTTCCTTGTATCGACATATGATTGCACTATTTTTGATAACTTAAAGTGAATATATTGTATGCAAATGGATTGCATATATATAATATGATATATATATTTAGTATTATGAGGCATTAAATGCGATTTAGTTTATTTTTTGTCAATCTACAATATATATATATATATATATATAATTTACAAAATATAATCATGACACACGAATGTGTGTCATCTTTTTTAATGATGTATGCTTCAATGACATGCAATGTAAGTCATACATGTGTGTCATAAATTTATGACACACAAATGTGTGTCATCTTCATTTATGACGGGAGATTCAATGACGCGTATTGCGCGTCATAAATGCGCATCATAAATGAGTGTCATAAATGTGCATCATAGATTTATGACGCACAATTGCACGTCATCTGATATTTATGTCGGTGGCTTCAATGACGCAAATTTGTGCGTCATCCACACTCATAGATGATTCGCAATGCGCATCATTAAAGGGGGTTTTTCTAGTAGTGATTGTTCTATCAATATCGATACCTTTACCGAGAATTTTACATTTTTCATCCCGAAACTTACCCAAATTTGGTCAAATTTCCTTATGTTAACCCCAAAAATACTATTAAACTCTTCTCTACTTATCCCTACTAATTTTCCTTAATTTAGCTTCTTAAAACATCTAAAATCTCTCAACTTCACTCGAATCTAAGAATCACATTATTTTTTTCTAACTTGTTTTTAAACTCATCTAATGCTTCTAATCTCTTATTTACTTTAATGATAAGTCAAATATACTAGTAAACATCAATAAACACTCATATTTTAACATATCATTTCAAAACCCATTTTCTTAAACCACCAATATCTCCTCCATCTCATAGTTTTAATCTTATATAACCTTTTCCTAATCTTACATAACACTTAATTTTGCAAGAACCAACCATAATCGAAAGGAAACACTAACCAATTAAAACTTTACCTTTGCTATGGAGGAGAACTATTTCCATGGGAAAGAATAAGAAAATAGATATGGCTTTTGGGTAACTTATTTTTCCCTTTCCCCATTTTCTTTAATACCTTATTAAAAATGAATTTTAAATTCATTTTCCCCTTAAAGGACCAAAATATCCTCTTAATTCATCTATTTATACAATTTAGTTCATAACACTATTCCAAATCATTTTTCTCATCTTTTACCATTTATTCAAATAAATCTTCAAATTTCAAATCTTTTCAAAATAGTCCCTTGACTTGATATTTGGGGTATTACAACTATAATTTTTGAAAACAACTTGTTTGATTTGTTTATTTGATATTTAGTGAACTGATATTTTGCTTCAATTGCTATGACATCATTTTCATACTAAACCTTTTTTTAAAAAAGGGAGATATATCTTAGATAATACATATTTTCTCAAAAATATCAGTTGAAGGGCCTGAAATGGTGTGGGTATCTCCAAGTTTCCAATCTCTTCTCTTTCCACCACCCATGCCTCTTGATGTGATTCTTATCAAAATAAGAGTCTGACGTTGCGAAGAAGAAGGTTGTGTTACAATCCATGGCCAAATGTGATCAAAAGGACAGAAAAATAACTATTCTTACCAATCATTTTAATGTGAGTATAAGCAATACGGATGATTACTTATTTTGTCACATTGTATCTCTTTACTCTGAAGATGGTCACTCGAGAAGCCACAAGAGACGTACAACAATGAGTTGGCTAGAAAAAATCACTTATGATAGTGAAAAAAGTTTGGTCGCTATCAGATCCCTTCCGAATAACAAGCATGAGTTCACCGTTGTACTTGAAGATGCCATATCAAAGAAAAACAATGGGAATTCAAGCCCTGATGGTAATGATAACCCAAATGAGCATGAAAGGAAGAGAACGAGACATTTATAACTCAAATATGTTTAGAGTAGAGATAAGCTTTGCTGCCAAGATTCCTATGCAAGAAATTCAAAGTAATATGCGAGTACAAGAAGCTGAGAACTCACAATAAGCACAGAGTGTGCTTGATATAATTTTAAGGTAACATGCCTTCTTATTCGTCAGTCTTTTTCCATGACAATCAGGATAATTTTACAGACACTGGAGGAGGTAGCCTTGGCTTTAGAAGTTGTCATTTAAGCTTCCAAGCACGAAAGAAAACCTTTCATTGAATATTGATGTGTCAACTACGATGATGATTCAACCAGTTCCAGTATTTGATCATCAACCGAAATGTAAAAGAGTCTTACTTCCTCAAGTAAACAAAGGCTAAAAGAACATTTAAGAATCTTTGGATTAAAATTGATCCATACAATCAAGAGTGCAAGATCACTGGATTGAGCTAACAAATGAACAAATGTAAGATATTTTCCATGAAGCTGACAGTGCTGGGCATGATCAATTCCAAGGACAAGACCAGCAGACAAAGAATGAGACTCCATCGAAGAAATAAAAGAAGAACTAATTCATTTTGCATACATCTTAGACTACTTAAGAGCCTCACATTTATTCTTTTTCACATACATAATTATTTTCAGCTTTAGAGTCAAGTTTCAACTTCATAATGAATGATACTTGATTCAAAAGCATCTTCAAAAAATCGATGGTGGTTGCTTAACTCAATGGCGAGGAGATACACATCATCCAACTTGACCTATAGAAAGATCGATAGAACTTAGAATCAACTTCAAATCAGGTTTGAGAGCCAGTTCATACAAGTTCGAGAGCCAATTCATAATGGATTCAGTTTAGCTTAACTCAACGGTGAGTGGCTAGTTTCCAGTTAAAGTTTTCAAGCCAGATTTCAACTCTGTTGAGTTAATCGATTGACTGAATTGACCAAGAGGGGGGGTGAATTGGCAATAAAAATTTTGGTGGAAGCTTTTGCAGAAAATTGAAAGAAATTGCACAGCGATTTAGAGTGGTTCGACTTTATCAACCAAAGTCTACGTCCACTACCTTAGCTATCCACACTAAGGATTTTCCAGCAAATTCACTAATTTGTTCTTTCTTTTGAGGCCAAAGAGATAACCTTACAACTCCCTCAAGAATATACCCCAATTCTTGAGAACACTCTTTTCTCAAAGAGAAATACAAATTTGCAAACTTACAAGAAAAATCTCACAAGGTAAATATGTTTGAACAATTCTAGAACAAAGAAAGAACACTCAAGAATAAATATAATTGAGCACAATAAGTGTTCTTGAAAACAAAATGAATATTGAATGAAAAATAGGCTTGAAATGCTCAAACTTGAGGTTTGATGCTTTCTCTTTGATTCTCTCTTGATTCTAATTGCTTGATGTTTCTTGTTATTGATCAATGGCTTCTAAGCTTGCTTAAATACACCTTCAATCACTTATGAACGTTGGGGATGATTAGAGAAAATAATATAGCTGTTTTAGTGTGAAAACAATTAATAAAACAGTTTGGAGCGTGGGGGGAATCGGTACCCCCTATGGGGAATCGGTTCCCTAAGTGTAAAATTCAAATATTTCTACCGTTATACAAGGGGGGAATCGGTACCCCCTAGTGGGAAATCGGTTCCCTCATAGCATTCTGGATTTCTCGGAGCCAAACCATTCAGGGGGAATTGGTACCCCCTTGGGGGAATCGGTTCCCTCTGAGCAATCTGGAATTTTTGGCTTTGAAATGGTTCGAAATACTTTTTAAAATTATTTTGAAATTGTTTTAAGATTAAAACTTAATTTTACACTTGAGTAAGGATTAAAAATGATCTTTGAAAGATTTGGAGTAATGTTTTGATATTCGAATAATTCTATCGAATATACTTAGAAAATCATTTGGAAAATCTTAAAATTCATTTAACTTAATTTGTTATATCGAAATATCAAAATGTTTTCAACAATCTCCCCCTTTTTGATATAACAAAACATTTTAGTAATTTTAAGATTTTGAAATCAAGTTTTGAAATTACAAGTTTTGAAATTACTCCCCCTTACTTTAATACTTCTCCCATTTAACACATTTAACACTTCTCCCCCTTTTTGTTAAATCAAAAAGATATTTTAAAGAATTAAACAAGGTTTTGAAATCATTTAGCCATTTGATTATATTTTAAGCTGCTAAGATCACAAGCAAGAGAAACGTTAGCCATTAGTTTCATAATCAATATTCATAGTTAATGTGAAATGGAAAATTAGTCATATATCTAATCATGAAGTAAATGATGCAATAATGAATAAATTTAATCACACCAAATAGATAATTTCTAACAATTCATAAATCCAAACAAATTCAAAGTCAATCAATCCACAAATTCAAACATTCCAAAATATTCAAAAAGTTAAAACAATAAGTTTGGAATTCAAAGCAAAACATAGAATCACATATCAGGATCAGGAGGAGGAAAACGAGCTCGCATAGCGGCCATTTCGTGAGTGATGTCATTAATACGCGCGTTGGTTGCTTCATTGTTTGCATGCATCTCCCGAGGAATTTCTAATTGTTGAGCTCCCATTATGGATAAGTGGGACTCTATAGAAGAAAAGTGTGAATCCATGGTAGCGTATCGGAAATCGAATGTCTCCATAAAGGATTGAAAATATGGAGGCATTTGATGCGTTGGTTGTGCTTACTCTTCGGGCTGCTCCTCGGGTTGCTCATGCTCATCTTCGGCTTCATCGATGTCTCGCATTAATTGCTCAAGCTCGAGATCTTCGTCAGCTTCGGGTGGAGCTTGTGAAGAACTAGCTCCCGGAGTATTTTCATAAGATCGAACCCATTCACCGGTTTCCTTATCCTTAATCCATCCCGCTCTCGTTAAGGAGAGAATGTTAATTTGTTTCTTAAGGGGAAAAACGGCATCTAGACCGACTCTAAGCCCAGCTTTGGAAAACATATTACTCAAAATGCAACCGTAAACTAGGGATGAACATAGTTTCTTGTTAGGAACAAGATTTACGATTTCAACAATTTCAGCAAAAATAATCTGAGGTAGGTTAATTTTAATATTATTTTCGAAACAATGTAACCACCAAAGATCTAAGGCTCTAAGAGTAGAATAACGACCTCCGGATGGTTGAAACCACCAAGAAATCATTAGATAAAGAAAACGTTCATGAAGGTCTAAGACACTTGCACTATCCCTTCTTTTATAACGAGATCCTAAAACCTATTTTTCATTTGAAATGCCATCATTATGTAATCCAAATGTATTGGCTATGTAAGTCGAGTCAATATATAAGAATTGTCCTAGGAGGTAGGAACGAATTCCTATGGTTTTGGTTTCAGTTTGGTTTTTAACACAAATAGCATTAGAATAGAAAATACGAACAAGTTGATGATAAATGATGGGTTCAATGTCAAAGAGTTTATCAAATTTCAACTCTTGTAAAAGAGGAAGATATTTAAAATTGATAGTTAACATAGCTTGACGAGAAGGAATACGTTCTTCCCGGATTTTGTAAGATTCGAAATATTGATAATACCAAAAATGATGATTTCTAAGACCAGGATGATTGAAACATGAATTTTGGATAGTCAAGTTAGGATCAATGGGATTAGGATTAGAAATTGGAATAGGAGGAGGATTTGGAGGTGGATTTGGTTGACGGTGTGAGCGACTAGATGATGACCTAGCACATTTAGGATTGGACATGGTTTAGAAAATCGAAATAGAATTGATAACCTGCAATTTAGAAAACACATGTATGCAATTCAATCAATCCCAAAACTCAATATTTCAAGGTTCTCTAAATCAATCCTAATGGGCAAAGTTTTTGAAAAACTTTTGAAAAATATGGTTTTGAGAAACAATATATGTATAGTTTTCATAACAACAACATAATTTAATCAAAACACAATAATTTGAAAATTAACATTTTTTTTAATTTCGAAAATTTAAAAAAATTTGGAAAATTCTTGTGTTTTTGATGAAATTGGTTGTAATATCTAGTTTCTAATCACTAAACAATCAATGCCCGATCTAAAGTTCATCCTAGAACTAGTTAAAACAAGTCCTATTTTCAAAATCAATAAAATAGGGAGTTTAGAAAATTTTACCTTGAAGGATGAGATTGAGTGGATTTTGATGTTGTTTGCACGATTTTAATGATGATTGCAAGTTTAGGAGATGATATTTGAAGTGAATTCTGATTAAAATCGATGATTTGAGGCAAGAATGGAGATAGGGAGAGAGTTGAGAGGGAACAGCAGAAGAGAAAGGAGAGGATTATTGAGGATTTTGAAGGGTTCTGCCGTGTATAACCAGAACCCCAGGGGGTATCAATTCCCCTGTGGGGGGAATCGGTTCCCCTTCAAAGGGGGAATCGATTCCCTCTGCACCAAAATGCTAAAATCCAATTTTAAACACCCAAAATGCTAAATTAATTTCCTCTAGTGGTATTGACAACTCATATATTGAAAATTAATCATGTTCAAACAATTAAATTAATTTTTAAACGATATTTGAACATAAAATTAATTTTTCATCAAGAATCATAAACTCCCCCTAACTAATATCAATGAATGCAATCAAAAATTACTATTATAAGTATTTTCATTTATTCTTAAAAGTGCCAAAATTATTTTAAACACTAAGTGAAGATAGGTTGGTCAAACCTAATTCTCTCCTAAGTGTCCAAAATCTTTCCTTGTCTAAGGGTTTTGTAAAGATATCCGCTAATTGGTGCAAAGTATCAACAAATTCTAGAACTACATCTTCCTCAGTGACATGGTCTCTAATGAAGTGATGTCTTATTTCAATGTGCTTAGTTCTAGAGTGTTGGATGAGATTTTTAGTGAGACAAATAGAACTAGTATTGTCACACTTGATAGGAATGGTACCTACTTCAATTCCATAATCAAAAAGTTGTTGTTTCATCCATAAAACTTGTGCACAACAACTACCAGCTGAAATGTATTCGGCTTCAGTGGTAGATAATGCAACACAATTTTGTTTCTTTGAAAACCAAGAAATTAGCATATTTCCAAGGAATTGGCAAGTACCGGAGGATGCAAGGTGCTTTTCCTATCTAATTTGCATCCTCCATAATCCGCATCAGAAAAAGCATGCAAGCTAAAGCTAGAGTCTCTAGGATACCAAAGTCCTAAACTAGGAGTGTCCTTAAGGTACCTAAAGATTCTCTTAACAGCTAGTAAATGTGATTCCTTAGGACATGATTGAAATCTAGCACATAAGGAAACACTAAACATAATATCCGGTCTACTTGCAGTTAGATAAAGCAAAGAGCCAATCATTGACCTATATAATTTGACATCTACACATTTACCTCCTTCATCTAAGTCAAGCTTTGTTGAAGAGCTCATTGGAGTGTCATGAGGTTTCCCATTTTCCAGTCTAAACTTCTTGAGCATATCTTTAACGTACTTAGCTTAATTGATGAAGATGTCATCTTTTTTTTGCTTGATTTGGAGTCCCAAGAAAAATGAGAGCTCCCCCATCATGCTCATTTCGAATTCACTTTGAATTAGCTTAAAAAATTCTTGGCAAAGAACGTCATTAGTAGAACCAAATATTATATCATCAACATAAATTTGAACTACTAATAAATCTTTACCTTTATGCTTTAGAAACAATATAGTGTCAACCTTCCCTTTTGAAAAACCTTTTTCAATTAAAAAATTTGACAATCTTTCATACCAAGCTCTAGGAGCTTGTTTTAAGCCATAAAGAGCTTTTGTCAATTTAAGAACATGGTCTGGAAATTTTGAATCTTCAAAACCTGGAGGTTGTTCCACATACACTTCATCCTTTATAAAACCATTTAAAAATGCACTTTTAACATCCATTTGATATAATTTAAATTCATGAAAACATGCAAATGCTAGTAACATTCTAATTGCTTCCATCCTAGCTACGGGAGCGTATGTTTCATCATAGTCTATGCCCTCTTCTTGAGTATACCCTTGAGCAACAAGTCTAGCCTTGTTTCTCACTATATTACCACTTTCATCAAGCTTATTTCTAAATACCCATCTAGTACCTACAGTAGTTTTATTACTAGGCCTTTCAACTAATGTCCATACTTTACTTCTCTCAAATTGATTTAATTCTTCTTGCATAGCCATAATCCAATGTTCATCTTTTAATGCTTCTTTGATGTTCTTAGGCTCTATGCATGAAATAAATGCAATATAATTACAAATATTTCTAAGAGAAGATCGAGTAGTTACCCCTTTGGATGGATCACCTATAATTTCACCATCCTTGACATAGTTGTACTCTCTTGAATAAGATACTTCCCTTTCTTCAATGGTTGGATTCTCAAGAGGATCATGAGTTTCCTCATTTTTTGTTTCTTCCTTTGATGATGGTTCTCCAACGTCATGTCTAACGTCATTTGTATTTATAACACCTACATCATCATTCACACAAGAATCCTTCCTCGGAAGGGGATTACCATCGAAAACAACATGTATAGACTCTTCTACAACTAAAGTTCTTTTATTAAATACACGATAAGCTTTAGAATTTAAGGAATAACCCAGAAAAATTCCTTCATCACTTTTAGCATCAAATTTGCCAAGGTTTTCTTTACCATTGTTTAAAACAAAACATTTACATCCAAAAGGATGAAAATAACTAATGTTAGGCTTTTTATTTTTGAAAATTTCATATGGAGTTTTCTTTAAAATTGGCCTAATCATTACTCGATTTACAACATAACAAGCGGTATTTGTGGCTTCCGCCCAAAAATATTTTGTCAAATTATTTTCACAAAGCATGGTTCTAGCCATTTCTTCTAAAGTTCGATTTTTCCTCTCAATAATTCCATTTTGTTGAGGGGTTCTAGGTGCTGAAAAATTATGGCTAATACCATTAGAGTTACAAAATTAAGTAAATCCAAGATTTTCAAATTCAGTTCCATGATCACTCCTAACACTAGTTATAGAGTAACCTTTTTCATTTTGGATAATTTTTTAAAATGTGATGAAATGTTCTAATGCTTCATCTTTTGTACTTAAGAATAGAACCCAAGTATATCTAGAATAGTCACCTACCAAGACAAATGTATATTGTTTTCCACCCAAGCTAGTAGTTCTAGTTGGCCCAAAAAGATCTAAATGGATCAATTGTAAAACTCTACTAGTTGATACATCATTAATGGATTTAAAAGAAACTCGCTTTTGTTTTCCTTTAGCACAAGCATTACAGATTTTACATTATCAAATTTTAGTTTAGGCAGCCCTCGAACCAATTCTCCTTGAACTAACCGTTGCAAAACACTCATACTAGCATGTCCTAGTCTCCTATGCCATAACCAACTATCATGCTCATCCTTAGAAACTAGGCATAAATTAGTCATATCAAAAGAATCTAAATGCACCATGTATATGTTTCCTATTCTATGACCAACAAGCATAATCCGATTAGATGCAATGTCAATGACTTTACAACCATTAATTTCAAATAAGACATTGAATCCTTTATCGCATAATTGACTAATACTCAATAGATTATGTTTTAATCCATTCATATATAAAACATTTTTAATTTGTATGGAAGAGGTATTACCTATTGTACCAATACCTTCATTGTGACCTTTTGAATTGTCTCCAAAAGTCACTTCTCCTCCATTTTTAGCGTTAAGCTCAATGAACCGGCTTTTGTCTCCGGTCATGTGTCTTGAGCATCCACTATCAAGGTACCATGAATTTGAATTTGTTTCCCGTGCCTTGTAGCAATGCTCCTTTCCCTACAAACATAGATTAATTTTTTATTTTTGGTACCCAAATTCTTTTGGGTCCAAATTCATTAGTTTCCAAAATCCTAGTCCCCTTAGGTATCCATTTGTGTAGGGTATTTTTATCTTTAGTAGTAATAAGTTCTTTAGGAACCCACATACTTCTAACGATTTTTCCATTAGAGGTTTTTTGGGGACCTCTATGATTGTAGTTTCTAAAACTTTTTCTAACAAAGTTGGGTTTTGAATTTCCACCTTTTTCAAAATGTTTTGTTCCAACTTTATCAAAAGAAGTTTTAAGATCATCAATTTTCTTTTGATGATCATCATTGATCTTTGAAAGTAAATTTTGCAAATCTAATTTTTTTCTTTTCAAACTCTTCTAGTTTGATTTACAAATATTTGATTTTACTTTCAAGATCGTTGTTGGTTTTGGATATGAGTTTGTTTTCATTTTTCAATTTTGAAACATCATTTTTATATTTTAAAAATAATTTCTCATAATCCGAAGCCAACCCATTATATTACTCTAATAACTCATCATAGGATAAATCATCAAAATCTGATGAGTTAGAGGTTACCTTAGAATCTTTCCCGAATGCCATCAAGCACAAGTTAGTTACTTCTTGTTCCTCTTCATCGGAACTTTCTTCATCGCTCCATGTAGCCACATGAGCCCTGTACTTATTCTTTGATTGACCCTTTTTCTTCAATTATGGGCAATCATATTTGACATGCCCTGGCTTTTTGCATTCATAGCAAATGATTGGGTCCTTCTCTTTTGGTTCATTTTTTAGGCCTTCATTTCGTTTGAATTTTCTTCCTCGATAAGGTCTCATCATTTTTCTGAACCGTTTGGCAAACAATGCCATTTCCTCGTCATCGTCATCGTCATTCGAATCACTCTCATCTTTTGTGGATTTAAGAGCAACTCTAATGTTTTTCTTCTTCTCATTCTCCTTTGGTGTCTCGTCAATCTTGTCGAGGTCCACCTCATCTTCGAGCATCATTTTATGAGTGAGGAGTGACCCAATTAGCTCTTCAAGAGTTAAGGACGTTAAGTCCTTAGACTCGATGATTGTCGTCTTCTTTGATTGCCACGATTTTGGGAGGGAGTAGACTAACTTCCTCACAAGCTTTTCATTTGAAATGATCTCTCCATATGATTTGAGACCATTGACAATCGTTGAAAATCTATCCGTCATAGCTTTGATATCTTCATTTGGTTTCATCCTGAAATTTTTATAGCTATGCGTTAGAATACTAATTTTTGATTTCTTTACCTCATCGGTACCTTCATGAGTGACTTGAAATTTGTCCCATATTTCTTTGGCGGTTGTACACGATGAAACTCTTCCGTATTCATCTGGTCCAAGAGCATAAAAAATGATATGGATGGCTTTGGAGTTGAGCTGGAACATTCTTGTCTCTCCTTCACTCCACAACCTTGGATGAGTGAGAGGTTTGATGTATCCTTCTTCTACGGCATTCCATGCTCCCATGTCACTTGCTTGAATGAAGTACATCATTTTATTCTTCCAATAGGCATAGTTAGCTCCATTGAAGAAAGGAGGCTTGTTGACGGGCATCGAATCGAGACCGGAGTTGAAGTTTGAAGCGGAGGCCATTGATGACTTTGATTATCGATATAACTCTTCCCGAATCGACTCAAGAGGCGATTAAACCTTCAAATGAGTTAGGCTCTGATACCAATTGTTAAGTTAATCGATTGACTGAATCGGCAAGGAGGGGGGTGAATTGGCAATAAAAATTTTGGTGGAAGCTTTTGCAGAAAATTGAAAGAAATTGCACAGCGATTTAGAGTGGTTCGACTTTATCAACCAAAGTCTACGTCCACTACCTTAGCTATCCACACTAAGGATTTTCTAACAAATTCACTAATTTGTTCTTTCTTTTGAGGCCAAAGAGATAACCTTACAACTCCCTCAAGAATATACCCCAATTCTTGAGAACACTCTTTTCTCAAAGAGAAATACAAATTTGCAAACATACAAGAAAAACCTCACAAGGCAAATATGTTTGCACAATTCTACAACAAAAAAAGAACACTCAAGAATAAATACAATTGAGCACAATAAGTGTTCTTGAAAGCAAAATGAATATTGAATGAAAAATAGGCTTGAAATGCTCAAACTTGAGGTTTGATGCTTTCTCTTTGATTCTCTCTTGATTCTAATTGCTTGATGTTTCTTGTTATTGATCAATGGCTTCTAAGCTTGCTTAAATACACCTTGAATCACTTATGAACGTTGGGGATGATTAGATAAAATAATATAGCCGTTTTAGTGTGAAAATAATTAATAAAACAATTTGGAGCGTGGGGGAATCGGGTCCCCCTATGGGGAATCGGTTCCCTAAGTGTAAAATTCAAATATTTCAACCGTTATACAAGGGGGAATTGGTACCCCCTAGGGGGGAATCGGTTCCCTCCGAGCATTCTGGATTTCTCGGAGCCAAACCATTCAGGGGGAATCGGTACCCCCTTGGGGGGGAATCGGTTCCCTCTGAGTAATCTGGAATATTTGGCTTTGAAATGGTTCGAAATACTTTGTAAAATTATTTTGAAATTGTTTTAAGATTAAAACTTAATTTTACACTTGAGTAAGGATTAAAAATGATCTTTGAAAGATTTGGAGTAATGTTTTGATATTCGAATAATTCTATCGAATATACTTAGAAAATCATTTGGAAAATCTTAAAATTCATTTAACTTAATTTGTTATATCGAAATATCAAAATGTTTTCAACAAACTCCACGATGGATGTTATCCGGTTGACATACTACCTCACTTGGATTTCCCACAAAGTAGAGTCATCTGAAGAATCAAGATCGACTTAAACCGTGAAGGGAGTCATCTCACCCAAATTTCCCGTGAAGGGGAGTCATCTAAAGAATTATGACCGACTTAGACCCACAAAGGGGAGTCATCCTTCATTTAGAGGAACCGTTCACAGCATAACTCAAGGTGAGAAGGGCTATCTTTCAACAAAAACTTTTGAGTACGATTCTATTCAGCTTGAGGGCGTATCAACTGCATGGTAGCAGCGAGGAACTACTTTTCAGTTGAATTTTAAACCGAGGTCTTTAAGCCAAGAAAAAGAACTAGGTTGGTTGCGATTTAGCAACAAGGAACTATCTCATAGCCTAATTTACATCATAGCTTAAGTCGAGAAAAGTTGTATGTCAACAAAAAAATTTTAGTTCGATTCCATTCAGCTCGAGGGAACATCAACCGCATGGTTGAAGTGAGGAACTACTTTTGGGTTGAATTTTAAACCGAGGTCTTTAAGCCATGAAGAAAACCAAAGTTGACTACGATTTGGCAACAACAAGCCATTTTTCAGTTCAGATTTCGAACCAGAATTTAAACTTCACAGCGAAGGATATCGTGCTCGAAACATCCAAGATTGACTCAATTTCACGATAAAGGAGTCACCCACAATTTTGACTTCACAACGAAAGACATCGTGCCCAAGGCATTAGAGATCGACTCAAATTCACAGTGAAGGAGTCAACCACAACATAGTTCAACTCAATGTCGGACTAAGGTCGTCTAGCCAAATCTCAACTTCACTATGAAGGAGTTATCCGTAACTCAGCTCAATAGCAGGAAGTCGTCTTCTATTTTCAAGCCGAATTTCAACTCCGCGACAGATGATATTCGATAAAAAGAGTTTACTACAAATTGAGTTTGATTTCAAACTCAGAGATCGACGACACTCACAGGAACAAGCTTGCTTTCAAAACCCACTTGTACTGAACGAAAATTTGTGTCTTTTTATCTTTGCCTTATTTTCGTTACACAATAATGGGCAAACAGGGGTAGTTGTAGACACCCATTTTCGTCCGGGACTTCAAGGGTCTTTATTACATTATATAGTATACATGATAATATATATATATAATAATTTCAAAAATATATAATATATATAGTTTTTGAATGTATATAGTATAGTTTTTGAAAACATATTTTTGAAAACATATAATATATAGTTTTCAAAAAACGGTTTTTGAACACATATATAGTTTTCAAAAACATATATTTGAAAATATATTATTTTGAAAACATATATATATATATAGTTTTTAAAAAATATTATTGAAAATGTATATAATATATATAATCTTTGAAAACATATATTATTTTTGAAATATAATATATAGTTTTAATACATACATATTATTAGTATTAGTATTTTATTTTCCTTTTTCTTAACTATTTTTATTTTACTTTCATTTTATTTATTTCATCTTTGTTTTATGTCCAATAAGAGTCCGAGTCTAAAAGGAGTCACAATCCAACGAAGGTAAGGAAGCAAGGGTTCAAGTCTGGGCCTGCCTGACATAGCAGACCAAGACCGGGAAGCAAGGAGTAAAGGCCGCATACCCAGCATGCCACTAAACCGGGCAAACAAGTGACCCAAGGTGTGTTAGGGTTTTACACATAACCCTAGCGCCGCATCATCAAGAGCCTTTAAATCGGGGAGCAAACCAACGGCCAGGAAAGCCCCAGAACATTCTAGAATACAAAATACCACCAGCAAAGTAAACGGACAATGCGTGGTCTTCACGTTCCGACCAGAACATCATTCCCAGAGTTTTCAACAGCGATTTCAGGGAAAACTTCCCAAAACACTAACCGAAGCAACAATCAACACCAAGATAGGTAGCACAATCAAATCGAAACAAAATCAGGAACAAATATTTTCCTAAGATTCCTGACAAAAACGAATAACAATGAACCCGAGCAAATTGGGGATGTGGGAAACAACCCCCGTCGAGGGGCCATATATACATGCATCGAACAATTAGAAAAAGGGAGGTTTTTTGGGATGTCAGTATTTGAAACCCACCGAGAATAACATAAAAAAAATCAAAAAAATCATAAGAACGAGGCAAACTTAACTTCGTTGCCGATTAGGGGAAGAGTCGCCGTCGAGGAAAGCAAACGTCCACTTAAGAACCGAAGGGTCGCCGGAGATAAAAGGTAAAAAATGAGACATTTCGGTCTAGAACTACATCAAGGGGATTTGTTTTTGGTGATTTGGTGTTCGAATTTGGGTTCTTGAGAGTGATACGAGCGTTTCGAGGGTATCTTAGGGGTTTCCGGCCACCGGAGGCGGTGGCTGGAGCGACGGTCGACGGTCGACGGTGGTCCGGACGATAGATGGCCAGTTTTTGGCCGGCACTTGGCCGGATAGAGGGAAGAGTTGAGATCATTTTGAGGGTGAGGGAGATTGTTTTTTTTATGAAATGGTATAAAATGATTTTTTTAAGTTTTTAGGGGTATTTATAGGGGAACCACCTTGTAATTACAAGATTATTAAATTATTTCTGCATTCCATCTAATTTTGATGTGTAATTCATTTTGTACACCTGTTGTAATTTTTCCTTAGAATTTTGAATTAATTCAATTTAATCCATGTTATATTTTTTTTATATTCTTGCAATTTGACCTCCTAACTTTTTGTTTGTTCCTTGCAGCTTTTAATTAACCTCAAATTGATCATTGATTTTTAATTCTTTTCAATTTATTCCATTTTTTATTTGAATTTTCCTTTATTTTTTTATTTATTTAATATTTATTTATTTTATTATTTAACATTAATTTGATTTATTTTATAGGTCAATTTTAAAATTCTTCAAAGGTAAGTAATTTGGATCGGACTTTTAAATTTTAATTTTCGCAATTAAGATAACCGGAAAACCAAATTTGTACCGAAAGGGCAGTACAAGGGTGCTAATCCTTACATGACTGTAATTGACTCCCGAATCTGATTAATTTCTGGTAAAACGAAGATCAGACAAATGGTAAGTGAAGGTGTCCGATCAACCTAATTTTAAATGATTGGTGGTGGCTCTAACACATTAATTCAAGTCAAAACCCGATTTCGGGACCACCCGAAGGACAGTCACGACATCTTTAAGACACTTTTTGTAACTTTTCCTTGAGTGTTGTTCCCAGTTGAGAGAAGAATAGTACTACCAAAGTCCACTCCATCTTTCCAGTGTACAAAATTTGGAGTGTCGTGCTAACCTTGGGGGGTCATTCCTCCATTGTAGCGATTACACACATCAGGACAAATTCGCTTTTAAGGCAGTGGTTAATGCCACAACATGATTATTGTTCTGATTAATTATCTTATTTAATATTTTTTAGTCACTGATAACACCTATTTTGTAATAGTTTATTTTCCAACAACCTTCATATGTTTGTTGCGGATGATACTCAATGCTTAATTTTGATGCTTTGTTTT
Source organism: Hibiscus syriacus (assembly GCF_006381635.1). Classification (NCBI taxonomy): domain Eukaryota; kingdom Viridiplantae; phylum Streptophyta; class Magnoliopsida; order Malvales; family Malvaceae; genus Hibiscus; species Hibiscus syriacus. The sequence continues at coordinate 1,509,100 of NW_024063086.1, read as the reverse complement.
AGTGGAATTTAGCTGGGTGGGCTTATCTCCAGGCCCGCATATATTCCTCACAAAGGGTTCTCAACGTTTTTAGGGTATCCTATTTTATTTGGGTGGAGTTTATCTCCTGTCAATTTTGCGTAGAGCATGCTTGATCCTTTTGGGATGTTTTAATAGACCTCGGGAAGGCTATCCACTAGTTTGTATGTACTTCTAGTGGAGGTCTTCTTAACACTTTTAAGGAGGTTTTAGTTAATTTGAGTGAAGTTTTCCTCTAATTCTAAACTTGTTTCCTTGCGAAGGGTTCTCAGCATTTCATCGGGAATAATATTCGCATTTTACAAAGGTCTAGGAAAAGTTTTCTCGACCCTGGCGAAGGCATCTCCATCCGATTTAGTCGATGAAAATATTATAGTATATTGTTCACAAGAGGTATCTCTTGATTTTCGGCCAATAAAGGAGACAAATCGGCACGCTTAGAGGATTCTGGTTAATGGGTGAAGGTTTCTTTGCCGTTGGTAGAAACAACGGGTAAAGGGGACAAGTCGACTCGAATTTTATAAACTTGACTCGAAAAAAATTTCAAGTTAAGTACGAGTTATAAAATATGACTCGTCAACTCGAATAACTCGAAATTTATTCAACTTGGTCGAACATTCACCCCTAATTTAAACCATCATTGTCTTTGATTCTACTTTTGATTGGCTCTCATATCCAATGGATGTCCATAATACCCTTTTACAAGACAATCCAGCTAAGGAAGTATACGTGTAGATTCCTCAAGACTTTTGCAGTCAGGGGAAACTAAGTGTGTAGACAACAAAAGTCTATATATGGACTAAAATAAAATTCTAAACAATGGAATATGAAGTTGATTGAGACATGGTTGGATGATGAATATCAACAGAGTGAGTCAGACTATTCTATGTTCACAAATAAACAAGGTGGCAAGATAGTAAAAATGTTAATTTATGTGGATGATAGACTAATTACTAGAATTGATAACATTCTGATGATTGAGCTGAAGGAATACTCAATCATAAATTTAAAATGAAAGACATAGACCAATTAAAATACTTTATTAGATTTGAAGTTGTGAAATCAAATGATTTTTTTAATTAAATTAGAGAAAATATGTTATAAGACTGATTCAAGGTATGAGTCTAAGGGAAGTAATCTTGCTCCAACACCTTTGGATTAGAATATGAAGGTTACTTCAGTTGAATTTGATGAGGAGAAATAACAAATTGATCAGGACTCTTTGTTAGAGGAGAAGACAATATATCAAAGACTGATAGAAAGATTGATGTATTTGATACACACTAAACCAAATATGGCTTATATTATACAATATCTAAGTTAATTCATGTAACACTAAAAAAAATCACATCTTAAAGCAACATTAAGAGTAGAAAGATCTGTGAAGAAAGATTCAAGGCATGGGTTATTATTGAAAGCTTCAAATAAGTGTTAGCTTATAACATTTTGTGACTCAGACTTCGTGTCCAATGTCAAAAAAGTCAATAATTTGAATTAGGAGATTCATTAATTTATTGCAAGTATATATATATAAATATATATACTAGGATCTTTAATTGAATTTAATTGAAGTTAAGTATAGAAGCATGACAATAACAACCTAGATTGTTTGGCTGACTAGAATATTAAAAGAACTTAGGATGAAGAATATGACTCCAGTTAAGCTCTTTTTTTATATATTAAAGCAGTTTTGAAGATAGATCATAATCTTATGTTCTATAAAAAAATCAAATATATTAAAATCAATTGTCACTTTATTCGAGAAAAATACAAGAAGGATTAATACAAACATAATATATATTTTCAAAAGATCAACTTGCTAATATTCTGAATACGACCTTGAGAATACAACAACACATTTTCTTGATGTTCAAGTTGGAGGTTAAAATTATTCTTTAACCATCAACTTGAAGTTTGTTGGAACATGAATTGGTTGGAACTAATTACAGCAGTTAGTAATCTGTTGTTTAATTACTTGGACAGTTGACAATATAAATATGAGTTGTATAAATATCAATTATTGTAAGTTGACTTAATAGTATAAGAAAAAGTATTGAAAAGTAATATGCAACTTCGTAGGTTTGAAGTTGGAATACCAATCAAAGGGAATAAACAGTTCTTTGTAAATTAAGGAAGAAAATAATACAAAAGAAATTAACCAAACAAAACTACTTGAAATTAAAATATAAAAGAATGCTTGCATGGTCCAATTGGTTGGAGCGCATCGTTATTCAAACGGACAACAGTGAGGTTTTTCAACTGCTTTCTCCCCCGTCCCCGGCGAGCCCCCTGGCCCTGATGAGAACTATCGCTCACTTTTATAACAGAGCTTGGTTTGTCAACTTCATGAAGATTCATAGAGAAGTTAATGCAGCTGCTGATTTCATCGCCAAAATGGATACACCTTCGAATGGCTCTCTGTTAGTTTTTGATACTCTTCCGACCACTCTACGTTCTCTCCTTCACAAAGACTTTTCTGGTCCTCCTTAAGTTCGAGTGAGACATTAATATATTGGCTTTAGCCTCATCTTTCATTCAAAAATAGAAAAAAATTAACAAACAAAAGTACTTGGAAATATATATTATTAATAAACATCAAATTTATATAAAAACATGAAAATTTTAAGTATAGTTATGTATAAACACATGATATAATATTAATACACAATTTTTTATTTTTTAGCCAAAAGCGCAAGAAAAAAAGGACATGGTAGGGTTAAGAGTTACTTGATTAGAAAGGATTTAGTCTTCAATTATATTTCATGCAAGACAAGACTGAAATACAAAGTTGTAATGAAACCCCTCCACACTTTTCTTTTTCTTGTTTCATGGGACCATTTTGAGATTGTCTTTTCAATTAGACCTATTTGGATGTTCGTTTATTCCATGGGTAAATTACATCATTCCTCACTGAATTATACTCTCTCTTCTATTTTACTCATTGCACTTTCAATTTTTCTATTTTACTCACTAAACTTTCGAATTGCTCATATTATGATCACTCTGAATTATTTTATTATTATTTTTGAATGACATGACATTTTTTATTATTTAATATAAAATAATTGAAAATATAAAATAAAAACAGATGGTGGTCAGACGTCATCGCCGACCACCATCGAACGTCGTAGATGATGGTTGTTCGGTCCCAAATTTCACGGGTGTTGTTCTTCTCAACAACCTGAGTCTGGATCCGCCCTCCATTTGGCCGGAACTTGCTCTGAAGTCCACGAATTATAGATCGAAAGAGAGAAAGTAGAAACGTTTCAGTCAAGATTCATTGGTCTTGGGACATTTTCTGGTGAAACAACTACCATATTCTGACTCAGGGGTCGAGACAAACAAGTCCCATGAAATTTGAGACCGAATGATCACCATCTATGGCGGTCAACGGTGTCCGACAATAGCGTCCGACAACCTTATGCTTTTACTTAATATTTTCAATTATTTTAAATTAAATAATAAAAAAATGCCACAACATTCAGAAATAATAATAAAATAACTCAGAGTGATCAAAATATAAACAATTCGAAAGTTCAGTGAGTAAATTAGAATAATTGAAAGTATGGTGAGAAAATAGGAGAGAGTATAATTTAATGAGGAATGTTGTATTTTACCCCTATTCCATTTATAATATATCGAATTTAAGATTGGATTTTTTCATTCACGTCGGCCGACTTAAAAAAATGGATAGGATAAAAACTTGGATTTTTTTTTTGGGTTTGCGTTAGTTTTCTCTATTTTTTTCTTAGTCATTGTTAGTCTTTTTTTTTTCTTTTATCTTTTTGATCAACGACTGTATCAGTTTTAGTGTTGGTCGTCAATCGTAAATATTTATTACTTTTCTTAGTTTTTTTTCTTGTTTTTCTATTTTTAATAATTCTACTTTTATAGCACGTCTTATTATGTATTTATGGTATGTTTTTATGCTTTAATGGCATATTTTCAGTTGTTTGATCGTCGTTTTCGTTTATCCTTTTTTTAGGGTTGTATTAGACATCTCCATGATTGTTCAAGATGTTTCTTACTTGTTATGATGCTGATTTTCCCTCTTTTGAACCCTTGAATTGGATTTGGATATGTAGTTTACGTTTGTGGATCTGATTTACAGTTTGTCGGTAGTATTTAAATAGTTTGATCCCCTTTTGTAGTTTTTTTACCGATACAGTCAGATCTGTTCATATCTACTTTTTGTTCGAGTTTATTTGGTTATATTTTTAACATTTTTTATAGTCCTTATGTGATCTTAATGGCTAGTTTTCTTGTACCTAAGAAAATATCTTTATTATATATTTATTTTACTGTTGTGATTGCAAACCTTTATTGTAATTTGAATATATTTTATTTTTAATAAAATTAACTACTTATATAAGAAAATGGATAGGATAATTAGTTCGGGTTTGTTTCCACTCATGAGTTTTCTATTGTAGAAAAACAATTAAAACATGAAATTATGGGTAGAACCACATATTATGCAAGGGGTCTCAATGATATCTTAAAATTTAAAAAAAAATTGTATTTTTATAAAAATTCGATTTTGATATTAAAAAAATTAAATTTCAAATTATTTTAAATTAATATCTATAGACACATATTTTCGTTCGGGACATCAAGGGTTTTTATTACAATATTTATATTATTATATAGTATATAATATATATAAAATAATTTCAAAAAATGTATATAATATATGGTTTTTGAAAATATATAATTTTTAAAAATATATTATATAGTTTTGAAAACATATAATATATATGGTTTTTGAAAATAGCTTTTAAAAACGTATATAATATATGTAAATTTTGAAAATATGTTATTTTTTTTTTTTGCAATATAATATAAATTATATAGTTTTTAATATATACATATTGTTATATATTATTATTAGTATTTTACTTTCCTTTTTCTTATCTATATTCATTTTTATTTTCATTTATTTATTTATTTCATCTTTGTTTAAGGTCCAAAGTCCAACATGGGTGACAAGACCCAATCTGTCTGACCCAACAGATTGGGATTCAAGGAAGTCCAAATGAAGTGGAGGCCCAACATAGAGGTTTTCCTGATCCAATAGACCAATCTGCCAAGCAATTGTATAATGGACGAGTCCCAAGAAGCAAGCCCAAACCACACTAGGGTTTCATCATTAAGTCCAGTGCCGCACAACAGAGAACCTTTATATCAAGGAACAGATCAACGGCTAGAATTATAAGAGAACTAGGGTTTTTAAACCCTAAAATATCATCAAAGCAATTAATTACTTTACCTTTGTATAGTTAGTGATGGGTGTTTATCGTATCCACATGGATTGGAGAAAATTGATAAGATCAATCAAAGCAATTAATTACTTTACCTTTGTATAGTTAGTGATGGTATGTACAAATGAGAATGTTGTGCAAAATGAAATGAATGTTGGTGAGAATGGAATGATAGTATGATGTGGAAGAAAATGGATATGTTGTGGCAAATTATATTGTGTTTGGCGCAAAGAAATGAAAATGTAAAGGCAAAATAAAATGTAAAGGTTGGATTTGATTATCAAGACTTTAACTCCTCACACGACAAGCTACTATAGGAATGAATGATATGAGTCACTTGGGAAATTTAAGTCTACTTCTCAGAATGGTCTTACTTCTATGTCTTATCTTCCCGATAGAGTTTACTAAGAGTACCCTATGCTATCTCTAGTTAAGGGACTCGACAGGTTGAAAATGCTATGGCAAATTGATTGGCGTTAGCTACTGTAGGGATCCTATTTGTCCAGATAACAAGAAATGTCACGACAATACCTTTTTACAGCATCACTAACATCTAACCTCTCGCTCATGCTCTACTCCTTTTAGTCGACTAAAATCCTAGCCTTATCTTTAAGGTTGGATTAGGCCTAGTTACTACCTATAAACCCTTGCTTATGTGGTTCCTCCCTAGTTTCTCTCGAATACTAAGGATGTGCTACTTAGTCATTCTCTCGAACACTAAGTAATCTCCTAAGGAATGACTACTCTCATAGCTTCTACAACCTTAAGGCATTAAACATCATAAACAAAACATATAATAACACACAAAAACAACCATTCATTGAAGTAAAACTTAAATATCCAAAATGAACTCCCACCAAATAAGACTAGTACATGGTGGGGTTTGAATGTTTCAAGCACAAAGCAAGAAGTTAATCCGTTTCATACAGCCCAAATGATAAAAATGAAATCAAAGAGCAAAGGGAAGGAAGAAAAGCCTTCGACGTGTACTACAGAAGCTTCCCTCGGCCACCACGAACTATCCCAGCGAGCTAGCTCCTCTCGAACGCCTAGTCTGCCACTCCCTCTACCTTGTCAATGGAGGAATGCCATGACAAATAGTATAGGTGGAGAAAATAAAGACCTTTTTCTTCCGAATTGTTTGGCTTAAGGCGGCGTGTGTAAAGTCTCCTTTTCAAGGTGTCTTCATCTCCTATTTATAAAGGGAGAATAAACCTAGGAATTTTTGTTAAAATTCCTAGAATACCCTAAACATGCTTAATTCACGTTAGAGAGATGAGCAGAGTTAGAAGTGGTCCCTCCAGGCAGCTGGCTGAGTACCCGACAAGATCAGGCTGTAGTAGGTCGTGGTCGAGCAAAATCAGTTGTAGTAGTGTGTGGTTCAGCAGGGTCATTTGCAACGGTGTGTGGTCCAGCAATGTCATCTGCAGTAGTGTATAGTCCCCTCAAGGCAAGTGTCTCCTCTCAGGTAGAGATCACTTGAAGATAGGGACAGATGGCTCTGAAAAATATCTTCTTTCATTTTGTTCGTTCTCAAAATGCCAACCGAATAGACATTTGCATTCTGCTCAGCAGTTTCATCATATCACGACACTTCCCATTTTCTTTTCCTTGCTCATAAATCCTGCACATCACCAAACAAGCACCTTCCCCATAACTCAGCACCGTTTACAAAATAAAATGTCGCGACAAACATAATTCCACCACATGCAACTATATACTCCTAAATGCATCTATATAATCCTACATGGGCTCTTAGATAGTCAATAACTTAAATGAAAAGATCCTAAATATGACCTTTTTATGGAGTTATCACATCCCAAACTTAAACTATTGCTTGTCCTCAAGCAATGGATAGTATTAAGAAAAATAAAAATACCATGTCAATTTCAGAAGTAGAATAGTTATATGGGATAAAATTTTAGCCCTCATAACATTTGACTTCAACATGCTAGACTAGTTTCAAAAATCATGTATTGTCCCCTAGGGAAAGATCCTTTGTGTGAGTGTGTGCGTGTTTGTATTAAGTTCATGCTTAACAAACCTAAAAATTTTCTAAACAAGCTCTCTTGTTTTGCCTTGACATTACTAATGTAGATGCTCGATTTGTCCGAGGTGTTATTTGAATTTTAAGCGGGTTTATTATTACTAATATTATTATATTTATAGGCTGAGTGATACGTGTATATATATATATATATGATATTATGTAATTATTAATATATATACAAAAATAACTAATTAAATAATATAATATATATTAATACTAAATCTTATTAATTTCTTTCTTATTACAGGCCTACATTATATACAAGCATCAACCCAAATACATGTCAAATGACCCAAACCCGTGTAGATAGGCCCGAACTAGAGCATAGCCCGTTTGAGGCCCAAGAAGCAATAACCCAGAGGTTTAAGGTTTGGAAAACCCTAACTACATCAAAGTCCAGCGCCGCCAGAAGCTTAGGACCGTAAGATCTGCTAACCAATCTGACGGTCCAGATTGATGATAACATAGGGTTTTTTATAACCCTAAAATATAAGGGATACCAGCTACCATCAAAACATACAGACCGTTGGATTGGATGGACACCCACCGTCAGATCCGCTTGTTCAACATACTCACACCACACCTATGGATATGGCCTGTAACAGCCTCCACCAGTCATACCTGCAACAGTCCAAAACACCTGCAAGAAGTAGTCTACCGAGGGGCACCAACATCCCTCTGCCATGCTGAGTCCTCGCCCCCGCGTATACAAGCCAAAACAAAGAAGAGCGGGATAAGAAGGAGGCATATAAGTCTCTCAAAAATAATTAACGAGGGAGAGAAAAAAGAGGAGAGAAAAAAAAGGAGAGCATTCATCATCCCAGAAAAAAACCAAAGGGATTTGTAAAGGGTCTTCCCTATTTTTTTCGACAGAAGCAATCAATGTAAGGGTTTTTTACCCATTTTCGAAAAGAAAACAACAAGTAATACAACAAGCATGTTTGAAGGTATTTTTATTCAGTAGTTATTTCTTGGTGTGCATGTGTTCTAGTAGAAACAGAAAGAGGAGAGTGAGGAAGATATCAATTTTTAGCTTAGGGAGTAGTTGATCCTTCATCGGAGTGCATCATCGTCATCTAGTCCAAAGGTCAATTTAGGGGTTTAAGGGTTCTCAGTTGGGGTTATAAGGTTTGACGTTGAGAGTTTAGTTAAGGGGTTTAATAGAGGTTAGTCTAGATGGTGGTCTGAGTTCGGTATAGCGCTAATTCACGGTGATTTTGGTGGCTTCGGATCTCGATCGAGGGGAAAGAGAGGGAGAGTAAAAAAAAAGAATGAAGGCTTTAGGTTGATTTGGGTAGTTATTTGGGGCCTTACAGTTTTTCCATGCGGCGATTGAAGAGAAAATGGCCATCGACTTTAGGCTTTAGGAGTCTCGGTTGTGAATGGAAGATGAAGTAAAGAGGGCTTGAAAGAGTGGAGAGAACGGCGCAAAGAGAAGGGGATTAGGAAAAAGATGATATTTTGGGTATTAGGTTAAACTCAAGGCTAACTAAGGCTTTAAGTGGTGAGCACGTCAAAACGACGGCATTTTGTAGGTTAGGGTAGCCTTGCGTGGGGAAAAGGAGAAAATCTCGAAATGACTCCTCCTATTTTTCAGTTGTTACGTTTTGGCCTTTATACCGTGTTTTGGTAATTCGTGAATGCATCCCTTAAGTTTTACGCGTATTTTATTTTGGTCACTGGCCTTAGTCAATTTAATTTTTTGTTTGTTTATACATTTGGAATGTCATTATGAATCTTTTTATTTTAATCCTATGTAGGTTTGGGGTTTATCCTGGTTCCAATACTTATAACTCGGTTAAGTTGCATGTTAGTCCTACAATATATCTATTTTGCATATTTAAGCCTCACCCGTAGTTGCCGCTTGGTGTTGTATATATATATATATATATATATATATATATATATATATATATATATTAGTGTAGTTTGGTTCTATTGCTTAAACACAAGCAATTTTATTAATGCACACATTTGTCGACTCTTTGTTATCATGGTTACATATGTCACTTTGAATCACCATGTAATAATCTTTCATGCATGAATGCATACGTCCATTTATATCATGTTGTTTTACCTAAGTTAATGTTATGTCAGAATCGGTGTGGCGTCATTATTCAACTGTCTTTTATTTTCTTCTTTTATGATTGAGTCGTATGATTAAATGGCTTTAATTATATGTTTTTATGCATACCCTTGAATTTTTACTTCACTCATTTGTTAGCACATCATTCAATTAAATTGTATGATATCCTCCCACGTGCATAACTTGACTCATATTACATAATTGGATTAAGGGTAATATCATTCTAATTTAAAATTGTTTGAATGGGTTGTCTTAACTTACTAGAGAGTTGTTTCGCCGGTTTTAAATTAAAAGTGTATCCCATTATTGACACTAAAAAATGGTTCGTCACCTTAAAACTTGGGATTGAAAGAAAAAGAAATATTCAGTTATTTAAATTTTTCGAGAAAATGTTGTTAAAACTTATCTAAGACATGGTCTCAATATTTTTAAATAATTGAATATTCTTCATCTTTCTAATAAGGCTTGGTAATTTTAATTTAATATATTTTGGTGCATGTGAATATTATAATGGAATTATAATATTTCTTTATTTCGATTGAAGTAAGAATTAATTACCTCAGGTTATGAGGGATTTATTTATTCTAAATAGGAAATAATTTAAGATTATTATATTTCATGGTAAAATTCATATTTTGGTTGTTTTATGGGATCAAAAATTAAATTAAATTCGAATTTGTAAATTTATTTGCAAAGACATTGATTAATCGACTAGGTACCGATTTAGGGTGATGTGGGGGTGCTAATCCTTCCCCACGCATAACCGACTCTTGAACTCGAATTTTGGTAACGCATACCTCAACTTGCCGTTTTAATTAAAATTAATTTTTATTTAAAATGACAAAATGTTTTTGGGTGCCCAATCACACCCTAATCAAAGATTGGTGGCGACTCATCGAACCATACGTTTTTTTTATTTTAAAAGGAATCCCAATATTTTTGAAACAAGAAGTTTTTTAAATCACATTACTTTTTAATTAAAAATTAATCAATTAAGAGGTAAATTAAAAATTGGTATGGTTTTTAAAATCTCACTTTTTTAAGAGAAAAAATCTTTTTGACAGCTTGGTGACTCTACTGGGAAATTTTTTTAGAGAGTCAGTCCGATAGTTGATTAATTAATTGTCTTTGCAAATGAAAGTTATAAGTTCATTCTAATTTGGTTTTTGATCCCTTGTGTGTTTTAAATTTTGTTTGCATTTTAATTTATAATTTGATTAACAAATAAATAGTTGTACTAACGTGTGATTTACATGTTTCAGCTTTCTGACCTTTACTTTAGTTTGTTGTTGTTTTTGGATCGAGGCAGAGGATTATGAGTTTCCCCCACTATCGCTATAACATTTCGATATTTAGAGCCTTCTAACTGTGCCCTGTCCCGTTAGGTAGAGGCAAACTCCATGCTTATGTGAGAAAAATTATTTTTCTATGCATGGACTTTAGCAAGTACCCTCTAGGGTACATATGCCTCATTTTTACGAGTGAAACATTGTGTTTCCTCGTATGGACATGGGGAAATGCATCCTCTCGATTTGAACTCGATTCGTTTTAAGCCTATAATGGGTGAGGATCGAGTGTCTGGCAAGCCCAAGGGGGCACCAGTAAAGTACAATTCGAGGACCCTGTTAGTGATACCAAAACTCTGCCTGTATGATAATGAATCCTTGTCCATGGTTCTTTAAAAGTTACAAAGGGGAAACTCATTCTAACCTTTTCCTCTAATTTATTTATTTATTTTTGCAAGAAGTATGCAAACTAGAGATCATGCAGTTAGGTTTATTTTTCTCGAACAAGCATACGAATTAGATATCATGCGGTTAGGATTTTTTGTGAATGACAAAGCATGTGGATAGATATCATGTTGGGTAGGATCTACTAAAGCATGATTGGATAGCCAGCATGTGAGGGCAGATTTTATTTAATGATTACGATAATTACTATCTTGTTGTTTATCTTATGTGTACTAACCCATTTTTGTTCTGTGTCTATTTATGGTGATTTTATTGCATTTGCATCTTCATGTCATCCAAAGGTATTAATTCTCAAGTGATTGATTGATAAGAAGACTGACCATATTGAGACAAGAAATTCTTAACCATGTAGTCAAAACCGGGAGATCCAAAGATGTTCAAATGATCCACGAAGAAGGGCATCCGATGAATGAAGAAATCTGAAGCTGATTGAAGACTTCCTTTAAAGGTGCAAATGCCAAGATGTTGACTCAAGAGTTAGATACAGTCATACCAAGGACGAGAAGACCCTTCATAAAGATATGAAGACCACTTCGTATTAGAAGTAAGAATGGAGATTTTAAAAAGGACATCCGGTGTCATCAAATGTGATAAAATACGCCGACAACTTTGGGGTGCAATGTTAGATTCCATGTAGAGTACGACTCAAGGAAATGAAGAAATGAAGAATCACATTTATATTATGACTACATGGTGTACTGAATTCTTGTTGTCTAAATGAAGGTTGTTCTATGGTGGCCAATTTTGGAATTAACACATTTTGCATTTGCATTTGGCATTTACATTTACATTAGCACTTCTTTAATTTAAGCATTTTTACATGCATCGATCATGCAAACATGAGAGTAACTCATGAAGGATACTGTGACAGAAGCTCTAAAAGCAATTTGAAGTTACCTGGAGTGTGTCTATAAAAAGATCGAAAGCGATGAATGAGATATTAGTACATGTTAGTAAGATCGAAAGAATCCAAGAATAACTTGTAAATACCCAACAAGAAATGATTGATGAAGCAAAAAAGTTCCAAGATGAATCTAGAGAACAGATATACAAGTTGATGAGGATAATGGTTACAATGATATATGGGGAGAAATTGTTAGAGAACCCTATTATCCAAGAAAAGATGAAGACTCCGAGTAAACATCAGAATGTTAATTGTATAGCCAATACGATGATAGCAAATGATCAAGAACATATTGGGGAGTTTGGTAGTCCAAGTCAATTCCAAGGATTGGGTACGACTCCAGAAAATGTGACAGAGACCATGCTGGAAAAAGCGAAAGCTAATAAGGTGAAATGTCGCGCCCAGAGCCCCTACAGCTATAAAGGAAAAGAAGCAGCTAGTTGTTTAAGCCGACCAAAGAAAGCCTCAAGATCGAAAAATATTTTGAAAGTGTTATAAACCTTTATCTCAGATTTGTACCTCCATTTGATTAAAGGTCAATACCTCACACCGAGGCCAATGGAAGTGCAACCAAACCCTTCTGCCCACAATTATGATCAAGATAGTGGTTTTGATTTCCACTTGGGGGCATTAGGGCATTCTACGGGGAATTATAGGCCGCTGTTAAAGGAAATAGAGATGCTTTTGGCAAATGGGACGTTGATAGAGGAGTTGGTGGAATAGTGGATGATGAGCTCGAGTGGGGCATCAAAGAACAATATATAGCATCCGTTTGAGTCAGGTGTCGCTGCATTAGATGAATAATGGGCATTCTAATTAGGAAAAGACCATTTCATTTCATCATGAAGATTTAATCCATTTGTAGTATCTTGTTTGAATTTGTTTTTCATCTTTTCTCAGTTTTTTTGTAATGATATTTAAATGAATTTATGATACTTTAAGGATGGCGAGCATTGAATTGAATTTGTAACTTGAAATTCTTTGAATATCAACTAAATTAAAAACTCTTTAAATGATCAGAGTTATAGATCTTTGACAAAGTGACATGATTGAAAATTGGTAAAACTAAGACCTTTGACCTTACCCAGAAGATACAATCGAACACCATACGCTTCTCTTGCAGGAACCGATATAGCCTTCTCTTCTCATAAGGGAATGAACAAAAGGCTTGGTATTCAGGTATGCATAGGAGCAGACAACATGGGGCATCTTTTTTGTATAAAGTTACAAAACTAACTAGTCCTTACTTTTGTTAATGACATTCAATGATGATTATGATCTTTACAGATGGAATAGTAGAGTAGGTGAATCTAGTTTAGGTCAATTGCTTCGAAATTGAACTTTAAAGATGAGATTTTTTTACTTTCAATAACACCTAGACTATAACAGGTTCTTCTTGACAAGCTTAAGAAATTGAATCCATATACCCAAATTGTAATTATATATGTATACACATAAAGCTAAGCTATTCCACTAAATCAATTGGTTATAGAGGAAACTCAAAAGTTCTGGCTTTATGAATAGATTGTATTCAAACCATGACATTGCTTGGGTACTTGGTAGTTTGGTGTTTGCTCCACTGTAATTGTCAGGTCGAAGATTTTGTGATGAGTTGAACCCTTCAGCTAGCCTAATAAAGATGAATATAATATATATGTACAATAAAGCTGAATTCAACTAGCCAAACATGTCAAATTTTATAAATAAGGAGTTTTGGGAAAGATGGACTAAGGGAGTTAAGAAACACCTGTTATAGTCAATTTCACACGAACACTCAGGAATTTCATTTTTAGATCGATATTTCTGCACTACCTTTGTTAGAAGAGTCTACGAAGCTTGAACAAATGGAAGATTTCAGAGAAACAAAATAGAAGTGTTCTAGAAAGTCTAGTAATTGATTATGCTAGTTGCTTCATTTTGTCTACATCCGATTAAAATACCAAGCCAAGAAAGAGGGGCATGTCGTAATGTTCACAAGTACATATAAAGAAATGAAATTTTGGTGGCCGAAACCTTAGAAAATAAGAAGCCAACCTGAAGCCCAACCATCATTTTGACACTTGTCAAAGAATTATAACTCTGAAAACATTAAAAATAGCTATTGATTTTTTTGATATTCTTTGAACACATGTTTATGATTTGATTTGATTGTGAGCCTGAATTAAAAGGCAATGTTTTATAAAATTCTTTCATTCTTTGATACCTAAAATAAGAGAAAAGGGAAAACATTTTCAAACAGAACAATCTCAAATGTGAAAGGTCCTTGAAGCTGGAGAGGCTCATTTTGCCTCTATTGAAGAAAGAATAAACGATTCCAGAATAATGAAGCATTCCACAATATTGAAAGCAATTGGTCTGAGAGATTAGAAGGACTGAAGAATAAATCTTGTAACATTTTCTCATGATTTTGTCAGTAATACATCGAGAAGAAGATGATTACTCTAAGAGAAAGGGGCGCATATCCCAGTGCATAGCAAAAATGCAAGAGTATGACCAGTCAAGAATAAGATGATCGTCTTATTCGGAAAGGGCACATATATCAGATCATGTAAAAAATGCAAAGCATTTTTGATAAAAGAATTGATCACTTCTTAAGTGTTTGTGGCAACATGAAGAGAAGCCCTTAGGCTATTTGATAACACTATTGTTTAGTGACACCAGAATGAGAACATTCAAGATTAGGATATGTTGGGCACGAAGAGAGCCGTGAGTACCCACTTTGGGGCATGACCAAAAACCCCGATCATGTTGAGATGAAAAGAATTAGACCAAGAAGACATTGAGAGTTAGTCTTACAACTTGAAATGTTGGGGTATTTTGAAGGCTCGTACCAATATAAAATAATGTTGGGACAATATTGAAGGCCTATTTTAGCTAGAAGTATTAATATGAGGCATTTTTGAAAGATCATATTGTCCTGTGGAAAAATCATTAAATTAAACAAATAGTTCCAATGAGGTAGAAATGTATAAATAATGAAAATGGTGAAGCAGTGACAGTGGAGGTTTATTATATATGATATTTTTGTCCATCATAAAGTTGCATTATTCTAGTGATTTCACATCCATTAATGTTGGTGAAAGAAAAATTTCCACTGAGTTTTGGTATCCTTGTAATACCATACAAAAACTCTGAACACTATGCAAAAAGATTCTCTGGTTGAAAGATATGTGCAGAAGTCACAGGAAAAGATGAAAGTGTTGTCAAATGTCTTACGAACTAGTAAATATGATGCTGAATCAATATTGAGATCATGTGTTATTTCCTTTACCCAATATGAAGGTTGTCTTCTACAATCCCAAGGTTAAAAATGAGAAATGGTGAAGATTTCTTTCCACTGAAGGGGCGATGAAATTTTTAACAGCAAGAAACTGGTGGAACCAAATAAGGTTGAATGATGGGTTGTTGTTAAACCTCTTGACATGATATGGTATAAACAAGCCTTATTTGATATTTGATTAAATGTAGTGACATGAAAAATTAGGATAGATCTTCCTAGTGATGTGTTTCAAGAGTCAAATCAGAATAGGCGTTGCTCTCCTATTGATCTTTGTGGAGTTCGGCGTAGTCATATACATAGTCTCCAAAAATGGGGTAACCATGTCATATTTTTAACCATAGTAGGAATTTGAGAGAGAGAACACTTTTTCCAAAATGAAGACAAAAATGAAAGACCACAAGATGATTGGGTAAATCTTCCAAAGTTATAAGCTTAAAATATGAGTTGTTACATTGATATCTGAGTAAACCCTGGAGAGAAGGGTGATCAAGTGGAAGAAGACAGATTTCTCCATTTTGGACTCAAAGAAAATTGAATAACCATTTATGCATTCATGATCACATCATTTCCATAAAAGAAAATGCATTACATTGGGACATTTAATTGCATTTGCATTTGTGTTTAAAAACATGTTATTTATAGATCTTCCAATGAAATGAGAAGATTCATGATGTCAAAATCTCAGCAAGTTGAAAGCTAGTATTCAAACCTCAAACATAGGGAATCATGTTTAAAGAGGCAGACCCTGAAGAATAGAGAGGTGTAATCCACAGAAAGAAGCATTACTTTGAAGTGGGGATCATCAGGTGTAGGAGAAAAAGTAAAGATTCTCGTGTATGGAGAAGCGGATCGATTGAGTAAAAGGACTTGCACACATTAGTTTGGGCAACTCAAACAGATTTGGAAAGCAAACTATTAAGTTGAAAAATGATAGAACAAATTGAAGAGGAATTCAAACTTCTAGTGATATCATTCTCAACTTGACTTTCTCGCGAAGAGTAGTCAACTTTTTAGTATCCCAAGAAGGGAGAGGTTCAAATGGTATTCGGGTCAAGGAAAATTCTTATATCTAGTGGTTGCGAGACAAGCTCCCACAAGAGAAATGGATTATCAAAGATTCTATCAAATTCTAAATTTTTCGAGTATAATGTTTTCAAATTTTTAAGCATACACTAATGATTGGTAATGTTTGATTTTCAAGTTCGATCTTCGAAGAAAATCAATCTATAAGCCTTCACGGAAGAGTAGTGAAGCAAATTAATCTCAATCCTTCACAGAAGAGTAGTGAAGCAAATCATCTATAAGCCTTCATGGAAGAGTAATAAAGCAAATCAATCTATAAGCCTTCACGGAAGAGTAGTGAAGTAAATCGATCTTAAGCCTTCACAGAAGAGTAGTGAAGCAAATCAATCTTAAGCCTTCATAGAAGAGTAGTGAAGTAATCTATCAGTAAGCCTTCCGATCATGATGATTAAATCTTTCGGATCATCTGTCAGGCATTCGAGCAAGATGATAAGTCCTCTGGGCCATCTTAATCCTTCATGGAAGAGTAGTGAAGAAAATCAAGATCGAGTCCTATACTCTCTGAAAGAATAGGGAGCAAACGCGTTTGTTGAAGATTATTCGAGTCCTATATTCCTTGAAAGAATAGAGAGCGGACACATTTTCTGAAGATTGTTAAAGTCCTATACTCCCTGAAAGAAGAGGGAGCAGACCCACTTTTTGAAGATTGTTCAAGTCACATACTCCCTGAAAGAAGAGGGAGCAGAACCGTTTTCTGAAGATTGTTCGAGTCCTATACTCCCTGAAAGAAAAAGGAGTGGACCAATTTTCTGAAGATTGTTCGAGTCCTATAGTCCCTAAAAGAAGAGGGAGGGGACCCATTTTCTGAAGATTAATCGAGTCCTATACTCCCTGAAAGAAGAGGGAGCATACCCATTTTTTGAAGATTGTTCAAGTCCTATACTCCTTGAAAAAAGAGGGAGCGGGCCCGTTTTTTGAAGATTGTTTCAAGCCCTATACTCCCTGAAAGAATAGGGAGCGGACCCATTTTTTGAAGATTGGTTAAGTCCTATATTCCTTGAAAGAAGAGGGAGCGGACCCGTTTTTCAAATATTTTTTAAGTCCTATACTCCTTGAAAGAAGAGGGAAGAGACCCATTTTATAAAGATTGTTCAAGTCTCATACTCCATGAAAGAAGAGGGAGCAAACCCGTTTTCAGAAGATTGTTCGAGTCTTATACTCCCTGAAAGAAGAGGGAGCAGATCCGTTTTTTAAAAGATTATTCGAGTTCTATACTCCCTGAAAGAGGAGGGAGCATACATGTTTTCCGAAGATTTTTTATTCCTATACTCCCTGAAAAAGAAGAGGGAGCGAACTCATTTTTCGAAGATTGTTCAAGTCTTATACTCGAAAAGAAGAAGAAACATACCTGTTTTCTGAAGATGTTTCGAGTCCTATACTCCCTGAAAGAAGAGGGAGTGGACCCGCCCTTCGAAGATTTTTCAAGTCTCACTTATTTTGAAATTACAGTGAAACGGATTAATCTTTTGAATTTATCATGGACGGAAAAATTTGACCATCTATTTGATTTTTTCTTTATCCTCATTGCACGACAATGAGCGAAGAAAGACAATTATAGATGCTCGCTTCGTCTGGGGTGTTATTTGAATTTTATTTGGGTTTATTATTACTAATATTATTATATTTATAGGCTTAGTGATATATATATATATATATGATATTATGTAATTATTAATATATATACACAAATAACTAATTAAATAATATAATATATATTAATACTAAATCTTATTAATTTCTTTCTTATTATAGGCTTACATTATATACAAGTATCAACCCAAATACATGCCAAATGATCCAAACCCGTGTAGATAGGCCCGAACCAGAGTAGGGCCCGTTTGAGGCCTAAGAAGTAATAACCCAGAGGTTTAGGGTTTGGAAACCCCTAACTATATCAAAGCACAACGCCACCAGAAGCTTGGGACTGTCAGATCTACTAACCGATCTGACGATCCACCTTGATGATAACATAGGGTTTTCTATAACCCTAAAATAGCGTGAATGCCAACCGCCGTCAAAACATATAGACCGTTGGATTGTATTGACACCGACCATCAGATTCGCGCGTTCAACATACACACACCCCACCCGTGGATCTGGCCTGTACCAACCTCCAATAGTTATACCTGCAACAGTCCAAAACACCTGCAAGAAGCAGTTTTCCGAGGGGCACCAGCATCCCTCTGCCATGCAGAGTCCTCAACCCCCGCACACGCAAGCCAAAACAAAGAAGAGCCGGATAAAAAAGGAGGCATATATGTCTCTAAAAAATGAATTAACGGGGGAGAGAAAAAACAGGAGAGAAAAAAATTAGAGCATTTATCAACCCAGAAAAAATCAGAGAGGTTTGTAAAGGGTCTTCCCTATTTTTTTCGACAGAAGCAATCAATGTAAGGGTTTCTTACCCATTTTCGAAAAGAAAACAACAAGCCTGTTTGGAGGTATTTCTTTTCTTTTCATTATTTCTTTCTTGGTGTGCATGTGTTATAATAGAAATGGAAAGAGGAGAGTGAGGAAGGTATTAATTTTTACCTTAGGGAGTAGTTGAGCCTTCATCGGAGCGCTTCATCGTCGTCGAGTCCAAAGGTTAGTTTAGGGGTTTAAGGGTTCTAGTTGGGGTTATAAGGTCTGCCGTTGAGAGTTTAGTTAAGGGGTTTAACAGAGGTTAGTTTAGATGGTGGTCTGAGTTCGGTATAGTGCCAATTCACTGTAATTTTTGTGGCTTCGGGTCTCGATCGAGGGGGAAGAGAGAGAGTAAAAAAATGATGAAGGCTTTAGGTTGATTTTGGAAGTTATTTGTGGCCTTTCGGTTTTGCCATGCGGTGGTTGGAGCGATTATTTGGGGCCTTTCGGTTTTGCCACGCGGCGGTTGGAGCGAAATTGGCCACTGAATTACGGTGGTCGGTGATGACTCCAAGGCTTTAGGAGTCTCAGCTTTGAATGGAAGATGAAGTAAAGAGGTCTTGAAAGAGTGGAGAGAACATCGCAAAGAGAAGAGGATTAGGAAAAAAGATGATAATTTGGGTATTAGGTTAAACTCAAGGCTAACTAAGGCTTTAAGTGGTGAGCATGTCAAAACAGCGGTGTTTTGGGAGGTTAGGGTAGCCCTGCGTGGGGAAAAGGAGAAAATCTCGAATGGACTCCTCCTAGTTTTCAGTTGTTACATTTTAGCCTTTATATCATGTTTTGGTAATTCCTGAATGCATCCCTTAAGCTTTACGCATATTTTTTTTGGTCACTGGCCTTAGTCAATTTAAATTTTTGTTTGTTTATACTTTTGGAATGTCATTATGAATCTTTTTATTTTAATCCTATGAATGTTTGGGGTTTATCCTGGTTCCAATACTTATAACTCGGTTAGGTTGCATGTTAGTCCTACAATATATCTATTTTACATATTTAAGCCTCACCCGTATTGATGCTTGGTGTTGTATATATATATTTAGTGTAGCTTGATTCTATTGCCTATACATATGCACATTTATTAATGCACACGTTTGTCGGCTCTTTGTTATCATGGTTACATATGCCACTTTGAATCACCATGTAATAATCTTTCATGCATGAATGCATACGTCCATTTATATCATGTTGTTTTTCCTAAGTTAATGTTATGTCAACATCGGTGTGGGGTCATTATTCAACTGTCTTTTATTTTCTTCTTTTATGATTCGTGTGTTGAGAATGGTGAATGAGTCGTATGATTAAATGGCTTTAATTATATGTTTTTATTCATACCCTTGAATTTTTACTTGACTCATTTGTTAGCACATCATTCAATTAAATTGTGTGATATCCTCCCACGTGCATACCCATATTACATAATTGGATTAAGGGCAATACCCTTCTAATTTAAAATTGTTTGAATGGGTTGTCTTAACTTACTAGAGAGCCGTTTTCGACGATTTTAAATTAAAAGTGTATCACATTATTGACACTAAAAAAATGGTTTTTCACCTTAAAACTTGGGAATGAAAGAAAAAAAAATATTCAGTTATTTAAATTTTTCGAGAAAATGTTGTTAGAACTTATCTAAGATTTGGTATCGATATTTTTAAATAATTGAATATTCTTCATTTTTCTAATAAGGCTTGGTAATTTTAATTTAATCTATTTTGATACATGTGAATATTATAATGGAATTATAATATTTCTTTATTTCGATTGAAGTAAGAATTAATTACCTCAGGTTATGAGGGATTTATTTCTTCTCAATAGGAAATAATTTAATATTATTATATTTCATGGTAAAATTCATATTTTGGTTGTTTTATGGTATCAAAAATTAAATTAAAATCGAATTTGTAAATTTTTTTGCAAAGGCATTGATTAATCGACTGGGTATCGATTTAGGGAACTGTAGGGGTGCTAATCCTTCCCCACGCGTAATCGACTCTTGAACTTGAATTTTAGTAACGTAGACCTCAACTTTTCATTTTAATTAAAATTAATTTTTATTTAAAATGACAAAATATTTTTTGGTGCCCAATCACACCATAATGAAATATTGGTGTTGACCCCTCGAACCATATGTTTTTTTTATTTTAAAAGGAATCTCAAATTTTTCGAAACAAGAGGTTTTTTAAATCACATTACTTTTAAATTAAAAATTAATCAATTAAGAGGTAAATTAAAATTTGGTGTGGTTTTTAAAATCTCACTTTTTTAAGAGAAAAAATCGTTTCGACAACTAAATTTTCTCCCTCATTGTTTTCTTTTCTTTCATTAACTCTGGTACGAGGGGAGTCAACCCATCACACCTACCATCCCACACTCTAGGTGAAAGGGAGCATACCTTCCACCCCTGAGCTAGTCAGGTAGGGTCATCCTGTGACTACTTTATTCACTCATATGCCATAGCTGTCATTTATTTATATATAGTTTCCAGGCAGTGCCATGGTTTATCGAAGTATCCCTCTACAGATATGCCGAAGCATTTATTCATAATTTTTTTTTCAATGTGGGGTTTTCATAATTCATTGTCAAATTTGTATGCCGTGACATTCAATAATTCTCTTATAAAACATTTATAAGTTCCTTAAGCATGTAAAACATACAATAGTGTATTCAAACATTTCAAAGAAGCAAGTCCTAGAGTTGGTTCTATCATCCTCAACAGTCATGTACATTTTATTCTAGCCATAAAGAGTTCATCATCATCGGACATCCTTAATTTATTCCAGAAAACTAGTTTTAACATTTACTAATGTCATAATATATTTAATTATACTAATACTACCATATAATGACTTGGGAACCCTATCTCCCTCAAACTTGAGAGAAACATTATCCTCAATGCTTACTAAAAACTAAGGTAAAGCTAGACTACATGCTATGAAATGCAATGCAATCCAAGCTAGACTATGTGTGCGCTTTCGTAGTTGTGTGGGGCTAGAATGTTCAAAGTCTGATGCTGGTGCAGTAGGGGGAGTATTGGGTCCTTATGGGACTGGGGATAGTTGAGGCTCCTCACGCCTAGACACCTTCCTAAAGAAATTCAAAAAGGTGAAAAAGGTAAAAAGTTTCCCTCCTCTTTTTGTCTTGTTGTTGCCCATTTCCTTTTGCTTCAACCGTACAGTCATCACGTGCCAGCTGTGTGGGCCTTAATCTTGTAAATAAAAATAAAATAATCACTTAAAAGAAAACTAAATAAAACAGAAGCAAAGTAAATTGTTATTTATGCAAAGAAGTAAATATAAAATGTAACAACATCTTCAAGATGCTTAGCAAGTTTCGACATCTTGCAAGAGGAGTGCAGATTTGTCACACATGGGCGAAACTCCTTGATAAACCTTCAGACACTGGCCATTGACTTTGAAAATAGATCCATCATCCAAATTCTTGATATCCACAACGCCATGAGGGTAAACACGATATACTTCAAATGGTCTTGACCATCGTGACTTCAGTTTTCGAGGGAAGAGCTTCAACCTCAATTAAACAAGAGCACGTGCTGGCCAATATGAAAATATCGTGGCAAAAGCATTTGATCATGCCACTTCTTGGTTTTTTCTTTGTAAAGCTTGGCATTTTCATACCCTTGTGCTCGAAACTCTTCTATTTCATTCAGATCGAGTAACCTTTGCTCCCCAGCTAATTGTGCGTCAAAGTTCAACTTCTTGATCGCCCAATATGCCTTATGTTCTAATTCCACAAGTATGAGACATGTTTTCCCATATACCATCTTGAAGGGTGACATTCCCAAAGGTGTTTTAAATGCCGTCCGAAAACACTTCGTCCAGCTTCTGGAACTAGTCATTCTTTTTAGGGTTCACCACCTTCTCTAGGATTTGCTTGATTTCTCGATTAGACACTTCAGCTTGCCTATTGGTTTGTGGGTGATATGTCGTGGAAATTTTATGTCGTACTCTATATTTTTGTAATCCCTTGACAATTAGTTTTTTATCAAAATGAGTGCCCTCGTCACTGATGATGGCTCTTCGTGCTCCAAATAGGGTAAAGATGTTCTTATTAAGGAATTTGAGCACAATTTTAGCTTCATTTCTCGATGTTGCAATTTCTTCAACCCACTTAGATACACAGTCTATCGCAAGCAAAATATACAAATCTACAAAAGAATATGGGAATGGTCCCATGAAGTCAATGCCCCAAACATTAAAGAGCTCTATCTCCAGAATATTTTGCAATGACATTTCGTGTCATCTGGAAATGTTCCCAGTGCGTTGGCATCTATCACATGCTTTGCAAAACTCATGAGCATCCTTAAAAAGTGATGGCTAGTAAAAGCTTGATTGGAGGACCTTAGCAACAGTCCTCAGAAATCCGAAATGCCCTCCACAAGGAGCTGTGTGGCAATGGTGTAGAATGTTTCGTTACTCCTCTTCAGGGAACCATCGTCGAATCATTTGAGCAGCGCATTGTTTAAACAAATACGGCTCGTCCCAAAAATATAACTTGGCATTATACTAGAACTTCTTCTTACCCTGGCTATTTAATTCATAAGGAAAGATACCACTAATAAGAAAATTAACAATGTCAGCGTACTACGTGATTGTTGTGGCATATAAAAGTTTCTCATCAGGGAATTCCTCTTGAATATCTAAAATGTCATGGCATTCTGAAATGTTCTCTAGCCTAGATAAATGATCTGCAACCTGGTTCTCAGTACCTTTCCTATCTATTACCTCTAATTCAAATTCCTGCAGTAGTAATATCCACCTAATAAGTCTAGGCTTGGCATCTTTCTTGTTCACTAAGTATTTTATAACTGAGTGATCAATGTGAACAATAACTCTGGTGCCTATCAAGTATGGCCTAAACTTGTCAAATGCAAATACCACGACAAGTAATTCTTTCTCAGTGGTAGTATAATTCAATTGTGCTTCATTCAAGGTACGACTAGCATAATATATAACATGGAAAATTGTACCTCTACATTGGCCAAGCACAGCTCCCACGACAAAATCACTTGCATCACACATTAACTCGAATGGTGATGTCCAATCAGGGAAACCACGATAGGTACAGAGATATGTCTTTGTTTCATCTTAGTGAATGCGTCATGGCAATTTTAATCGAACACAAATTGTTGATTTTGTTGAAGAATGGTACATAAGGGCTTGGATATCGTGGACAAGTCCTTGATGAATCTTCTATAAAACCCAGAATGTCCAAGGAAACTCCTAATGCTCTTGACAGAAATGGTGAGGGTAGCTTCTTGGTCACTTCAATTTTGGCGTTGTCCACTTCAATACCCCTTTTAGAGATCTTATGGCATAGAAAAATGCCTTTGGTCACCATGAAGTGACATTTTTCCCAATTCAGTACGAGATCGGCCTCCTCACATCGCTTGAGTACCTTTGCCATATTACCGAGGCATTTTTCGAAGTCATCTCCAGAAACGGAGAAGTCATCCATAAATATTCTAGAAAATCCTTAACCATGTCAGAAAATATGGCTTGCATGCAGCGCTGAAAGGTTACCGGGGCATTACACAATCCAAAAGGCATTTTTCGGAAAGCATAAGTGCCATAAGGACATGTGAACGTTGTTTTCTCTTGATCCTCTGGTGCGATGGCAATTTGATTATCACCTGATTATCCGTCTAAGAAACAATAATATGCCTTGCCAACTAGTCGATCTAGCATTTGATCGATGAACGAAAAAGGAAAGTGGTCCTTCTTGGTGGCCTTGTTGAGTTTGTGGTAGTCTATGCATATTCGCCACCTAGTGACAGTGTGTGTTGTTAACAGCTCATTGTTTTCACTTATCACCACGGTCATGCCTCCCTTCTTTGGCACAAATTGGATGAGACTCACCCAATAACTATCAGAGATGGGGTAAATCACTCCAGCATCAAGCCACTTGAGAATTTCTTTAAGCATAACTTGTTTCATGATTGGGTTTAATCTTCTTTGCGGTTCTATGGGTTTTCCACGGCATTCATCCAACAGGGTTTTGTGCATGTAAATGGTTGGACTTATTCCCTTCAGATCCGCCATCATTCATCCTAACGCTCTCCTGTGCTATGACAAAAGACTTAGCAGACTACATTCTTCGTTAGGAGTCAAGGTAGAGGAAATAATCATAGGTAAAGTTTCATTACTATCCAGATAAGCATATTTAAGATGTTGTGGTAAATTCTTTAACTCTAGGGTAGGTATATACTGTAATGAAGGCTTAGGAGGAACAAACTCATCGAAATTAAGAGGTTCAAAATATGTACTTGGGCTAGCTGTGAGGAAGCTAGCCTGCTTCTCTTCGTAAGAAAAATCATTAGGCTCTTCGGCCTTTAAGTCTTCAAATAGCCTCTCATCAGTTTCCAGCTGAATGAAAATGTCATGGTAAACTTGATCTGTTTCTCTTGCTATAAATGAATCCACTTCTAAAATGCTCTGGTATTATTCAGAATCATCCATGTATTTGAGAGAACGGAAGACATTCACAGTGACACATTTGTCGGCCACTCTCATGGTTAGTTCACTCTTCTCGCAGTCGATAAGAATACGACTGGTAGTTAGGAAGGGTCTCCTAAAAAATTATGGGTGATGTGGCATCGACCTCACACTCCAGAATAAGAAAGTCTAATAGAAATACGAACTTGTCAACCCATACAATGACATCCTCGATTCACCCTTCGGGACAAAAATGTGAACGATCAGATAATTACAATATAACAGAGGTAGGTGTCGTATTTCCTATTCCAAGCCTCACGAAAATTGACTTAGGCATTAAGTTCACGCTTGAGCCAAGGTCACATAGTGCCTTCCCAACATATTTGTCTTCTATCGAACATGGAATGATAAAACTGCCTGGATCTTGTCTTTTTGGTGGCAGCTTGCTTATGAAAGAGCAATATTCTTTTGTTGTGACAATTGTCTCGTACTACTCAGCCTTTTTTTTCATGGTAACAATCTCCTTGAAGAATTTAGCATATGTCAACATTTTTTCCATAGCTTCCAGAAAAGGAAAATTGATGTGAAGTTGACTCAGAATGTCAATAAATGTTTTAAATTGAATGTCATCATTATGCTTCTTCAGTCTTTGCGAGAAAGGATGTGGGGGTCTGACTTCCTATATTGACGGAGTGAGAACAGTGTTTGCCTTGGCATTTTTGTTTGCTCCCTTAGTCACTTTACTTGATGAACCCTATCATTATCCTTTTTCACTGATGTTTCTTCTAGCAATTCTTGATCAGCTTGCACGGTTACAGGGGGTAAATCATTCTTCGGTCTCCCCCCAAACTTATCTTCAACATTGATTTTGGTACCACTCCATAGAGTTAATACACTGCATTGTTCTTTGCCATGAGTTTTTATGACTTCAGTGTCACTAGGTAGATGACCTGGTCGTCGTTCTTGTAATGTCGTGGCAATTTGACCAACTTAACCCTCTAACACCCTTAGAGATGAATTGTGGCTCTGAAGCATGGCTCCTTGGTTTTTTTATGGAGGTCGCATGGTCTTGCATCATGGTCTTCGTAGTTGTTATAAACTCTTACATTTTGGCCTCCAAAGAACTTGTGTTAGATGAAGATGGCCCTCCCTTGTGAGAATTATGCCATGATATATTCGTTTGAAAACCTTGGGAGTCATTGAAATTCTGTTGTCGAACTGGTTAATTAATATTGTTGGATCCTTGATTTCCCCACAAAAAGTTTGGATGTTGATGCCATCCAGGATTATATGTGTTATAATAGGGGTTGTTGTTACCTCCATTGCAGTTTCCCACATAGTTGATGGATTCTTCATTGGCTGGGCACTTACTCTCATGGTGATTGTCGTGGCATAATAAACATATTGAATTGGTTGCCTTTACTTCTTTCTCCTCACTTAGTCTTTGCAAATTCTTCAACATATTGATGATAGCAGCAAGTTGGGCGGACACCGAATCCATAGTGTCTAGCTCAAATGTTCCATGTGATTTTCTCCCAAGTCCAAGCCTTGTAGATGGAAATTGATAATCGTTGTTGCCAATCCTATCCAGAATGTAAAATGCCTCTGCAGGTGATTTGTCAAGTAATATCCCATTTGTCGAGGCATCTAGCATCATCCTCGTGGGTGCATTAACTCCGTTATAGAATATCACCACTTGCGTCCAATCTTGAAAACCATAATTTGAATATTTACGAAGCAATCCTTTATACTGATCCCAACATTCATACATTGATTCGTCATCAGCTTGATGAAAAGAAGCGATGTTGTTCCTCAGTTGGGTGTTCATGTTTGGAGGATTATACCGTAGCAAAATTTTTTTGCACAGATCAGTCTAGGACTCCATTGAACCCGCTGGAACGCCACTCAACCAAGCCCTTGGTCGGTCACGTAGAGAATATGGAAATAGTATTAACTTTAATACATCTTCATGCACTCCTTATTGACGAAACGAATCACACACCTATAAGAAGTTACGAATATGTTGTCTCGCATCTTCATTTGGCATGCCCCCAAATTGCCCTATGGAATTTAGCATATTGAACATGAAAGGTTTGAGCTCGAAATGGGCTGCTTGAATCTCAGGTGCAACAATTCCAGGATTTAAATCATTTGAGATAGGGCTTAAGTGATCACGAATGGCATGAGGTCTGGCTACATTCCCATCCTTTGGAATTGCCTCAGTATTCGGATCTTCCTCATGACGAATGCATTGATTTCTGATTTGATACATATTTACACGTTGAACACATCTTCTTTGCCTAAAAAAGCCTCTCGATCTTAGGTTCAACTGGTTCTAATGGCTCGTTAGAGCGTCTTCTGGTCATACACCAAGAAAAACCTAAAAACAATAAGGGAAATAAAAAGTAAAATTATAAAAAAAAATAAACAAGTAAAATACAAATGCTATGACAAAACTAATTAACTTCCAGTTCTCAATCCCCGGCAACGGCGCCAAAAACTTGTTCGTGAATTGTGACTACTATATATGATCGTGAAAATATGTGCAAGTATACACAATCGAACAAGTAATGCAGTGATGAGTGAGTATCGTATCTATAGGGATTGGAGGAAATTGATAAGTTCAATCAAATCAATTAATTACTATACATAAGTATAGTTAGTGATGATATGTACAAATGAGAATGTTGTGGCAAAAATGAAATGGATGTTAGTGAGAATGGAATGATAGTATGATGTGGAAGCAAATGGATATGTTGTGGCAAATTATATTGTGTTCGATGCAAACAAATGAAAATATAAAGGCAAAATAAAATGTAAAGGTTGGATTTGATTATCAGGACATTAACTCCTCACACGAAAAGCTACTATGGCAATGAATGATAGGAGTCACTTGGGAAATTTAAGTCTACTTCTCATAATGGTCTTACTTCTATGCCTTATCTTCCTGACAGAGTTTACTAAGAGTGCCCTATGTTATCTCTAGTTAAGGGACTCGACAGGTTGAAGATGCTATGGCAAACCGATTGGCGTTAGCTATTGCAGGGATCCTATTTGTCTAGATAACAGGATATGTCACAACAATACCTTTTTACGACAGTACTAATATCTAACCTCTGGCTCATGCTCTACTCTTTTTAGTCGACTGAAATCCTAGTCTTATCTCTAAGGTTAGATTAGGCCTAGTTACTACCTAGAACTCCTTGCTTATTTGGTTCCTCCCTAGTTTCTCTCGAATACTAAGGATGTGTTATTTAGTCATTCTATCGAACACTAAGTAATGTTCTAAGGAATGACTACTCTCATAGCTCCTACAACCTTAAGGCATTAAACATCATAAACAAAATAGATAATAACACACAAAAATAACCATTCATTAAAGTAAAACTTAAATATCCAAAATGAACTCCCACCAAATAAGACTAGTTCATGGTGGGGTTCAAATGTTTCAAGCACAAAGCAAGAAGTTAACCCGTTCCTTACAACCCAAATGATAAAAATGAAAGCAAAGAGCAATAAGAAGAAGGAAAAACCTTCGACGTGCACTGTCGGAGCTTCCATCGGAAACCAAGAACTATCCTAAAGAGCTAGCTCTTCTCGGACGCTTAGGCCGCCACTCCCTATATCTTGTCAATGGAGAAATGCCATGAAAAATAGGATAGGTGGAGAAATGACAGACCTTTTTCCTCCAAATTTTCTAGCTTAAGGAAGTGTGTGTAAAGTCTCATTTTCAAGGTGGTTTCATCTCTTATTTATAGAGGGAGTATAAACCTAGGAATTTATGTTGAAATTTCTAGGATACCCCAAACATGCTTAATTCACGTGAGGGAGGTGAGCAGAGGTGGCAGTGGTCCCCTCAAGGTAGCTGGCTGAGTACCCGACAAGATCAGGCTGAGCAGGTTGTGGTCTATTAAAATCAGTTACAGTAGTGCGTGGCCCAATAGGGTCATTTACAACAGTGTGTGGTCTAGCAGGGTCATCTGTAGCAGTGCGTGGTCTAATAGGGTCATCTGCAGCAGTGCGTGGTCTCCTCTAGGTAGGTGTCTCCTCTCGAGTAGAGATCACATAAAGATAGGGACAACTGGCTATGATTTTGTTTTGTTTTGTTCGCTCTCAAAATACCAACCGAATCAGCATTTGTATTTTGCTCACTAGCCTCATCATGTCACGGCACTTCCCTTTTTCTTTTCCTTGCTCCCAAATCTTGCACATCACCAAATAAGCACCTTCCCCATAACGCAACACCGTTTACAAAATAAAATGCCGCAACAAACATAATTCCACTACATGCAACTATATGCTCCTAAATGAATATATATGATTCTACATGGGCTCTTAGATAGTCAATAACTTAAGTGAAAAGGTCTAAAATATGACCTTTTTACGGAGTTATCAATCTGCAACCAATCCAATGGCTAAAATCAAATCCCACAATGTTCCAAAAGCTCAAGAAACACCGATAACTGTGCGTGGGAATCACGCACCGGTGAGATTACCAGTCGGTTGAGATTTTTGGCGCCTTAAACGCAAAAAATTAGAGCAACTCGAGACTGAAACATCCCGAGATCTCCAGTCAAACATGAACAATGAACATCCCAAATAAATTGGATAACCGGGAAACAAACCCGAGATACTCGAAAACCACCAGTGTTAAAGGGATTATATAAACCCCAAATACCATAAAAGTAGAGAGAAAAAAACCCAGAACAGCAACCAAGAAAACAAACAAAGAAAAAAGTAGCCATATACAACAAATATACAAAAAAAGAGCCAAAGTAAAAAAAAGAAAGAAAAAAAATCCAAAATCGAAAGAAGAAAAATCAAAGTTTGAAGCTTTGCTATATCGTAGGCCGTCGGAAATACGTAGGAGCCTCGTCTGAAAGGAAAGGCCATCGGAAGTTAAAAAGGTTCGTTGGAAATAGGTAAAAACTGAAACTTTTATATTAAATCTACGTGCGTGGGTTCTTTTTTAAGGTGTTTTGACTTTGGTTTTGGGTTTGGGGTAACGAAAGGAGTATTTCGGGTTAAAATGACCGAAGCGACGATCGACAGTGGCTCTCTCGATGCCGACGAGTGGCCGATTAGGTAGGGCGGAGAGAGTTTGTGAAGGGTTAGGATTGATTTTTTTGGTGAAATAGGTTAAAATTATTTTTTTGTGATTTTGGGGCTATTTATAGGGAGGACCTCTATGTAATTATAAAATTCTTAAATTATTTATACAGTCCCTGCAGTTTTGATGTGTAATTCATTTTGGTCACCTGTTGTAAATTTACCCTTGAATTTTAAATTAATTCAATTTAATCCCCGTTTATATTTCTTATATTTTACAAATTGACCCCCTAACTTTTTCTTTTTCCTTACAACTTTCAATTAACATCAAATTGACCCCCAATTTTAAATTATTTCCAATTTAATCATTCTTTGATATTTGTTCTTTTAATTTAATACCTTTTATTTTATTTTATTTAACATAAATTTGAATTTTCTAGGGCAATTTCAGCTTGGTCAAAGTTAAATAATTCAGATCAAATATTTAAATTTGAATTTTAACTTTTAATTTTTGTAATTAAGACAATCGAGAAATCAAATTGGTACCGAAAGGGTAGTACAGGGGTGCTAATCCTTCCCTGATTGTAATCGACTCCCTGATCCGAAAAATTTCTTGTAAGTTGTAGATCAGATAACGATAAGTTATGATATCTGATCGACCAAATTCAAATGATCGATGGCGACTCCAACACATCAAAATCAAGTTAGAACTCGATCCCGGGGACCACCCGAAGGACGATTACGACATCTTGACGACTTAAATTTGAATTTTCTAGGGCAATTTCAGCTTGGTCAAAGTTAAATAATTCAGATCAAATATTTAAATTTGAATTTTAACTTTTAATTTTTGTAATTAAGACAATCGAGAAATCAAATTGGTACCGAAAGGGTAGTACAGGGGTGCTAATCCTTCCCTGATTGTAATCGACTCCCTGATCCGAAAAATTTCTTGTAAGTTGTAGATCAGATAACGATAAGTTATGATATCTGATCGACCAAATTCAAATGATCGATGGCGACTCCAACACATCAAAATCAAGTTAGAACTCGATCCCGGGGACCACCCGAAGGACGATTACGACATCTTGACGACTCCACTAGGGACAAGAAAGTGAGTCAGGCCAAAATTGATTTTCGATTGTCTTCTTAAGTGAAAATTGGAAGTTTAAATTATAATTTATCCTTTCAATCCTTGTTATTTACCTTTGATTTTTATTTTTCAAATAAATAGTTGTATTGATTTTTTATGGTTTCAGATTTTTTCTCCAAAAATCATTCATCTCATGCTCTATTTCTGAGCTCTAAACCCTTTTTAAGTGGGGGTAAAAGTGACACCTTTGTGGGAATTTATTCTTCATATAGGCCTAGCAAGTAACCTTCGGGATTCATATACCTTATGTCTTCGTGTGAATTTATTATCCGTACATACATAAGGGAATGTGTCCTCTCGAGTTTAACTTGGTTCACATGAGCATGTGATGGGTTAGGACTGAGGGTCTGGCAGGCCTAAGGGTGCACCAGCAAGGAGAACTCGAGTACCTCTATTAGAACAAAACCTTGATTCTACATGGAATTAGAGCCCACCCCAAAACTTCATTTCAAAACCTAGGATGTTTTTATTTAATTCATGCTTTATTTTTAATGTTCAAAGCATACGAATTAGAAATATATACGATTAGGATTTGTTTGAAAAATGCGGGATAGAGATCATGTCCGGGTAGGAATAAATATTATGTAGGGTAGGAAATTTTAATTTTTTGATTTTTTTATTATTCCTATTTTACTAACTTGTTTCCTTTCATTTTTTGTTTTTCTTTCCATTTTAATCATTTACATCATTTAAAAAGGTGTTGATCTACAAAAGTGTTCGTTAAAACTCGAATAGTTGGTATTAATGGACAAAGGGGTTATAATACAAGAGGTCAAGAATACAGAAGTACATCTATGGTCAAAAAGGACTCATAAGGAAAAATGGGATAATTTGCAAGATAACTATGTGTCAGATATGGCTGGCTACGCTTCCATCAACCTCAAACATAATGATACCCAGGAGTTGAGGAACATTTGGGACAGTTGAAAAACTAAAAGAAAACAGAAGTTTTGCTAGTGATATGGTGATATTGCAAACTTACTTTATGTCCATATAGATAAACCCTTAATCCGAGCCCTGGTGCAATTTTGGAATCCGAGATACAAATGCTTTACATTCAATCAAGAAGACATGGTACCCCCAATTGAAGAGTACAATATCTTATTACATCGCGAAGGAATCAGAATAGACCAGGTCTTCATCAAATACATTAATAGTCAGTCTTTCAAAAATGGGCTGGAAAATGATGTAGGGGTTGATGAAAAGAAGGTAACTGATCTTGAAAAGTCCTTTCAAAACCAGCAGGAATGAGATGGTAAAACTATAGCTGAATTGGAGGTCGGCATGGATAAATTCAAGAAGCACGCAAATGAACTCCAAATAGTTCCTTTTGATGGAAGGCTACAATGACGTTTCCTTTGGGAATAGGCTTAGTGAAGGGTGAAGGCTAGAGATGCAATCATTCAAGACTTCTTAGAGTAGGTACGAAAATTGGTACACCACTTTCATGGTTTGGCAAGAGAAGCCGGGGTGGTTCGACAAGGTATTCAACCAGTGACAGAAGAAGCAAGAAGACTTGTCAACCTATTAGAAGTCATTCGGAGTCTAGAGGATTTAGCTAGAATGTACTTTTGAATTGTTTTTTTATCTCTTAGAAGTAACAATTTTGTCCCAATAAAGACTATTCATAATAACATACACATTTTGGATCAATGCCTCAGAAATTTCATGCATCATGCATTTTTGCATATTTTTTGCATTTTTCATTTCTTTACAATCAAATTAACTAATAGAAAATGTCTCATCAAAAAAGGAACAAACACTGGACACACCTCATCCCCACAATACCCGTATAAAGAAAAAGAATATGGAAGCAAATATTGCTCAACTTGAAGAAAACATGCTAAGACTGCAAAAGGAGCTTGAGGATAGAATAAGTTAGAATCAACAAAATACCTTGGATTATATCACTAGGAATCAAGATTCATTGGTTGACCAAATTGTTGCAAGGCTGTCTGGCCTGAATCAAATGAATGCTCCTGGGCAGGGGTTTCTGAAGGGGTGGTTGTACCACCTACTCCATAATTGGTTATTTCACCTGGAATCTTGTCAGGACTTCAAGGGGATTCATCTGCTACAAAAGCACATGCCTCTGTAACCAATCCTCAAAATAATCCAAATGATTATCGTATTCCGGATTTTGATGAGAAAGCCAAAGAAAAGGAAATGGAGGAAAATATCAAGCAGTTAGAAGATCAAATGAAGATAGTTAAAGGAGAATACGGTTATTAAGGAGTTGACGCTCTAGAACTAAGTTTGGTCTCAGATTTGATTCTTCCTCATAAGTTAAAAGTCTCATATTTTGAAACGTTTGATGGGAATAGTTGCCCCTTAGCTCACATCACCATGTTCTGTCGAAAGATGACAGGATATGTTGGGAACGACCAGTTTCTGATTCATTGTTTCCAAGAGAGTCTGGCAGGTTCTCATCCATCTAGTGTACAATCAGCTGAACCATTCATGCATCATGACATGTAAAGATCTCGCCAAGTCGTTCTTGGAGCAATACAAGCACATAAATGACATGAGACCATATTGTGTCATGCTACAAAGTTTGGAGAAGAAGCACAATGAAATTTTTAGACATTATGCACATCGATGAAGAGATTTATCCGCACAGGTTCATCCACCTTTGGATGAAAAAGAGACAAGGAATCTCTTCGTACATACTTTGAAGGCTCATTTCTTTGGGCACCTGGTTGCAATTACGTCAGGAAATTTCTCTGGTTTGGCTATGAACGGAGACATGGTAGAAATGACCATTAAGCAAAGGCGGATTGAAGGAGATGACTCAAGTAGAATACCTCCTATCAAGAAAAGAGAATGAGAGATCAACAATAACAACACTTTAAAACTAGTAAAATTGTTATAATCTAAGTTAAAACCAACTGCATCGGTATCGTCAGGTACTTCTAGACAAGAAACGAAGGAACCAAGGAGAGAAAAAAGAGCATTTCGATCAAATTCCCATGACATACAAGGAACTTTACCAACATCTTTTCGACACACATGTAGTGTCACCACACCCAGTAGAACCACTAAAGCCCCCATACCCCAAGTGGTACGATGAAAATGCCTATTGTGAATATCATGGTGGTGTTCCAAGGCATGGTATTGAAAATTACCTCACTTTCAATAGAATTGTTCAATGAATGCGCAAAGGAATTGGATTCATTTAAACAATTCAGAATCACCTAATGTTGCACAGAATCCTCTGTCTGACCACTAAGAAAATAGGGTTAATACAATCACCGAGGAGAGACACAAGAGGGCCAAGACAAGTGTTTCTTAAATGAAATCTCATAGGCATGATTTCTTGCACCACATTCTAGCGCACCAGAACATGATGGTGACAACCATTGTTTTTATCACAATGAAGAAGTACATGATGTGTAAAAATATTCGAAATTTAAAACTTTGATCCAGCTAATGATGAATAGGAAAGAGCTAAAATTCCACGAGGAAAGCAAGGACACTCCAGAAGCGGATGTTTGTGCAACTGGAGATGCATCTGAAAAGTGAATATTGCAATCGAGAAATGGGGCATCTTAAGACGAGATAAGATGGTATCATCACTATTAACACAGAGTTGTGTTTCCTATGAAATAATGTCTTGTTTGAATTTGTCTTTTATATGCTTGAACCTTTTTTTAAAAAAATATGAAATTTCTTTGAGTAATAGAGAATTGTTTGAAACCTAGTGAATATCAAGTATAATGAAATGCACGTTTTGAGATATGAGGTTATAGCCTTTTGACATATGTCGAGAACAAAAATAAGATCCATATATTTTACCCAAAAAAGAAAAATGTTTTCTGGCGCGTACAAGTATGGAAGTAGACAAGATGGGGCATATTTGATGCATGAAATTGCAAGACCAATTAGTTTGCGTGTTTGTTAAGGACGTTCCGTGACGATATATAGTTTTCAAAAAGGGAATGGTGGAATAAACAATTTGGCTTAGATCAGTTGCTTAGGAATTGAGCTCTAAATATGAAATTCTCTTACTTTCACTGACACTCAAACTATAACAAATTCTTCATGACAAACTTAGAGAATCTAGAAATCGAAGAATTAATGTGATATTAATGAATGATAATTTTAACAATGCTGGGGGCACTCCGCTGAAAGTAATAGGCTGCTAATCTTCAGAGGTAATGTCTAAAGCAACTATGGTTCTAATGTCTGAACTTTATAAAGTGAGTTTCGTTTGAGTATGTCAAGTCGAAGACTTTCTGACACTTGAATCATTTAATTAAGGGTATTACACTAAAGTAATGAGCACTATTAATTTCCCTAACTTTATGAATACAAGTACATTCAAATCATGACACTAGTCTCTATGTGTCTAGATAAATCTCCCAACAAAGTCTAAAGCAAGGACATCAAGTTTAACAAAGTATAATTTAAAAAAAGGTGATAATGCCTGAAATAAATGTGGATTTAAAATTAAATTTTGATGAAAGGTGGACTAAGGGAGTCAGGAAACATCTGTTATAGTTTATTACACAAAAGCACTCAGGGGTTTTGTTTTTAGATCGATATTTCTGCGCTGCCTCTACTTAAGGATTCTACGAAACTTGAACAAATGGAAGATTCCTGAGAACTGAAATAGAAATGCTCTCTAAAAAGCCTTGTAGTTGAGTGCATCAGTTGCGCTATTTTGTTCATGTCCTATTTGAAAATCATGAAAATCAAAACCAAATCGCATTACCTTCCTATATCACTCGTGGATCATGACATTTGTCAAAGGGCTATAATTTTTGAAAGCAACACATGTGATTTGTTTATTTGATATTCAGTGAACTGATACTTTTCATCAATTGCTCTAACATCATTTTTTACACCAAACCTTTTTAAAAATGAGATATATCTCAGAGAAGACATATTTTCTCAAAAATCAGTTGAAGGACTTGAAACGGTGTGATACATCTCCAGGTTCCCAATCTCCCATGCGTCTTGATGTTGTTCTTATCAAAACAGAGCCTGACATTGCGAAGAAGAAGGTAGAGTTACAATCCATGGCTAGACATGATACTAGATCAAAGGGAAAAAGATAAATATTCTAACTAATCACTTCAAAGTAAGTATAGGTAGTACAAATGGTTACTTCTTTCATTGTAGTGTATCTCTTTATTATGAAGATGATCACCCGAGAAAGTGTAAGAGACCTACAATAATGAGTTAGATGGAAAGGGTTTCGCTTATGATGGCGAGAAAAGTTTTGTAACTGTCAAACCCTTCTGAATAACAAGCATGAGTTCATTGTTATACCTGAGGATTACATATCGAAGAGAAACAATGAGAATGCGAGCCTTGATGATGATGACAACCCAAATGAGCGTGAAAGAAAGAGAACAAGACGCTTATAACTCAAAGACGTTTAGAGTTGAGATAAGCTTTGATTCCAAGATTCCCATACAATAAATTCAAAGTACTCTGTGAGTACAAGAATCTGAGAACTCTTAAGTAGAACTGACGGTGCTTGATATAATTTCAAGGTAGCACATCTTCTTTTTCACCAGTCTTCTTCCATAACAATCAGAATAATTTTATAGACACTGGAGGTGGTAGCCTTGGATGTAGAAGTTGTTATTTGAGCTTCCAAGCCACATAAGGAATCATTTCACTGAATAGTGATGTGTCAACTATGATGATGATTAAACCAGTTCCAGTAGTTAATCATCAACCAAAATGTAAAAGTGTCTTACTCCCTCGAGTAAACAAAGGCTAAAAGAATGCTTAAGAATCTTTGGATTAAAATTGATCCATACAATCAGGAGTGCAAGATCATTGGATTGAGCCAACAAATAAGCAAAAGTCAGATATTTTTCATGAAGCTGTAACACACATCTCCCGTATACCTTTCCGTACATGAGATACAAACGTCACATCATTTAATGAAACATTTACTCATTTGAAAATCCGTAAAATTTTGTTTCAAATTTTAAAACCACACAATTTAACACCATGATTAAATATTCATTGAAATATATTACTTTAAATACATTGCAAAATATTTTCTTAAGTTCAATCACTGTTGTACTCTTTACTTGACCAGTCTCCGCTTTTACATACGCGAAGCAACACATGTTAAGTATTTACTTAGTGAGACATAATATTGCAAAGAAACATTAATGTATACATAAGTATATAATAATTATTTAGTTTCACACTAAATCTTATACTCCTTAAGGATCATATAAATCCTCCTCAGTTCTATAGATTCATATTCACACAATTATCGTAATTATTCTTAGTATGCTTTGCATACATATCTTTCTTTATATTTTTCTTTTTCCATTTATCTCTTTAATAATTATTCTTTATTTTCATTTATGGCAATCGTTCATGCTTATAATGCACCATTATGCATTTTCATTTGTGGTATCCTTTCATGTACCGTTATGCATTTCATTTATGGCATCCTTTCATGCCAATAATGCACCGTTATGTATTTCATTTATGGCATCCTTTCATGCCTATAATGCACCGTTATGCATTTCATTTATGGTATCCTTTCATGTTGATAATGCACCGTTATGCATTTCATTTATGGCATCATTTCATGCCGATAATGCGCCGTTATGCATTTCATTTATGGCATCCTTTCACGCCGATAATGCACCGTTATGTATTTCATTTATTCATTCATTTTAGAGCAGTTCGTACTCTAAAACTCATTCATAATATCCTTTCCATACAAGTAATGAAAACATATTAAATACTGTAAAATATACATTAAATTAAAACGTTCTAATTTGAATCATTTCAAATTTTCATCATCTCAACCAATTATAATAAATGTACTCACATGGTAATCATCACTAATAAGATGTAGTGATGTTTGGCTATTCAACAACTTTATTTTTGCCCTTTTTCTTGCAAGACTCATGAGCTTGGTTATGATCTACACAAGCATCCATTAAAGACGCATACCATACCAAATGTTAGTATATTCCCTAACATTTATACTTTAATAATACTCAAAAGTACTATGAATTCTATTTTTGTAGCAATCTCAACCTATCTTATATTTCTAGGCTCAATAATATCGGTACCCTTACCATGGAATTGATACATCTATACTATTGTATCGATACTTCTATACTATTGTATCGATACGCCCTTTCAGTATCGATAGCATTTATACATTATGTAATTCATGGTATTGATACCTTTCTCTTAGTATCGATACTTCTATACTATGGTATCGATACTCCCTTTCAGTATCAATACTATTTCGACATTCTGGAATCCCTGGTATCGATACCTTTCTCTTGGTATCGATACGAACATCAATATCGATACTAATTGCATAAGTATCGATATTATTCATCAAAATTCTTCAAATTTAAACCTATATTATCGGTACTGTTCTTCCAGTACTGATACCCCTATCCAAATTTACCATTTTCAACCCGATTTTTACTAACTTTTCCCTTAAATCTCTTAATTTTACCTCCAACAATACTATTAAACTCTTCTTTACTTAACTCAACTAACTTTCCTTCATTTAGCCTCTTATAACTTCTAAAATCTCCAAAGAACATCTCAACTCAATAATTTTTACCATTTTTTCTAACATGTTTTTAATCATATCCAATGCTTTTAATCTCTTATTCACTCATTTGACAAGTCAAATATACTAATAAACCTCAACAAAAACTAATATATCAATATATAATTCAAAAACCTATTTCAATCTCAAATAATATATCCACCTCTTAGTTTTAATCTTCTTTAACCCTTCCTTAGGCTTACACATCACTTAATGTTACTAGAGTAAACCAAAATCTGAAGGAAAAACTAGTTAAATGAAGTTTACCTTTTGCTATGGAGGAAAGCACAACCACAGAAGGAAGAAAAAGAGGAGTGAGTAACTTAATTTAATTTTTAACTTTCCTCTTTTCTTAAATCTCTATTATTTAACAATGCGCTTTAATTTCATTTCATTCTAAAGGATCAAAATGCCCTTTCAATCATCCTTTTCTTACTAATTGGTCTTACTCAATTCATTCCTTATAATTTAACATTTATTAAATTAAATCCTCAAAATTTTAAATTCTTTTAAAATAGTCATTGACCTACCATTTGTGGTACAGAAGTCGTCAGTGCTAGGGTATGATCGATTCCAAGGACAAGACCAGTAGGCAAAGAATGAGACTTCGTCCAATAGATGAAATGAGGAAAAATACATTTTTTTGCATACATATTAGACATACTAAAGAGCATCACATTTTTAATTTTACATATACATATTTTTTACAGCTTTAGAGTCAAGTTTCAACCTCATGACAAAGGATACTCGATTCAAAAATGTCTTAAAAAAATTGATGGTGGTTGCTTAACCCAACGACGAGGAGCTACACCTCAACCAACTCGACCTATAAAAAGATCAATTGATCTTATAATTAACTTCAAATCGGGTTCAAGAACTAATTCAGAACAGATTCAATTTAGCTTAACTCAACCACGAGTGGCTAGTTTCCAGTCGAAGTTTTCAAGCCTGATTTCAACTCCATGACGGATGATATATGACTAACAGAATATCTCACTGGGCTTTCTCACAAATAGGAGTCACTCGAAGAACATCTCACATGGCTTTCCCGTGAAGGGAAGTTATCTCAAGAGCATCTCACCTGGTTCAGACCCGCGAAGGGAAACCACCTGAAGAATATGCCACTTGGCTTTCCCACGAAGTGGAGTCATCCGAAGAATCAATATTGACTTAAACCGTGAAAAGGAGTCGTCTCACCTGACTTTCCCGTAAAGGGGAGTAATCTAAAGAATTATGACCAACTTAGACCAGCGAAGGGGAGAAATCATTCACTTAGAGGAACCGTTCACAACATAGCCCAAGGGGAGAAGGGTTATCTGTCAACGAAAACTTTCGAGTTTAATTCCATTCAGCTTGAGGACGTATCAACTGCATGGTAGCATCAAGGAACTATTTTTTGGTTAAATTTTAAATCGAGGTCTTTAAGCCCAGATGAAGACCTAGGTTGGCTGCGATTTAGCAACAATCAACTATCTCCTAGCCTAATTTACAGCATAGCTTAAGTCGAGAAAAGTTGTATTTTAATGAAAACTTTTGAGTTTGATTCCATTCATCTCAAGGGCG
Source organism: Hibiscus syriacus (assembly GCF_006381635.1). Taxonomy (NCBI): domain Eukaryota; kingdom Viridiplantae; phylum Streptophyta; class Magnoliopsida; order Malvales; family Malvaceae; genus Hibiscus; species Hibiscus syriacus. The sequence goes on along the minus strand of NW_024063086.1, from coordinate 1,468,492 downwards.
TATCAACCGCATGGTAGTAGCGAGGACCTACTTTCCGGTTGAATTTAAAACTGAGGTCTTTAAGCCAAGAAGAAGACCAAGGTTGACTACGATTTGGTAACAAGAAGCCACTTTCCAGTTGAAAATTTGAACTTGTTTTCAACTTCACGACGAGAGATATCATGCTCAAATCATCCAATATCGACTCGACTTCACGATGAAGGTTCAACCACGATTTCAACTTCACGACGAAGGATATCGTGCCTAAGATGCTCAAGATAGACTAAGCTTCATGGCGAATGAGTCATCTACAACATAGTTTAACTTAACAACAGAGAACTATTTCTCAACTAAGGTCGTCTAGTCAAATTTCAACTTCACAACGAATGATATTAGGCTAGAAAAAGACCCAAGATCAAATTATCAGTGGGGATTACCGCAAACATAGGCATCGAGCTAGATTTCAACTTCACAACGAAAGATATCATGCTTGAATCATCTAAGATTGACTTGACTACACGAAGAAGGGGTCAACCACGATTTCAACTTCATGATGAAGGATGTCGTGCTCAAAGACATCTCAAGATTGACTCAACTTCATGACGAATGAGTCATCCGTAATTCAACTTGATAGCAGGGAGCTATTTCTAACTGAAATCTTCAAATCAAATTTCAACTCCACAATGGAGGATTTTTGACTCAGAGGCCCATCCATGATGAACGAAAATGGTGTCTTTATCTTTTCCCTATCTCGTTGCACAATAATGGACAAAGAGGGGCAGTTGTAGACACGTATTTTTGTCCGGAACATCAAGGGTTTTTATTACAGTATTTATATTATTATATAGTAAATAATATATATAAAATAATTTCAAAAAATGTATATAATATATGGTTTTTGAAAATATATAAATTTTGAAAATATATTATATAGTTTTGAAAACATATAATAAATATGGCTTTTGAAAATAGTTTTTAAAAACGTATAGAATATATGTAATTTTTGAAAACATGTTACATTGTTTTTGAAATATAATATATATTATATAGTTTTTTAATATATACATATTATTATATATTATTATTAGTAGTAGTATTTTACTTTCTTTTTTCTTATCTATTTTTATTTTATTTATTTATTTCATCTTTGTTTAAGGTCTGAAGTCTAGCATGGGTGACAAGACCCAATCTGCCTGACCCAGCAGATAGGGATTTAAAGAAGTCCAAATCAAGTGGAGGCCCAACAAAGAGGTTTACCTGATCTAGCATACCAATTTTCCAAGCAATTGTATAATGGACGGGGCCCAAGAAGCAAGCCCAACCCATATTAGGGTTTCATCATTAAGTCCAATGCCATGAAGCATGGAACCTTCAGATCAAAGAATGGATCAACGACAAGAATCATAAGAGAGCTAGGGTTTTTAAACCCAAAAATATCATCACACCGCAACCAATCCTGCTCCATTGGATCTGCAACCAATCCAATAGCCAAGATCTAATCTTAGAATGTTCCAAAAGCTCAAGAGCCACCGATAACAGCACGTGAAAATCACGCTCCGGCGAGATTACCAATCGACCAAGATTTTTGGCGCCTGAAACGAAAAAAATCAAAGCAACTCGGGACTGAACCATCCCGAGATCTCTGGTCAAACATGAACCAAAAATAACCCAAATAAATCGGATAACTGGGAAACAACCACGAAATGCTCAAAAATAATCCCAAGATGCTCGAAAACCACCACTGATGGAGGAATTATATAAACCCCAAATATTATCAAAGTAAAAAAGAGAAAAAACCCAAAACAACAACCAAGAAAACCAACAGAGAAAAACACATCCATATACAACAAATATACAAAAAAATGAGCCAAAGTAAAAAAGCAGCTGAAATCGAAAGCAGAAAATCAAACCTTGAAGCTTTGCTACATTGCACGTCGTCGGAAGTACTTAGGAGCCTCGTCGGAAAGGAAAGGCCACCGGAAGTTAAAAAGGTTCATTGGAAATAGGTAAAAAAGCTAAAACTTTATTGTTAGATCTACGTCGGTGGGTTCTTTTTTTAAGGCGTTTTGACTTCGGTTTTGGATTCGAGGTAACAAAGGAGTGTTTTGGGTATTTTAGGTTTTTTTTCGGTCGGCGGTGGCTCTCTAGGTGTCGGCGAGTGGTCTTCTAGGTAAGGGGATAGAGTTTGATAAGGGTTGGGAGAGTTTTTTTTTGTGAAGGTTAAAATGATTTTTTTTGTGATTTTGGTGATATTTATAGGGAGGGCCACTATGTAATTATGAAATTCTTAAATTATTTACGTAGTCTTTGAAGTTTTGATGCGTAATTCATTTTGGTCACTTGTTGTAAATTTTCCCTTGAATTTTAAATTAATTCAATTTAATCTCGTTTATATTTATTATATTTTGATAATTGACCCCTAACTTTTATTTTTTCCTTAAAGCTTTCAATTGACATCAATTTGACCCCCAATTTTAAATTATTTCTAATTTAATCATTCTTTAATATTTGTTTTCTTTTAATTTAAAACATTTTTATTTTATTTAACATCAATTTGAATTTTTTGGGCAATTTCAACTTCGTAAAAGGCAAATAATTCGGATCGAATATTTAACTTTTAATTTTTGCAGTTAAGACAATCGAGAAATCAAATTGGTACCGAAAGGGCAGTAGAGGGTTGTTAATTCTTCCCTGACTGTAATTGACTCTCGGATCTAAGAAATTTCTAGTAAGTGTAGATCAGATAATAGTAAGTTTTGGTATCCAATCGACCAAATTAAAATGATCGGTGGCGACTCCAACACATCAAAATCAAGTTGGAACTCGATCCCGGGACCACCAGAAGGACGGTTACGACAATATCATTTTAAAATTATGTTATATCAACTTTTGATTTCAATCACATAAAAAGAATATATATATTTGAATAGTATGTGATGATTATAAGATAGTATCTATTTATAAATTTTTTTAGCTATTGACATCACACACATACTCTACAGACACATCTACTCAAACGCAAAACCTAAAGATAAAACAATACCTCATTTAAGAATTGAGACCACTCAATGAGTTCTATTATATATATATATATATATATATATATATATATATATATATATATATATTAAATTATGACATTGTAAATTAATTTTTTTGACTTCATTATTACATAAAAATATGTTAAAATATAGATAATATAAACTATTATAGATAATATAAACTATTAACATGTCAATTTAAAAAATTATACTTTAATAAATAATATAGAATAAAAAAAATGAAATTGAGATATAAATTAATGAAGGGAAAAATGAAAATGTAGGGTAGGTTATGCAGTAACAAAGACTGGTCAATTGTACCAACAATCAGTTAGTCTATGTGTTGAAAAATAAACTGATGTAAAACGAGACATTATCATTGAATGAAAAAATATACAATGAAATATATAAACAAAGAACCGATCAACCGTTTTGTGGTATTAATCACTACCTTAGAAGCGAATTCATCCTTATGTGTAATCACTACAATGGATGAATGACCTCCGAAGGTTAGCATGGCCCTCGAAATTTCATACACTCGAAAGATAGAGTGGACTCTGGTGGTACTACTCTCCTCTCAATTCAAAATAACACTTTATAAAAACCAAAGAAAGTTTAAAGCAATGTTATTTGCTTTGAGATGATGTAGAATAACTAAAATTGCTCACTATTTATGGGTTAAATAGTGAGGACAAAGTTGTTATTTCATTCAACAACATTAATATACTATTTTAAAAAAATTAATAGCAATAAAATGTTTTAATTCTAAGCATTAACAAAAAAGGTCAAGGGTTCGAATTTTTGTGTTTACGAATAGAGTAAATTGAGTTAGGAGGATCGTCCTCGCCTCTTTAAAACTCGATCGAAGTTAGTTGATCAATAAATCAAATATTGGTTGTCACACACACACACACACACACACACACACACACAGACACACACACACACACACACACACACACACACACACACACACACACACACACACACACACACACACACACACATGCATCCATGCATGCATGCATGCATGCATACATACATACATACATACATATATACATACATACATATGTATGTATGTGTGTGTGTGTCGCGGCCGTCTTTTAGTTGGGCCCAAAATTGGGCTTCGACTTGAATAATTGGTTTAGAGTCACCACCGATCATTTTAAAAATAATTAGTTTAGGGGTATCGGACACCATCTTACCTGGTCTACATTTTACCAAAAATGTTTCGGGTTCGAGGGTCGGTTATAGTCAAGGAATGATTAACACCCTTGTACTACCCTTTCGATACCAATTAATTTGTCGGTTGTCTTAATTGCGAAAACTAAAGTTTAAATTAAAATTTAAAAATTTAATTCAAATTAATTACCTTTGATCGATTGAAAGTAACCCAATGAAAGTAAACCACTATTTGAAATTTTTAGAATCAACACCAATAAATTCCATGGCACAAGTATTCATGGATTCCAGTCTCAAATGCTAGCATGAGCTTGATTCCCACACCATCAGTCGATTTAGTCCCAACAACAAGGTATGAATCACCAAGTGGGTAAAGGCCGCCAAAACCACCGATTCCAGCATCCTTATAAGTTAGTCCACCCGACCCGTCAGAGTCCTTGGACCTGGACCGCAAGCGGTTGCTATTTCTTTTTAGCAGTGATAAATAAAGAAGCGGAAACCTTGGCAAGCTATTTGGTTGAACTTTAAAACAAGGTTGAGCAATAATGGTGGGCTTATCGAGAATGAGTCTAGAAGAGGCCGCTACACAGCGAGATAGTTCAGCGTTTGCAGCTGCCACAGTCTTGGTCCTGGCAAAAGGAAGAAGAAAAGCGAAAGTGGTGTAGGAGGAAGGCACAATAATTTCAACTCTACATGAGACTGAGAGTGAAAAGAGGGCTTTGAAAGATGAGTGCTTTAAGGTTTACAGAGAATCCATGGAGATATTGAGGATAATGAAATCCTCTGTTGTTTGTTGGAGGTTACGCAGAAGGGAAGAGAATGGATCGAGATGAGGCCAAAGCAATGAGAATACCAGCTTAATTTCTTTGCAAGTACGCTCACCCTTGAATCGAAAAGAGAGAGCCACTAATTGGTATCACATCCCTCTCTTTTTTTAAAATGAATGATATGGTATTTATAAGTGCATAGAGGGTTGGGTGTATGTGAACCATGATTCTTTTCTTTTACTTGGAGGAAAACCGACTGAAAACTTCACCCCACTTTTCTAGCAAAAAGGTGAGTGGGGAGATCATGGGTGCACAACCAGTTTCCCACGAAGGGAAACAGTTGAGATATGTGGGATTCAACATGGGGCCTACAAAATAATTAAAATAAATCAATAATAAGAATAATAAAAAGAAAATAATAATAGTAATAATAATAATAAATATAAATATAAAAAATATTTTTTTAAACTATATAATATAAATTTTTAAAAATGTTTTTTCTTTTAAAAACTATATATTATATATATATTTTCAAAACTATTTTTTTTAAAATATATAATTTTTAAAAAAGTTTTTTTAAAAACTATAAAATTTTCAAAAATGTTTTAAAAATTAATATTATATATGAGTTTTCAAAAATGTTTTCAAAAACTATATATTATATAAGTTTTCAAAAATGTTTTCAAAAACTATATATTATATAAGTTTTCAAAATGATTTTAAAAACTATATATTATATACATATTTTCAAAATCGTTTGTAAACTATATAATATATATATATATATATATATATATATATATATATATATGTATAAAATTAAAAATTAAAAAAATACGGACGAAAATGAGTGTCAACAGCTGCCCCTCTTTGTCTTTTTTCGTGGAACGAAAAATAGGACAAAGATAAAAAGACACAAATTTTCGTTCGGTGGAGTTGAAGAATAACTCCCTGTCAAATTGGGTTGCAGATGGCTCCTACGTCGCGAAGTCGAGTCCATCTTGAAATGATATGGAATTGAAGCCGTAGTTCGGAATTTGAATCATAATGTGACTTCTTACTGCCAAATTGTAGTCCACTTCGGATTTAAAAGACCTTGGTTTAAAAAATTCGACTGAGAAATAGTTCATTTACTCCAACATATGGTTGATATGCCCTCAAATTTAGAACTCTTCGTTGACAGATAGCTTATTCTCAATTTAAGTTGTGCTGCTGAAAAAAGGTTTCTTGTCACTAGGGCACGACTAACCCAAGTCTTTTTCTTGACTTGAAAACCTTGACTGCAACTCAAAAGTAATGTGATTGATGTGTTATCGAGCTGAATGGAATCGAACTCAAAAATTTTATTGATATATAGCCCTTCTTACCTTGAGATATGCTGTAAATTTGATTTGCCTATGAGTTGAATGTAATCGAACTCGAAGGTCTTTGGTTGGCAGATAGCCCTTCTCGACTTAAGCTATGCTGCAAATGATGTGCCTTTGAGCTGAGCGTAGTCGAACTCGAAGGTCTTTGGTTGTCAGATAACCCTTCTAGCCTTGAGTTATGCTGCAAATGATATACCTTCGAGCTGAGCGTAGTCGAACTCGAAGGTCTTTGATTGGCTGATAACCCTTATAGCATTGAGTTATGCTACAAATGATATGCCTTTAAGCTTAGCGTAATCGAACTCAAAGGTCTTTGGTCGGTAAATAGCCCTTCTTGCCTTGAGTTATATTGCAAATGAACACGATATTCTTCGTCGTGAAGTTAAAATCGTGGATGGCATTGTTGCTTGTGGGCACGATATCATTCGTCGTGAAGTTGAAATCGTGGAGGGCCCCTTTGTTGTGAAGTTGAACCTTGAATTGGATATCCTTCTTTGTGAAGTTGAAATCCAATATGAAAATGAATGTTACTGGTGAGTACAACTTCTTCGTGAAGTTAAAATCGTGGATGGCCCATTTGTCGTGAAGTTGAGCCTTGACTTGAATATCCTTTGTCGTGAAGTTAAAATTCAAGCTTGTATTGTTTTGAGTCCAATATTTATTCGCTGTGAAGTTGAAATTGGCTCTAAATGAAATTGGGAAGCCCCTTCTCCGTGAAGTTAAGTTTTGAATTGGATATCCTTCATCGTGAAGTTGAAATCTAATCTAGGGTTGGCACGATATCCTTCGTCGTTAAGTTGAAATCGTGGATGGCCCCTTCATTGTGAAGTTGAGCCTTGACTTGAATATCCTTCGTTGTGAAATTGAAATCCAAGCTTGTATTGTTTCGAGTCCAATATCCTTCGCCGTAAAGTTGAAATCCAAGCTTGTATTGTTTTGAGTCCAATATCCTTCGCCGTGAAGTTGAAATTGACTCTGAATGAAACTGGGAAGCTCCTTCGCCCGTGAAGTTGAGCTTTGAATTGGATATCCTTCGTCATGAAGTTGAAATCCAATCTAGTGTAGATGGGAACGATATACTTCGTCGTGAAGTTGAAATCATGGATTTGTGGGCATGATATCCTCCGTCGTGGAGTTGAAATCATGGATGGCCCCTTCGTCGTGAAGTTGAGCCTTGAATTGGATATCCTCCGCCATGAAGTTGGAATCCAATCTTGAGAAAGTTGGTTTTGAGTTGGATATCCTCTGTCGTGGAGTTGAAATCCAATTTCAAACAAATTGTCACTTAGAGTTCAATATCCTTTACTGTGAAGTTGAAATTGACTCTGAACGAGACTCGAAAAGTTGTTTTATCGTCAGAGAGTCGCCCCTTCGCTGTGAGTTCAAGCAACCACCATCAACTTTTGAATGTGTTTTTGAATCGAGTATCTTTCGCCTTGAAGTTGGAACTTGACTCGAAATGCTGCAAAAAATTATGTATGCTAAATATGATAAATGTGATGCTCTTAAGTATGTCTAAGATGCATACAACATGAATTAGTTCTGTTTTATCTCTTGGATGGGGCCTCATTTTTGTCTACTGGTCTTGTCCTTGGAATAGACCATGCTCCATTTTCTTCTCAGGTTATTGGTAATGTCACAAGTTCTATCTGATCTCTCAGACTGATTTTCTTGGGAAATGCTCAAAATTTGGCATTGCTTGTTCTTTAGCCTTAGCACCTTCCAGTACCTTTCACATTTGCGACTGTCATGTTTTAAAATGTTTTTCTCCTTTCCATTATCTCAGGAGGGAAGAAAAAAGATATAAAAATGCAAGAATTTTGTAAAACATTTCCTCTAAATTCAGGCTCGCAATCCAATCGAATCAAATTGCAAACATGAGTTCAAAGAATATCAAAGGAATCAATAGCTCTTTTAATGCTTTCAGAGTTATAGCTCTTTGACAAATATTCAAGTGGATGAGTTGGCTTTAGGTTGACCTAAGGTTTCAGCCATAAAAAAATGTCATTTTTTCGGTCATTGTAACATTCTTTTTCTTTGGCTTGGCATTTCAATTGGATGCGGACAAAATGACGCAACTAGCATTATCAATTACTAGACCCTCTATTATAGTTCTATGAAATCTTCCATTTGTTCAAGTTTTGTAAGCTCCTCTAACAAAGGTAGTGCAGAAATATCGGTCTAAAAATGAAATTCCTAAGTGCTCGTGTGAAATTGACTATAACAGGCGTTCATTAACTCTCTTAGTCCATCATTACCAAAAATTTCTTGTTTAGATAATTTTGATTTAATTTTCCATTGTCTGGCTAGCCAAATCCATAAAGCCGGGGCGTTTAACCAATGGCTTTAGAGGGAAAGCTTAATATTATAATCATTTTTATCAGGTTAACTGAAGGGTTCATCTCATCACAAAGTCTTCAGCCTGACAATAGTAGTGGAGCAAACACCGAGTTGCCAAGTGTCCGAGCAATGTCATGGTTTGAACGCAATCTATTCATAAATCCAGGGCTTTCGAGTTTCCTCTATAACTAATTTCCTTAGTGGAATAGCTCAGCTTTTACGAATTTAATTTCTTAAGATTATCAAGAAGAACCTGTTATAGTCTAGGTGTATGTTGAAGGTCAAAAATTTCATCTTTAGAGTTCAATTTCCAAGAAACTGGCCTAAACTAGATTCACCTACTCGACTATTTCATCTGTGAAGATCATTATCATCACTGAACCTCTAAAACAAAAAGTATAGTAATGTCATATGCAAAAGATGCCCCCATGTTGTCCGCACCTATGTACATCTAAATACCAAGCCTTATGAAGGGAGAAAGATATATTGGTTATTTGTAAGAGAAGGGTACGGAGTTCGAGCGTATTTTCTGGGTAAGGTCAAAGTCTTTTGTTTTATCGGTTTTTAATCATGTTACTTTGTCAAAGATCTATAACTCTAAATCATTTACAGAGTTTTTTAATTCAACTGATATTCAAAGAATTTTGAGTTGAAAACTTGATTTAATGCTCAACGTAAATTCATTGAAATATCCTCATAGAAAGAAATATGTCAAAGTTCAAAAGCAGGTTTCAAAAAGAAATATGAGAAAGTTAAAAAAAACAGGTCCAAACAGGATGTTGCAAAATAGAATAAGGCCTCATTAGGATACCCCACTAGTTGGATTAGGGCTTTCATCTGCACTTGCTCCCCATTTCTTGACCGTTTCATTTGCTAAGGCTCATTTTGATGTACCCTCAGATGCACAAATTTCTGCTTCGGGAGTGTCCATGCTTGAGGCGGTATGTACAGGGTTTGTTCCTTTCGAGGAGACATGCTTCTGTTAGTTAATGCGAATGTAAAGAAATGAAAATAACAAAATGCAAAATATGTTTTAAATACATAATGCATGCAATGTTCGAGGAATTGATCCAAAAACGTGTATGTCATTATAAATAATCCTTATTTGGGACAAAAGTGTTACGTCTGAAGAGACAAAAAACATTTTGATGGTATAGATCACGAACAGCTTTTGACAGGTTGATCCATCTTCCGTCTTTTTTCTGTCACCGGTTGAATACCCTATCGAACCGCTCTACTTCTCTGGCTAAACCATGCAAGTGATGAGTTGCTTTTTGTATTTGCCCAAGAAGTCTCGAATTGTCGCATCGCTGGTTTTCACTCTCTGCTGAGTCTGCCCTCAACGAAAGCGCCTTTGGAACCCTCCATTGAAGACAACTAACCAAAGTTTAGCTGCTTGTTTCTTGAATTTGTCAATAATTGGCTCTAGCTCAGCTAGGGTTTTTCCATCTTGTTCTCGTTGTCTTTGAAGGGATTCTCTAGGTCTGTAACCTTTTTCGTGTCTGCCCCTGCAAATTTTGCCAACTCAAAAAGTTGACTTTTGGGTGTGCTTGATGTAAACTCGATTCATTATGACCATAGCTGGACTTCCAAGCTTTTTATTTCTTGTATTATAACCCCTTTTTCCATTAATGCAAATTATTTATGTTTAACGAAGACGTTTTTGGTGGATCAACACCTCTTTTGAATGATGATGCAAAAAATGAAAATAAAATAAAAGAAAACAAAAATGAAAAGAGTTAGTGAGGTAAATCAAAACAATTATGAAAATGAAAAGTCCTACCCCACATGATATCTACTTCACATGCTTATTATTCATACCCATACATGATCTCTATCCCGTATGCTAATTTCAAACAAATCTTAACCGCATATTTGTCTAGTTCGCATGCTTTGAACATAAAGTACAGTATGAAATAATTCAAGCATTCTAGGTTTTGAAATGAGGTTTTGGGGTGGGCACTAATTCTCTGTACATAAGGTATATGAATCTCGTAGGTTACTTGCTAGGCCTGTGCAGAGAATAAATTATCACGAAGGCGTTGCTTTCACCCCCACTTAAAAAAGGGTTCGGATCTCGGGTATAGAGCCAAAGATAGAAACTTTTCGAAAATTTGAAATCATTGAAAAAATATCAGTACAACTATTTATTTGAAAAATAATCAAAGGTAAATAATTGGAATCGAATAAATAAATTTAAATTTAAATTTACTATTTTCACATAAAAAGACAACCGAAAATTAATTCTGGCCTGACTCACTTACCTGTCCCCAACAGAGTCGCCAAGCTGTCGCGACCGTCTTTCGGTTGGGCCCAAAATTGGGCTTCGACTTGAATAATTGGGTTAGAGTCGCCACCGATCATTTTAAAAACAATTAGTTTAGGTGGATCGGACACCATCCTACCTGGTCTGCGTTTTACCAAAAATGTTTCGGGTTCGGAAGTCGGTTACAGTCAAGGAAGGATTAGTACCCTTATACTACCCTTTCGGTACCAATTAATTTTTCGGTTGTCTTAATTGCGAAAATTAAAGTTTAAATTAAAATTTAATTCAAATTAATTACCTTTGATCGATTGAAAGTAACCCAATGAAAGCAAACCACTATTTGAAATTTTTAGCACCAGCACCAATAAATTCCATGGCACGAGTATTCATGGATTCTAGTCTCTAATGCTAGCTTGAGCTTGCTTCCCACACCATCAATCGATTCAGTCCCAGCAACAAGGTATGAATCACCAAGTGGGTAAAGGCCGCCAAAACCACCGATTCCAGCATCCTTATAAGTTAGTCCACCCGACCCATCAGAGTCCTTGGACCTGGACCACAAGCGGCTGCTATTTATTTTTATCAGTGATAAATAAAGAAGCGGAAACCTTGGAAAGCTGTTTGGTCGAACTTCAAAACAAGGTTGAGCAACAACGGTGGGCTTATCGAGAATGAGTCTGGAAGAGGCCGCTAAGCAGCGAGATAGTTCAGCGTTTGCAGCTGCCACAGTCTTGGTCCTGGCAAAAGAAAGAAGAAAAGTGAAAGTGGCATAGGAGGAAGGCACAATAATTTCAACACTATACGAGACTGAGAGTGAAAAGAGGGCTTTGAAAGATGAGCACTTTAAGGTTTATAGAGAATCCATGGAGATATGGAGGACAATGAAATCCTCTGCTGTTTGTTGGAGGTTACGCAGAAGGGAAGAGGATGGGTCGAGACGAGGCCGAAGCAATGAGAATACCAGCTTAATTTCTTTGCAAGTACGCTCACCCTTGAATCGGAAAGAGAGAGCATCCAATTGGTATCACCTCCCTCTCTTTTTTACAATGAATGATATTGTATTTATAAGTGATTAGAGGGTTGGGTGTATATGAACCACGATTCTTTTCTTTCACTTGGAGGAAAACCGACTGAAATCTTCACCCCACTTTTCTAGCAAAAAGGTGAGTGAGGAGATCATGGGTGCACAACCAGTTTCCCACGAAGGGAAACGATTGAGATACGTGGGATTCAACATGGAGCCTACAAAATAATTAAAATAAATCAATAATAAGAATAATAAAAAGAAATAATAATAATAATAATAAATATAAATATAAATATAAAAAATATTTTTTTAAAAACTATATAATATAAATTTTTTTTAAAAAAATTTCTTTTAAAACCTATATATTATATATAAATTTTCAAAACTGTTTTTTAAAAAACTATATAATTTTTAAAATTATTTTTTAAAAACTATATAATTTTCAAAAATGTTTTAAAAATTATATATTATATATAAGTTTTCAAAAACTATATATTATATAAGTTTTCAAAAATATTTTCAAAAACTATATATTATATAAGTTTTCAAAATGATTTTAAAAACTATATATTATATATTTTCTAAAATATTTTAAAAACTATATATTATATAATTTTTAAAAGTGTTTTAAAAACTATATATTACATATGTATTTTCAAAATCATTTGCAAACTATATATATATATATATATATATATATATATATATGTATAAAATAAAAAAAAATATGAACGAAAATAAATTTCTACTATATATATATATATATATATATATATATATATATATATATATATATATATATATATATATATATATATATATATATATATATATATATATATATATATATAATATTGGGCCTATTGTGGCTCAGAATTCACCACTTAAATGGAGTTATCGGGATGATATTGTCAACTTTGCAATTGCCAACCCAAGATTCTTTTAAAGGGCAAATATAGATTCGAGATAAATATTCGTTGAACTTTTTATTTCTACATTGATTTTTTAATTTAATCATATTTAGTCTTTATTATTATTTTCATTTGAGTTTATATCTCAGAATATTAAGTTATTAAAAAAACAAATTTAAAAATCAGCGTATGAGAGAGAAAAATTCAATAAATGTTATCAAATTTAAAGATTAAAAAATCTTTTATTTTTTAATATTTAAATATTAAATTTAGTGTTAATTAGGACTTGAAAGTGACATCTTTTATCTGGTTAATGGTTTTGGTTGATGCCCAAACAAATACGATAGTATCCTGGTTTAGAAGAAATACAATTACTTAGTTATAAAAAAAAACAATCCATTATTTTAATTTATTGCTTAAAATTTTTCCAAGCTAAAATTGTTTCTAAAACCAAATATTAATTCGTTAATTTGTATGGGATAAATTGAAAATACAAGTACGAACCAATTTATTTCAGTGGTTACAGAAATCATTGTTATTCTTAGAGGTTATGAGTTCGAGCACCAGCGACTACAAGAGTGATTAAGCGTTCATTGTCAAATGATTTTAAGTAATTAGAACAAATATTACTTTATAATCACTTTTAGCTTAATATAAAAATAAAACGAAATTGAAAATACAAGAAATTTCAATCTAAAATTAAGAAAAAGATTATAGAGTTGAAAACCAAATATTGATTCGTTAAATTATTCTTTAAAAATTATATTGTTGTATCAATTTACTTATCTTTTATTTTCAAGTTATTGTGATTTATAGAATCCTTATAACAAATTTCTAGTTTAAATAATAGGGTAAACTACAAGATTGATCATTTTCATTTAAGTTTTGTACACTTTTCTTCATTAAATTTTAAAAAATATAATATTTGGTCCTTTTTCGTTTTTATTTAATTAAGATGTGGTAACTAAATATTAACTAGCGTTAGACTGTTAACGGATTGTCAACGTGACACAATGAATATATAAAATTAAAAAGGGTAAATTATACAAATGGTTACTAATATTTAAGTAAGTTTTCGTTGTCCCCACTAAAATTTCAAAAGTAACAAATTGATTGAGACTATTTTACAGTATATGTTCGAGAATAATACGAATCGATACGGAATCCCACTGGCACAAAAGGAAGGAGTCAAAACATTATCAATTGTTGCCATCAAAGACGATTTACAGTGCTCAATATGTTTGGATTATTCTTTTCCATTTGCAAATTGTCTTTGATGACAACAGGTGACAATGCTTCGACTGCTTCCTTTGATGTCAATGGTGTTTCGTATCGGTTCAGATCATTCTCGGATTTATGCTGCAAAATGATCTCGACCAATTTATTACTTTTGAAACTTCAGTGAAAAAAATATTAAAACTTATTCAAATATTAATGATCATTTGTGTAGTTTACCTTTTCTAATTTTATATATTCACTATGTTACGTCAATAATCTGTTAAAAATCTAACAACATTGAACTCTTAGTACCTATAACTTAATTAAATTAAAAAAATGGCCAAATATTATATGTTTTGAATTCAGTGAAGAAATATGTATAAAACTTAAATGAAAGTGATCAATAATGTAGTTAACTCTAAATAATATTAAGAATTGGTTCGTGAAGAAACGATTTATAATATCATGGTATTTTATATATTTTGCTTATCAATGTGTAAATATTAAAACTTGTTACCAACGGGATTGGTTTAAGTGATAAATAGTTTGATATTACTTAAGTAGGTCTCGATTTTGAATTCTTGTGTATGCAGAAAATTTCTATTGAGAGACTCACCCACCAAAGTCAAGGGTGCAATCCGAATCGATCCGAATTAGTCAAGGCGGAGCCTTGAAAACCGAAAGAGCGACAAAAAATATATATATAAAAACTTGTTAAATATGTCAAATTTTAATTACAAATATGATATATATTATTTGTGTTTATATTAATCGTATTTAAACATATTTTATTTATATGCATTTTCCCAAAAACTATACACATATTTATTAAATATATTCAATTATTTTATTTTGTATGAAATTACCAAATTCAACCGGAATTAAATCTAAATTCAAAAAAAAAAAAAAAAACAAATTTGGAACATAAGAATGTAAAAGCTTTAATAATGACATTCTGACAAATCTACCAACTAGTTCTTTACATTTTTATAGTTCATAAATTTTGTGGGATACTGATTAAATTATGAAGATTTTGTGATCCCCACTTGATCCTTACCATTGTCCACTAATTAATGTAGCTTTTTTCAAAATTTAAAAGCATTTATTACAAAAAGAAAATTCTCCCACTCTTTTTTTCTTTCACTGTATAATTCTCATAAACGAACGAATTAAGTGACTTTAGTGATTAAAAGTAGTGATGAAATTTGGTGATAGGGTTTAGAGGATCAACTTAAAATTTTTAAAAAATTAGAGGTTTAAATTAAAAATTTTGAAATTTTTGAAGGATTCAGTTTTCAATTTTTTTTCAAAAGAATTGAGGTATAACTAAATTTTTTGAAATTTTTGAGAAGCTTAATGAGAAATTTTCAAAATTATTGGAGGGGTTTAATTAAGAATTTTCAAAAAAAACAATTATAGATTAATATGAATTTTTAAAATTTTGTGGGGCTAAATTAAATATTTTTTAAAATTTTAAAGACCTAAATTATAATTTTTCAAATTTTGGAGGGTCGTGGTCCCTACTAGCAACCATTGTGTTCCCACCATTGTTTAAGAGACTTGTTATTCTTCCTAGAGATCTTAGATTCGAGTATCGACATAGATATAAATGTTCATTGTCGATTGATTAAAAATCTTTGAACAGATACTACCTTATATTCAACCCAAATTTATCAACAAATTTTCATAAAAATATTTAATTGATATATTGTTTATTCTAGAGAATATATTATTTTTTTTCTTAATTAATATCCATAAATATCAATTCAATGATTTTTTTTAACAATTCCTATTTAGGAAGGAGAATGAGAATTTTATTCCTAATGAATATTAAAATCATGATATTAATTCAGAGTTTTTAATCATATACTTTAGAGATTGTTGACAATTCAATAATTTTTTTAAATCTTTGACTTATCGGTCAAGTTTGAACCGATTTCTTTCGGAAGTCCTTTATCCAATCCAATGATCCATTGTACTATTAAAAAATAATTCAAATTAGACCAATCATTTTTTTAATAAAAAAGTATGAAAACACCATTCCCATATGCTGAAGTTCAACTAATAGAAGTTGTAAATAATTTTGGTCCATGCATTTAAAATAAAGTAGAAACAAATTAGTTAGAAAACAATGAATATAGTTTTTATATTAGATTATAATTGTAGATACTCATTTTGTATGGAGTTCCATCCAAGTTCCAATTTGTGTTCATATATATATATATCTTATTAATAACTTGAACATAAGAGATTGTTAGGTTAATTATTATATATAATATGTGCATGTTATATAGGTATATATATGTATAAGTTAATTAATATATAATATGGTGTGCATTCGTTATTAGCATTAGGAGTGTATAAATACACACACACATTTATAAAGCTTAATTAAATCAAAGCTCAAAAATTTCTACAAGGTAAACAATCTAGCTAGTTGTCCAAACCCAGGGCAGTAGGTGATCTTATGTAAAGGGTTAACCTATTTGTTTTTAATCTTCAATGAAAGATGCATTTCTATTAATTCACAAAGTGACAAACATTTTCCCGTGCATTTCTTCATTCTTTATTATTTATATTATTCCATTCTATTTATCTTGATATGTGATAGATTCTCCTGTATGTGTATATGTGTATATATCTTCTCGCTCGTTATTCTTTCAGGACCTCAGATATCAATAGTATGAATGTTGATGACACTGACCCGGAGATTAATTTTGAGTTGCCCATATGTCAAGAGGAAATCAAGGGTTGTGATAATGATGAGGAATGTGACTTACCTTCTAAAATATTGAAAATGGTGGAAAATGAGGATAAATAGATTATGTCTCATGAAGAGCCCACTGAAACTTTGAATCTGGGATAAGATGAGGTTAGAAAAAAGATAAAGATTGGCACCATGTTATCTGTCAAGGGGCATCAAAGTCTGATCGAACTACTTCGAGAGTACAAGGATGCATTTGCTTGGTCATATGAAGACATCTAGGGTTTACATATTGAATTAGTAGTACACAAGTTGCCAATAAAGCCAGAATGTAAACTTGTGCAACAAAAGCTTAGAAGAATGAGACATGAAGTGCTGCTAAAAATTAAAGAAGAAGTAAAGAACCAAGTCGATGTCGGATTCCTAAAAGTGGACAAATACTCTAAGTGGGTGGTAAATATCGTCTCGATACCAAAGAAGGATGGGAAAGTTTGTATGTGCGTTGACTATAGAGATCTCAATAGAGTCAGTCCGAATGATAATTTCCCTTTGCCACACATAGACAAGTTGGTGGACAATACTGCTAGAAATTCCTTGTTTTCATTCATGGATGGATTCTCTGGTTACAATCAAATAAAGATGTACCTTGAAGATATAGAAAAGGCTACATTTGTCACCATGTGGGGCACGTTTTGTTACAAGGACATGTCGTTTGAGCTAAAGAATGCAAGGGCAACATACTAGAGAGCCATGGTAGCACTGTTTCATGACATGATACATAAAGAAATAGAACTTTATGTCAATGATATGATTGTCAAGGACAAGACAGAGGAAAAACACGTCGATAATTTGAGGAAACTCTTCCAGAGATTGAGGAAATGCCAACTAAAACTCAACCCAAGTAAATGTATGTTTGGGGTCATATTTGGGAAGCTCTTGGGGTTTGTAGTGAGATAAAAAAAGTAATTGAAATAGACCTAGACAGAGTCAAAGCAATTCAAAATTTACCCCCACAAACACAAAAAGAAGTTCGAGGATTTCTGGGGAGGTTAAATTACATTGCTCGGTTTATCTCACAATTGAATAAAAAATGTGATCCCATTTTTTGCTTTCTCCGCAAAAATAACTCAGAAGTATGGAGTGATGATTTCCAAAAAGCTTTTGAAGTAGTCAAGCAATATTTTTCAAATACCTCAGTCTTAGTACCACCCATCTCGGGCAAGCCATTAATTCTCTACTTTTAAGTTTGTGAAAACTCAATGGGGTGTGCATTAGGGCAGTATGACCAAACTGAGAAGAGAGAAAGATCAATTTATTATCTCAACAAAAAGTTTACTGATTACGAGGCAAGGTACTCACATATTGAAAAGTTTTGTCGTGCTTTGGTTTGGGCTATTAGAAGACTCAGGCAATATATATTGTATCACACCACTTGGTTGATGTCTAGACTTGACCCTCTGAAATATCTGATGAGTGTATCTTCTCTATCTGGAGGATTGGCTCATTGGTAGATCCTATTTTCATATTTTGACATCCAGTATGTAATCCAAAAAGTAGTTGAAGGGAGTGTCATAGAAGATTTTATCGCAAGTAGGTCTTCTGAAGAATATGAACCATTGAGTTTTGATTTCACATAAGAAGATTTGATGGTTATTTTAGTAAAACAAGCAATTACTTCCGCAAGTGAACATTGGAAGTTGAACTTTGATGGTGCTTCAAATACCTTGGGGCATGGAATTGGGGCAATTTTGGTCTCACCTAGTGGAGAACATTATCCTTTCACCAGTCAACTGAATTTTGATTTCACAAACAATATGGTTGAGTATGGAGCTTGTGTTTTGGCTCTCAAAGATTCCATTGAGCACAAGGTAAAGATACTCAAAGTATATGGGGATTCAGCTCTAGTAATTTATCAACTAAGAGGTGAGTGGGAAACAAAGGATCCCAAGCTGGTGGAATGCCATAAATTGGTCATAGAACTTATCGAAGAATTTGAATAAGTTACATTCAACTACCTCTCTAGAGAAGAAAATCAAATGGTAGATGCCCTGACTACTTTGGCAGCATCATTCAAAGTAAATAAACATTCAAATATGATGTCCATTGAGATGCAGGCTTATGAGTATCCAGTCCACTACTATAACATCGAAGAAGAGATAAACCACTGGTATTATGATATCTCACAATACATCAGATATCAAAGTTATCTTGAGCAGGTAATTGAGAATGAAAAAAGGACTATTAGAAGGATGGATGCAAGGTATGTACTTGGTGGTGAGATCTTGTACAAAAAAAACTCCAGATCAAGCTCTATTGCAATATGTCAATGCTAAGGAATGTAAAATAATTCTCGAGGAAGTGTATGAGGGAGAATGTGGTACCCATGGTAATGGAAATGCAATGGCTAGACAAATAATGAAATTAGGGTATTATTGGTCAACAATGGAAATTGATTGCATCAATTATGCGAGAAAGTGTCACAAGTGCTAGATTTATGGAGACATGATCCATACCCCTCATCATCCATTGCACGTGATGACAGCTCTGTTATTAGTGTTTTATGAGTACTAAATATAGACGAGAAATATGTGCAAGTATACATAATCGAATAAGTATTATAATGATGAGTGGGTATCGTCTCCACAGGGATTGGTGGAAATTATGAGTTTAACCAAAGCAAAGAACTACTTTATCTAGTATAGTTAGTGTGATGGTATATACCAATGAGAATGCTGAGGTAAAATGAAATGTATGTTGATGGTGTGATGTGATAACAAATGGAGATGTATTGGTAAAAAGGATTAAATTCTCATGGTAAAATAAATTACGTGTAGTGAAATCAAATGAAAATGAAAAGGAAAAACAAAATGTAAACACCGGATTTGAATAAAATGACTTGATAATCCTCACACAAAAGACTACTATGAGAATTAATGATAGGAGTCACTTAGGAAACTTAAGTCTATCTTTTCAGTATGGTATTACTTATATATTTTACTTGCCCAACAAAGTTTACTAAATGTGTCATATGCTTTCTCTAGTCAAGGGACTCGACAGGATAAAAATGCCATGGCAATACCTCTTGGCGTTAGCAGGTGCAGGGATCCCATCATTCAATAGAATATGTCATGACAATACCACTCAGCATTAGCACTAACATCTAACCTCTCGACCAAGCACTACTACTTTTAGTCGATTGAAATCCTAGCTTTATGTCTAAGGGTTGATTAGGTCTAGTTACTATCTAAAACCCATTACTTATGTTGATCCTCCTTAGTTTCTCTCGAACACTAAAGATGAGCTACTTAGTTTCTCTTGAACAATAAGTATTTTCCTAAGGAATGACTATTCTCATACCTCCTACAACCTCAAGTCATTAAGCACCATAAACAAAACAAATAAAAACATAGAAAAAGAACAATAATCCTTTAAAAAAAACTTAAACATCCATAATGAACTCCCACCAAATAAACCTAGTTCATGGTGGGGTTCGAATAATATATGAAATAAATCATAAAATCCATTCGTTCCTTGCAACCCAAAAATGATAAGTGAGAAAGAACAACAAAGGGAATGAGGAAAAAGCCTTTGACGTGCACTGTCGGTGCTTTTCTCGATAACCACAAACCTCCTTAGCTAGCTAGCTCATCTCGGACGCCTAGCTCGCCACTTCTTAGAGCTTGCTAATGGAGGAACACAATGAAAAGATGGAGAAAGATGAATGGTGGAGAGGATGAAGAATATGATGATTTCTAAGCTGGTGTAACCATCTCTCTTCTTTCTTTCTCCTATGTGGTGTCTTTTAATAATAAAAATATCTAAGGGTATTCTTGGGATTTTCACTCAAAATACCCATCATACCCCTAGATTCATTTATTGAGCACAAAATATATCTCCACAGGTGGTAGTGGTCCCCAGTAGGTGGTTATAAGCATCAGACAAATGCCTTGCCAGTTGTCCTTTTGTAAAAATATATTTTTGTAATTTTCTACGCCATAAATGTTAAGGCATTGCAGTCTGCTTCAGCAACATGTGATGCCACATCATTCTTTCCCAGCTCGCCCTTTTGCTCATTATTTCCTACACATCACTAACAGCCACACCTTCCTCCTCATACAACACCTTAACAAAATAAAATAACACAACCCCCATAAATACAATTATATGCAGCTACATGTATCTAAAATGACCTAAATGAACCCTTAGACAAACAATAACTTAAGTGAAAAAGGCCTTAAAAGTAGCCTTTTTACGGAGTTATCACACCCCCAAACTTAAGCTATTACTTGTCCTCAAGCAATGGATAATAATTAACACAATCAAAATGTCATGACAATTTTCAACGATAAGACACTCAAGACAAAAAGAGAATTTCAACCCTCGGAAATGTTGGTTTTAACATGCTAGACATATCAAGAATTTAAGTACTTTTACCTAGGTCAAGATTCTTTGTGGTTGTGTATTTGCATGATTGTATCCAATCTATACTTAACAAATCTAGATAATTTTTAATTAAGTCCCCTAGTTTTGCCCCAATATTTTAATCATTTATTAAGCACATTTATACTCCATTTTTACTGAATACACACTTTTTTTATGCTGCTACAAAGGGTGTCAGCTCATCACAACTACCATCCCACACTCTAGGTGAAAGGGATCATACATTCCACCCCAAGCTAGTCAAGTAGAGTCATCTCGTGATTGCTTTCATTCACTCATATGCACATGGCTACCATTTATTAAAGAGAGTTCCAGGTAATGCCACAACAAAGAGGAGTGTCCCTCTATAGCTATGCCTAAGAATTTATTCATAATTAAACATAATTCATACATAAGGGGAGTTTTCATTGATTTATCATTTCAGTATACTACCAAATATTCAATACCAAGGCTAACCAGAGTTCTTTCATAAAAATTTCCTAAATTCCTTAAGTATAGAGAACATACAAATCGAGTAAGAATAATTCACAAAGTATCAGACCCTAGAGTCAGTTCTATCATTCTCAACGGTCATTTACATTCAATTGTTAGCCTAAAAAGTTCATCATCATTGAGTATCACCAAAACATTTTGTCTAACTAATCATTTATTAATGTCATGGCATAATATTGCTAACACTATCATGCCTATGTTCTACAAAGAACACTACCTCCCCAAACTTAAGGGAAGTATTGTTCTCAATGCTTAAGAAAACTAATTAATTACCGAAACTAAATACAATGTTATGTAATGCATAAAAGAATACAAAATGAGGTACCTTAACTTTTTTTTATGGTGGTGGCGGTGTCTCGGTGGAGGTGCTAGCATCTCCATACCTTGTTCTCTTTTGAAGTGGTGTGGAACTAAAATCTGAAAAAGTAGAATAATAGTGGGCAATATTAACATGCCCTACAGATATCTTAATGCGACGATTGGTCCAGCGGGTAGAAGGAGGTGCTTGAGCTGGTTTGGATGGTGCCATAAGAGAATCAGGAGTAGGAGACAGGGGTTCGGGATCTGGTACTGACTTGGTAATAGGGAGTCTACATCATCGGGCTCAGGGAATGCCTCGACATCATCAAATGCTAATAGAATTTCATTTGAGAAACCTGAGAAATTTCGTTCAATGTGGGGATCATCACTTGAAAAATAGATTTCACCTTAACATCTTTGTGTTTCACATAGCTAAAGAAATTTTTTATATTACCTTTAAGAACATGAAAATGAGTCATCGTCTGCTGGACAATTTACTTGAGAGCAAGTATTCTTGCCTCAACGTTAGATGGTTTGTCATCCTCAGACTCCTCAGTAGCGGATGCCTTAGATTTAGGGTTAACCAAACCCAACAACATGGGTATCCAGACTCTTATTATGCCTGATACCCTAGATAAGATTTCATCAAAACCACATTCACAAACCTTTTTCTTTCAGCAAAGTGTTGTAATGAGATTCGAAAAAACCAAAGCACTAGCTTTCTTGCTTGAGCATTCATGCACTTGTTCAACAATTATTCTACCCACGTCAATAAAACGTGTAACCATAATAGAGTGTAAAAGCATCAAACGTGGAAGTGTTACCATTGTATTGTGGGCGGTCGACATGAACTTATGCTTCATAAAGTGATTTCATAGCTTTGCGCACGGTTGAAGGAGTTCCCGATTAACAGAGTAACAAATGGTCTGTCGGTCGTTCCAAGTGGTATTCGAGAAACATAAATCCTCTAGGACTCCATCGTATGTTGCATTGCCAGCATCTTTCTGAAAATCCACGTGTTGATCCATAACTCCTTGCAAACGAAAATAACGATTAATCGCATAAGGCGTAAAACGAATGTATTTACCTCAAACGTAAACTAAATGTTGATTCGGCTTGAAAATATTGGGATAATATTGTTTAACCAGGGAGGCGTTAATAGGACTGGGTGCCTTGTAAACTTTTGCCATTTTAATGGTTAAATAATACCCATAACGTCTGGTCCATAGCCACCATCTTATTCCTCATTGAAGTCGAATCCCAACTCGAAGAAGAGTTTGTGTTTCTTGAAATTTTGAAACCTCCCTTTCACCGCATCGTCAAAAAACTGCTGAGGAATTGTGGTGTCAGCTTCTGCGGGTCTCGTTCGTACCATTTTTGTATCGGTTTGAAGTAAGAAAGAGTAAAAAGTTGAGAGCTTTGCTTTGTAACAATGGCAACGGCTATAAAGGAAAATGAGAGAAGAAGAAGATGAAAATGAAAAGTTAAGGGAAATAATGAAGGAAAGAGAATGAATGGACGGTTGAAAATGATGTGACTGGATGAGGTGAAATGGGTAGGTGGGAAAAAATAAACTGTAACAATAAATGTGAGGTGAAAGGACAATTCAAAAAAATATGGAAATAAAATTAAATAAAGGAAAAAGTATAAAATAATATTTCCCCTTTAATTGTTTTATCTTTTCCTTCCCTTTGGTAATTGCTCCTTCGTACAGCCTGAGTATTAGTGGGTCCCTACAATACAAAACAAATTATAATTTTCCACGAATAATAAAAAATAAAAATAAAGATTAAAAAATAAATTTATTATTTATGCACAATCAGCAAAATTCAATGTTGTGGCATTGAAATTTGGTTTACGGGATCGGCACACTCAAGCATCGTGCAAATAAAGCACCAATTTGTCACACAACATTGGAGCTCTGTTGTAAACTTTCAGCTGTTGACCATTGACCTTAAAGATCATCTCATCGTCTAAATTTTTTATTTCAATTGCTCCATGGGATAGACATGATGCACCTCAAATGGCCCTGACAATCTGGATTTAAGTTTTCTAGGGAAAAGCTTAAGCCTGGAATTGTAAAGTAGCACTTGTTGGCTAACATGAAAATGTCGTGGCATCAGCTTTTGGTCATGCCACTTTTTAGTCTTTTCCTTGTATATCCTGACATTCTCATATGTTTGTGCTCTGAACTCTTCGATCTCATTGAGCTTCAGCAATCTTTGTTCCCCAGCTAATTGCTCATCGAAATTTAACCTCTTAATAGCCCAATACGCTTTATGTTCTAACTCGATAGGGAGATGGCAAGCTTTCCCATACACCAACTTGAAAGGTGACATGCCCAGAGGAGTCTTAAAAGCCGATCTATAAGCCCATAGTGCCTCATCTAACTTTGGTGACCAATCCTTCCGCCTTGTATTCACCACTTTTTTAATATCTGCTTTATCTCATGGTTTGATATTTCAGCTTGGCCATTCATCTGTGGATGTTATGCCGTGGCAATCTTGTGATGGGCTCTATATCTCCTCAATGCCTTGGCAATCAACTTGTTATCAAAGTGGGTTCCCTCATGCTAATGACGGCTCGAGGTACTCCAAACCGAGTATATATATTTTTGTGCAAAATCTTCAGCATGGTTTTGGAGTCATTCTTTGATGTTGCAATCGCCTCCACCCACTTGGATACATAATCCACAACCAACAAAATGTATCGATCACCACAAGAAGAGGGAATGGTCCCATGAAGTCAATGCCCCAAACGTCAAACAACTCAATTTCAAAAATGCCTTGCAATGGCATTTCATGTCGCCTGGATATGTTCTCAGTGTGTTGGCATCAATCATAGGACTTATAAAATGACTGAGCATCTTTGAACAATGTTGGACAATAAAAGCCTGACTATAAAACCTTGGAAATAATCCTCGCTCATCCAAAATGGCCTCCACATGGGGTTGTGTGACAATGGTATAGAATTTCTTAGTGTTCTTCTTCAGGTACACATCGTCTAATGAGTTGGTCTGCACAATGCTTGAATAAATATGGCTTATCCCAAAAGTACAACCTTGCATCGTGCTTGAATTTCTTCTTGCAATGGTTGTTCAATTCAAAAGGCAGTATACCACTAACAAGAAAATTAACAAGGTCAGCGTACCACGCGATTGCCATGGCATATAAGATTTTCTCAGACATTAGGCTTTCCTCTTGAATATCTACAGTGTCATGGTATTCTAAATTATTCTCTATCCTAGATAAATGATCAGCAACCTGGTTCTCAATACCTTTTTTATCTACAACCTCTAAGTTGAATTCTTGTAGAAATAAGATCCACCTAATAAGTCTAGGCTTGACATCCTTTTTGTTAACTAAGTATTTTACAGTCGCCTCTCCTCTCTATACTCAAGATTTTTTTCAAAATGTATAAAATCAAGTCATCTAAGTTTGGTGACCTCATTTCCTATTTATAATAGGGAATAAACCTAGGGATTTATGTCAAACTTCCCATGATATCCCTAGGTTTATCCCTTCACGTGAGGGATGGTACAAAGGTGGCAGTGGTCCCCTCCTAGGTGGTTGGTAACTGAGAGCACGTGAAGACAAGAACAGTTGGTTTTTTTAAAAATATCTTCTTTCGTCTTTTCTTCTCTAGAAATGTCCGAGTTACCGCAGCATTCGCATTCTACTTAGTATTCCTAATTTGTCACGACAATTTTCCTCGCGCATCCTTGCTCCCAAATACTGCACATCATCAAACAAAGCACCTTCCCCATAACGCAACACTTTTTTCAAAATAAAATGCCACGATAAAATATATATCCACGCGCAGACATTAGGTTTCGCAGACCGTTTGTTTTTTAGAAGACATAAGCTCTTCTAACGTCTGCACGAGCTCTTCTTGGTGCAGACATGGTTTTATGTCATCAAAGATCTTCATACCTCTTCAAGAACAATTATAAAATATGGTTATTTATTAAAATAATTTAATAAGGTTATTTATTTTAAAATAATTTATTATAAAATAATTTATTTTAAAATAATTTATAATAAAATAATTTATTTTAAAAAAATTATTATAAATATGGATTGATTTATTTTAAAATAATTATTTAAATAATTTATTAGTATGGATTGATTTATTTAAAATATGGATTGATTTATTTTAAATAATTTATTAGTATGGATTGATTTATTTTAAAATATAGATTGATTATTTTAAATAATTTATTAGTATGGATTGATTTATTTTAAAATATGGATTGATTATTATTGTAGTTGTATGGATTGATTATTTTAAATAATTTATTAGTATGGATTGATTTATTTTAAAATATGTATTGATTTATTTTAAATATTTATTAGTATGGAATGATTTATTTTAAAATATGGATTTTATTATTGTAGTAGTATTAGATTGATTATTTTAAATAATTTATTAGTATGGATTGATTTATTTTAAATAATTTATTAGTATGGATTGATTTATTTTAAAATATGGATTGATTTATTTTAAATAATTTATTAGTATGGATTGATTTTTTTAAAATATGGATTGATTTATTTAAATAATTATTAGTATGGATTGATTTATTTTAAAATATGGATTGGTTTATTTTAAATAATTTATTAGTATGAATTGATTTATTTTAAAATATGGATTGATTTATTTTAAATAATTTATTAGTATGGATTGATTTATTTTAAAATATGGATTGATTTATTTTAAATAATTTATTAGTATGGATTGATTTATTCTAAATAATTTATTAGTATGGATTGATTTATTTTAAAATATGGATTGATTTATTTTAAATAATTTATTAGTATGGATTGATTTATTTTAAAATATGGATTGATTTATTTTAAATAATTTATTAGTATGGATTGATTTATTTTAAAATATGGATTGATTTATTATTGTAGTTGTATGGATTGATTTATTTTAAATAATTTATTAGTATGGATTGATTTATTTTAAAATATGGATTGATTTATTATTGTAGTTGTATGGATTGATTTATTTTAAATAATTTATTAGTATGGATTGATTTATTTTAAAATATGTATTGATTTATTTTAAATATTTATTAGTATGGAATGATTTATTTTAAAATATGGATTGATTTATTATTGTAGTTGTATAGATTGATTTATTTTAAATAATTTATTAGTATGGATTGATTTATTTTAAATAATTTATTAGTATGGATTGATTTATTTTAAAATATGGATTGATTTATTTTAAAATATGGATTGGTTTATTTTAAATAATTTATTAGTATGGATTGATTTATTTTAAAATATGGATTGGTTTATTTTAAATAATTTATTAGTATGAATTGATTTATTTTAAAATATGGATTGATTTATTTTAAATAATTTATTAGTATGGATTGATTTATTTTAAAATATGGATTGATTTATTTTAAATAATTTATTAGTATGGATTGATTTATTCTAAATAATTTATTAGTATGGATTGATTTATTTTAAAATATGGATTGATTTATTTTAAATAATTTATTAGTATGGATTGATTAATTTTAAAATATGGATTGATTTATTTTAAATAATTTATTAGTATGGATTGATTTATTTTAAAATATGGATTTATTATTGTAGTTGTATGGATTGATTTATTTTAAATAATTTATTAGTATGGATTGATTTATTTTAAAATATGGAATGATTTATTATTGTAGTTGTATGAACTGATTTATTTTAAATAATTTATTAGTATGAATTGATTTATTTTAAATAATTTATTAGTATGGATTGATTTATTTTAAAATATTGATTGATTTATTATTGTATTTGTATGGATTGATTTATTTTAAATAATTTATTAGTATGGATTGATTTATTTTAAATAATTTATTAGTATAAACTGATTTATTTTAAAATATGGATTGATTTATTGTTGTAGTTGTATGGATTGATTTATTTTAAATAATTTATTAGTATGGATTGATTTACTTTAAAATATGGATTGATTTATTTTAAATAATTTATTATTGTAGTTATATTGATTATTTAAATTTCAGTATTGTAAAACTAAAATTATTTAAATATCAGTATTGCAAAACTATTTTAAGTTTAAAAAATCAGTTTATTTATATTTCAGCTCATTTTAGCAGTTTACAGACATTAAAAAACAAACAGTCTTATTCTTGCATACTGCAGATTTTTGGTCCACCTCTTCTGCTGCAGATGCCTGCAGATGTGGTCCGCAGACTGCAGACCTTTTACCTCTACAAAAACAAACACCACCTTACTTCCGATAATTTTAAAATGAAAGTGTATCCTATCAAGTACAACCTATAAAATGACCACACCTAGAATTTGGGAACGAGATAAAAAGAAATGTTCTTCTATTTAAATTCGTCGAGAAAAGATCGTTAGAACTTATAAAAGGCCTGATCTCGATGTTTTTAAATAATCGAACATCCTTCTTCTTTTTAAAAGGATAGGTAATTTTAATTTAATTCGTTTTATTTTATTTTTATCATTATTCGTGCATTTAAAATTTCAATTAATAATAAATTTTCAAATGGAATAGTAATATTTCTTTATTTCGACTGGACTGAGGACTGGCTGCTTTAAGGAATAAGAGGCATTTTGTTCTAGATGGGAAATAATTAAATATTATTGTTTTACATCCTAAAATTCTAGGAATATTATCCAAAGGTATCTTAAATTAAATTAAATTCAAATCCATAAGTTCGATTGCAAAGATAACTAATTAATTAATTAGGTACTAATTTAGGGCCATATGGGGGTGCTAACCCTTCCTCACGCGTAATCAACTCCCGAACTTATTTTTATGGGACACATACTTAAAAACGTTGTTTTAATAATATTAAAATTAATTTTATTAAAATGAAAAATAAATTGGGTGCCCAATCACACTCTAGTCAAAGATTGGTGGCGACTCCTCGAATCATTTTTTTACTTTTAAAGGAAACCCCAAATTAATTGAGAAAAGACTTTAACTCACCTATTTTTTTAGAATTCGTTTCGACAACTTGACGACTCTACTGGGGACATTTAGAGAGTCAGGCGATTAGTCAATTAATTAATTGTCTTTGCAATGAAAATTACGAATTCATCCTAATTTAATTTTTGATCCCTTGTTTGATTAAAATAAATTTGTGTTTGCAATTTGATTAACCACTAAATAGTTGGACTAATTCATTTTCTAATGTTTTCAGATTAAATATATCTTAAAGGGAACTGAGAATTGAGATTTGTGTTATCAGATTGTGTGTTTTTCGTTTTTCCTCACACACTATGCACTTGAATTATCATAACATTGAGCTAAAAACCCACTCCGTCTCACTTAAGTAGAAGTGAGAAGCTACTCCCTCGTGATGGTTTTCACCTCTGTATGGGATAATAGATCGCTCATAGGGCTCACGCCTTATGGTCCTTGTGATGATTTTCACCTTTATATGAACATAGGAAGGTGTATCCCCATGAATTGAACTCGATCCGAAATCCTATGATGGGTCATGATTGAGGGTCTGGAAGCTCAAGGGGGTACCGACAAGGACAAATCAAGAACCTTTTACTTTAGAGTCGAACCCATCATATAATGAACCTAGGACTCAAGCCTAGGTGGAGTCTAACCAAACCTTAGAAATCCCGTGATGAGAGAACGCAAGGAAATGCTTTTAATTTTTATAGTGTAATTTTACTTTCCAAATAAATGTACGGGAACTAGAAATCATGCGATTAGGTTTTTTTTCCAGAATAATCATGTGAACTAGATGGCATGAGGTTAGGATTTTTATGATTAAACAAAGCATGAGGGTAGAAATCATGTTTGGGTAGGATATGTTAAATCATGATTGGGTAGCCAGCTTGTGAGGGTAGGTTTTATTGAGAAGCTATATTATGCTCAATGATTTCTTTGTGATTACTGACCAATTTTATTTTTCCTTTTTTCATTTTACATTACACTATTCATTCCATGGTGTTGATTCGTGTTCGATGTCCATATAGAAGCCTAGTAATATGGAAAGAATGATCCAAAAAGAGGTTGAAGATAATGCAAATGTTTTAAGATGGTCCGAGCAGTCCCAACTTATAAATGGAGATAACTTACTGCCTGGATATATGTTAGATTTGAATGGTTACACTGACATCAATGTTCGTCAAAATGATCTAAGCGACCTGAAGAATATTTGGGGAGATGGGAAGCAATCGATAAACATATATTATATCAGTTGTATGGAGACATTTCTTACCTCTTAGACGTCCCAATAGACAGTGATTTGGTTAGAGCTCTTGCACAGTTTTGGAATTCTTCCTATAACTGCTTTACCATTGGTTTAGTGGATCTAACGCCTACAATAGAGGAGTATCATGCTTTGATCCGTTGTCTGAGATTTTAAAATGATAGGGTGTACACCAAGTCACCAAACAACCATTTAGTAAAAGTTTCTTTTGATGATTGGAATGAGTGAGGAATGGGTCATTATAAGTATCAAGAAGAAAGGAGATAGCGAATACATCACTTGGACTGCTCTTCGAGAGGTAATTCATCATCTTCCTGACAAAAGAAAGAAAATGAATCTGTTTGCTCTGGGTATTTATGGGTTAGTCATATTGTCGAAGGTCCTGGGGCATGTTAATATGTTAGTGGTTGATTTATTCGAAAGATTGGATATATATGTGGACCCTATTCCAACTATATTAGCAGTGACATTCCATTCTTTGAACTCTTGTAGACGAGAGGGAGAAGGACGCTTCATAGGGTGTGCACCACTTTTGCTAGTTTAGGTCCTTGATCACTTTAAACACGTTAAGAAGGCATCTGGTCGAGTATTTCTAGAAGGGTTTTCACCTTTGAAAGATTTCCTTTCCCGAGAATGGCATGGGGGTTTCAGTGAAGAAAAATGGATGGTCATTTTCAAAGATATCAAAGATGGTGACAGATCATGGTGTTCTTCATATAATCTCTCTTCGGAAATACTCTATAGGTGTGGAGAGCGAGATTGGATTCCTTTTCCAGGCATATGGGTTTCATGGGATATTCTTATTTACTAGTTTCCATGCAATATGGATCAATACAGTTTATTAATGCAACTTGGGATTTATCTGGAATAAAATTTGTATTCAAAGGGGAGCAATTTAAGAATAAAGTCAAAGGGTTTGCTGACGCATGAAATCAGACTCGTCAACTAAATCTCTTCACTTTTGATCTGAAGCTTTAACAAGAATACGAGGAATGGAGAAGTAATTGAGTTAATAAAAATATATTGATGGTCAATCCTGAAAACACTCAGTCAATGGAAGAATATCTTAGAGTAGTTCTATCCCATATGGAACTAGCCAAACATGATTTTGAATCTGAGAAAAAGCAATGGAAGGAAACATAGCAAAAGATGGAAGATGAGGTGTACCAAAAACAAGTGGAAAACGATATCCAAAAGGGTCGAGGTGATCAAATTGAAAAAGTGGAAAAACAACTCCGATTGGATTTTAAAGATCTTTAGTTGGCACACCAATAAATGGTAAAAGATCATATGGTCGCTAGCTCAAGCAAATCATCTATAAAGTGGAGGCAAGAAGTGCCAAGTATAAAGAGAGAGGCTGGGGAAAGTAAGGAAAATCTCAAGCAGAGCAGACATCAGGCCAAGATGCTTTCACAAGAAAAGAGTGCATTAGAACAACAAGTGGAAGAGAGTCAAACCCAAAATGAAAAACTGAAGGACAAGATCTTGAGATTAGAGGTAGCACTACGATGATACCGAAGCTAAGAAAGTAGTTCAAGTCGTGGAGAGGTTGAAAGCTTGAGGAAGCGTGTGAATGAACTTAAGACTATGGTCCAAGATTTTTAGAGAATGGAAAGTAAACTCCCGAATATCCTTTATGAAGGAACTATACAGTGGCGTTATTGTTTGAAATAGGCTAACTGGAGAGTTAAGCAAAGGGATGATCTTATTGCTAGCTATTTGGATCATTCTCAGGGAGTAACTCAATACTTGGTCGGCTTGGCACATGAAGCTGCTATTGTAAGTGAAGAACTGGAACCAGAGACTGAAGAAGCTTTGAGGATCCTGGAATTACTTGGGCACATGGAACAATTAGAGGAGATATTTCAACTCTATAAGTGATATGTTTAAACCTCGTAATCGAACTTTATTTCTAATATAAAAAGTTGTTCTAAGGAATAGCTCTAGAGTCATTGCATCTGCATTTTACTTTTCGTATTGCATTCATTTATAGTCATATTTTTCATATTTATTAGTAAAACATCAATATTAATAAAAAGACTATAGGCAGAATACTGGGAACTTTCAAGAACCCGTATCACACTAGGAAAAAGGTAATGGATGATAAAATTTCCCATATTAAGAGACTCAGCAAGAGATACAAGAAAACATGAAGAATATGCACGAGGATATGTTGAAAGCCCAAAATGATATGATTGTTAAATTTGTTGGATTACTTAAAGGGAGAAATCTCAAACATGGAAATGGTTTGATACCTGATACTATAACCGAGGGACCACTCTACCCACCAGGATTTACCCTGATTCATTCCCACACACTCTAGGAAACACATGTTCATACAGGAAGGGTGCACATTAATCTAGTTGGTGGTTCTGTGAACTTATATCTTAGAGTGAGTTCACACTAGGAAGAACATCAGCATAACCAAGTCCTATTTTTTGATGAAGAAGCCAGGATAGAGAAAAAAAGCCAGTTAGAAGAGAAATAGAAATAATTGAAAGAGGAAATCAGGGTTATGAAGGAAGATACTAGAGTGTATGGGATCGATGCCAAGGAGCTAATTCTGGTTCCTGATTTGGAGATACCTCCCAAGTTTAAATTTCCTGATTTTGAAAAGTTCGATCGCACGAGATGCCCCTCCGCTCATATTAGAATGTTCTGCGGGAAAATGACTGCTACATAGGTGATGATCAACTGTTAATCCATTTTTTCTAAGAGAGTTTGGCAGGTTCATCCATTTGATGCTATAATCAGTTGAGCAGAGTTAACATCAGGTTGTAGAAGGACTTGACCAAAGCCTTTATAGAACAATACAAGCATGTGAAGGATGTGAGGCCTAATCGAATCATACTGCAAAGCATGCAGAAGAGATCCAATGAGAGCTTCAGACAGTATGCTCAGAGATGGAGGAATGTGGCTATACAAGTTCATCTGTCACTTGAGGAAGAGAAAACAAACATGCTTTTTGTGAACACTTTAATAGCTCCTTTCATTGGGCACCTCATAGGGAATTCATCCAAGAGTTTTGTTAACTTTGTTACAATAGGAGATATGATTAAAATGGAAATCAAGAGTGGAAGGCTCGATGGAGGTAAGTCTACTAAGAAACCATCAGTGAGAAAGAATGATAACGAAGTTAACAATGTGGGGAAATATGACTCCAATAAAATCATTGTGTCTCGACCTCAAGCCACATGAACAATTGCACATAATTATACCAGACAAGGAAAAAAAAGCCAATGAAAGAGAGAGAAGCCTTAGTTTGACCCAATCCCCATGTCATATAAGGAATTTTTCCAAGTCTTGTATGATAGACATGTGGCGTCACCTTACCATGTGTCGCCTCTGCAACCTTCATACCCCAAATGGTATGATGCTAATGTCCAATGTGAGTATCGCAAAAGGTTTCATGGACATTCTATTGAGAAATGCATCACCTTTAAGAATATCATCCAAAGGTTAAGACAGAAGAACGTCAAAAATGTTGGTGATAATGAGCAACCAAACGTGGCTTAGAACATATTGCCAAACTATATGAGGACATAAATCAATGCAATTACTGAGGAAAAAGGAAATAAGATCATAACAAATGTAAATGAGGTAAAATCATCCATGAAATAGATATGGGGTCAGATGATCAAGGTAGGCCTATTCGTCTCTAGTCTAACAGTTGAACAAGTTGAGAATGGGAATGTATACCAGTATCACAATCGTGAGTGGCACACCATACAAGATTGTTCTGAATTATGAGCTCTAGTGCAACGGATGATGAATGATAAAGAGATGGAATTTTACAAAGAATTTGTGGAAGAAGAAGCAGAGATTTATGCATGCGAGGGTTCTTCCAAGGGAGTTTACCATGCCAACTGTCCTTTAATCATCACATTTAAAACTCGAGTGGCATAAAAAGTAACTCTAAAAGTAATAATCACACCTCTATCTCCATTCCCTTACAAAGGACAACAAACAAGTCACTTGGAAATATGAGTACAAGATGGATAATATGGAGAATAACAAAGAGGAAGTGGGTGAAGTAGGCCATTTCACCAGGAGTGGGAGATATTACTCTCCATATCAACCCAAAGAGCCTAGGAAAAGAGATGCCAATAATAAAGGAAAGAAGGTTGATTTGCTGATGAAAGAGGATGAGCCAGTCATCAATAAGCCATTGATAGAAAACGAGGATGTGGAATTTCAAAATTTTTTGAAACACAATAATTATAGTATTGTTGAACAGTGGCACAAGATACATGTTCGCATCTCGATCTTTGCTCTCCTATTGAGTTCTGAGGCACATTGAAACACGTTGTTAAAGGTTTTGAATCAAACTATCATGTCAAAAGACTTACATGTAGATAAACTAGATAGGTTGGTTACAAATATCCAATAAGATAACTTCATTTCCTTTTCTGATAACGAGATCCCATCTAGGATGATTAGCAGCCATAAAGCTCTACATATCACTATCAGATACAAGGGACATGCTTTATCTTGAGTACTAGTTTAAAATGACTGCACTAAATGTAATGCCATTGGTGACCCTAGAGAAGTTTCCTGTTGATAGTACATACGTGAGGAATTGTCAGAGCATCATTCAAGCATTTTATGGAACCAAAAGAGAAGTGTTGGGGAAAATTGACATTTCTTTAACCATTGGCACGTCTACCTACGAAGTTGCGTTCCTCATAATGGATATCATGCATACCTACAATTTTCTACTTTGAAGGCCTTGAATCAATCAGGTAGATGCAGTTCCATCCATGTTACACTAAAAGCTCAAATTTATGATCGAGGGGAGGTTGATATGCATCAAAGCTTAGGAAAACATCATTGTTTCTATTTCCACTACAGCCCCTTATATTGAAATAGAGGAAGAAGCCCTTGGATGTTTTTTTAGGTCTTTGGAGATTTTCAATGCCACATTCATGGATGAGGGAATGAAGATATCTAAGCTTACATTGTCCAACTACACCCGAATGGAAATCAAGTTGACTTTAGGAAGGGAAGAAAATATTAGAAAGGGGTTAGGGAGTCGTCTACAGAGATTAGTTAATCTCATATTTCCAACTACTAAGAGAGATTGCTTCAGTTTGGGATATCAGCCAACCCTAAGAGAGAAAATGAAGGGAATCCAGAAGAGCCAAGAAATGATAATAGAAAGGATAGATGGAGAATACCTCAAGTGGGAGCCATTGACTTTCACACCACTATATGATACCTTTATGTCTAGATGTTATATGTTACAAGGAAGTAAAAAAGTCAAGAAACCCATTGTCGAGGATGCCCTGGAAGATCTAAACATTAATGTTATATTGGGTGATGAGGTTGAAGAAGGAAGAGTTGTAGGGGTGGGCCCACCAGGATTCGTGTTAAAAATTAGATTGTTGAAGAATTGCCTGTGGTTTACAAAATTATTTCAGAATAATACACGAAAACTTTCCCTATTGTCTAAACACGGGGCAATAGGTGACATTATGTAAATGGTTAACCTATCTGTCTTTATTTTTCAATAAAAGATGCATTTCTATTCATTCACAAAGTGGCAAACATTCTCCCATGCATTCTTTCATTCTTTATTATTCATATATATATTATTCCGTTCTATTTATCTTTATATGGGATAGATTCTCCTATATGTGTATATGTATATATATCCTCTCGTTCGTTATCCTTTCAGAACCCAAATATCAATAGCATTAATGACGATGACATTGACCCATAGATTGATTTCGAGCTACCCATATGTCAAGCGCATATTGAGGATTATGATAATGACGAAGAATGTGACTTGCCTTCTAAATTACTAAAAATGGTGGAAAAAGAGGATAAACAGATTATGCCTCATGAGGAACCTACTGAAACTTTGAATTTGGGATCATATGAAGAGAGGAAAAAAATAAAGATTGACACCACTTTATCAGTCGATGGACATCAGAATTTGGTTGAGTTGTTACAAAAGTACAAGGATGTGTTTGCTTGGTCATATGAAGACATGTCGGGTATGGATACAGAATTGGTGGTATATAAATTACTGATAAAACCATAATGTAAACTGGTGCAACAAAAACTTCGAAGAATGAGACCAGATATACTGCTAAAAATTAAAGAAGAAGTGAAGAAACAATTAGATGTTGGATTTATTAAGGTGGCCAAATACCCATAGTGGTGGCAAATATTGCCCTGGTACAAAATAATGATGGGAAAGTTTGTATGTGGTTGACTACAGAGATCTCAATAGAGCTAATCTGAAGGATAATTTTCCTTTACCACATATAGACACTTTGATGGACAATATCGCTGGATATTCCATGTTTTCATTCATGGATGGGTTATCTACATATAATCAAATAAAGATGCATCATGAATATATGGAAAAGACCACGTTTCTAATCATGTGGGCCATGTTTTACTACAAGGTGATGTCGTTTGGGATGAAAATATAGGGGCAACATACCAGATAGCCATGGTAATATTGTTTCACGACATGATATATAGGGAAATAGAAGTTTACGTAAGGCCAAGATAGAGGAAGAACATGTCAAGAATTTGAATAAACTCTTTCAGATATTGAAGAAGTGCTAACTAAAACTCAACCAGAATAAGTGTACCTTTGGGGTAACATATGGGAAACTTTTTGGGTTTGTAGTGAGCAAAAAGGGGATTGAAATAAACCCAGACAAAGTCAAAACCGTTCAAAATTTTTCAACCCCACAAACACAAAAAGAAGTTTGAGGATTTATGGGGAGATTAAATTACATTGCCTGATTTATCTTGCAATTTACTGAGATATGTGATCCCATTCTCCTTCGAAAAAATAACTTAGAAGTATGGAGTAATGATTGTCAAAAAGCTTTCGAAGCAGTTAAGCTATATTTTTCAAATACCCCAATCTTAATGCCACCTATCTCGGGCAAACCATTAATTTTATACTTGTCGGTATTTTGAGAATTCAATGGGATGTGTATTAGAGCAGCATGACCAAACTGAGAAAAAAGGGAGATCAATTTACTACCTTAACAAAAAGTTCACTGATTGTGAGGCTAGGTACTCACCGATCGAAAAGTTATAATGTGCTTTGCTTTGGGCTACTCGAAGTCTCAGGCAATATATGTTGTATCACATCACTTGGTTGATCTCAAAACTTGACCTTTGAAATATCTTATGGGTGTAAATACTCTATCTAGAAGATTGGCTCGCTGGCAGATTCTATTGTCGGAGTTTGACATCTAATATGTAAGCCAAAAAGCAGTTAAAAGGAGTGCCATAGTAGATTTTATCGCAAGCAGGGCTTATGAAGAATATGAGCAATTGAGTTTTGATTTCCCAAATGAAGATTTGATGGCTATTATAGTAAAATAATTTATTACTTCTACAATTGATCATTAGAAGTTGAATTTTGATGGTGCTTCAAATGCCTTGGGGTATAAAATTAGGGTAATTTTTGTCTCACCTATTTGAGAACATTATCCTTTCACCAGTCGACTGAATTTTGATTGCACAAACAACATGGCTGAGTATGAAGCTTGTGTTCTACGTCTTAGAGCTTCCATTAAGTACACAATAAAGACTCTCAAAGTATATGGGGTCCAGCTCTAGTAATTTATCAACTCAGAGGTGAGTGGGAAACAAAAAGATCCCAAATTGGTGCAATACCATAAATTGGTCATAGAACTTATCGAAGAACTTGAAGAAGTGGCATTCAATTACCTCCCCAGATAAGAGAATTAGATGGTAGATGGTCTGGCCACTTTGGTAATAGCCTTTAAAGTGAGTGAACATTCAAATATGATGCTCATTGAGATGCATGCTTATGAGTATCCAACCCATTGCTATAGCATCGAAGAAGAAGAATATGGAAATCCCTAGGATTATGATATCTTGCAATACATTAGATATCAAAGTTATCATGAGCATGAAACTGAGAATGAAAAAAGAACTATTAGAAGGATTGATACAGGGTATGTTCTTGATGGTGAGATCTTGCATAATAGAAGTCCAGATCACGTTCTATTAAGATGTGTGGATGCCAAAGAAGCTAAAACAATCATCGAGGAAGTACATAAGGGAGTGTGTGGTACCCATGCCAATAGACATGCAATGGCTAGACAAATAATGAGGTTTGGTATTACTGGTCAACAATGGAAACTGATTGCATCAATTATGCCAGAAAATGTCATAAGTGCCAAATTCATGGAGAAAAAATCCATACCCCTCCTCGCCCAATGCACGTGATGATAGCTATGTGGTCGTTCTTCATGTGGGGCATGGATGTCTTTGGACAAATTACACCCAAGGCTTCAAATGGGCATCTTTTCATCTTGGTGGTATTAGACTACTTCACTAAATGGGTAGAGGTGGCTTCTTATACAAATGTCACTCAGCCAATAGTCTGCAGGTTCTTAAAGAATGAGATCATTTGTCGATATTGTTTTCCAAAAAAAACATCTCTGACAATGCCTTGAACGTAAACAATAAGATGATGGAATCAGTCTCTGAACAGTTCAAGAAAAAATAGTTCAAGAGCCTTATAGATTAGATGACTGAGACTTATAAAGATTGGCATGAGAAGTTACCACTCACTTTTTTTGCTTATCGATCTTCAGTACGGACTTCAACTAATGCAACTCCATTTTCTTTGGCCTATAGAATAGAACTTGTGTTACCTATTGAGGTAGAAATTCCCTCACTTCGAGTTTTGTTAGAGGTTAAGTTAAATGAAGTAGAAGGTGCAAGCCAGATATGACCAATTGAATCTGATTGAAGAAAAAAATATTGAAATCCATTTGTCATCATCAGATGTACCAGAGGCATATAATACGAGCACATGATAAGAAAACTCGCCCATGAGGATTTCGTGAGGGATATTTGGTACTTATAAGGATCCTACCCATTCAAAAAGATTTTTAAGGGAAGTGGATGCCAAACTGAGAGGGTCCTTATATTGTGAAGAAAGCTTTTTCTGGAGAAGCTTTGATTCTCACTGAAATAGATGGACTAGACTTACCCAACCCAGTGAGCTCTGATGTTGTCAAGAAGTATTTTGCCTGAAGAAAAGAAAAAAAGAGAACCAAAGTGAAAACCCAAAAAAGGTATTTTGGCTATAAAAGAAGAGGAAAAAACAGTGAAATGAAAAAGGATAGATAAATAAATAAAATGGAGATTCAAGATGAAAATCCGTAAAGGGCGTCTTGAAACCAAAGGAGATCTCAAGTTTAAAACCTACAAAGGGTGGCTTGAGTTTTGTTTAAATTCAGGATTCGTGCATGGTAGAGGTCCTGAATTGATTATGAAGTTGAAAAGGTTTCTGGTTTGAGTGGCAACATCAAATGGTGATCAGAGTTAGGACTAGAGATTGAGAATGACCTGATTGAAACAATTAGAAAATAAATTGAATGTAGGCGAGATTAAATATTGGTTTATGGCATCTATTATCTGGAGATTTGGTAGTCTAGAGGGAACTTCACACCCTTACACATTGTCACAATTCTCATGATCCCTTTAACAGAAGCTACACTTGAGTCACTCTACGGCGTGCCAGTTCAAAAGCATCCTTACTATTGATATCTGTGGGCACCTACTTCATTTTCTTTTATTTCTTCCAATTAAAATTTTACCATGTATTTACGCAAAAGCTCTTTATATTTATATAAATAAAAAATAGGTCTTTTTCTTGTTGGGATTCTTTTGCAAGCATCTTTCATTGAAATTAAACACATGTAGTTTAATTTGAAAACATTAGATCATCATGTATTATTGTGCAAAAAGTTAAAAAGTGCAGGTGTTTTGAAGTTGACAACGATCTTAGCATGAATCTTGCATGATGATGGGCTCAAGGAAATTAAAACCTTAAGGTACATAGAGAATTTCAACAAGTGGGGGATAACGCAAAAATATTTATTACCAATTGGAAAGATGAACTATGAAACCATTGAGTGTTCATGGAAAAGAGACAATGATCCTTTATTACCAAGTGTGTTTGGGGTTGAGTAAAATAAAAAGGATTTGCAAGCAACTGGTCATGAAAACTAGGGGTGTGTAAAAATACCCGACCCGGTTGACCCAACCCGTTGACTCGAACCTAAAAAAACCAGTAATTTTCTAAAAAAATTTACCTCGTCGGGTCGGGCCCGGGTCACAAAATTGAATTTTTTCGAGTACCAGGGGTTATGGATTTTTAGGGAAAACTACCTATTTGGTCAATTATATATTATCTAATTTATGTTTTGGTCACTCAATTATTATTTAGGATAAACTACCTATTTGGCCACTTATGTATTATCTAATTTATGTTTTGGTCGCTCGATTATTATTTAGGTAAACTACCTATTTGGTCACTTATATATTATTTAATTTATGTTTTGGTCACTCGATTATTATTTAGGATAAACTACCTATTTGGTCACTTATATATTATCTAATTTATGTTTTGGACACTAGATATTATTTTTTTCAAAATTATACCTAACGTTACGTTTTGATTCTGTTTTGGTCACCCATATTTAAAAATGAACAATGATGCTAACATGCCATTTTTTAATTATGTTTGAATGTTGGACTAACATTTTTTAATTATGTTTGGATGTTGGACTATGTAATTCAAAGTTTCGAACATTTAAATTTGTGTGTGTTTTTTTAATTAATAATTTGGAAGAAAAAAATCAAGTATCCAAGTACTCAAAATACGGGTACCTATAAAATTCGGGTACCCGATTACTGGGTACCTGCAACATCCGAGTCGAGACACTGGCCGAGAAATCAATTACCCGAAGATCCGACACTACAGCAAAACTGTACATTTGCGGCATTTTTTTTTACCTATAGCGGCGTTTTTTAGTGCCGCAAAAAACACCTGCGGCGCTATAACAAACGCCGCAAAAAGCGCCGTTGAAAATAGCGTCGCTAAAGTTCGCGGCGTTTGGTAACAAAAAATGCCGCAATAGGTAACGATATATAGCGGCGTTTGTTGGACAAACGCCGCAATAGGTGTTGATATTTAGCGGCGTTTTTCCAACAAACGCCGCAATAGGTGTTGATATTTAGCGGCGTTTTTCCCACAAATGCCGCAATAGGTGTTGAGATTTAGCGGCGTTTTTCCCACAAACGCCGCAATAGGTGTTGAGATTTAGTGGCGTTTTTTCCACAAACGCCGCAATAGGTCTTGAGATTTAGCGGTGTTTTTCCCACAAACACCGTAAAAGATCTGGTATATAGCGGCGTTTTTTAGAACAAACGCCGCAAAAGGTCATATCTATAGCGGCGTTTTATAATACAAACGACGCTAATTACCTCTCTATAGCTAAAAGAAATTGATTTTGCAAATTAAAACTAATTTGCCAAATGTTGTTTTCTACTCTTTTATTACCGAAATTTAACCTGTAGCATTTTCCAATAAACTTGACATCCATAACAACAAACTTAAAATCCATAACAAGAAAAATGAAATACATAATAATAAATCAAAGTTTACATTAACGTAAAATATAATGTAGTTCAACATTATTAACTATAATAAACAATAATATCTAAGATATTTTGCTTCTAATCTTACACATTCTTCAAAACTCTTTGTCAAAATGAGGCGCTTAAATTCAAAGAGATAAATCCAGTTTATATGGGAAAACAATGATGCAGAGCTAGTATCGTCCTGTCATTTCTTGCACATATATTTTGCTTCATGAGGTCTTACTCCAATTGGCATGCCACTTGAAAAGGCCCCATCCATGGCAATGCAAACCCGATCTCTAGTTTCATATCCAAATAAATCATCAATTTATATGAAAATCCATTATATCTTACGTTAAAAAAGTTAACAACACATTTCTGCATGGTCAGTCCCAGCAGTCAACAACTCTATGGCATGGGCAACCATCATGATGATAAGCAAAATATAGAGATAGATCTTAATAATTGTGCAGAAACATCCAAGCTTGAATTTCATGATAACTTCTAACAGCTTATCGGACCACACATATTTTAAATCAATAGCACCCAGAAAAAGGCTCCAAAACTGCATTCCTAACAAACAGAAAGATATAAAGATGGAAATATGACAGCTTACCAAGGACCAAATCCTTTCAAGCATTCTGCTAAAACAACCTGAGAACAGACAAAAGCACAATCTAACTTATAGATAAGGAAGCAAAAAGAGAATTTAACGGAGATTGTAAATTAATATTTTTTCCTCATTTGTCACCTCAGTATTTTCCCCTAAAAGCTATACAAGGAAAAGAAGCAATTATACTTTGCAACTAGGCAAAGTATGACAAAACCAAAAAATGCAGAAAGACTAAAACTCTTACCCCATGAGAAATTCACCATAACCACTTTTTTGTTTTCTTTTTTGTTCGAAACTTGTAAGTTCATTGATATAGATGAAATATGCTCAAGATAAAAGCACTCACCCAGGGCACGTAAGCTATCGTAAAGGTAAAAAGACCCAGAAAACTCATATGTATAAAAGGATTTTGCTTGCTCCACACATAAACCTACAAGTTGTGGTGAATAAGATGGCTTCCAAAATGGCTATCAGAAAACATAAACACTGAATAAAACGTATTTTGAATGTAACCGAGCGCATATAGGCTTACCATCATGAATGTCAATGAATTGCTTAGAAATATGATTATTTCAAATGATGCCGACAGATAAGGTATCATTTCGCCAATAAGCACAATGCCAGTTAAGACAGAAGCTCCAAACAAGAGCATGTAAAGGAAATCTGTAGTCCTTCCCCTAAAAGTGTTCTCTTCAAGGAGTTTGCAGTATCGAGCAAGAAAGAACATGTGAAACATGAAATCCAAATCTGGCATATAAAGGGGTACCATGTTAAAGGTGCTAATCGATTTGAGATTACTATATTCAATCATAATCACATAGACATGTTCGGATAAGAATTACAAATCATAAAGATATTCAATGTCATTCATGGTGTAAACTCCAAAGAAAGTTAAAAAAAATGAAGGGTGATATAGAATTGATTTTAGTTCTTAAAGCCTAACTCCTTTCACTTCTATCGACACTGATTCTATTCAAGCTTTTAAAACAATAAGAATAGACAACTGCATTTCCATACTTTCACTAAAAAATGGAATCATAATAGAGTCGACTCTTATAGTTTCGGTAGGAGTATGTATATTTATTGAGCAAAAACATCCATGACATTTTCATAATTTTGGTCCACCGCATAACAAACCAGAGATATCATAACATCCAGACATAAAATCACATGAAATTTACCCATCTTGCGGAAGTATAGGAAGTTAGTAACGAGGCGCCAGAATTGATAATGCTTAACCACAAGCGTAGGATTCAAGTACAGATTATAAGGTGATATTATCTGCAAAGAAAATCAGATTAGCACAACAATGCAAACAAGTTCTAATTCTTATCAAAATCACGATGGGAATATAAATCATAAATTGCCTTTCATACAAAAAATGTTTCCTGCCCAAATTCCTAACTTTCTTGAAACATGAGTGAAAACCCATGGGTCAAATCCAATGTAAATCAATAAATTTCATTAAATTGAGACAAACACGGATCAAAACAACCTAAACTAACCACACCCATTTGCACATAAACAT
Organism: Hibiscus syriacus; assembly: GCF_006381635.1. Lineage (NCBI taxonomy): Eukaryota > Viridiplantae > Streptophyta > Magnoliopsida > Malvales > Malvaceae > Hibiscus > Hibiscus syriacus. Next base: position 1,424,639 of record NW_024063086.1, on the reverse strand, counting down.
AAAAAAAATGTGTCGAAATCATTGAAAATTGAAACTCAACAATCAAAATCATTGACCATATTGAAAAATAAATAAATCCAGAAAAAAAATGGAATAAGAGGCATACTTCGAGAGAGCAACCAATATTGATTACAACAGAAACTGTGAGATAAGAGCGGATGATGACCGGCATCTGCTTATACCATTCTTCAATGGCTTGAGCCATATTCTTTTAATTTTACAAAATAAAAGAGAGCTCATTTTCAAATTTCTATAACAATAAAAAAGAACAAAAACAATCGAAATGAAAACTCGATCAAATTGAAGGACTTGTACATATAGGGGTTAATGCGAAAAAAGAAAAAGTAAAGAAGAAAGAAATGATTCTAACCTTTCCTGTGGAGAGGAAAATTTTCGAAAATAGAAACATGAAATCAAAATATCCCAAACAGAAAAAAACCCTAAATACAGAGAGTTATTAGAGCTGGAGTTAGAAATTTAACCCTGTTTATGTGTTGGAGTTATGCAGAGTAAAGCAAAGGGGAAATGATAAGCCTTTTCCTTTGGATTAGTAAAACGGTGAAGGGACCGAAGCAAAGAGGGAAAGAAGAAAATAGAGCAGCAAGCAAATAAATTTTCTGGGATCATGATGGGCATTTTTAAACAACAGATTTGTTGGGTGTTTGCAACCGACGGAAGCAGAAAATGTTGCGGCGTTTTTAAAGCCAAACGCCACGAATATACCAAACTATTGCGGCGTTTGTAAAAAAATGCCTCTACAGTACTATTATGTTGCGGCGTTTGTTAAAAAACGTCACTGTAGATGAAACCTATTGCGGCGTTTGTAAAAAACGCCGCTAAAAGTACTACTATTTTGCGGCGTTTGTTGAATAAACGCCACTATAGATTAAACCTATTACGGCGTTTGTAAAAAACGCCGCTAAAGTACTACTCTATAACAACGTTTGTTAAGAAACGCCACTATGGATGAACCTATTGTCGCGTTTGTATAAAAACGCCGCTAAAGTACTACTCTGTTGCGGCGTTTGTTGAAAAAATGCCACTATAGATGAACCCTATTGCGGTATTTTTATACAAACGCCGCTAAAGTATTACTATATTGCGGCGTTTTGTATAAAAACGCCGCTAACGTTACCATTTTGTGGTATTTGGAGTGTAAACGCCATTGTATGTTTAAAGTTAGTGGCGTTTACTCTCAAAACGCCGCTAAAAACGCCGCTGTAAAACAGTTTTGCTGTAGTGCGGGTACCCAACACTTCAGGTACCCGAAAACCTGGGTACCTGAATTTGCACACCCCTAATGAAAAACGTGGGTTTCCAATCATGAAGAAGAAAATGTCGTATTCAACCCAAGCATATTTGATCAAAATTGCTAGTTGGGGGTGAACTGGTGATGATGCTCATGCTCTAGACTTGACTAATTCATAAGAAAGTAAACAAGAGAGGGTTCTCCTCTGAAGAGTAAAAGATGCCAAAAAAATTACATTATTGCATACATTTTAGCCATAAACAGGATAATGACATTCATAAATGCATGATAACAAATGGAATCAAGTATTTACAAGTCTTTCAAGAGGAAACTGAAGATTAGTAATGTTGAAACCATGAGATAAAAATAACCAATTCAAAACCTCAAAGAGAGAGGAGTTCAAATAACACCAAAGTCAAGGCAGATTTCTATATCTGATGGTTCCGAGACGAGTTTCCACAAGAGAAATTGATTTCAAAGATTTTCTTGAGTATTAAACCATCGGATACGAAATTTTCAAATTCACGAATGAACACTAACAACTGGTAATGTTAAATTTACAGATTCGATCTTCTTAAAGAAAAAAGAAACAAATTGATCCTGATTCAGTTTTCCCCAAAGAGAGGTGGAGTGAATCAAAGTTTCAAAATCTAGTCTCCCCTAGAGAGTAGCTGAGCAGATCCTTATTTTTCATATTTGATCTTCCTGAAGAGCAATGAAGCAAGTCAACCTTGATTTAATGTTTCCTGAAGAACAGTGAAATGAACCAAAATTTTCGAGTATATCTCCCCTAAAGAGTAGTGGAACAGTTCCTCATTTTTCAGATTTGGTCTTCCTGAATAGCAACGAAGCAAATCAACTTCAATACAACCTGCCCTGAAGAGCAGCAAAGTGAATCAAATTTTTTCATATATGATTACTTGGAAAAACTGCGGAGCAGATCACATCCGACCTACCCTGAAGTTGCAGTAAGGCGAATTATTTTTTAGAACCGGCCGCAACCAAATAAAATTTGTATCTATTTGTCTTTTCTCTATTTTTGCTTATACAATAATGAACAAAGAAGGGCAGCTGTAAATACGTATTTTCGTCTAGGGTTTTGTTTGAGCTTTATATATATACATATGTATTATTTTCTTTAATAAAACCATTAATTAATGTTTGATATTAAGTGTTCTGGGCTAATGATTGCTATTAAATATATAGGTCAGGTACCTAATATATAATATGTTATATATAGTGTAAGTATATATTATAATTATTATGTGTGAATATATACACATTTATGTTTCGCGCATGCGTGTGTCTATACATATATATTATTATTTATTATTTATATGGCTATATTATGACTTATATATATATATATATGGTTATATGGGTGTGTATATATAATATTATATATATTTATGAAGGTGTGTGAGTTACATATTATAAACATATAAATATATATGTTATATATATATATGGGTCTATACGGTTGTATGCATGTGTTACTTATTATAAACATATAAATAGATATTATATATATACGGGTATATACGAATCGATAGAATTAAATATATATATATATATATGAAGATGGAACTCAAATAAAATGTTGACTTTTATTAAATGTGTGTACATGCCCAAATGTTACAAAAATTAGCTAAATGAAGCCCAAGAATTGCAAGGCAAGTGACCCAAATCTGAAGGCCCAAAGTAAGAAGGCCCGTGTTTCAAAGGTGGAAAAAACCCTAGTTGTTGTTTTGGTCTTTGGCACCGTCAATCCTTATCTGTCCAATCTGAGGGCGATTAATGGCCCAAATTGAAAGATTGTTTTAGGGTTTGTTTACCCTAAAACATTACTGTCACTACCAATACGTCACAGCCGTTGGATCCGATCAACGGTCCAACGGTCCAGCTTCGATTTATGGACCTCAATCGTCAGATCTCATGCGTGAGATTCACAAGGGACTCTCCAGAAGCCTCACTCGCCCGAAGTTCTAATCCCCACTTCATTCGACCGCCTACTGTACCCGAGTCCCTGCACGGCCTAGCAGCACCTCTTCCATGACAATGGCAGATGGTAGAGGCCCTTAGTATCACAAAACTCCAACGGGACGACCAGGCCTCTCTCGGCCCTTAGATCATCCATGCAACCCTTGATCGAACAGAGAAAACTTTCCATTTTATCCTCCTCACACATGCAAAACAAAACAGAAAAAAGGGAATGAAATGGGGATATAACAACATCACACACCACAAAAAAGGGAAGCCTTTAGCATCCAATATACTCGAAACAAAAAAAAAAAAGAGTTTTTTATGATAGAGAAACTGAATACCTAGAAAAAAGAAAGAAAAACAATCAAGAGAAAAAGTCTTACCTTTCTCATGGGGAAGGGATCATCGTCGTCCTCCGGAGTCAAAACGCCACTGAATCACCAAAGGTAACTACTTTTGGCATTCATCCAAGAGTTTCTTTAGGGATTTGAGGGTTTATTTCGTAGGGGTTTAGTTGGTGTGGGGTTTGGATCGTGAAAATGGAGAGATTATGAGGCTTTGGCTCCTCGTCGGAGCCCTTAGAGGGTGACCACCACAGTGGTCGTGTGGCCAAGGCAAGAAAGTAAAAAAAATAGAGAGAGGGGAAAGGTTCGAGAGGAGAGAACGACTAAGGAGGCAAAAAGAAGAAGGATGATAATATGAGCTAGGGTTTTATTTTTAGCCAAAATATCCTCTATATATATAGTTTCCAAAACGGCAGCGTTTAGAGCTAGGGCAGCCCGTATGGGATAATCATCTAGGGGCTCTGCCCATTTTTGGATTAATGCATTTTAGTCCCTGATTTGTGACTTTTTTAGGATTCTGGTTTTATCTCCAAGTTTTCGCGTGTTTCATTTTAGTTCATATTCTTTGGTTGCTTATATTTCGCACTTTCTATACATTTGGCATGTTATTTCCAGATCTTTCAGTTTAGTCATATGTGCTAGCTTACTTTAATTTTCGTTGTTTTCTATATTTAATGTATAATTTTGATAATTTTTGTTTTATTCCTTTTGTCATGCCATTTTCATTTTTTTTGATGCTTTGCATATTTGGTGCCTAACTTTGCCTATATTCATTTTAGCCTTGAATATCCATAGTCCTTATTGTGATTGTGGTACCTACTGTTTGGTTTCTTTTATCTCAGACCATGATGTTTGGTTTCCTTTACATTTATGATTTAAAGTTACCTTTTTTTTATTATTTGGTCACTATGCCATTGTCCCTTTGTTCGTATATGCACATATATATGTTTTTTATGCTACACAAATGTAGGGGCCACATGTATGATATGTGTTCCAAATTACATGTATTCCAAATTTCACTATATGTTAATATTTATATAGTTCGATTTTATGTCCCATGCATGTGTTTTATATATGTACCCTTTTGTTTCCTATAAAGACTTTTAGGATTATTAACCCAATAATCTAATGCATGTATGTATGCAAAAATAGATATGCTTAATTTTATGAATTTTCTTGCATGCATCCCTAATTTCGTGACATCACCTTTGTAATTAATAAGTATGATACCTTCATGAGCATAACTTGATACGATTCAAATAATTGGACTAAGGGTAATATCCTTTCATTTTAGGGTTGTTGTGAAGAGACTGTCTTAAGGTATAAGAAAGTTACTTTCGATAATTTTAAAATGAAAGTGTGTAACACCCATCTCCCGTATACCTTTTCGTACATGAGATACGGATGTCACGTCACTTTTTAAAACATTTTGACATTTGAAAACCCGTAAAATTTTGTTTCAAATTTTAGCAACCACAAAGTATGATATTCATAGAAGCAAAATACTAAAACTATCTTCAGTTAAACCATAATTATTTCATACAATTATCAGAATTATTCTTAGTAGGCCCAGTATACCTATCATTCTGTATATTTTTCCCCCCATTATTCTTTATTTTCCCTGTGTACATTAAATGAAAAAATACTATAAATGTATTGCACCAAAGTGCCAATTGATCATGTATCTTTTATAATCATCATGGGCGACACCTTAAATACGGTTAACACACAATTTTGTATTTTCATTTGGGGCATCTTTTCATGCCCATTATGAATTGTTTACGTTTTCCTTTATGACATTCATTCATACCAATCATGCATTGTTTTACATTATATATATGGCATTCTTTCATACCACTTATGCACCGTTTATATCAAAATGCATTATAATTTCTTTAGTCTTTTACCAAAGGCATTTAGCCTTTCATCTAACTTGCATGATTGACACTTTTCTGCCAAATGCACAGATAGGCCATTAATCTTTTACTCAAAGGTATTTAACCTTTCATCTAACTGGAAAAATTGACACATTTCTGCCAAATGCACAGCTAGGCCATTAATCTTTTATTTTAGAACATATCTTACTCTAATAATTATTCACATTATCAATTAACTATTTAATTTCATTATAATTTCTATAGTTTACACATGTAGTGTCAAAATAGTCATTTCCCAAACATTACTATAATTTAAATGGGTTGCACACCCACAACCAATACAGAAATTCATAAATTTATTATGAATTTCTTATTTTTTTTTTAAATAATTCGTATCGATCATAAAGATTAGATAAGTCTCTATTATTGAAACCAAACTTCTTTCATATTATTATCATAAATATCCTTAGTAAGTCCAACATACCATTCTTTCTTATACATTTTTCTTTAGTAATTATACGTTAATTTCATTTATGGCATCCTTTCATTCCTTAATGCATCCTTTCATGCATTTTATTTATGGCATCCTTTCATGCCTTAATGCATCCTTTCAAGCATTTTATTTATGGCATCCTTTCATGTATTTCATTTATGGCATCCTTTCATGTATTTCATTTATGGCATCCTTTCATGCCTTAATGTATCCTTTCATCCATTTCATTTATGGCATCCTTTCATGCCTTAATGCATCATTTCATGCATTTCATTTATGTCATCCTTTCATGCCTTAATGCATCCTTTCATGCATTTCATTTATGGCATCCTTTCATGCCTTAATGTCTCCTTTCATGCATTTTATTTATGGTATCCTTTCATGCCTTAATGCATCCTTTCATGCATTTTATTTATGGATTCGTTTTAGAGTAGTTCATACTCAAAAACTCATTCATAATATCCTTTCCATGCATATAATGATAACATATTAAATACTATAAAACATACATTAGCTTAAAACGTTCTAATTTGAATCATGGCGAATCTTGTTCATCTCAAATAATTACAATAAATGTACTCACCTGGCTTACCTCGTGATTATATCCAAAACGCAAATCTTATTACTCAGCTACTTTGCTTTTGCCTTTCATTTTATTTGACTCGGGAGTTGATTTCGATCTTCTCATGCATCCATTAAAGAAACGTACAATATCAAATGTTAGTATATTTCCTAAAATTTATACTCTAATAATATTCACAAGTACTATTATTTACATTTCTATAACAATTTCAACATATCTTATAGTTCCAAGCTCAATAGTATCGGTACTGCTACCCTGGTATCGATACTTCTATACTATGGTACAGATACCCCTTTCATTATTGATATCATTTCTATATTCTGTGTTGCATAGTATTGATACCTTTCTCTCCGTATCGATACTACTATATTATGGTATCGATACTCTCTTTCAGTATCGATACCATTTTGACATTCTGGATCCAGGGCATCGATACTTCCCCTTATTAGTATCGATACCCCATCAATATCGATACCACTTGCATTGGTACCGATATTGTTCGCCACATTTCTACCTATTTACACCTATAGTATCAGTATTGTTCTATCAATACCGATACCATACCCAGATTTACCATTTTTCAGCCCGATTTTTACTAAATTTTCTCCACTAATCTTATATTTTTACCTACAACAATACTATTTAACTCCTCTTTACTTAACCCCAACTAACTTTACTTTATTTTGCCATCTTTAACATCTAACATCTTCATACAACATCTCAAATCAAGAATCATACCATTTTTCTAAACATGTTTTTAATTATATCTCATGCTTTTAATCTCTTGTCCAATCCTTTGACAAGTCAATTTTACTAATAAACACCAATAAAAACACATTTTTCAACATGTCATTTAAAAACCAATTTCTTTAAATCTCTTATAATACATTTACCACTTTGTTTTAATCTTCTTTAATCTCTCCTTAAGCTCACATAACACCTAATGTTACCAAAGAAACCCATAATTTAAAGAAACAACTAGCTAAGGGAAATTTACCTTTGGAGCTATGGAGGAGAACAAAACCCATGGGAGAAGAAGAATAATGGAAAGAGCTTACTTTCCTCTTTTTCTTAAATCCCTAAAATTTAAATGGGTTTCAATTTCATTTCACTTAAAAAGACCAAAATGCCCTTTCATTAATCCATCTCTTACACATTAGCCTTACTCAAGTCATTTCTTGTACTTTACTTTTTATTCAATTTAGTCCTCCAAATTTTTAATTTCCTTTCAAATTAGTCACTGACCTACTATTTGGGTTATTACAATTCTCCTCCTTAAGAAAATTCATCCTCGAATTTAAAGACTTTATGTGTTTACCACAATACTTTAACTAAAGAAATCGTTTTGTTACGTGGTTTTTGGATTTCTCTAGTCCAAATCTGTCTTGGTTCTTTTTCATAATTCAATTTTTAATCCAATCTCCATTTTCCAAAGTAAGCACATACAATGGATTTGATTGGTCATTAATAAGCAATGACACATGAAATCATTATAGGTCTTGTCCATTTCGGCAAATAAAAGCTAACTGCTAATATCGATTAAGTTTCAAAAATTCTCGAACTCAGTCCAAACCGCAATACTTCCTTCCAAAGCAATACTTTTAGAAATTTTTTTATCACTTTCTTGCTATTCAATCTCTTTTCTCTTTAGATCAACATAAGACTTTTGTCAATCGGAAGGGATCTTAACAAATTATCTTGTGTAACTTTCATTTTATAATTAATTACCTTCATTAACTTAGGGTCAACTAGATTCCGATCTAATAAAAACATCATCTTCATCTTTAATTCAGCTTACAGTGCCCTTTTCATTCAATACTAATCGCACATCCATAGCTCACAAAATTGCCAAAGGTTTCTGACTAAGTACCTCTACAACAACCTTGGCCTTTCCTGGAAGATAATAAATGATCACATCATAATTCTTTACCCTACTCAAGTTGTATAAACATTGGTGTCTCTATTACAATCCTGTTTAACATTTCAACACTCTCTTGACCTCTTTTCCATTCTACAAAAGACATATCTTTCTTTAACAACCTGGTTAGGAGCAAAGCTAGCATCGAAAAGTTTTTTTTCTCACATTCGATAGTAATCAGTAAGTCCTCAAAGAAATCTGAACTTCAGGATCATTCTTTGGGAGTTTCCAATTACTACAACATGAGTTTTTCCTTAGGATATATTCTTATATTGTATGCTAAAACAACCTGGCCAAAGAAAACCATCTCTGCTAACCAGAATTTCACATTGGCATAGTTTGGCATACAAGTTCTTCTCTCGAAGAGTCTAATTTAACTGCCAAAATCTATGCATAACATCATAGATTTATCGTTCTTTTCGCAAATCACACAATTACTTCCCAAGATGAAATACTTGGGCTGATAAAACTTTGATCAATTAACTCTTATAATTGAGCCCCTAATTCTCTTGACTCGCTTAAATCATTTGATACGAAATCATATAAATATGTTAAATACCTTAATAACCATCAACCTTGAATTCAACCTCTCAATCTAGAGATACTCAATAAATTTACCTGAAAAGAAATCTATAAACTCCAAATTTTGTGAAATTATCAAACAATTATACTTTAATTATTTGAGTATCTATCTATTTTCTTCACAATCATTATCGATGTTACCTTGAACAAGGATTTTTCTTTCTCTCCAAAAACTATAACTTCCATACCCTCTACATATTTTTTGAATTAATCATCTTTAGAGACAAACAACCTATACCCAATATAATCTTAACTCATCAGTTAATAATTCCATCAGGTTCACCGGGAACATAGCCCCTGGAATCTTTATCAATTGTTTACTACTTGTACAACTCACCTTTGCATTATGAACCACTAAGGTTTACCACTATCATCTCACTCGAGATTAAGTTAAATAGACTATTTTTATTTTTAAAATCTTTCATTTCCTTATTGAGGAATTCTATGTAACTTTCCAGATCCATTTAACATATTCTCGAGCAATTGAAACATTTTCTCTCTCAACTATGAAAGTCTAGTTATTCACATCATTTAATAAGAGGACTTGACAACTTTGTAGCAATAACTTCATAGCAGTTAATGCTAAAAAATACACTATTAAAGAAATTTACTCTTTTTCCTATCATTATGAACTTGACAATTTCCTAAGTTCTCGAGAATTGATCTCGATTTTAAATAATAATTTATTGAAGTATGAAATGGGTAGAAAATCCATTTTCACCAATTACCTTTTAAAAGTAACTCTATTAGGTCCATTAAACTTAACATTTATTCTTAAACAACTCATAATCAATTGATCTACTAATAATTCATCTTTCTTTAAGCTTTTATCGGTCAATGTATTTACCACTTACTCATTTCCTCAAATGCAGAAATATCGTTAAACGCTGGGTACTCCTTCCACAAAATGGAGGAAAATCCCTAGTAACTTCTACACTTCTACAGTATGATACTGAAATCATGTCGGATTCTCTTGGGTCAATTTTGATCTCGACCTTCTTTTAAATATCATCTACTTTCTTACCTTTGTCCTTAGTTTCCGAAATCTATTAGGACATACATAAGAATAACACACAAGTTAATAAGGAGTGACAAAAATCACACTCTAATTGACACCCTATCAGTAACTTTGACAATCTTAATGGCATGTAATCTTTTTTCTCAATTCAATTAAACTCAGTTTCGACCAAGAATCGACTAAACCTATAGCTCTGATACCAATAAATGTAACACCCATCTCCCGTATATCTTTCCGTACACGAGATATGGTTGTCACATCACTTTTTAAAACATTTTGGCATTTGAAAACTCGTAAAATTTGGTTTTAATTTTTAGCAACCACAAAGTATGATATTTATAGAAACAAAATACTAAAACTATCATTTTAAATACATTACAAAATATTTACTTTAGTTTCATTACATGCCAACTAAATTTTCAAAATGTAAGATTTTCCCAATGTTATTGATGAGTCAACCTTTAATTGATGAAAGTTGTTTTTGTTGCACTCCTTACTTGATATGATTGTTCCTTATGTGTGAAATCAAAACACGTTAAGTATTTACTTAGTGAGAAATAATACTGTAAAGTTATCACAATTTATACATAAGTAATTTAGGACTATTGAATGACGAAGTAACTTTTATAATCCATAAGGACCGTATAAGCCTTCTTCAGTTAAACCATAATTATTTCATACAATTAATGGAATTATTCTTAGTAGGCCCAACATACCTATCCTTCTGTATATTTTTCCCAATTATTCTTTATTTTCCTTGTGTTCATTAAATGAAAACATACCATACATGTACTGCACCAAAGTGTCAATTGATCATGTATCTTTTATAATCATCATGGGCGACACCTTAAATATGGTTAACACAACATTTTGTATTTTCATTTGGGGCATTTTTTCATGCCCATTATGAACTGTTTACGTTTTCCTTTATGACATTCATTCATACCAATCATGCATTGTTTTACATTATATATATGACATTATTTCATACCACTTATGCACCGTTTATATCAAAATGCATTATAATTCCTTTAATCTTTTACCCAAAGGCATTTAGTCTTTCATCTAACTTGAATGATTAACACTTTTCTGCCAAATGCACAACTAGGCCATTAATCATTTACTCAAAGGTATTTAACCTTTCATTTGACTGGCATAATTGACACATTTTTGCCAAATGCACAGCTAGGCCATTAATCTTTTATTTTAGAACATATCATACTCTAATAATTATTCATATTATCAATTAACTATTTAATTTCATTATAATTTATATAGTTTACACATGTAGTGTCAAAACAGTCATTTCTCAAACATTATTATAATTTACATGGGTTGCACACCCACTACAAATAAGGAAATTCATAAATTTATTATGAATTTCTTAGTTTTTTAACTAATTCGTATCATTCATAAGGATTATATAAGTCTCTATTATTGAAACCAAACTTCTTTCATATTATTATCATAAAAATCCTTAGTATGTTCAACATACCAGTCTTTCTTATACATTTTTCTTTAGTAATTATTCGTTAATTTCATTTATGGCATTCTTTGTGGCCTTAATGCATCCTTTCATGCATTTTATATATGGCATCCTTTCATGCCTTAATGCATCCTTTTATGCATTTTATTTATGGCATCCTTTCATGTCTTAATGCATCCTTTCATGCATTTTATTTATGGCATCCTTTCATGCCTTAATGCATCTTTTCATGCATTTCATTTATGGCATCCTTTCATGCCTTAATGTATCATATCATGAATTTTATTTATGGCATCCTTTCATGCCTTAATGCATCCTTTCATGCATTTCATTTATGGCATCTTTTCATGCCTTAATGCATCCTTTCATGCATTTCATTTATGGCATCCTTTCATGCCTTAATGCATCCTTTCATGCATTTCATTTATGTCATCCTTTCATTCCTTAATGCATCTTTTCATGCATTTCATTTATGTCATCCTTTCATGCCTTAATGCATCTTTTCATGCATTTTACTTATGGCATCCTTTCATGCCTTAATGCATCTTTTCATGCATTTTATTTATGGATTCGTTTTAGAGCAGTTCATACTCAAAAACTCATTCATAATATCCTTTCCATACATATAATGATAACATATTAAATACTATAAAACATACTTTAACTTAAAACATTCTAATTTGAATCATGACGAATCTTGTTCATCTCAAATAATTACAATAAATGTACTCACCTGGATTTCCTCATGATTATATCCAAAATGCAAATCTGATTACTCAGCTACTTTGCTTTTGCCTTTCGTTTTATATGACTCGGGAGTTGATTTATATCTTCTCAAGCATCTTTGAAAGAAACGTACAATATCAAATGTTAGTATATTTCCTAACATTTATACTTTAATAATATTCACAAGTACTATTATTTACATTTCTATAACAATTTCAACCTATCTTATAGTTTCAGACTCAATAGTATCGGTACTACTATCCTGATATCGATACTTCTATACTATGGTACCATTTTAATATTTTGTACTGCATAGTATCGATACCTTTCTCTCCATATCGATACTACTATACTATGGTACTGATTCTCCCTTTTAGTATCGATACCATTTTGACATTCTGGATCCATGTATGGATACTTCCCCTTGTTAGTATCGATACCCCATCAGTATCGATACCACTTACATTGGTATCGATACTATTCGCCATATTTCTACCAATTTACACCTATAGTATCGGTATTGTTCTATCAGTACCGATACCAATACCCAGATTTACCATTTTTCAAGCAAAATTTTACTAAATTTTCTCCTCTAATCTTATAATTTTACCTCCAACAATACTATTTAACTCCTCTTTACTTAACCCATCTAACTTTACTTCATTTTGACATCTTTAACATTTAACATCTTCATAAAACAACTTAACTCAAGAATCATACCATTTTTCTATACATGTTTTTAATCATATCTCATGCTTCTAATCTCTTGTTCAATCCTTTGACAAGTCAATTTTACTAATAAACATCAATAAAAACACATATATCAACATGTCATTTAAAAACCAATTTCTTTAAATCTCTTATAAAACATCCACCACTTAGTTTTAATATTATTTAATCTCTCCTTAAGTTCACATAACACCTAATGTTACCAAAGCAACCCATAATTTAAAAAAACAACTAGCTAAGGGAAATTTACCTTATGAGCTATGGATGAGAGCAAAACCCACGAGATAAGAAGAATAATGGAAAAAGCTTACTTTTCTCTTTTTCTTAAATCCCTAGAATTTAAATAGGTTTTAATTTCATTTCACTTAAAATGACTAAAATGCCCTTTCATTAATCCATCTTTTACACATTGGTCTTACTCAAGTCATTTATTATACTTTACCTTTTTATTGAATTTAGTCCTCCAAATTTTTAATTTCTTTTCAAATTAGTCACTGCCTATGATAACTCCATAAAAAGGTCACATTTTGGGGCCTTTTCACTTAAGTTATTGAATGTCTAAGAGCTCATTTAGGACCATGTAGATGCATTTAGAAGCATTTAGTTGCATGTGGTGGAATTCAGTTTGTCACAACATTTTATTTTTAAAGCAGTGTCGTTTTATGGGAAAGATGCTTGTCTAATGATGTGCAGGAATTGAGAGCAAGGAAAAGAGGAAAAGAAATACCGTGACATAAGGAGACTGCTGAGCAGAATGAAAATGCCAAGTTGGACTGGCATTTTGAGAGCAAACAAAGTGAAAGAATATATTTTTGAAGCCAGTTGTCCCCTACTTTCACGAGACCTCTGTCCGAGAAATCTGCCTCAAAGATCTACCTGGAGGGATCAGTGCTGCTACAGCCGATCCTGCTGATCGCACCGCCAACTCTATAGATCATGTCTGTCCTTGAAGCCTCTACATCGGGATCATATCGGGTACTCAACAAGCAACCCAGGCTGGATCATAGCCAGGTCTGCCCGATCCCCAAGTAATTTAACCATGGTTTGGGGTATTCTAGGAAATTCAACACCAAGTCCTAGGGTTAATCTTCCCCTATAAATAGAGGATGAAGCCACAATGAAGAAGACTTTGGTTCCACGCTGATTTGAGCTTAAAAGTTAGAGAGAGAAGGTCTTACTCTTCTCCGTCAATCCTACTTGTCGTGGCATTTCTCTGTGACAAGCTTGAGGGAGTAGCGTTCTAGGCATCCGAGAGGAACTAGTTCGCTGAGAGCAGTTCGTGGTGGTCGATGGAAGCTCCGGTAGTGCACGTCAAAGGATTTTCCTCTTTCCCTTAGTTCTTTGCTTTCATATTTTATTATTTGGGTTGTAAGGAACATATAAAACTTACTTTGTTCTTGTTTATTTTGAACTCCACCATGAACTAATCTTATTTTGTGGGAATTCATTTGGATATTTAAGTTTTATTTCAATGAATAGATGTTTTTCTATGCTATAATATGTTTTGTTTATGAAACTTAGTGCCTTAAGGTTGTAGGAGCTACGAGAGTAGTCATTCCTTAGGAGATTATTTGGGTTCGAGAGAATACTGAGATAACACATCTTAGTGTTCGAGATAAACTATGGAGGAACTACATAAACAAGGGGTTTTAGGTAGTAACTAGGCATAATCCACCTTAGAGATAAGGCTAGGATTTCATTCGACTAAAATGAGTTGTGCATGAACGATAGGTTAGATGTTAATAATGCCACAAAAAGGTATTGCCGAGACATATCTTATTATCTGGACCAATTGGATCATTGCAGGGGTTTACGCCAACCGGTTTTGCCAGGGCATCTTCAATCTGTCGAGTCCCTTACCAGAAATAGCATAGGGCCCCTTAATAGACTCTGTCGGGCAGAAGAGGCATAGAGATAAAATCATTTCGAGAAGTAACCTTAGGTTTTCCAAAGTGACTCCCATCACTCATTCCTATAGTAGCTTGTCGTGTGAGAAAGACAGAGTCCTATTAATCAACTCGTATATTTACATTTCATTTTGTCTTGACATTTCCATCTGTTTGCACTAAACACAATCCATTTTACCACGACATATATATTTGCTACCACATTGCAGTCGTTCCATTTCCACATCAATCATTTTATTTTGCCACAACATTATCATTTGTATATACCATCACTAACTTTACTTGGGTGACAGAGTAAAGTGCCTTGACAAACTTATTTTATTTCCCCCAATCCCTGTGGAGACGATACTCACTTATCACTGTATTACTTGTTCGATTGTGTATATTTGCATATATATTCACACTCTTTTATAGTACTCACAAATAACAGACAAGTTTTTGGCGTCATTGCCGGGGATTGGCAACTGGAAGTTAAATTATTTTGTCATAGCATTTTTATTTTACTTGTTTATATTTCTTTTATATAGTTTACCTTTTATTTTTCTTATCATTTTCAGGTTTTTCTTGGTGTATGACTAGAGGACATCCTGACGAGCCATTAGAACCGATTGAACCTGAGATCGAGAGGCTATTTAGGAGAAGAAGTCGTGCTCAATGTGCAAATATGTACCAAATCGGAAATCAAGGCATTGATCATGAGGATGATTAGGATGCCGAGGAAAATCCAAATGTTGGGAATGCAGCCAGACCTCGTGCCATCTTTGATCACTTAAACCCTATCTTGAATGACTTAAATCCTGGATAGTGGCACTAGAAATTCAGGCAGCACACTTCGAGCTCAAACCTGTCATGTTCAATATGATGAATTCCATAGGGTAATTTGGGGCATGCCAAATGAAGATGCCAGGCAGCATATTCGTAACTTCTTGGAGGTGTACGATTCCTTTCTCCAACAAGGAGTGCATGAAGATGTTTTGAAG
Source organism: Hibiscus syriacus (assembly GCF_006381635.1). Lineage (NCBI taxonomy): Eukaryota > Viridiplantae > Streptophyta > Magnoliopsida > Malvales > Malvaceae > Hibiscus > Hibiscus syriacus. Next base: position 1,408,764 of record NW_024063086.1, on the reverse strand, counting down.
TTAAAATTATTTTCATATTCTCTGCGTGACCGAGCAAGGGCTTGGTTGAGTGAAGTTCCAGCGGGTTCAATGGAGTCGTGGACTGATCTGTGCAAACAAATTTTGTTGCGGTATAATCCTCCGAACATGAATACCCAACTGAGGAACGACATTGCTTCTTTTCATCAAGCTGATGACGAGTCGATGTATGAATATTGGGATCGATACAAAGGATTGCTTCGCAAATGTTTGAATTATGGTTTTTAAGATTGGACGCAAGTGGTGATGTTCTACAATGGAGTAAATGCACCCACGAGGATGATACTAGATCCCTCGACAAATGGGACATTACTTGACAAATCACCAGCAGAGGCACATTCTGGATAGGATTGCCACCAATGATTATCAGTTTCCATCCACAAGGCTTGGACTTGGGCGCAAATCACATGGAGCTTTCGAGCTAGATTTTAAAGATTCGGTGTCCCCCCAACTTGCTGCTATTACCAATATGTTGAAGAATTTACAAAGGCCAAGTGAGGTTAGGGAAGTGACGGCAGCCAATTCAGTATGTTTATTATGCCACGAAAATCACAATGAGAGTGACTGCCCGATCAATCAAGAATCCATCAATTATATAGGTAACTTCAATCGAGGTAACAACAACCCCTATTCTAACATATATAATCCTAGATGGCGTCAACATCCAAACTTTTCGTGGGAAAATCAAGGAACCAGCAGTGCTCATCAACCAGCTCGGCAGCAGAATTTCAATGACTCCCAAGGTTTTCAATCAAATATGCCACAGCATAATTCTAACAAGGGAGGGCCATCTTCATCTAACACTATTTCTTTGGAGGCCGCAATGTAAGAGTTCATAGCAACAACAAAGACAATGCTGCAAGACCATGCAACCTCCATCAAAAATCAAGGAGCCTTGCTTCAGAGCCATAGTTCATCGCTGAGGGCATTGGAGAGTCAGGTTGGTCAAATTGCTATGGCATTACAAGAACGTAGACCAGGACATCTGCCGAGTGACACTGAAGTCACCAAACCTCATGGAAAGGAGCAATACAGTGTGCTAAATCTCCAAAGTGGTACATGAATTAATGTTGAAGACAAGTTTAGGGGAAGATCGAAGGATGATTCACCCTTGTAATCGTGCAAGCTGATAAAGAAGTGTTGGAAGAAGCACCAGAGGAAGAGGACAAAGCTGAGGGTTCATCGAGTAAAGTGTATAAGGGGGCCAACAAAAATGCCAAGGCAACTTCTGTTCACACTCCGTCAGTACAAGAAGTCAGACACCCGCCTCCTTTTCCACAAAGACTGAAGAAGCATAACGAGGATATTCAATTCAAGAAATTTGTTGACATTTTGAGTCAACTTCAAATCAATGTTCCTTTTCTGGAGGCTATGGAACAAATGCCAACATATGCTAAATTCCTCAAGGAAATTGTTACCAAGAAAAGAAAGGCTGAGCAGTACGAAACAATTTCCATGGCAAAAGAATTTTGCTCTTCCTTAAGCAAGCTGCCACCGAAGAAATATGATCCGGGCAGTTTCGTCATTCCATGTTTGATAGGATACAAATTTATGGGGAAGGCACTATGTGACCTTGGCTCAAGTGTGAACTTGATGCCTAAGTCAATTTTCGTGAAGCTTGGGATAGGAAATATGAGACCTACCTTTGTCATCTTGCAATTAGCCGATCGTTCACATGTTCATCCCGAAGGGCAAATTGAAGATGTCATCGTGCGAGTTGACAAGTTCATTTTTCCAATTGATTTTCTGATTCTGGACTGTGAGGTCGACGCCACAGCACCTATAATTTTGGGGAGACCCTTCCTAACTACCGGTCGTATTCTCATCGACTACGAGAGGGGCAAGCTGACAATGAGAGTGGCCGACCAGCATGTCACTGTGAATGTCTTCCGATCTCTCAAATACATGGATGACTCTGAAGAATGCCAGAGCATTTTAGAAGTAGATACAGTAATTGCAAAAGAAACAGATCAATTATGCCATGACAATTTCATTCAGCTAGGACCTGATGAGGGGTTATCCGAAGACTTAAAGGATGGAGAGCCTAATGATTTTTCTACCGAGGAACAACAAGCTAGCTTCCTCAAAGCTAGCCCAGGTATGCGTTTTAAACCTTTGAATTTTGATGAGTTTGTTCCTCTCAAGCCCTCATTACAGCATGCACCTACCCTAGAACTAAATAATTTGCCACAACATCTTAAATATGCTTATCTGGGTAGTGACGAAACTTTGCCTGTGATTATTTCCTTTGCCCTTACTCCTAACCAAGAATCTAGTTTGTTAAGCGTTTTGTCACAGCATAAGAGAGCGTTAGGATGAACGATGGTAGATTTGAAGGGAATAAGTCCAATAATTTGCATGCACAAAATCCTGTTAGAAGAATGTCATGGAAAATCCATAGAGCCACAGCGAATATTAAACCCAATCATGAAGCAATTTGTGATGAAAGAGATTCTCAAATGGCTTGACGCTGGAGTGATTTACCCCATTTTGGATAGCTCTTGGGTGAGTCTCGTTCAATGCGTGCCAAAAAAGAGAGCCATGACCGTGGTGACAAGTGGAGACAATGAGTTGATACATACATGCACTGTCACCAGGTGGCGAATCTGCATGGACTACCACAAACTCAACAAGGCCACCAAGAAGGATCACTTCCCTTTGTCGTTCATTGATCAAATGCTGGATCAACTTGTTGGCAAGGCATTTTATTGTTTCTTGGACGGATACTCGGGGTATAATCAAATTTCCATCGCACTAGAGGACCAAGAGAAGACAACATTCACATGCCCCTATGGCAGTTATGCCTTTCGAAGAATACCTTTTGGACTCTGTAATGCCCCCGATAACTTTTCAGCGCTGCATGCAAGCCATATTTTCAGACATGGTTGAGGATTTTCTGGAAATTCTTATGGATGATTTTTCTGTTTCTGGAGATGACTTTAAAAAATGCCTCGGTAATTTGGCAAAGGTACTCAAGCGATGCGAGAAGGTCGATCTCGTGCTGAACTGGGAAAAATGCCATTTCATGGTGACCGAAGGCATTGTTCTAGGCCATAAAATTTCTGAGAAGGGCATTGAGGTGGACAAGGCCAAGATCGAGGTGATTGAGAAGCTACCCCCACCAACTTCTGTCAAGGGCATTTGGAGTTTCCTTGGACATGCTGGGTTTTATAGACGATTCATCAAGGACTTTTCCACGATCTCCAAGCCCTTGTGCACCCTGCTTCAACAGAACCAGTCGTTCGTGTTTGATCAAAAATGTCATGGCGCATTCAATGAGCTGAAGCGAAGACTCATCTCTGCACCGATCGTGGTTCCCCCAGATTGGACATCACCGTTTGAGCTAATGTGTGATGCAAGTGATTTTTCTGTGGGAGCTGTGTTTGGGAAACGTAGAGGTAAAATTTTTCATGTTATTTACTATGCTAGTCGTACCTTGAATGAGGCACAATTAAATTACACTACCACTGAGAAATAATTACCTGTCATGGTATTTGCATTTGACAAGTTTAGGCCATACTTGATAGGCACTAAAGTCATAGTTCACACTGATCACTCAGCTATAAAAATACTTAGTGAACAAAAAAGATGCCAAGCCTAGACTTATTAGGTGGATATTACTACTGCAAGAGTTCGACTTAGAGGTAATTGATAGGAAAGATACTGAAAACCAGGTTGTAAATCATTTGTCTAGGCTAGAAAACATTTCAGAATGCCATGACATTTTTTATATTAAAGAAGAATTCCCTTATGAGAAAATTTTATATGCCATGACAATTCTGTGGTACGCTGACCTTGTCAATTTTCTTGTTAGTGGTGTTTTTGCTTATGAATTGAACAGCCCTGGTAAGAAGAAGTTCTACCATGATGCCAAGTTCTATTTTTGGGATGAGTCGTACTTGTTTAAACAATGCACAGATCAAATGATCCGACGATGTGTCCCCGAAGAGGAGCAACGAGACATCTTACACCATTGCCACACAACACACTGTGGAGGGCATTTTGGATGTGTGAGGACTGTTGCAAAGGTCCTCCAATCAAGTTTCTATTGTCCATCACTATTTAAGGATGCCCACGAATTTTGCAAAGCATGCGATAGATGCCAGCGCACTGGAAACATTTCCCGACGACATGAAATGCCATTGAAAAATATTTTAGAGATAGAGCTCTTTGACGTTTGGGCTATTGATTTCATGGGATCGTTCCCATCTTCTTTTAGAGACTTATACATCTTGCTTGCGGTGGACTACATGTCTAAGTGGGTTAAAGCAATTTCCACGGCATATCACCCACAAACAAATGGGCAAGCTGAAGTGTCCAACCGAGAAATCAAGTAAATCCTTGAGAAGGTGGTGAACCCTCGAAGGAAAGACTGGTCCCCAAAACTGGATGAAGCACTCTGGGCCTACAGGACGACATTCAAAACACCTCTGGGAATGTTACCCTTCAAGATGGTATATGGAAAAGCTTGTGACCTGTCAGTGGAGCTAGAACATAAGGCATATTGGGCAATCAAGAAGCTGAACTTCGACGCGCAACTAGCTGGGGAGAAAAGGTTGCTCGATCTGAACGAAATGTTTTTTTCCACGGCATTTTCATGTGGGCCAGAAAGTGCTCTTGTTTAACTCTAGGCTCAAACTCTTCCCTTGTAAATTGAAGTCACGATGGTCGGGACCATTTGAAGTCCACCAGGTTTACCCTTATGGAGTTGTGGATATCAAGAACATGGACGATGGGTCCATCCTTAAAGTTAATGGCCAGCGTCTGAAGGCTTTCCAAGGAGTCTCACCCATGCATGACAAGTCTGCACTTCTCTTGCACAATGTTGATATAGGCCTAGCATCTTGATGATGCCGTGACATTTTAAATTTACTCCTGTATATAAATAATTTTACTTTGCCATTATTTTAGTATATCTTCTTTTTAATTAATTATTTTTATTTTGTTTGTTGGAAGAGCTATCCACGCAGTAAGCACGTGAGGCCTACGGTGGAAGCTAATGAAATTTGGGCGGCAACATGAACAGTAAAAGGAGGGAATTTTTTTCACTTTTTTAATGTTTACTTTTACATTAGGGTTAAAATTTTTCATTTCTTCTTTTTGTTTTCTTCCCACCCATACCCTACCATCTTATTTAATATTCCCTCCCCCAAAATCTTTCTTTTGTTCTTATCTATTCACTTTTCACTTTATTTTCTTCTTTCATCTTCTTCGTCCCTCTTTTGCACCGACAAACTCCATAACCACCCAAAGCTTTAAGCTTTCTTACTCTTTTTTTTTCTATTATAACAATGGTGTGATCTTGTCCGACCACCTCTGTTGCTGCATCTCTGCCACGCTTCGTGGATGACGCCACCTGAGATCGATTTCAAAACATCAAAAATTGATGGGTATTTTTTAAGTTGGGGTTTATCTTCTCCGATGAGGAGGAGGCCGGCTTAGGAAGTGACGTGTTTGACATTGTTAACAAACACAAGTGGCAGAAATTTGCCAAATACCCTGCAAATGTCAACGTATCGTTGGTGAAGGAGTTTTACACCAACATCATCGATTCGAACCAGCATGCCGTTGTGGTTCGTGGTATTTCTATTCGATTTACTTCCACTGTCATTAAGCGTTACTTTAAATTGCAGGCTGTTGAAGACCGCCATACCACTTTCGCGCAAGAAGCAGATAATGAATCATACCAATATATTCTGGAAGACCTCTAATTTTCCCGACACCCAATGGAATGACCAGCAATTGAGTCGCATGACGGTGGACCGAGAGAGGTTGTTGCCGTAAGCCAAGTTGTGGAATCACTTTATGAAGCACAAGCTTCTACCCACTTCCCACAACATCACCATCTCCTGTCAGCAGATGCTTCTGTTGCATTCAATTATTTTCGGGCATCCCATTGACATAGGGAAAATCATTGTGGAGCAAGCTCACTTATGCCTGAAGCGACCTGTAAGTTCCTTGGAATTTCTGAATCTAATCACGGCTTTATGCCATAAAAAGAAGGTGCCTGAAGAACAGTTCGACGAGATTTTACCTGGCATTGCTGGTATTACCAAGGCCAAGATCCCTATGTTGTTGGGCTTGAAGGAAGCCAAAGGGAAGGAGAATGAGGCAACCACGTCTCGCGCTACTTCAACTCCATATGTCGGGGCAAAACTAGATGACCGGTATGAGGTGAATAAGCACATTCAGGAGCAAGTCGGGCAGCTGTCCGACAAACTGATGACCTACTTTGCCTACGCCAAGCGCCGAGACGAGTTAATCACCAATGCCTTTTTGGAAATTCTCCCGCATACCAACTTCAATATCCCAGTCTTCCATGAAACGCTTGTGCCGCCAAATTCAAATACCGAGGCATCTACAGATGACCCCCATCCTACCGCTGAAGACGTTCACCAGCCAGCCAATGAAGAGGTTAACCAGCCCGTAGATGAAGAAGAAGAGCCCACTGACCCTAATCCATACTATATTATGTCGCCCATTGAAGATCGAGAAGCAACCTCCAACTCACGCATGTTCCCGACTACTCGTAATTTGTTGAACCCCTGGCGGCGGAACATCCTGACATACCGCAACCTGTCGCACCAATGAAAGAAGAGCACCCTGAAGTATCGTAGCCCAGTGAGTCAATTGAGGACACATAATTCGAGATGACATGGCGAGCTCCATTGCGTAGGAGCCGACATCACATGAAGAAGGCATCTAAGCGCAAGGAGCCCCAGCTCTCAACCATCCCAGAAGGTCCTAGTACTCCTCCGGCTGCACCAGCTTCTGACTCTGAACACTCTAGCCTCGTAAAACTGAGAAAGTCCACTCATCACACGACCACTGCACCACCACCCGCTTGAAGTCAAGGTACCTTGCATTGCATTATATTTATAGCATGTAGTTTCATTTTCCTTAGTTTTAGTAAGCATTGAGGACAATGCTTCTCTCAAGTTTGGGGGAAGGTAAGGTTCTCAAATCATTGCATGATAGTATGAGTAAAATAAATATGCCATGGCATTAGTAAATGTTTGAATAGTTTTCTGGAATTAGTTAAGGATACCCGATGATGATGAATTCTTGATGGCTATGATAGAATGTACATGACTGGTTGAGGATGATAGAACCAACTTTAGGACTTGCTTCTTTGAAACCATTGAATACATGATTGTATGTTTTCCATGCTTGAGAAACTTAAAAAAATTTATAAGAGAATTCTCAAATGTCGTGGCATAAAACTTTGAATACGTAAAACCCCACATAAAAAAATTAATGAAAAATGAACGAAGTCATAAATAAATGCCTCGACATATCTGTAGAAGGACACTCCGCTATGCCATGGCATATGAGTGAATGAAAGTAGTCACAGGATGACTCTGCCTGACTAGCTCGGGGGTGGAAGGTATGCTCCCTTTTACCTAGAGTGTAGGATGGTATGTGTGATAGGCTGACTCTTTTCGTAGCAGCATTAATGAAAGAAAAGAAAACAAAGTGGGAGTAAAATTTGTAAATGTCATGGCAAATTAAGAAAGCTTGCGTAGAAAATTTTTAAGTTTGTTAAGCATGGACTGGATACAAACACGCACACACCCACACAAAGAATCTTGCCCTAGGGGACAGTACTTGATTTCTCGAACTAGTCTAGCAGGTTGAAGCCAATTGTGCTAAGGGCTGAAATTTTATCCCATAAAACTATTATGCTTCTGAACTTGTCATGGTATTTTTGTTTTGCTTAATACTATCCATTTCTTGAGGACAAGCAATAGCTTAAGTTTGGGGGTGTGATAACTCCATAAAAAGGTCACATTTTGGGACCTTTTCACTTAAGTTATTGAATGTCTAAGAGATCATTTAGGACCATGTAGATGCATTTAGAGCATTTACTTACATTGGTGGAATTCGGTTTGCCATATTATTTTATTTTTAAAGTGGTGCTGCTTTATGGAAAGGTGTTTGTCTAATGATGTGCGGGAATTAAGAGCAAGTAAAAGAGGAAAGGAAATGCCGTGACATAAGGAGACTGCTGAGCAGAATGAAAATGCCAAGTTCGACTGACATTTCGAGAACGAACAAAGTGAAAGAAGATATTTTTGAAGCCAATTGTCCCCTACTTTCACGAGACCTCTGCCTGAGATATCTGCCTTGAAGATCCACCTGGAGGGATCAATGCTGTTACAGCCGATTCTGCTGACCGCGCTGTCTGCTCTACAGATCATGTATGTCCTTGAAGCCTCTACAGCGGGATCATGATAGGTACTCAGCAAGCAACCTAGGCTGGATCATAGCCAGCTCTGCCGATCCCCAAGTAATCTAACTATGGTTTAGGGTATCCTAGGAAATTTAACACCAAGTCCTAGGGTTAATCTTCCCCTATAAATAGAGGATGAAGCCATAATGAAGAAGACTTTGGTTCCACACCGATTTGAGCTTAAAAGATAGAGAGATAAGGTCTTACTCTTCTCCGTCAATCCTACTTGTCATGGCATTTCTCCGTGACAAGCTTGAGGGAGTGGCATTCTAGGCATCCGAGAGGAGCTAGTTCGCTGGGAGCAGTTTGTGGTGGCCGAGCAAAGCTACGGTAGTGCACGTTGAAGGCTTTTCCTCCTTCCCTTAGTTCTTTGCTTTTATATTTTGTTATTTGGGTTGTAAGGAACGGATAAAACTTACTTTGTGCTTGTTTATTTCGAACCCCACCATGAACTAATCCTATTTGGTGGGAGTTCATTTGGATATTTAAGTTTTATTTCAATGAATGATTGTTTTTCTATGCTACAATATGTTTTGTTTATGAAACTTAGTGCCTTAAGGTTGTAGGAGCTACAAGAGTAGCCATTCCTTAGGAGATTCTTTGGGTTGGAGAGAATACCGAGATAACACATCCTTAGTGTTCGAGAGAAACCAGGGAGGAACTACATAAACAAGGGGTTCTAAGCAGTAACTATGCCTAATCCACCTTAGAGATAAGGCGAGGATTTCATTCGACTAAAACGAGTTATGCATGAACGATAGGTTAGATGTTAATGCTGCCGTAAAAAGGTATTACCGACACATATCCTGTTATCTGGACCAATAGGATCACTACATGGGTTTACGCCAACTGGTTTTGCCAGGGCATCTTCAATCTATTGAGTCCTTTACCAGAGATAACATAGGGCACCTTAATAGACTCTGTCGGACAGAAGAGGCAGAGAGATAAGATCATTCCGAGAAGTAACCTTAGGTTTTCCAAAGTGACCCCCATCACTCATTCCCATAGTAGCATGTCGTGTGAGAAAGACAAAGTCCTATTAATCAACTCGTATATTTACATTTCATTTTTTCTTGACATTTTCATCTGTTTGCACTAAACACAATCCAATTTGCCACGACATATACATTTGCTACCACATTGTCATCGTTTCATTTCCACATCAGTCATTCCATTTTACCACAACATTATCATTGTATATACCATCACTAACTTTACTTAGGTGATAGAGTAAAGTGCCTTGACAAACTTATTTGATTTCCCCCAATCCCTGTGGAGACGATACCCACTTATCATTGTATTACTTGTTCGATTGTATATACTTGAACATATATTCGTACTCATTTATAGTACTCACAAATAGCGGACAACCTACTATTTGGGGTATTACAAAGTGTATCCCATCAAGTACAACCTAAACAATGACCACACCTAAAATTTGGGAATGAGAGAAAAAGAAATGTTTGTCTATTTAAATTCGTTGAGGAAAGATCTTTGACAATGACCACGCCTAAAATTTGGGAATGAGAGAAAAAGAAATGTTTGTCTATTTAAATTCGTTGAGGAAAGATCTTTAAAACTTATAAAAGGTCCGATCTCGATGTCTTTAAATAATCGAACATACTTCTTCTTTCTAAAAGGGTTGGTAATTTTAATTTAATTCTTTTTATTTTATTTTTATCATTATTCATACATTTGAAATTTTAATTAATAATCAATTTTCGAATTAAATAGTAATATTTCTTTATTTCGAATAGATTGAGGACTGGCTACTTTAAGGCATGAGAGGAATTTTTCTTCTTGATAGGAAATAATTAAATATTATTGTTTTCCATCCTAAAATTCAAGAAATATTATCCAAAGGGATCTTAAATTAAATTAAATTCAAATTCGTAAGTTTCATTGCAAAGACAATTAATTAATTGATTAGGTACCAATTTAGGGCAATGTGGGGGTACTAACTGTTTCTCACGCGTAATCGACTCTAGAACTTAATTTTTTGGAACACGGACTTAAAAAGTTGTTTTAATAATATTAAAATTACAACTTTTTTGGGTTCCTAATCACACCCTAATCAAAGATTGTGGAGACTCCTTGAACTATTTTTTATTTTTAAAGAAAACCCCAAATTTATCAAAACAAGACTTTAAATCACCTAATTTTTTAGAATTCGTTTCCATACATTCAATCATGAAAATATGGGAGTAACTCATAGAGGATTTCATGGAAGAAATTTTGAAAGAATTTTGAAGTCATCTAGGTCGTACCTATAGAAAGATAGAGAGTTATGGATTTGATATTTGCATAGGTTAATAGAATCGAAAGACTCCAAGAGCAACTTGTCAGAACTCAACGAGAAATAAATGATCAAGTGAAAAAGCTTCAAGATGATATAAGAGAGAAAATGTTCAAATTGATAAACATGGTGATTATTCTGATTCATGAGGGAATCTGCTATAGGATTCTGTTGTGTAAGGGAAGACAATGACTTTGAAGGAGAATCTAAATTTGAGTTATGGGACCAAAGTGACAATAGCCAGTGATCAATAGCTTGTTAAAGGGTGAGATAATTCAAGTCATCTTCAGAAATCAAATATGATCTCAGAAAACACCACTGAATCAACAAGGGGTAAAAAGGTGATAGAATAGGAAGGTTGCCCTATGAAACATATGCTTCACTCAAAGAAAATGAGCATAGAAGAAGACCAAAGGATGATCGAAAGGACTAGAAATAAGATAGTGAAAATAAGAAGGTGCTAAGCATCCCAAATATTTAGTCATATTCAGACTTTCTACCTCATCTCTTCCAAAATCATCTTCTCACACCGATGTTACCAAGAATTAATATCTATCAGTGGCCAGGTTTGCACGGTACCAAGAATTCATGTGGATATCATCTGGGTGTTTTTAATCATTCCATAGAGAACTGAAAGGCCTTAAGATTAAAGTTATTAACCTCATCACAAAGAGGTTACTATAATTGAAAAATAGAAACCCTAAATTCCTTAGAGGCTCAACTTTTAACAATGAACCTAAGACTATTGAAAAGAAAGAATATCAAGACCAAGCATCTAATAAACTTTTACCAAGTTCTCAAGGAAGTGAACTTGAAATGAAATTACCTCAAAATTCTCAGTTTCATCCATTCTATTTCCCATGTCTAACCACCTTTCCCTATGCATCAAAAGTGGTTTGATGAGAATGCATGCAGCATAAATCAAGCTCAAACTCCTAAGTGTTCAATATTGTAACATTAAAGGAGAATTTCAAGATCCTCTTGCGTGTGAATTGGAGAAGTGTAAAACATATGAGCATTATATTGAAACTTAAATATTAGAAATTCCTTGCACAATGGTGACTAACGTGGTCAAAACAAAAGCAGGTCATGTGGAGGAAGAGAAGAATGAGAAAGAATCTGGAGTCAATAGCAGTAGGGATGTCACACCCCAAATTTAATTTAAAATCATAATTAATTTATTTAATTTAATTAAGGGACCAAAATGGATAATTCAAAAAAATAGTCAAGTTAGAATATATAGGAAGTTTAGGGACTATGCCCATAATTATCCCATAATAAAAAATATCACATGACACCAAAATAAAGTAAAGGGGTAGTTGAGAGGCTTGAACCCGTGGCCTAGGGTATCATCGGCCATCCCTCTACCATATACCCTAGGTTACTGTTTGAATATAATTTAATAAATATGAAATTTATTTGTTTTATACTCGGGTTATAATACCTAAAACCCTTAGAAAATCCCCAAATCAAAAACCACCAAATTTTCCCAACCCCAATCACTAGTGTCGTCTTCCTCCATCGATCCACCATACTCTGACCGATGATACAGGTCACAGCCATATCCAATCGAAGCGCCAGGCCACCACGACGCAACCCCAACTAACGCTTATCAGTCACCGTTCGTCATGGAAGGGCTTTTAAAGCTTCATCGAAACTCCTTCTTTCGCCTTGGTTAAACGTTTTTTTTCGGTCGAATCTGACGTCGTGTCACCTCACCGCCACCACCTCTGCACTCCCCTCTTTCGTGTGCTCAAAACCCAACCGGTGGATCACACCGAAGTCGCCAGTTCCATTCGTCTACCGCTGGGGTAAGAGTTTCAGCCAATTATCTTTAGATTTTGATGATTTTTAGTGATTTGAGCGTTGATGTGGCTTGGATTTGTTGAATTGGTGATCTCGGAGTTTTCAGCTGTCTCCCCCGACCCCGTTACCACCTCCACGTACCGCCGCATGCGAGTTGGGATCCCCTCCAGCTGTGCTCTCTTCTAGAATCGGTCCAGGTGAATCGAAATGACCCAACCCAGTCTGAACCGGGTCCGTTTGACCCGACCGAGTCAACCCAAACTAACATGAGTCAACCAAAATCGGTCTGACCCATTGACCTTGACCCAAACCGTTAACTTTTACTTGCCCATTGACTTTGTTTTTTATCGTTGACTGTTGACCAAAAAGTCAAATTTTTTGAAAAGTCATATTTTATGTTTTTCAACGTCCTGAGTCCGAATATGAAGTCTGTTTTTTCAAATTCAAACCCGCAAGCCTCCAAATTAGCCGTCAAACTTGAATATGCATATGTAATTTAAGTAAATTATTTAAGTGATTAATCTAAGTGCATTTAATTTAATTTAGGGTCAAGGAATAATTTATATTATCGTACATTTAAGGTAATCATGGATCTCCTTATCGTTCGTCAGCTCATCCCGATTCCTCTCAATCTGTTTGTCAGCACGAGCCAGTGATTACCCGTATAGTTCTATAACCCTGTTAAATATTTAGTTTAGTATTTTACTCTGACTATAACCCTGTTCTAATTTAACCTATGTTCGCGTTCAGTCGAAGAGCATAGTAAAGTTGGTGCTCGATATATATTCCAGACTAATTCTTTTTACGAGGTGTGTTCCTTGTCTGCTATATTTAAATGTATGTTTTAAATACTTATTTGAAATATCATGCGCACATGACTGTTTTACCTTATTTGCAATATGGCTAGCTGATCTGATTTAATTTTGCATGAATTATCGGTTTCAAGCCTAATTTCTGATTTACTAAAGTTTTAAGCCTGATTGATTGATTCATGATCTCTGGTTATCGTTTTTACTGAATTGATATATGTTTGAACTCTAATTTCCTTGCTACTATTAGTTATTGTCTGAATTATTTTCTTTGGGGTACTATGGGATTTGGTATGAAGTCTCTGCAGGTTCAATTATGATCAAGCTGGTAATTCCTTATATAAGTTAATTACTGATCAGCTGGTAATTCCTTATGAACCTAAGGTGGCCCTTGGGTGGGCTCTTGGACCCAACGGGCCTAGTGGTAAGACCTTAAGGTACTCCCTTAGGGTGGCGCCTCTGCTATGTGCATTGGGTAAGTCCTTATAGGCTTGAGGGACTACCCCTTAGGTGAGCACCTATTCTTCAGTTAGGGTAAGACCTTATGGACTCAAGGTGCTCCCTAAGGTTTGCACATACGCTCTTTGGCCCTATGGTAAGTCCTTATAGATGTAGTTCTGGGGAACTGCATGTGGTGTACGGTTAGAGAGAGATTCTATAATTTTATGCTAAAGACACTACTGGCATTTTAATGACTTAGAACTGAATTGTTTTGGAAACTTAACTATATGTTTTATTTCTACATTGTTGGAACACGCTGAGCTCCCTAGCTCACTCCCCCAAAATTTTCTCTTTTAGATACTTTTTGATAGGCGTCCCGGACCTGGCACTTGGAGGTCGACATATTCGTATAATGATATTTTGTTATAATGTATTTATCTTCCGAGTTGCATTTATTTTGGGTGACATGTGCCTATATTTTGAAAATATTTGTTTTACGACTTATATTGTTTTTACTACTGATGTTGGATTTGCTTCGATACTGATTTGTGAAAGATTTGGTTTACTCAGACATTTATGGTTTTATATATTAATCGAAATAGAACTTATTATTAATAGTTATATTTTTAAAAGATGTTTATTTGTAATATGAATTTTAACTTATCGAATAATGTTTGGGAAAAATGTTTATTGTAATTAATTTCTTATATTTTAACTTTGATTTACTTTGCAGGAATTTGAGTTATGTACATGGTATTATCCTACCAACCAATAATGGCAAGATCCTTTGTGGTTATAAGCTTGATTGGTGCATTGAACTCAAGTATTTCAAGAAGTTTCAAAGGTTAAGACTCTCCACAAACCATCATGATGATTCAAAGAGTGGAGTTGAAGATATACATATTCTTTTTAACAAATATGATGTGTCGGATCAAGGAGATATTCCAAATGATTCAATTTGTCAAATGGAGGAACCAAAAGACGTGATCCTTGGAAGCTTAAGAGAATTATCTTCTCAAGTACTAGAAGATATGACTTTTCATTTAAAGGACGTGATCTTTGGGAAACCAAAGAATATGTCTTTTAGAGTGTGAAAAGAAGTGATCATTCAAAAAAACATGTCTTGTGATTCAAATGACATAACTTTTGGCTATTCAAAATATGAGAACAGGGAGTACAATTTTCACTTGTTCATAATTAACAATTCTCTTACTTATGAAAGTTTCTTATCTTTTCAGGTCATGGACATTCAAGGAACCTATTCAAGGGATATCACTCTTGATAAGAATCCTTTCATAAAGATGATCTATGGAAGCAAACCAGCTACGATTGAATGGGCGTACAATTTGGAGAAGTCATCTTTCGATTTGAGGATAAATTGCCCAAAAGAAGGGGATGATGATGTGATCCTGTTTAGCACCAACTTTCTGCATGACATACTCACATCATTGAAGAACCATCAAACTAAATATAAGGGAGTTCTATCATACTTTATATTATATTTACTTATTTATGCACTATATATATTATTATGAGCATACATTTGCATATTAGACTATACTTGAATTATCATAGTATGTGCATTCATTCATTATATCCTATGGTTTGTATCATTGATTGATATTCATGTATATAATCTATAGTTATAATATTAATATTCATTCATTATCATATGATGCATGAGTTATTATTATAACCTGTAGTTCACATCTTTATAATATGCACATCATTATATTATATGCATTATATAGTTTATATACTTAGTTTATTTCTTTATGTTATGCATATAGGAATATTCGGCCAACACTTGGGAGCTACATTTGAGCTTAACTAAGGATAAGGAGCTAGGAAAACTTACATAGGATGACTCGGGAGATCATGAAGAACAAATGGTGAAAAGTTATCAGCTGACCCCCGAGCTCATAGCTCACTTGAGCTGGACCTTTGAGCTAGCTATAGACCTCATTTCAGCTGGAGAGTTGCACTATCATCACAACCACACAGAGTACTTCAAATATAATCTAAGTTAATTTTTGTGGATTCGTACCTTTTCGCGAAGAGTTGCCATTCCAAGAGGTGCCTTTTCACAAGGAGCTGGCCAAAGACTCATCTTCATGTAATTCACCTATGACCAGCTCATTTTCAGCTCATATACATGGGAAGTAGCTCAAATGATGAAAGGTTACCTTCCACAAATGTGACCTTTCATGACAAGTTACTGCCCATTTAAGACCATGACACCTAGATGCATGTTGGAAGCCAAGTCACGCCAAGTTGCTGCCATCTTCATTCCATGGACTTCAAGACATTATCCTATGGTTACAACCTCACCAAAGCCTTGCAAGAAGACCCATGTGCGTTCAAGTAGGCTGCCATGTGCATCATTCAAGCATGTGCACTCCATGTGACATCAAATAGGAGCCAAAACACCAAGGGATGCTTCCTATTCAGCCAAAGACTTATTCCTCTCCATTTTGGCGCCCAAATGACTTCCAAAAGCATTCAAAACATCCTTGGGCCGAACCAACACATAACCATTCGGCCAAGAGCATGTATCTTCATTAAAATCATGTATTTTCATCAAAAATCATGTATTTTCAAAGGGGTTTCAACCTTGGCCGAACCATCATATGTCTATTCGGCCTAAACCCTTTGAAAAACTATAAATAGGCTAGTGCATTTCATTTGTAACCATCTCATCTCTTATATAAAACATACTCTTGTGAGTTAATTTCTCTTCAAAGTTCTTTGTGAACTTTATCGATTAAGCAAGTATAATTCATATACTTGTGGCGTCATTCCTTCCATTTTGATTCCAAAACTCCTAGATTGTTATCTAGTGGGTTGAAGACACTATCACCACCCCTCAAGCAAGTTTGTGAAGACCGGGATTATTCTTCATAGCATAGTTTCCTCTTTGGCGTGTTTGAGATACAACATCACCACCATTACCATTTCATCATCAACATCATCCATCTCTTCCATCAATTCCTCAGCCATCTCTATCCTTTCTTTATTTCATTTCATTCTTATTATTTCTTTTCATTACTTATATTATTATTCACTTATTAAGTCCATTATTAATCATATTTCATATCTTATTTTGCAGCCCAAACTTATAAATTCAAGGACATCAGTACTTGTCAATCCTAGATCAGGACACAATAAGGCTATCTACTCTTTTCATCAAAGCGTGTAGATTCGCCTTACATCAAGCGTGTAACATCCTCCATGTCGGGTGAGTGATTAATTTGCAAAGTTTCAACATTTGGTGATTAAAGTAGAATAATTATATAGTTTAAAATGTATGGTTAGTAAATATGAGATGGAAGTAAGGACCAAATGGTCATTTGTAAGTAATTTTTAATTAAAAATAAAATGTTATGGGGTTATATGAGACCCACGTGTGACATTAGGTTCCAGAACCCTCCCATTTCTTCTCCCTTCTTCCTTATTTTCTTCTCTTCCTTCTCTCAACGTGGAGCTTGCAAGTAAAGGTAAGAATCTGAACCTTGGTAGTTTCTTTGATTTTTAAGATTGGAAATGAAAGCTTGGATGTTATATAAGCTAAAGGAAAGCTTATATGACATTAAAACAACAAGATAAGTGTTTTAGAGAATGATTTGGAAAATGAATTTTTAGATGAAATTTTGATAGGAATGAGTTTTTGAAGTTTGAATAAGATTTTTGACTTGTCAAGAAGCTAACTAAGAAGTATGAGGTGTTAGAATTCAAATTAGAACATATTGGAATTTGGGTTGGATTCTTAAATTCTACATGGAGAATTAGATTTCTAAGTTTTAGAGGTATTTAATGGATAATAATTAGTTAAAGTAAGTGTATGAAAGCTAAGAGTAGTAAAGAGAGTGAAATATGTATGTTTGAGCTGAAATGGGATGATTTCCGAGCTCAAATTAGGATTTTCGGGCTAGGGGAATCGGTACCCATTCAAGGGGAACTGATACCCCTTCAACGAATATGATTTCCAGAATGCTAGAGGGGAATCGATACCCCCAGGGGGAACCAATACCCCCTCATCGTATATGAAATTCCAGAATGCTTGAGGGGAATCGATACCCCCAGGGGGGGAACCGATTCCCCCATGAGAAAAAAAGAAAGAAAGAAAAGAAAGCAAGACTAAGCTATAAATTCTTTAAATTAGTAAGCTATTAAAGCTTAATTTCAAGACATAGACATCTGATGATCATCTTGAAAATTATGTTTATGTAGATACCGAGCCTACTCGAGTTCGGGAACAATCTACAAGTAGAATCGATCGAGGAAAAGGCAAAGAAGTATAGGTGAGTGCATATGCATAGCATGAATATAGTATTATATTCAGTTCTAGACTTGTGATAAGTCTAGATTCCATATTTTGACATATGATCACATTCCATATTATGATACATGACATGAATTTATATTAAATGTATTACATGACATGAATTCATATGATATGTATTGCATGACATGAATATGCAGAAAAGTTATATGAGCTATGTGATAAAGGTATGTAAATGATATGACTATGTGATAAAGGTATGGAAATAATATGACTACGTGATATGAACTACGGGAAATGTATAAGCCCATGTTATGTAGATGAGAACTATAGGTATAGTTGGCATGCCAAGGGTAGAGGGTATACTCGGTTCTTTAGGACATATGTATATCCTTTGGAACCTGTGTGAAGTCTTGAAAGACACATACTTGATCCATAGTATATGTATATGATTCTTAAGGAATTCTATGTGGTCCTTATGGACATCATTATATGGCACTACGGTGCAATTCTACGGGCACTTCGGTGCAATTCTACGGGCACTTCGGTGCAATTCTACGGGGCACTTCGGTGCATTTATACGAGCTGTGGTGACAGCATAGTGCACAACCTCACATTACTCAAATACCTTAGGTTCTCAATATGCTATCATGGGCCAATAAACTTATTAATACAGATTCATGAATGTTACAGTCATACGCTTACAGGTATGGGTATTGATGATGTATACTACATTGATTAAGTACATATTTGCATTTCATCTCATATGATCATAACATTTTCATTATAATTGCCTTGTTATTATTATTGCCTCACTAAGTCAATGACTTAGCGTGTGAGTGTTTCACACGTAGGATCCGAGGAATTAGACGATACAGGTGAAGCAGCTTGACAGTATTACTCCTGCAACCATCAGATCAGAAGCAACTTAATCAGTAGGTCATTTTGTGATGTAAATAGCAGTTGGCATGTAATTAAAGGGTTAAGTTGTGTATGCTCTGAATATTTTGGTAAACTTATATTACAGTATGTATATTATTGTATTTTCTTCATACAAGTACAAATATTTTACTATTATTTATTAAGAGTTGCTTATTAAAGTTAATGTAGTATCTCTGACTCATATCCGGGTCGGGTATAGGTTGGGGGTGTTACATTTAATGGTATCAGAGCTATGGTTTAGCCGATTCTAGGCATAAACCAGAATCTATGGAGTCTTTAAATGGAATACATGCCAACTAATAGCGAGAACTTCTGATCTGGTATAGTATGAGTATGTTGTTTTGCTAATAGAATAATGTGGTTATTCTTATTAGATGTCCGGACATAATAGCTCCCGAAGTGAAGCGGGAGAAGATAGGCATGCTGAAAGCAGTAATTCACCTGCCCTGGCCAGGCAAGGTGAAGAACAGGCATCTCAAGGAGTGCCTGTACAAGATCAAGATACGTTCTTCAGAACGTTAGACGCTATTCTGACGCGTCTTCAACCTCCTGTTCCACTAACTCCACGAATTAATGTAGCAAAAGAGTTGAGAAGTTTAGGAGCTCCCGAATTTAAGGGAGAAGCTGAGGAAGGTCCGGTGTCAGCGGATCTTTGGTTGAATGATTTGAAAATCATTTAGATGGTCTCCACTGTTCCGAAGTGGAGAAATTAGATGGAGCTGTGTCTTTATTAAGGGGTCAGGCGAGGATATGGTGGACGAATGTCACCATGAGGATGTCAACCGACCAGTTGACTTGGTCTTTGTTTTTAGAAGAATTTAAAAACAAGTATATTGGAGATCAGTTTATCCGACAAATGAAGCAGGAATTTATGAATTTGAAGCAGATGAGCCGCTCTGTGTATGAGTACGAATGTGAGTTTAATAAGCTGAGCAGGTTTGCAGCTGAACTTGTGCCTACTGAAAAAGATGCTTGCGAGTGGTTCGTGGAGGGCTTGCGCCCTAGACTTAAAGAAATGTTGATAGTATTAAACTTGTCCTCGTTCCAAGAGGTGATCAATCGTGCAAAAGCTCTTGAAAGGGCTCAGAATGAAAGATTTGGGGACTCAAGGGTTCAGACATCAAAGAGGACGACTACTTATTCTGGTTCAACACCAACAAAAAGGGGAAGAGACTCGGGATTTCGATCACAAACTAGATCAGAATCAGTTGCATCGTCTACTAGGGGAGCAAGTCAGGCAAGAACTAGACAGACGCAGTCAGTGGAATCCGGTGCTGGGAGATTTACTCCGGGTCAAAGGAAACAGTGTGAGCACTGCGGGAAAAACCATTATGGGGATTGTCGTATGGCTGCTGGGACTTGTTTTCGATGCGGAGAGGCCGGACATTTTGTCCGGGATTGTCCCTTGATTGTTGGTGAGCCGGCACCATCTGGAAGAGCTGGTTTTTTCTCACAAAGAGGACGAGGAAGAGGCAGAGGAAGGAACCCGTCTGAATTCTCTGCTCAACCTGAAGTTCGATCCACTGCTCGAGTGTACAACCTAAAGACAAGTGAAGACCGTGATGACCCTGATATTATAGCAGGTACTTTTCAGTTGTATGATAAATTAGTATTGGTACTGATTGATCCGGGTTCTAATTATTCTTATATTACAAGTAAGTTAGTAAAGGAGTTGGGGATTCCCTTAGAAGCTACAAGTAATGAGATTATAGTAACAACTCCGTTAGGCCATAGTGCCCGGGTGAATAAAGTCTGTAAGGGGTGTCCCATAAAGGTTCAGGG
Source organism: Hibiscus syriacus (assembly GCF_006381635.1). Lineage (NCBI taxonomy): Eukaryota > Viridiplantae > Streptophyta > Magnoliopsida > Malvales > Malvaceae > Hibiscus > Hibiscus syriacus. The sequence continues at coordinate 1,388,155 of NW_024063086.1, read as the reverse complement.
AATTGAATTCCCTGCTAATCTGATGGAATTACCCTTTGACGAGTTTGAAGTGATTCTGGGAATGGATTGGTTATTCCGTTATTATGGAGATGTTAGTTGCAGATTGAAAAAGGTAACTCTGAAAAGTCCAGAAGGAACAGAGATAAGTGTGAGCAGTGAAAAGTTTAATCCTTTAGCAAATGTAATATCAGTGATGTCTGCCAAGAAATTATTGCTACAAGGATGTCAGGGTTTCCTTGCAAATGTGATTGATTCAAGAGCTCAAGAGAAAAGGTTAGAGGAAATTCCAAGAGTTCGAGAGTTCCCTGATGTTTTTCCTGCTGAATTGCCAGGATTACCTCCGGATAGAGAGGTAGAATTCCAAATTGAAATAATGCCGGGAATAGCTCCAATTGCAATGGCACCTTATCGAATGGCTCCGAAAGAATTGCAAGAGTTAAAGAATCAATTACAAGAATTGCTAGAGAAGGGATTTATCCAACCAAGTGTATCGCCTTGGGGAGCTCCGGTGTTATTTGTTAAAAAGAAGGATGGATCAATGCGCCTTTGCATTGACTATCGACAGCTCAATAAGGTGACCATCAAGAACAAGTATCCTCTTCCGCGCATTGATGATTTGTTTGATCAACTAAAAGGAGCTTCGGTATTTTTGAAGATCGATCTACGTTCGGGTTATCATCAATTGAAGATCCAGGAGAAAGATATTCCGAAGACAGCTTTCAGAACGAGATATGGTCATTATGAATTCATAGTAATGCCATTCGGAGTAACGAATGCACCTGCTGCTTTTATGGATCTCATGAACAGGATTTTTCAGCCCTATCTAGACCAGTTTGTTGTTGTCTTTATTGATGACATACTGGTGTACTTGAAATCCCATGAAGAGCATAGCACACATTTGAGGATCGTCTTGCAAATTTTAAGAGATAAAAAGTTGTATGCCAAATTGTCCAAATGTGAGTTCTGGTTAAAGGAAGTAATTTTCCTGGGGCATGTGATCTCGGCAGTTGGGATTAGAGTAGACCCTCAGAAAGTTAAAGCTATAATGGATTGGGAAGTTCCTAAGAATGTGTCTGAAGTTCGAAGTTTTCTTGGACTTGCCGGTTACTATCGAAGATTCGTTAAGAATTTTTCGATGATTGTGCTGCCTCTAACAAAGCTAATGAGAAAGAATGTACCATTTGTTTGGACTTCTGAATGTCAAGAAAGTTTCGAAGATTTAAAGAGAATTCTGACGGAAACTCCGATATTGGTTCAACCGGAATCTGGCAAGAATTTTGTAGTATACAGTGACGCATCCCATAACGGGTTGGGGTGTGTATTAATGCAAGAAGGAAAAGTGGTAGCGTACGCATCGAGACAGTTGAAACCACATGAAAGGAATTACCCCACTCATGATCTAGAAATGGTTGCTGTAGTATTCGCTCTCAGGATTTGGCGTCATTATCTTTATGGGGAGCGTTGTTACTTATATACTGATCATAAGAGCCTGAAGTACCTGATGACTCAAAAAGAATTAAATTTGAGGCAACGTAGATGGGTAGAGTTCTTAAAGGATTATGATGTGATAATTGACTATCATCCCGGAAAGGCTAATGTGGTAGCAGATGCTCTGAGTAGAAAGACGTTTGCAGCTTTACGAGCTATGGATGCAAGATTATCTTTAACGGGAGATGGTGGTCTTTGTGCAGAATTAACCCTTAGACCAGCATGGTTGGAACGAATAGGAGAATTGCAATGTAAAGATGAAGTGTGTTTGAAAAGAATTGAGCAAGTAAAGAACAAAGAGATTAAAGACTTTGAGATTAAGTCAGATGGAAATCTATATTGTAAAGGAAGAATTGTAATATCCGACAATGACGACTTGAAGAAGGAGATATTAACAGAGGCTCATTGCAGTCCGTTAACGATGCACCCGGGTGGAACCAAGATGTATATGGATTTGAAGGATCGATTTTGGTGGTCAGGGATGAAGCGAAGCATCACAGAATTTGTGTCTAAGTGTTTGATATGTCAACAAGTCAAAGCCGAGCATCAAGTTCCATCAGGATTATTGCAACCGCTTTTCATTCCTCAATGGAAGTGGGAAAATGTTACGATGGATTTTGTTTCGGGGTTACCCTTGACCCCGAACAAAAGAGAATCAATCTGGGTAATTGTTGATCGATTAACTAAGTCAGCGCATTTCCTCCCGGTTAGAACATATTTCTCTATGGAAAAGTATGCAGAGCTGTATATTAGAGAAGTTATTAGATTGCATGGAGTACCTGTTTCCATAGTCTCTGATCGGGACCCTCGATTCACTTCTAGATTCTGGAAATCTTTGCATGGAGCGTTGGGGACTCGTTTAAACTTTAGTACGGCTTTTCATCCTCAGACTGATGGGCAATCAGAGAGAACTATTCAGATATTGGAAGATATGCTGAGAGCATGCGTAATGGAATTTAAAGGATCATGGGAAAAGTATTTACCGCTGGCAGAGTTCGCTTACAACAATAGTTATCAGTCTAGTATAAAGATGGCCCCCTATGAAGCATTATATGGAAGAAAATGTCGTACTCCATTAAATTGGTATGAACTCAAAGACCGAAGTGTTCTTGGTCCGGATTTAATTCAAGATGTAGAACAGAAAGTTCGAGAAATTCAGTATAACCTCAAAGTGGCCTCTGATCGGCAAAAGTCCTATTCTGATCTTAAAAGGAAAGAAATTGAATTTCAAGTTGGAGATAAAGTGTTTTTAAAAGTGTCTCCATGGAAGAAGGTGTTGAGATTTGGTCGGAAAGGAAAATTGAGTCCTCGGTTTATTGGACCATATGAGATTGTAAAGAGAGTAGGACCTATAGCATATCAGCTAACTTTACCACCTGAGATGGAAAAGATACATGATGTTTTTCACGTTTCAATGCTTCGAAGATATAGATCTGACCCTTCTCATATCGTGACACCAGAAGAGATTGAGGTTCGTCCTGACTTGACTTATGAGGAAGAACCGATTCAAATTTTAGCACATGAAGTTAAGCAATTGAGGAACAAGATTATTCCTTTGGTCAAAGTATTGTGGAGAAATCACAAAGTAGAAGAAGCAACATGGGAGCGTGAAGAAGATATGCGACATCAATACCCACATTTGTTTGTGCAATGAAAATTCGAGGACGAATTTTCTTAAGGGGGAGAGATTTGTAACATCCTCCATGTCGGGTGAGTGATTAATTTGCAAAGTTTCAACATTTGGTGATTAAAGTAGAATAATTATATAGTTTAAAATGTATGGTTAGTAAATATGAGATGGAAGTAAGGACCAAATGGTCATTTGTAAGTAATTTTTAATTAAAAATAAAATGTTATGGGGTTATATGAGACCCACGTGTGACATTAGGTTCCAGAACCCTCCCATTTCTTCTCCCTTCTTCCTTATTTTCTTCTCTTCCTTCTCTCAACGTGGAGCTTGCAAGTAAAGGTAAGAATCTGAACCTTGGTAGTTTCTTTGATTTTTAAGATTGGAAATGAAAGCTTGGATGTTATATAAGCTAAAGGAAAGCTTATATGACATTAAAACAACAAGATAAGTGTTTTAGAGAATGATTTGGAAAATGAATTTTTAGATGAAATTTTGATAGGAATGAGTTTTTGAAGTTTGAATAAGATTTTTGACTTATCAAGAAGCTAACTAAGAAGTATGAGGTGTTAGAATTCAAATTAGAACATATTGGAATTTGGGTTGGATTCTTAAATTCTACATGGAGAATTAGATTTCTAAGTTTTAGAGGTATTTAATGGATAATAATTAGTTAAAGTAAGTGTATGAAAGCTAAGAGTAGTAAAGAGAGTGAAATATGTATGTTTGAGCTGAAATGGGATGATTTCCGAGCTCAAATTAGGATTTTCAGGCTAGGGGAATCGGTACCCATTCAAGGGGAACCGATACCCCTTCAACGAATATGATTTCCAGAATGCTAGAGGGGAATCGATACCCCCAGGGGGGAACCGATACCCCCTCATCGTATATGAAATTCCAGAATGCTTGAGGGGAATCGATACCCCCAGAGGGGGAACCGATTCCCCCATGAGAAAAAAGAAAGAAAGAAAAGAAAGCAAGACTAAGCTATAAATTCTTTAAATTAGTAAGCTATTAAAGCTTAATTTCAAGACATAGACATCTGATGATCATCTTGAAAATTATGTTTATGTAGATACCGAGCCTACTCGAGTTCGGGAACAATCTACAAGTAGAATCGATCGAGGAAAAGGCAAAGAAGTATAGGTGAGTGCATATGCATAGCATGAATATAGTATTATATTCAGTTCTAGACTTGTGATAAGTATAGATTCCATATTTTGACATATGATCACATTCCATATTATGATACATGACATGAATTTATATTAAATGTATTACATGACATGAATTCATATGATATGTATTGCATGACATGAATATGCAGAAAAGTTATATGAGCTATGTGATAAAGGTATGTAAATGATATGACTATGTGATAAAGGTATGGAAATAATATGACTACGTGATATGAACTACGGGAAATGTATAAGCCCATGTTATGCAGATGAGAACTATAGGTATAGTTGGCATGCCAAGGGTAGAGGGTATACTCGGTTCTTTAGGACATATGTATATCCTTTGGAACCTGTGTGAAGTCTTGAAAGACACATACTTGATCCATAGTATATGTATATGATTCTTAAGGAATTCTATGTGGTCCTTATGGACATCATTATATGGCACTACGGTGCAATTCTACGGGCACTTCGGTGCAATTCTACGGGCACTTCGGTGCAATTCTACGGGGCACTTCGGTGCATTTATACGAGCTGTGGTGACAGCATAGTGCACAACCTCACATTACTCAAATACCTTAGGTTCTCAATATGCTATCATGGGCCAATAAACTTATTAATACAGATTCATGAATGTTACAGTCATACGCTTACAGGTATGGGTATTGATGATGTATACTACATTGATTAAGTACATGTTTGCATTTCATCTCATATGATCATAACATTTTCATTATAATTGCCTTGTTATTATTATTGCCTCACTAAGTCAATGACTTAGCGTGTGAGTGTTTCACACGTAGGATCCGAGGAATTAGACGATACAGGTGAAGCAGCTTGACAGTATTACTCCTGCAACCATCAGATCAGAAGCAACTTAATCAGTAGGTCATTTTGTGATGTAAATAGCAGTTGGCATGTAATTAAAGGGTTAAGTTGTGTATGCTCTGAATATTTTGGTAAACTTATATTACAGTATGTATATTATTGTATTTTCTTCATACAAGTACAAATATTTTACTATTATTTATTAAGAGTTGCTTATTAAAGTTAATGTAGTATCTCTGACTCATATCCGGGTCGGGTATGGGTTGGGGGTGTTACAAAGCGGTAATCAGAGCATAGTTAGATTGACAACAAAAGTGTCATTGGCATGCAAAGCAAAAGAAAAAGACTCCTACATCAAAATTGGAAGTACAAAAACAAAGAAAAGACAAAAAAAAGAAGAAAATTCAGAAAAACAAAAGAAGAAAAGAAAAAGAAATTCAAAAAGAAAGCAAGCCAAGGAAAGTGCTCTACCATTGCAAAGTACATCAAAAAGGCCATCTACACTAAGAGAAGATAACCTTATTGTTTCTTGAGAAAGGTTGCAGTAAGTGTTGTTTCTTGAATTATAAGTCACCTCTTTCTTTTACATAATTTCATTTTCCTTGTCTTCAACCATTTCTTTCTTTTAATACCTTAAAACCTTTCTTCTACCTTTCCATTTCTTCTATTCTTCTACCCTAACCTATTTGCAGCCGGCGCACACAAGGAAGGAATTAACTTGTTATAATCTTGAGTAAGTTCCTCAAAGGACTTAGCAAGAGAAATTGAGTGGAAAAAGGCTATTGAGAGAGTGAGATCAGAAGGGGAATTATTAAAAAGACAAGATATATTCCCGAGAGTAAACACGAGTGTTGAGTGGAGTGATCTTACCATTTCTTTAGGAGTGAACTTGTGAGACTTTGTGAGTGTGCTGGTAAGGTTTTAATTTTATTTAATTTTTTTTACTAACAAATGTCTTGTGATTTTTCATCTTTCCAAACCTTAGAGGACGAACAGCAAAGAACAAATACATTTCACACTCGATGTCATGTAAATGGTAAAGTGTGTCTTGTAGCTATTGATGGAGGGAATTGTACAAACATTGCAAGCACATACATGGTGAACAAATTGGGGCTTATGACAATTAAACATTCCAGTCCATATGACTTGCAATGGTTGGACGACGAGGAAGAGTTAAGAGTCACTAAACAAGTACTTGTGCCATTCTCACTTGGAAGTTACAAAGATGAGATTCTATGTGACGTGGTGCCTATGAATACGAGTCATTTAATCTTAGGGAGGCCATGGCAATTTCACAAGCGGGTTATCCATGATGGATTCACAATTCAGTATTCATTCATCCACAATGAACGAAAAAGTCATATGGACTCCATTATCTCCTAGCCGAGTGAATGAAGATCAAAACACCTTGAGGAAAAACATTGAAGCAATGAAAGAGCAAATTAAAGACAAGCAACTTGAAGAAGACGTTGGAGTTCAAAATGAGAGGAGTGAAATTGGATCCAAAGAGGAGAGTAAAGAACATATTTTATCTAACATTACTTTTTCTCCTATTCTTCCCTTTGTTTTGCAGGACAATTCAAGAGACATATCTTTTCAAGGAGATGATTCAAGAATCATGTCTTTTGGAGGACTAAAAGATGTGACTTTTGAAGAACATATAGTTGCTACTTTTGATCCATAAAACATGTCTCTTGATGTTTCAAAGATGATGCCATTTGAAGTTCCAAAAGAAACATCATTTGAAGTGCCAAGAGTTGTGTTCGTTGACATTCCAAGTACATTGCCAATCGTTAAAAGAATTCAGCAACCAACTCCTATTAAACATCGACCTTGGTTTGATGTTTCCATTCATCTTGTAAATAATTTCTTATATTTTAACTTTGATTTACTTTGCAGGAATTTGAGTTATGTACATGGTATTATCCTACCAACCAATAATGGCAAGATCCTTTGTGGTTATAAGCTTGATTGGTGCATTGAACTCAAGTATTTCAAGAAGTTTCAAAGGTTAAGACTCTCCACAAACCATCATGATGATTCAAAGAGTGGAGTTGAAGATATACATATTCTTTTTAACGAATATGATGTGTCGGATCAAGGAGATATTCCAAATGATTCAATTTGTCAAATGGAGGAACCAAAAGGCGTGATCCTTGGAAGCTTAAGAGAATTATCTTCTCAAGTACTAGAAGATATGACTTTTCATTTAAAGGACGTGATCTTTGGGAAACCAAAGAATATGTCTTTTAGAGTGTGAAAAGAAGTGATCATTCAAAACAACATGTCTTGTGATTCAAATGACATAACTTTTGGCTATTTAAAACATGAGAATAGGGAGTACAATTTTCACTTGTTCATAATTAACAATTCTCTTACTTATGAAAGTTTCTTATCTTTTCAGGTCATGGACATTCAAGGAACCTATTCAAGGGATATGACTCTTGATAAGAATCCTTTCATAAAGATGATCTATGGAAGCAAACCTGTTGAGTTAATCGAATGACGAAATTGGCCAAGAGGGGGGTGAATTGGCAATAAAAATTTTGTGGAAGCTTTTGCAGAAAATTGAAAATAATTGCACAGCGATTTACAGTGGTTCGACTTTCTCAAACAAAGTCTACGTCCACTACCTTAGCTATCCGCACTAAGGATTTTCCAACAAATTCACTAATTTGTTCTTTCTTTTGAGGCCAAAGAGATAACCTTACAATTCCCTCAAGAGTATACCCCAACTCTTGAGAACACTCTTTTCTCAAAGAGAAGATTACAAATTTGCAAACTTACAAGAAAACCTCACAAGGTAAGATGTTTGCACAATTCTAGAACAAAGAAAAGAACACTCAAAGATGAATACAACTGAGCACAAAAAGTGTTCTTGAAAGCAAAATGAATATTGAATGAAAATGGGCTTGAAATGCTCAAACTTGAGGTTTGATGCTTTCTCTTTGATTCTCTCTTGATTCTAGTTGCTTGATATTTCTTGTTGTTGATCAATGGCTTCTAAGCTTGCTTAAATACACCTTGGATCACTTCTGAACGTTGGGGATAATTAGAGAAGATATTATAGCCGTTTTAGTGTGAAAACATTTAATAAAACAGCTTGGACAGTGGGGGGAATCGGTTCCCTCTCATAGGGAATCGGTTCCCTAAGTGTAAAATTCAAATATTTCGACCGTTGAACAGGGGGGAATCGGTACCCCCTTGGGGGGAATCAGTTCCCTCCGAGCATTCTGGAAATCTCGGAGCCAAACCATTCAGGGGGAATCGGTTCCTCCTATGGGGGGAATCGGTTCCCTCTGAGTAATCTGGAATTTTTGACTTTGAATTGGTTCGAAATACTTTATAAAATATTTTGAAATTGTTTTATGATTAAAACTTAATTTTACACTTAAGTAAGGATCAAAAATGATTTTTGAAATATTTGGAGTAATGTTTTGATATTCGAATAGTTATATCGAATATACTTAGAAAATCATTTGGAAAATCTTAAAATCCATTTAACTTAATTTGTTATATCGAAATATTAAAATGTTTCAACAATCTCCCCCTTTTTTATATAACAAAACATTTTAGTAATTTTAAGATTTTTGAAATCAAGTTTTGAAATTAGAAATTACTCCCCCTTACTTTAACACTTATTCTTCTCCCCCTTTTTGTTAAATCAAAAAGACATTGTAAAACAAGGTTTTGAAAATCATTTAGCCAATTGATTTATTAATTATAAGATTAAGCTGCTAAGATCACAATCAAAAGAGAGGTTAGCCATTAGTTTCATAAATCAATATTCATAAATAATGTGATATGGCAAAATTGGTCATATTGATAATGTAAATGATGCAAAAATAAATAAAACACTCCAAACATATAAGTTCACACCATTCATATATCCAAAATCCAACAATCCACAAAATCAAACAAATCAAAATGTTGAAACAATATTCATTTTGTTCAAAGTTTTAAAGCTAAACATAAAATCAAGCATCTGGATCGGTAGGAGGAAAACGGGCTCGCATAGCGGCCATCTCGTGTGTGAGTTCATTGATACGAGCGTTGGTTGATTCATTGTTTGCACGCATCTCCCGAAGAATCTCTAATTGTTGAGCTCCCATTGTGGATAAATGAGACTCTATAGAGGAAAAGCGCGAGTCCATGGTAGCGTATCGGAAATCGAATGTCTCCATAAAGGATTGAAAATATGGAGGCATTTGATGTGTTTGTTGTGCGTGCTCCTCGGGCTGCTCTTCGGGCTGATCAGGCTCATCTTCGGCTTCATCGATATCTTGCATTAATTGCTCGAGCTCGGGATCTTCGTCAGCTTCGGGTGGAGCTAGTGAAGAACTAGCTCCCGGAGTAGAAGATCGAACCCATTCACCGGTTTCTTTGTCCTTTACCCATCCCGCTCTCGTTAAGGAAAGAAGATTTATTTGTTTCTTAAGAGGAAAAACGGCATCTAGACCGACTCTAAGCCCAGCTTTGGAAAACAGATTACTCAAAAAGCAACCGTAAACTAGAGATGAACAGTGTTTCTTGTTAGGAACAAGATTTACGGTTTCAACAATTTCAGCAAAAATAATCTGAGGTAGGTTAATTTTAATACGGTTTTCGAAACAATGTAACCACCAAAGATCCAAAGCTCTAAGAGTAGAATAACGACCTCCGGATGGTCGAAACCACCAAGAAATCATTAGATGAAGAAAACGCTCATGTAGGTCTAAGACACTCGCACTATCTCTTCTTTTGTAACGAGAACCTAAAATTTGTTTTTCATTCGAGATACCATCATTATCTAATCCAAATGTATTGGCTATATATGCCGGGTCAATATATAAGAATTGTCCTAGGAGGTAGGAACGAATTCCTATGGTTTCGGTTTCAGCTTGGTTTTTAACACATACGGCATTAGAGTAGAATATACGAACAAGTTGATGGTAAACGATGGGTTCAAGATCAAATAGTTTATCAAATTTCCATTCTTGTAAAATGGGAAGATATTTAAAATCGATAGCTAACATAGCTTGACGAGAAGGAATACGTTCTTCCCGGATTTTGTAAGAATCGAATATTGATAATACCAATATCGGTGATTTCTAGACCCAGGATGATTGAAACACGAATTTTGGATAGTCAAGTTAGGATCAGTGGGATTGGGATTAGAAATTGGAATAGAATGAGGATTTGGAGGTGGATTTGGTTGACGACTAGAACGACTAGATGAAGACCTAGGACGTTTAGGATTTGACATGGTGAAGGAAATCGGAATAGATATAATAACCTGCAATTTTAAAACAAGTGTATGCAATTCAATTAATCCCAAAACTCAAATGAGTCCTCAATATTTCAAGATTCTCTAAATCAATCCTAATGGGCAAAGTTTTTGAAAAACTTTTGAAAAATATGGTTTTGAGAAACAATATATGTATAGTTTTTCATAACAACAATATAATTTGATCAAAACACAATAATTTGAAAAATAACATTTTTTTTTATATTATTTCGAAAATTTTAAAAAATTTGAAAAATTCTTGTGTTTTTGATGAAATTAGTTGTAACATCTAGTTTCTAATCACTAAATAATCAATGTCCGATTACTATTTCAACCTAGAACTAATTGAAACTAATCCTATGTTCAAAAAATAATGAAATAAAGAGTTTAGAAAAATTTACCTTGAAATATGAAGATTGAGGGGATTTAGATGTTGTTTGCACGATTTTAATGATTCCAACAGGTTTGGAAGATGATTTATGAAGCAAATTCCGATTAATATCGTTGATTTGAGGCAAAAATGGAGATTTGAGGGGTTTAGAGGGTGAGAACGGCGGAAGATATAATAAAATGAGGGTTTGGGATTTTGGGGTGTTCTGTTCGATTTTAACAGAACCCCAGGGGGGGTATCGATTCCCCTGTGGGGGGAATCGGTTCCCCTTCAAAGGGGGAATCGGTTCCCTCAGGGGGGGATCGATTCCCTCTGCACCAAAATGCTAAAATCCGAATTTTTAAGCACAAAATGCTAAATTAATCTTTTCTAGTGGTATTGGCAACTCATATATCAAACATTAATTATGTTCAAATAATTAAATTAATCTTTAATTGATTTTTGAACATAAAATTAATTTTCATTAAGAATCACAAACTCCCCCTAACTAATAGCAAGAATGCAATCAAAAATTATTATTATAAGCATTTTTCAAGCTTTATTAAAAGTGCTAAAATTATTTTAAACACTAAGTGAAGATAGGTTGGTCAAACCTAATTCTCTCCTAAGTGTCCAAAATCTTTCCTTGTCTAAGGGTTTTGTAAAGATATCCGCTAATTGGTGCAAAGTATCAACAAATTCTAGAACTACATCTTCCTTAGTGACATGGTCTCTAATGAAGTGATGTCTTATTTCAATGTGCTTAGTTCTAGAGTGTTGGATGGGATTTTTAGTGAGACAAATAGCACTAGTATTGTCACACTTGATAGGAATAGTACCTACTTCAATTCCATAATCAAAAAGTTGTTGTTTCATCCATAAAACTTGTGCACAGCAACTACCGGCTGAAATGTATTCAGCTTCAGTGGTAGATAATGCAACACAATTTTGTTTCTTTGAAAACCAAGAAATCAACATATTTTCAAGGAATTGGCAAGTACCGGAGGTGCTTTTCCTATCTAATTTGCATCCTCCATAATCCGCATCAGAAAAAGCATGCAAGCTAAAACTAGAGTCTCTAGGATACCAAAGTCCTAAACTAGGAGTGTCCTTAAGGTATCTAAAGATTCTCTTAACAGCTAGTAAATGTGATTCCTTAGGACATGATTGAAATCTAGCACATAAGCAAACACTAAACATAATGTCCGGTCTACTTGCAGTTAGATAAAGCAAAGATCCAATCATTGACCTATATAATTTAACATCTACACATTTACCTCCTTCATCTAAGTCAAGCTTTGTTGAAGAGCTCATTGGAGTGTTATGAGGTTTTCCATTTTCCAGTCCAAACTTCTTGAGCATATCTTTGACGTACTTAGCTTGATTAATGAAGATGCCATCTTTTCTTTGCTTGATTTGGAGTCCCAAGAAAAATGAGAGCTCCCCCATCATGCTCATCTCAAACTCACTTTGCATTAGCTTAGAAAATTCTTGGCAAAGAACATCATTAGTAGAACCAAATATTATATCATCAACATAAATTTGAACTACTAATAAATCTTTACCTTTTCTCTTTAAAAACAATGTAGTGTCAACCTTTCCTTTTAAAAAATCTTTTTCAATTAAAAAATTTGACAATCTTTCATACCAAGCTCTAGGAGCTTGTTTTAAACCATAAAGAGCTTTAGTCAATTTTAAAACATGATCCGGAAAATTTGAATCTTCAAAACCTGGAGGTTGTTCCACGTACACTTCTTCTTTTATAAAACCATTTAAAAATGCACTTTTAACATCCATTTGATATAATTTAAATTCATTGAAACATGCAAATGCTAATAACATTCTAATTGCTTCCATCCTAGCTACGGGATCGTATGTTTCATCATAGTCTATGCCTTCTTCTTGAGTATAGCCTTGAGTAACAAGTCTAGCCTTGTTCCTCACTATATTACCACTTTCATCAAGTTTATTTCTAAAAACCCATCTAGTACCTACAGTAGATTTATTACTAGGCCTTTCAACTAATGTCCATACTTTACTTCTCTCAAATTGATTTAATTCTTCTTGCATAGCCATAATCCAATGTTCATCTTTTAATGCTTCTTTGATGTTCTTAGGCTCTATGCATGAAATAGATGCAACATAATTACAGATATTTCTAAGAGAAGATCGAGTAGTTACCCCTTTTGATGGATCACCTATAATTTCACCATCTTTGACATAGTTGTACTCTCTTGGAAAAGATACTTCCCTTTCTTCAATGGTTGGATTCTCGAGGGGATCATGAGTTTCCTCATCTTTTGTTTCTTCCTTTGATGATGATTCTCCAACGTCATATCTAACGTCATTTGCTTATACAATACCTACATCATCATTAACAGAAGAATCCTTCCTCGGAAGGGGATTATCATCGAAAACAACATGTATAGACTCTTCTACAACTAAAGTTCTTTTATTAAATACACGATAAGCTTTAGAGTTTAAGGAATAACCCAGAAAAATTCCTTCATCACTTTTAGCATCAAATTTACCAAGATTTTCTTTACCGTTGTTTAAAACAAAACATTTACATCCAAAAGGATGAAAATAGCTAATGTTAGGCTTTTTATTTTTGAGAATTTCATATGGAGTTTTCTTTAAAATTGGCCTAATCATTACTCGATTTATAACATAACAAGCGGTATTTGTGGCTTCCGCCCAAAAATATTTTGGCAAATTATTTTCACAAAGCATGGTTCTAGTCATTTCTTCTAAAGTTCGATTTTTCCTCTCAACAACTCCATTTTGTTGAGGGGTTCTAGGTGCTGAAAAATTGTGGCTAATACCATTAGAATTACAAAACTCAATAAATCCAAGATTTTCAAATTCAGTTCCATGATCACTTCTAACACTAGTGATAGAGTATCCTTTTTCATTTTGGATTATTTTTGAAAATGTGATGAAATTTTCTAATGCTTCATCTTTAGTACTTAAGAATAGAACCCAAGTGTATCTAGAATAGTCATCTACCAAGACAAATGCATATTGTTTTCCTCCCAAGCTAGTAGTTCTAGTTGGCCCAAAATGATCTAAATGGATCAATTGTAATACTCTACTAGTTGATACATCATTAATAGATTTAAAAGAAACTCGTCTTTGTTTTCCTTTAGCACAAGCATCACAGATTTTATCATTATCAAATTTAAGCTTAGGCAACCCTCGAACTAAATCACCTTGAATTAGCCGTTGCAAAACACTCATACTAGCATGACCTAGTCTCCTATGCCATAACCAACTATCATGCTCATCCTTAGCAACTAGGCATAAATTAGTCATATCAATAGAATCTAAATGCACCATGTAAATGTTTCCTATTCTTTGACCAACAAGCATAATCCGATTAGATACAATGTCAATGACTTTACAACCATTAATTTCAAATAAGACATTGAATCCTTTATCGCATAATTGACTAATACTCAATAGATTATGCTTTAATCCATTCACATATAAAACATTCTTAATTTGTATGGAAGAGGTATTACCTATTGTACCAATACCTTCAATGTGACCTTTTGAATTGTCTCCAAAAGTCACTTCTCCTCCATTTTTGGCGTTAAGCTCAATGAACCGGCTTTTGTCTCCGGTCATATGTCTTGAGCATCCACTATCAAGGTACCATGAGTTTGAATTTGTTTCCCGTGCCTTGTAGCAATGCTCCTTTCCCTACAAACATAGATTAATTTTTGATTTTTGGTACCCAAATTCTTTTGGGTCCATATTCATTAGTTTCCAAAATCCTAGTCCCTTTAGGTATCCATTTGTGTAGGATATTTTTATCTTTAGTAGTAATGAGTTCTTTAGGAACCCACACACTTCTAATGATTTTTCCATTAGAGGTTCTTTGGGGACCTCTATGATTGTAGTTTCTAAAACTTTTTCTAACAAAGTTGGATTTTGAATTTTCACCTTTTTCAAAATGTTTTGTTCCAACTTTATCAAAAGAAGTTTTAAGATCATCAATTTTCTTTTGATGATCATCATTGATCTTTGAAAGTAAATTTTGCAAATCTAAATTTTTCTTTTCAAACTCTTCTAGTTTGATTTGCAAATTTTTGATTTTACTTTCAAGATCGTTGTTGGTTTTGGATATGAGTTTGTTTTCATTTTTCAATTTTGAAACATCATTTTTATATTTTAAAAACAATTTCTCATAATCCGAAGCCAACCCATTGTACTCCTCAAATAACTCATCATAAGATAAATCATCAAAATCGGATGAGTTAGAGGTTACCTTAGAATCTTCCCTGAATGCCATCAAGCACAAGTTTGCTACTTCTTGTTCCTCTTCATCGGAACCTTCTTCATCGCTCCATGTAGCCACATGAGCCTTGTGATTATTCTTTGATTGACCCTTTTTCTTCAATTGTGGGCAATCATATTTGACATGCCCCGACTTTTTGCATTCATAGCAAATGATTGGGTCCTTCTCTTTTGGTTCATTTTTGAGGCCTTCGTTTCGTTTGAATTTTCTTCCTTGGTAAGGTCTCATCATTTTTCTGAACCGTTTGGCAAACAAAGCCATTTCCTCGTCATCATCATCATTAGAATCACTCTCATCTTTTGTGGATTTGAGAGCAACTCCAATGTTTTTCTTCTTCTCCTTCTCCTTTGGCGTCTCTTCAACTTTATCAAGGTCCACCTCATCTTCAAGCATCATCTCATGAGTGAGGAGTGAACCGATAAGTTCTTCAAGAGTTAAGGACGATAGGTCCTTAGACTCGATGATTGCCGTCTTCTTTGATTGCCATGATTTTGGGAGGGAGTAGACTAACTTCCTCACAAGCTTTTCATTTGAGATGATCTCTCCATATGATTTGAGACCATTGACAATCGTTGAAAATCTATCCGTCATAGCTTTGATGTCTTCATTTGGTTTCATCCTGAAATTTTCATAGCTATGCGTTAGAATACTAATTTTTGATTTCTTTACCTCATCTGTACCTTCATGTGTGACTTGAAGTTTGTCCCATATTTCTTTGGCGGTTATACACGATGAAACTCTTCCGTATTCATCTGGTCCAAGAGCACAAAAAATAATATGGATGGCTTTGGAGTTGAGCTAGAACATTTTTGTCTCTCCTTCACTCCACAACCTTGGATGAGTGAGAGGTTTGATGTATCCTTCTTCTACAGCATTCCATGCTCCCATGTCACTTGCTTGAATGAAGTACATCATTCTATTCTTCCAATAGGCATAGTTAGCTCCATTGAAGAAAGGAGGCTTGTTGACGGGCATCGAATCGAGACCGGAATCGAAGTTTGAAGTGGAGGCCATTGATGACTTTGTAATCGATGTAACTCTTCCCGGATCGACTCAAGAGGCGATTAAACCTTCAAATGAGTTAGGCTCTGATGCCAATTGTTGAGTTAATCGAATGACGAAATTGGCCAAGAGGGGGTGAATTGGCAATAAAAATTTTGTGGAAGCTTTTGCAGAAAATTGAAAATAATTGCACAGCGATTTACAGTGGTTCGACTTTCTCAAACAAAGTCTACGTCCACTACCTTAGCTATCCACACTAAGGATTTTCCAACAAATTCACTAATTTGTTCTTTCTTTTGAGGCCAAAGAGATAACCTTACAATTCCCTCAAGAGTATACCCCAACTCTTGAGAACACTCTTTTCTCAAAGAGAAGATTACAAATTTGCAAACTTACAAGAAAACCTCACAAGGTAAGATGTTTGCACAATTCTAGAACAAAGAAAAGAACACTCAAAGATGAATACAACTGAGCACAAAAAGTGTTCTTGAAAGCAAAATGAATATTGAATGAAAATGGGCTTGAAATGCTCAAACTTGAGGTTTGATGCTTTCTCTTTGATTCTCTCTTGATTCTAGTTGCTTGATATTTCTTGTTGTTGATCAATGGCTTCTAAGCTTGCTTAAATACACCTTGGATCACTTCTGAACGTTGGGGATAATTAGAGAAGATATTATAGCCGTTTTAGTGTGAAAACATTTAATAAAACAGCTTGGACAGTGGGGGGAATCGGTTCCCTCTCATAGGGAATCGGTTCCCTAAGTGTAAAATTCAAATATTTCGACCGTTGAACAGGGGGGAATCGGTACCCCCTTGGGGGGAATCGGTTCCCTCCGAGCATTCTGGAAATCTCGGAGCCAAACCATTCAGGGGGGAATCGGTTCCTCCTATGGGGGGAATCGGTTCCCTCTGAGTAATCTGGAATTTTTGACTTTGAATTGGTTCGAAATACTTTATAAAATATTTTGAAATTGTTTTATGATTAAAACTTAATTTTACACTTAAGTAATGATCAAAAATGATTTTTGAAATATTTGGAGTAATGTTTTGATATTCGAATAGTTATATCGAATATACTTAGAAAATCATTTGGAAAATCTTAAAATCCATTTAACTTAATTTGTTATATCGAAATATTAAAATGTTTCAACAAAACCAGCTACGATTGAATGGGCGTACAATTTGGAGAAGTCATCTTTCGATTTGAGGACAAATCGCCCAAAAGAAGGGGAGGATGATGTGATCCTGTTTAGCACCAACTTTCTGCATGACATACTCATATCATTGAAGAACCATCAAACTAAATATAAGGGAGTTCTATCATACTTTATATTATATTTACTTATTTATGCACTATATATATTATTATGAGCATACATTTGCATATTAGACTATACTTGAATTATCATAGTATGTGCATTCATTCATTATATCCTATGGTTTGTATCATTGATTGATATCCATGTATATAATCTATAGTTATAATATTAATATTCATTCATTATCATATGATGCATGAGTTATTATTATAACATGTAGTTCACATCTTTATAATATGCACATCATTATATTATATGCATTATATAGTTTATATACTTAGTTTATTTCTTTATGTTATGCATATAGGAATATTCGGCCAACACTTGGGAGCTATATTTGAGCTTAACTAAGGATAAGGAGCTAGGAAAACTTACATAGGATGACTCGGGAGATCATGAAGAACAAATGGTGAAAAGTTATCAGCTGACCCCCGAGCTCATAGCTCACTTGAGCTGGACCTTTGAGCTAGCTAGAGACCTCATTTCAGCTGGAGAGTTGCACTATCATCACAACCACACAGATTACTTCAAATATGATTTAAGTCAATTTTTGTGGATTCGTACCTTTTCGCGAAGAGTTGCCATTCCAAGAGGTGCCTTTTCACAAGGAGCTGGCCAAAGACTCATCTTCATGTAATTCACCTATGACCAGCTCATTTTCAGCTCATACACATGGGAAGTAGCTCAAATGATGAAAGGTTACCTTCCACAAATGTGACCTTTCATGACAAGTTACTGCCCATTGAAGACCATGACACCTAGATGCATGTTGGAAGCCAAGTCACGCCAAGTTGCTGCCATCTTCATTCCATGGACTTCAAGACATTATCCTATGGTTGCAACCTCACCAAAGCCTTGCAAGAAGACCCATGTGCGTTCAAGTAGGCTGCCATGTGCATCATTCAAGCATGTGCACTCCATGTGACATCAAATAGGAGCCAAAACACCAAGGGATGCTTCCTATTCAGCCAAAGACTTATTCCTCTCCATTTTGGCGCCCAAATGACTTCCAAAAGCATTCAAAACATCCTTGGGCCGAACCAACACATAACCATTCGGCCAAGAGCATGTATCTTCATTAAAATCATGTATTTTCATCAAAAATCATGTATTTTCAAAGGGGTTTCAACCTTGGCCGAACCATCATGTGTCTATTCGGCCTAAACCCTTTGAAAAACTATAAATAGGCTAGTGCATTTCATTTGTAACCATCTCATCTCTTATATAAAACATACTCTTGTGAGTTAATTTCTCTTCAAAGTTCTTTGTGAACTTTATCGATTAAGAAAGTATAATTCATATACTTGTGGCGTCATTCCTTCCATTTTGATTCCAAAATTCCTAGATTGTTATCTAGTGGGTTGAAGACACTATCACCACCCCTCAAGCAAGTTTGTGAAGACCGGGATTGTGCTTCATAGCATAGTTTCCTCTTTGGCGTGTTTGATATACAACATCACCACCATTTTTAATTTCATCATCAACATCATCCATCGCTTCCATCAATTCCGCAGCCATCTCTATCTTTTCTTTATTTCATTTCATTCTTATTATTTCTTTTCATTACTTATATTATTATTCACTTATTAAGTCCATTATTAATCATATTTCATATCTTATTTTGCAGCACAAACTTATAAATTCAAGGACATCAGTACTTGTCAATCCTAGATCGGGACACAATAAGGCTATCTACTCTTTTCACCAAAGCGTGTAGATTCGCCTTACATCAAAGGTAGCATTAAAATCAAAGGTCATGGATCCTATGAGTAATGGGGCATTCCCGGGTGTACAAATGAGGTCTTTGTCCACCCATCTTGGGGTATAGTTGCACTTGCGTGAAAATATCTTGTTTTGTTTAAATTTGTTTTTCGCCTTCCTTTATTTTTCAGATTGTTTTAAAATTATTTAGTTGAATAAACATTATTTTTTCAGACTATGAGCAATTAAAAAAATCTTTTTGAAGCTCAATAAATAATAAAATGTTCTTATAGCTTTGACAATTGACAAGATTGAACCCATTATAAAAAATTAATCTTGATAATGCTTCAGAGGTTTCACCTGAATGGCACACCATTTTTCTTGCAAGATTGAAGATAACATTATCCTTCCACGACAAATAATACAAAGGTAAGACATTGAGGTATGTAAATGAGTAGACAAAATGAAGCAACTTTTGTGTATGAAGTTGCAAAACTAATTAGATCACACTACTATTGAGGAAGTTTAATGATGATCATAATCTTCACAAATGGAATGGTGGAGTAGATGAATTTAGTTTTCGTTAGTTGTTTGGAAATTGAATTCTAAAGATATAATTTTTTTAGTTTCAACGACACCCAAACTATAACATGTTCTTCTTGACAAGCTTAAGATATCTTGAAGCTGAATACTAAAAATATTAAGGTAAATTTAACATATTCTATACTCGAAGTATGAAAAAAATAGAAAAAATATGAAAAAAAAAAAGCAAACACATCAGAGTAAATGAAATAAAGGCATTAAAGTTTAAGGTTTAGGTTAAAATTGAGTTTAGGTGGAATATGGACTAAGAGAGTTGAGAAACACATGTTATAGTCAACTTAACACAAGCACTCAAGAGTTCTATCTTTAGACCGATATTTCTGCACTACCTCCGCTAAAGAGTCTATAAAGCTTGAACAAATGGAAGATTTCGGAGAGTCTAAATAGAAGTACTCTAAAACGTCTAGCAATTGATTATGCTATTTGCGTCATTTTATCTGCATCTAATTAAAATGCCAAGCGGAGATAGAGGGGCATGTGACATTATTTGTAAGGATTGAGAAATGAAGAACAATTCGATGATCGAAACCTTAGAAAAATAAGAAGCTAACCTAAAGTCAATCCATTTATCTCGAAATTTGTCAAAGAACTATATTTTTTTTTCAAAAAATGAAAAATGTTTGATTGATTTGATATATTTTGAATTGATGATTTGTTTCAATTGTGAGCCTGAAGTAAGGAGGCACCATTTTGTTTTACAAAATTTTTCGTTCTTTTGAATTCAAAAAAATAATAGAAATGAGAAAAACATTTTTAAATAGGACAACCTCTTGAGAATGAAGAAGATCCTTGAAGTTGGTGAGGCTTATTCTGCCTCAAATAAATAAGTGAGACAGAAAATAAGAGCCAAAGCAAGAACAATGAGTGATGCAAGGTAATGAAGACATTCCCCGATTTTTTAAACAATAAAGTCCGAAAGATCAAAAGATTCCAGAATATAATTCCTCACAATTCCTTGTGACACCATCAATAGTCGACCAAGAAGCAGACAACCACCTTAATAAGAAGAGGCATGGTTTGTTTTAAGATTTTCTGGTTGTCGTAACGGTCCCTAAGCTTGGAGCGAGTCTCGACTATTTGTAAAAAATGGTTTTTGTTAAAAAATGTTTTGGAGTCGCCATCAACCTTTTGAGTTAGGTAGATCGAATATTGAAGATCACCTTTTAAAAGAGGTTTTAAGAAAATATCTTTTTTAAAAGATAACACCAGTCTACATGTAACCAGAAACTCATTTTTGTAAAAAATAGGGTTCATGAGTCGGTTACGCTTGGGAAAGAGTGAGTACCCCTATAGCATCCAAAATTGGTACCTCATCGATTATATGTTGTCTCTAATAACAAAAGTATAAGAATTAAAATATAAATTTAAATTATGAACCTCTTGTTCCAAACACATTCACACAACTTCTTTAGCGAAAGATTCTAAGGAGAAAGAGAAGATATTTCATTATTTCCAATCTAAGAGAAAATAATCCCTAAAATACATTAAGATGAGTATTTCTCTTTCCAATTGAAATAAAAGGAATATAGTAATTCCTCCTAAGAACTCGATATCGAGCAATTGATCAAGCCAAAAATCAAATGAGAATTTAAGCCAATTAATCACAATCACCAATCCAATTAGAAGAGATGGAGAATGTTCAATTATTTAAAAAGATCAAGATCAGATCCTTAATATGAATTAAACGAATTGTCTCAATAAGTTTAAACAAAAGAATATTCTTTCTCTTTTATTATTGATTAATTTTAGGGTTAATTAATTTGTAGGTTTCACTAGTATGATTGTTTATTTATTTTAAAATATCGAAATATGACATCTAGTTACCTTAAGACAACATTTTCTCAATATTTTAAAATAAATAAATATTACCTTTTAATTCAATTATGGAGTTGGTCAAAGTTATGCTTATGAGGATTATATACTCACCTAATCTAATGTTGTCGTACATAAATCTACATGTACAAACAAACATATTTTACAAAATATTTAAAAGCACATTAAAGTATTTAATGGATAGTAATAATAATAAAAGTATTTAATGAACAAATATCACATATATACATATATACTATTTAAAAACGAGTATTTAATTTTAGAAAATAATAAATTTGGGCAAGTATTTGGGAGTCCCTCTGTTACATTCTCGGATTACGAAATCTTTGTATAGTTATATTGTTTCAAGAGTCCGTGACAAGCTCACAGGGTGGAAGAAAAAATCTTTGTCCTTGGCTGGGAGAAACACTTTGGCGAAAGTAGTACTTTCAACAATTCCTTCTTATTCAATGCAATCAACGATGCTTCCAAAAGGGATATGTGAAGAGATAGAATGGTTAATTCGGGGTTTTATTTGGGGTTATGCCGACAATAGAGGTGGAGTACCTCTTGTTCGTTAGGAAAACATTTGCAAACCAACAATTAATGGTGGTCTGGGTCTGCAGAAATTAAGCGTTCAGAATGAAGCTTTTCTCATGAAATTAGCTTAAAAATTGGTGGTTAATTCTGATAAATTATGGGCTAGAGTGTTACGCTCTAAATATAAATGGGTGGAATTGATCCCCAAATCCATTAGTTGCACGAGAAGCTCGCATGTTTGGAAGGGTATTTCTCAAGTATGGAATGAGGTGCGGCAAAGTTTTGTTTGGAATATTGGTAATGGTTGTAATGTAGATTTTTGGAGGGAGGAGTGGCTTAGCGACGTGGGACCTTTGGTGAGCTTTGTTGTTAATATAGTAGAGCGAGAAAATCTTCCACGACAGTCGGTTTCTTCTATGGTGGATCATAATGGTCAATGGCGTTGGGAATTCTTCATTGATAAACAACCGAACACCATTCTTCAACGTCTGGCATTAACAATTCCCCCACGACAAAGCTGTCGGATGGATGCACTGGGTTGGAAATAGAGTGTTGATCGGAATTTCTCTGTCAAATCAGCTTATGAGTTGAGGAGGGGAATTTTAAATGACGATACGCATAAAGTGTGGGAGGTGATACCAAAGTATCGTGGACTACAGCGGATCAAAATTTTCTTATGGTTGCTAGCGAATGATCGGCTTCTTACTAATTCAGAGCGAGTACGACGACATATGGCCACAACTAGCAACTGTGGAATTTGTGGACAAACGGGTAAAACACCAAACCATCTTTTTCACCAATATCACATGGCTATGGCTATTTGGTCATCATTAGTTAAAACTGAAAAGTTAGAGGATTTTTATACAATGGATATCAAAAGCTGGATGCAAATCAATATCGCTTTCCCGGGGTTTTATGCACGTGAGGAGAATGATTGGGACTTACGGTTTGGTTCAATCCTTTGGTTAATCTGGAAGCATCAGAATGGTAGAATCTTTGATCCGGATTACTTTGAGCATGAGTCCATATTAGAGAAGAGCATGCGCCTCACTCTTGAAGCTAACCGTGCAATGGAATCATCTTTACCAACGATTCAGCTTTCTCACCATCCATGTACTATCCATGATGCTTGGCAACCGCCTCATCACAGTTGGTGTAAGATTAACACTGATGAGTCCCGTAATATAGGAAGTAGATTTGCGTCATGTGGAGGTGTTTTTCGATCTTCAAATGGTGGTTGGATGTTTGGATTCTCAAAAGTGATCGGAATATGTTCTATAGTTGAAAAGGAGTTATGGGGTATCCATGAAGGTCTTTCTCATGCTTGGAATCTAGGAGAGCGGGTAATCACGGTGGAAACGGATAGTTTGGAGGTTGTCCAGATATTAAAGGTGAACAATAAGAGAGGCTCGATTTTTACTCTTATTGGCCGTGTGAATGAGTTGGTTAACAGAGATTGGAACGTTGTTTTAAAGCACATAAGCCAGAATGCAAACAAGGTGACGGATAGACTAGCTAAGATTGTTGCGACTAGAGGAGAAGTTCATATGGTTTTCTCCACCCCACCACTGGAAGTGATTGATCTTGTCCAACAGGAAGCTGAAGATTACACGTTGACAACAGGGGCTTAATCCTCTGTAATTTTATCCTTTTGTTCACCAAAAAAACATATATAATCAAGTACATCAAAATAATATATATATATCCTAAATTTATATATACAACCATATTTATAATATCTATAAGAGTATTAAAATATTTAATAGATATTAAATTTTGGCCCACATAAAAAATATGTACTAGGAAAACTACTTAACTTAGGTAAATATTTAATACAAATATAAAACATATATGTATATATACATTACCACACTTAATATTATATAATAATATAATAATGAGCATATGCACGTAATCATAAGAAAAAAAAATAATCCTTAGAAATAAATGAGCAGAGAATAAAGGGAATCAATATTTAATAAATAAATGTATAATAGAATAAGTTAATGCAAATGCATATTATGATGGAAAATAAATTTAAAGTAACTGCATGCAAAATAAAAGGAAAACTAAAATGAAGGTAAAGATTGAGTGACATTTTGAATATAGGAACTAAAAAATAGTAACTTTGACTAATTAATAAGGGAATAACTACTCGTAGTTAATAAGTAAACAAAAATAAAGATTAGAATCAAATTGCAAGAGATTAAAAGGCTGGAACAATAAATATTAAAAAAGTAAAGTGCTGTAATTAAATAAACCTGAATAAAGGGACTAAAATGTAAATTGTAGTAATTTAAAGAACATACATTTAAATGTTGAAAATTTAAATTGCATCAAATAAAAAGCAACTAAAATGTAAATAGATTAAAATTAAAGTGCTTTAATCAAAGGAACGAAAAGGATAAAATTGCAAGAAAGTAAAATGTTAGGGGTTAATATTAATATTTTATCCGGACCATAAATAATGCGATTCATACCCGGGGCGGTTCATCGTTTAGTCATACAATTAATTCGAACACAAAAATTAAAAGTCAGTTGTTAGTGGTTAGAAATTAGAAAAGTCACTTGTTAGCGGTTAATAAAATCCGAATCATAATAATGTGAGTCGTACCCCGGATCAAGTCACCACAAGATCGAATCGAGTGTTAATGCGAATATATTAAAAAGTTGGTGACTAAAATAAAAATTTTAAAAAACAATGTGTCAAATTTGAATCCATAAAAAAAAGGAACATGTGACTGAAACATAAATATGTGGGAAACCTAGGGGGACTAAGGGGTGATTTTACTTAAGATTCCATGTATATATTCTACACTTCAGCCATATTTGGCAAGTTTTTAACCTACACTATAGAAACGGCCGCCCCTCCCCTCTTTTGAGAAATCTCTCAAAGCTTCACCCTTTTCTTTCTCAAGTGAGAGCCCCAAGACCACACCGGCCACCGTACCTGGGTGCCTAATGATACCTCCGATAACCACCTATGACGACTGGGGAGGCCAAATGACACCTAAAACAGTCCTAAATGCTTCGTTTTCGCATCCAAACAAAGAAACCGAAGCCCTAAGACCCAAAATCAGTCCCTATCTCCTCTATTTTCCTTCGACCGGATCTCTCGAAGACTCAACGTCGCCGTAAATCGACGCTGTTACGAACCCCGACCACCTCATACGAACCCCGAATGGCCAAAGGGCCTCCGATCTCTCTACTCTCGATCGAAGATTACCTTCCCATGATCTTAACTCCGGTGATATCTACCCAACACTAAAGTAAATGGCTAACTTATCTCCTGTTTTGTCTCAAATAAAAGAAAAAAAAACGCTGTAGATTCAAAAAAGTGGAAATACCTTTGAGAAAGTTATTGTTTTTTTTGTATTGCTTTCTTTTTCTGATTCCAAAATGTTTTAATCCCCCCGGTTAAAATCATTACTTCGGGTTTTATATCCCATTTTTGAGGTTACAAGTAAAATGAAAGCAAAAAAAGCTTACTTTTTTGCATATTTTTTTCTTTCATGGCTGCTGATTTGGTGTTGATTTGGTGCTGTCATGGGACCGGCCGATCAGATGCCTGGTGTAAGAGCAGTATATGGCAGGTGGTAGCAGCATATAGTAAGGGATTATTTTCCTTTTTACTTTGTCTTTCTTTTTTTATTTTCTTGTGAAAAATTGGTGATTACATTGGTATTCCAAGTCATAACAAATATTCAAGGTATTCATGTTAAGGTATGTTAATCAATCTTCTGAATAGTCTTGAAAATAAGAAATCTTTTTCACAATTGAAGTTGACATTGATGTTCAAAAGCTTTGAAAGTAATCAAGGCAAGTGTTTATCTGCCTAATAGGATGTAATTTTTATTGAATGATAAAAGAGTGAGACCATTCAAAGCACTCAAATAAGAATGGGTCGTGAAAGTACCATTGAAGCATGACCAAAAACTTAAATCATCTTGAGATAACAAGATTCAGATCAAAAATGTGTTGAGAAAAAGTATATTCACTCAAAAAGCCATTGGCAAAATATGAAGATACGAAGAGCTTACCTTGTAAAGCAAATCATTCAAGCATCAATTGACCGTAGGGTGCTGAAAAAATAACTTTGTTAGAGCAATTGAGTCAGAGATAGAAATGGGCATCAAGATCATACATTTGGATGCAACAAGAATTTAAGAGAGAAAACACTATTATGATTTTAATGAATAAATAAAAACAGATGACAAAAAGGACATGACGACAAAAGATGATCAGATTGTTCTTTAAAAAAATGCAAGCTTGAAATGACAAGTTGTTATGCTGATATTAGAATAAACTCTAGACAAGAGTGATAAGTGAAAGAAAATCAAGTTCTCCATTTTGAAGTCAAAATAAAATTGAATCAACATTCTATACCTAGAGATGCACATAGCCGGATTTAAATCCGATTTGGATCGGATAAAAATCGATCCGGTTTTTTCACTAAGCCAAAAAATCGGTTTATAAAAAAATCGGCTCGGATCATAACCGGTTTGGAGGGCCGGATGATGTAACCGGTTTCGGTTTGAAAAAAAACCAGTTTTTTAAAAAAACCGGTTTTTAATCCGGTAAAAAATCCGGTCATCCAATTTTTTAAACCCCAGACCGGATTTTTTTTGGATAAAAAACCAGTTTTTTATCCGGGTTTTTTTCAAACCGGTTTTTAATTCGGTAAAAAATCCGGTCATCCAATTTTTTCTCAAACTGGTTATATTATCCGGTTTTAAAATATCCGATCCGGTTTTAAAAAAAACGATTTTCCCAAATCCGGTTTCGGATATTTTTTATACAAAATCGGATATTCGGATTTTTTGTGCACCTCTATCTGTACCCAGGAGAACATCATTTGTATAAGAAAATGCATTCCATTTAGATACATTTAAATGCATTCACATCTTCATAAATAGATACATAATTTTTACAGATCTTCTAAGGAAATAAGAAGATTTGTGATGTCAATATCTCGAGAAGAGAGAAATCAAAATTCAAACCTCAAATAAAGGAAATCATGTTTGGAGTGGTAGAACCTCAAGAATATATGAGCTCGATCCACAGAAGAATCATTACTTTGAAGTGTGGCATGTTATTCGACCACAAGATGTTTTCATATGATTTGTGAAAAAATGAGAAAGCGGTTTACAAAGTTTCTCATTTAAGTTTTCTAGAAAATAAAATTTTTTAAAAGTAAGAAAATGTTTTTCAAAGTTTCTAACCCAGTAAACTATTTCCAAAATTAGTAAGTCATTCGGGCAATTAGTTAGTCTTTCGAACATGATAATTAAATCCTTCGGGTCATCTGTAAGTCTTTCGAGCAAGATTATAAGTTCTTCGGGCCTTCTATAAGACCTCTGGGCATGATGCTTTCATATGATTTGAGAAAAAGAGAAAGTGGTTTTCAAAGTTTCACATTTAAGATTTTTAGAAAATAAAATTTTTGAAAAGTAAAAAAGCGTTTTCGAAATTTTTTTACATGGTAGACTATTTCCAAAATTAATAAGTCCTTCGAGCCATCAATAAGTCTTTCGAGCCATCAGTAATGTAACACCCCCAACCCGTACCCGACCCGGATACGAGTCCGAGATGTCACATTAACTTTTAAAACAAATTTTTTACAAAATAACATAACATTTGGACTTATATTAAGGAAATACGATAATATTCTGTTGAATTATTTTTCGTTATAAAAATTTTAAGATAAAAATATTTTATGAACAGTATTATACTGTATGAATAGTGCCATGAACAGTAATGAACAGTGTATCGATGCACTACTACAATGTAACGATGCACAAAAACTTCGAACATAAATTGTGTACCGATGCACTGCTACAGTGTACCGATACACTGCTATAGTGTACCGATGCACTGCTATAGTAATTTCAGTAAAACATATATAAAACTCATAAAAACTTAAATTTTCACCACTATAAAGTTACCGTTTACATAAATACATTTAAAACATTACAAAACTCGACAGAGCATACCTACTTAATTTACCGACTTTGTTTACATGCCAACCTATTTATAACATAACAAAACATATTGTATAATTTACTTCTGGTCTAATATTTGAGCGGAGATATGTTGTTCCTTTGAACTTAACTTTGATCTTCCTACTTCTCAGTACCTACGTATAAATCACTTACACGCTAAGTTATAGACTTAGTGAGGCATATAAATATAATAATGATGCATTCCTTATTAATATGAACATGCAATCTATCCATTCAATCATTTCACATGTAATTCAATGTAAACGATAATAACATGGTAACATATAATAATAATAATGCAATTACCCTTGATAACATTTTATAGGCTCATGTACATTACTGAGAACTCAAGGTATTCGAGTATATTGAGGTTGTGCACTATTGTTGTCACCACAACTCGTATAGGGTCCTACTAGGGGCATGTGAAATTTATCCCGAAGGACATCTGTACTTGTCTCGAAAGACCACGTAGAACTCTCGACTCTTGGCATGTCAACTATACATATAGCTTTCATATCATATAACATGGGCATTATTCTTATGTTTCATATGTTCATATACTCATGTCATTTCTATTGTAATCACATAGTTCATATCGCTTATATCATGTCATATTCTCATATCACATATTATATCACATGTGCATTTGAATCTATTCACATATATCGTTTATCAAATCATATGAACATATATATCTTATGTATGTATAATAATAATTGTCATGTATGCATATTCATAACCATTGTACTATACTTATAGTATGCACTCACCTTATCCTCACTTAATTATTAAATCCACCTCTATGGTTTTCTCTCTCTTTGAATCAATCCTAACTTTGCGATTGTTCCTAAACTTGCTTGTGCTTGATATCTATACAGTCATACATATAATATCAATATCAGTATTCCAATTATTATGATTCGATCCTTCATTTCTTAGACTAAAACAAGACTATTTTCATTTATTATTTAGGGTATGTATCGATACACTCCATAGTGTATCGGTACATTCCTTAACGTGTGTATCGATGCACTACCTATGCATCGATACACAAATTACATTTGATGTTTCTTCTTTTAGGAGTGCATTGGTACATATTAAATGTGTATCGATACACTTTGCCCAGAACTCACTTTTTGAGCCCGAAAATCCACTCAATTCAACTCAAATGCTTCATATTTCATCCCCTTTTCATATTCCTAACTTACATATACATGCTTAAACTCATTTATATCCATTTATCTCATTTTTAACCTTAATATCCTCTCCTCTTTATGAACTTCAAGAATCATACCCAATTTTTAACATGTTTTAAATCCAATTCTAATACTTCATATTCCTTAATTAGGTTGATGACAAGTCAAATCCAACTTTTAATTCTTATTATCAACTCTATCTCAAGATTTCACTCAAGAACTCCAAATCTTTAATCTTTCCTAACTCCTCTATCTTTTGATTTTAAGATAACTTAAGCTTTCCTTAAGTTTAGTTATCATCTAATAATCAAAACCCGACTTAAATTTTAACTAATAATTAACGAAAATGAAATCTTACCTTTGCGTTGAGCTTTCACGGGGGAGAGAAGAGAAAGAAGAAGGAAGAGATTTCTAGAGAAATCTCTCAAGTTTATCCCATATATATCCTTATCTTATCCATTTATAAGGCAAATAACCATTTTGCCTTTTAATTCCTTTGATAATTACTAACAACTTTCAGGAAATATTTTCATATAAATCATTGAACTATTCAATTATTCTACTTTAATCACCAAATTCTGAAGTTTTACAATTTAGTCACTAACCGTTGTTTAGGATGTTACAAATCTCTCCCTCTTAAGAAAATTCGTCCTCTAATTTTCATTGCACGAAAAGATGAAGATACTATCTACACATCTACTATTCATTTTCACATATTACCTCTTTAATAAATCTTTCGTATTATCACAAACTTCAATACTTTACTTCTTCCATTACCTTTTTCCCTTATGCTCTCACATTCCTTTCATATCACTTGTACTTATTTTTCTTTATAAATTTTTTTAAAACTTTTATATAAATCCTTTACTTACGTCAAACATACAAATCCTTTAACTTTAATACATTCACTGTCACATTACTTTGTTATTCAACTCATTTATTTCAATAAAAAACGTAAACCTTTAGCAAACCATACGTATATATCTTTTCCCTGTCACAATAACTCATCCTTCATTTTCTTAACTTATCAAACCTTCATTCTTATTTATCCATAATACAATTTCCTTAGTTTAAATTCAAACATTTCATTTTTCTTTGTCTTATAAATTGATCACTGATGTAAAAATTCTTAAACTCTTTTGAAATAATATTCTTCTTTCCTTGGTCTTTTAATATTCTCCTAATAACATCCATCTCTTCTATTTTATCTTGTCAGTGCAGCAAAGAAACTACTCTATTTCCGAACGATAGAGATCTTCTAACACTATAATTTCCAATCCATTTGAACTGGTTAACTTTACTCTTTTCAATTTACAATTGACATTTGTATGCTAGCTATATAACTAGTTCGGTCCCAATTATTACTTCAAATCCCTCGAATAGTAATTCCGTCAAATTAGCAGGGAATTCAATTCTCTGAATTCTAATAGAACACCCTCAACACTTCTTATTTACCCGAACACTGTGCTTTATCAGATTTGTCACTACCATATCGCTATAAATAATTTCTAATTGAATTCTCAATTCTCTCACCAATTTACTACTAATGTATGAATATGCAAACCCAGATCAAACAATTTCATTACGCATTTATTATACATTAGAAAGGTACCTGTTATTATCTTTGGATCATCAAAATCTTCATTGGTATTGATATTATACACTCGAGCAGTGGAGCGTATTTCCTGTTGAGTAGAGGATTTAGGTTGACTTCCGCCTCTTCCTCTACCCCTTACTCTCTGAGACATCGAAGCAGATCGCTTCGACTATACTAGTTCTCTTGTCCCCAATGGACAATATCTCATGAAATGTCCCACTTTACCACATCATAAACGCGCCAAAATAGCGTCCAACGTCCTGAGTAGAGGATGTAGGAGGCTGGAAACGCGTCAAAATAACGTCCTGAAGAAAACATCTTGATCTTGTACAGGCACTCCAGAGGGTGTCTGTTCTTCACCTTGCTTGGCCAGGGCAGGTGAATTACTACTCTCAGCGGGCCGATCATTTCCCGCTTCACTTCGAGAACTATCATGTTCGGACATCTAATAAGAGTAAACATATCATTTTATTAACAAAACAACATACTCCATACTACACCAGATCAGAAGTTTTCACATTTATGTTGGCATGTACATCTATAAAGACACTCTAGACTCTGGTTTATGCCTAGAATCGGCTAAACCGTAGCTCTGATACCACTAAATGTAACACCCCAACCCGTACCCGACCCGGATACGAGTCTGATATGTCACATTGACTTTTAAAACAATATTTTTACAAAATATCAGAACATTTAGACTTATATTAAGGAAATATGATATTATACTGTTGAATTATTTTTTGTTATAAAATTTTAAGATAAAAATATTTTATGAACAATATTATACTATATAAATAGTACCATGAACAGTAATGAACAGTGTATCGATGCGCTACTACAGTGTACTGATGCACAAAAACTTCGAACATAAATTGTGTATCAATGCACTGCTACAGTGTATCGATGCACTACTACAGTAATTTCGGTAAAACATATAAAACCCATAAAAACTTAAACTTTCACCACTATAAAGTTACCGTTTACATAAATACGTTTAAAACATTACAAAACTCGACAGAGCATACCTTCTTAATTTACCGACTTTGTTTACATGTCAACCTATTTATAACATAACAAAACATACTGTATAATTTACTTCTGATCTAATCTTTGAGCGGAGATATGTTGTTCCTTTGAACTTAACTTTGATCCTCTTACTTCTCAGTACCTACGTGTAAATCACTTACACGCTAAGTCATAGACTTAGTGAGGCATATAAATATAATAATGATGCATTCCTTATGAATATGAACATGCAATCTATCCATTCAATCATTTCACATGTAATTCAATGTAAACGATAATAACATGGTAACATATAACAATAATAATGCAATTACCTTAGATAACATTTTATAGGCCCATGTACATTACTAAGAATTCAAGGTATTCGAGTACATTGAGGTTGTGCACTATTGTTGTCACCACAACTCGTATGGGGTCCCACTAGGGGCATGTGAAATTTGTCCCGAAAGACCTCTATATTTGTCTCGAAGGACCACGTAAAACCCTCGACTCTTGGCATGTAAATTATACCTATAGCTCTAATATCATATACCATGGCCATTGTTCTTATGTTTCATATGTTCATGTACTCATGTCATTTCTCTTGTAATCACAGCTCATATCGCTTATCTCATGTCATATTCTCATATCACATATTATATCATATGTGCATTTGAATCTATTCACATATATCGTTTATCAAATCATATGAAATATATATCTTTAATCATGTATCATAATAATTATCATGTATGCATGTTCATAACTATTGTACTATGAAAATCAACATAGGAATTAGACTTATCACAAGTCTTATTCCATTGTACTATACTTATAGTATGCACTCACCTTAGTCTCACTTAATTACTAAATCCACCTCTATGGTTTTCTCTCTTTGAATCGATCCTAACTTTGCGGTTGTTCCTAAATTTTCTTGTGCTTGATATTTATACAATCATAAATATAATATCCATATCAGTATTTCAATTATTATGATTCGATCCTTCATTTTTTAGACTAAAAGAAGACTATTTTCATTTATATAGGGTATGTATCGATACACTCCATAGTGTATCGGTACATTCCTTAACGTGTGTATCGATGCACTACCTATGCATCGATACACAAATTACATTCGATGTTTCTTCTTTTAGGAGTGCATCGATACATATTGAATGTGTACCGATACACTTTGCCTAGAACTCACTTTTTGAGCCCCGAAAATCCACTCAATTCAACTCAAATGCTTCATATTTCATCCCCTTTTCATATTCTTAACTTACATATACATGTTTAAACTCATTTATATCCATTTATCTCATTTTTAACCTTAATATCCTCTCCTCTTTATGAACTTCAAGAATCATACCCAATTTTTAACATGTTTTAAATCCAATTCTAATACTTCATATTCCTTAATTAGGTTGATGACAAGTCAAATCCAACTTTTAATTCTTATTATCAACTTTATTGCAAGATTTCACTCAAGAACTCTAAATCTTTAATCTTTCATAACTCTTTTAACTTTTGATTTTAAGATAACTTAATCTTTCCTCAAGCTTAGTTATCATCTAATGATCAAAACTCAACTTAAATTTCAGCTAATAATCAACAACAAAGAAATCTTACATTTGCCTTGAGCTTTCACGGGGGAGAGAAGAGAAAGAAGAAAGAAGAGATTTCTGGAGAAATCTCTCAACCTTATCCCATATATATCCTTATCTTATCCATTTATAAGGCAAATGTCCATTTTGCCCTTTAATTCCTTTGATAATTACTAACAACTTTCAGGAAATATTTCCACATAAATCATTGAACTATCCAATTATTCTACTTTAATCTCCAAATTCTGAAGTTTTACAATTTAGTTTCTAACCCGTAGTTTGGGATGTTACAAATAAGTCTTTCGAGCGTGATGATTAAATCCTTCGGGTCATTAGTAAGTCTTTCGAGCAAGATGATAAGTCCTTCGGGCATTTTATAAGTCCACCGGGCAAGATGCTTTCAAGTGACTTGTGAAAAAACTGAGAAAGAGATTTTCAAAGTTTCTCGTTTTATCTTTTCTGAAAATGAAATTTTTGAAAAAAGAGGTGGATCAACTTTCCTTTTTTTTCTAGTTTCCATCACATAAGGAGTTGGATCAACATCACACTTTTACTCAATTCTATCACAGAAAGAGGTAGATCAACATCAAATTTTTTTTTGATTCCATCACAGAAAGAGGTGAATCAACATTGTCATTTTGCTTGATTCCATCACAGAATGAGTTGGATCAGCACCGTTGCCACTTTACTTGATTCCATCACAAAATGAGGTGGATTAACATTCTCATAGGAAGAAGAAGTTCATATAAGAGAGCTTGTTCGACCTTAACATGGCCTTTAAGGAAGAATAAGGAGCTTATATAGGAGAGCTCACTTAATCTTTTCAGAGAGGAGAAAACGATCATGAAATAAGAATGAGTTTATATATGAGAACTCGTTCTAAATTTAAATTTACCTTTTATGAAAGAATGTGCAGTTAATATAGGAAAACTCGCATAATCTCGAGAAGAGAAATGAAACCTTTTGAATTCCTCATAAAGAGGAATCAATCACCAGAGATTATTTTTTAGTTGATAAAAATGATGAAAAAATGAAAGAGAGAGAAGATAGAAAAATAGAAATAAAATAAAATAAAATATGAAGAAAAATTAGGAGAAAAGAAAAAATGAAAAATAAATAAATGAAAGAAACAAATTTTCAAATGTTCTAATTAATGATGATTGTCTTTTGCAGGTTCATCACTTTTGAGATTGGGGCAAACCAAATGAGAAGATTTTAGATTCAAAGGGGCATATCATTCGATTGCAAGTGGAGGTACATATAGAAGATCGAAGAAGGGGAAATGGTGCGAGAAGGTAGAGTAGTCATGTGTCCAGACAAAAATCACGCCATTATTTGTCTTTACTACATTCTTATATTCACAACGAGTAAAGAGGGACAGCTGTAATACTATAATTTTGCCCGAACACCTCAAATTGAATTGTAGGGCGATCAAGGACCAATTTGAATTTGTCTACATCAACGAAAAATCAATAGAAGTGATAATTGATCGTTTGCATTCGATTAGCGAAACCATGGAGAAAAGCTGGCAATAAATGACGGGATTCTAATTTTTGCTTAAATGGGTTGCAATCATACATATTTATCTTGGGGATTTAAGGTCCAAATTAAAAAAAATTGGGACACTAAAATATCCAAATCCATTTAGAAATTCAAACCCTTCATCAAATGTCCATTTACATTTTTCTTAAAACCATAGCCCAATCCTAATTACATCAAACTCTTATAACCCATTATAAACCCATTTATACAATTAAATCCAACATATCAGCCCACCAACCAAATCCCAACAACACCATCACATTTTTGGTCGAAACCCTAGGATCCCTAAAACCCAACGTCGCCGCCAACTGTTGTCTTCTCACCTTCCACGTCAGTTGTGGCCTTCTATATTCCAACAGTGATCTCGTGGTCCCCCATCCACGATGAAGCCATAACAGCCTCCCAGCAGCTCCTTTCTTCCACGATGGCAAGCAAATATCACCCAACAGTGGTCCCAAGTCCCTTCCACGCCGCTGCCACCTCTTCATCTCTTCGTCAGCTTCCATTCACACGTGACCAGTGGTCCCAAGAGCCCCAACAGCCCCATACATCTCCAAGGTCCACGCGAGCTGAACACAAACGTCCATGACAGCCCCACGAACGCAAGCAAGCTTCCACAGTGATCCCCGAAATGCCTCATCAGCAGTGTTTTGAAAACCGGACCGGCCGGTTCAACCGGGAACTGTTGCCTGGTCTGGTTCATTTTATACCGGTTAAACCGCTACTAGTGAACCGGAAAGAACCGATGAACCAATTGTGAACCGTTCGAACCGGACCGAACCGTGAACCGGTTGAAATTTTTTTTTTTCTAAAAAAAAAATTAAATCAAACGACGTCGTTTGTTAAACGAGCCGAGTCGAACTCGAGTATTGCTGAGCTCGACTCGAACTCGAAAACTTTAAAAGTAAGCTCAACTCGACTCAAAAACTCACGAGCTAAAAATTATCAAGTTCAACTCGAACTCGAAATATAATATTGAAATTTGAACTCGAAAAGGCTCGAACTCAAAAAAAAATTTAGAAACTCGATTAAAGCCTCAAATTCGAGCTCGATTGAAGCGAAAGAATAGTTCGCTCTGTGCTCACCAAAAGGCTCAAATTATCTCTATTATTTATAGAAGTCAGTTAGGATGCTCTTCTATGTTTCTTAGCCATGTGAGATTGTTTTGTTTTCATATTTTTACTCTTTAGACTTTTGTGATGCTCTTCTATGTTTCTTAGCCATGTGAGATTTTTTTTTTAAATATTAAACCAAACGACATCGTTTGTTATGATTTTTTAGCCCCAAATTTATTTTTTGATTATAGTTATATAATTATATTTATTATTTAATATGTTTTACCTTAAATATTATGTTGTAGTTGATTTGAATCATTTTGTTTCACTTGATTTTATGGTTTTTAACTTATATATGTTTTGAATCTGACATGTGATATAAAAAACTGTTTTTATTAAATGTTTTTGGTATTTTTGTTTAATTTTTTAAATAATTAATTAATTATGATGTCGTTCGGTTCTTCTGATCGGTCTGACCGGTTCAACCGGTTGAACCACTGAACCGGTAACACAGCCGATTCACTGACCGGTCCGATTCTGAAAATCATGCTCCTCAGCAAGTCACATGTAAAGAAACAAAATGAAAATGAATGTTTTTTTCTTTTTTGTAAACGGGTTCATATAAACCCAAGAAAAAACATTTAGTTAAGGAGGGGCTTTTCCATATTTGAAACAAAGAGAAGCAACGTTAAAAAGGCGGCTCTCATTTTTTTTCTTGTCTTAAAAGAAAAGTGTAACAGTGGGGGTTCCCCATCCATCTTTCATATTGTCGAAAACACAGAAAATCAATACAAAAGGATTTTCATTTCTTTCTTTTCAGAAAACAATACAACAAAGTGTTTGAAGGTATTTTTGCCTTCATTTTCGTATTTCTTTTTTCTTTTAGAAGAGTAAAGAGTAAAAAAGGAAGAGAGGAGGTTAGAGTTTTACCTTAGTGATTTGAGCTTCCCATCGGAGCAAAGATATTCGCCGGAGTAGAGATTCGCGGGTAGAGAGTTGAACAGTCGGTTCTTTTTAGTGAGTGGGGGTCTTGCATGTTGGTTTTAGCCTCGTTTTAGGGTTAGACTAGGAAAGAAAAGGCTTGGGTTTAGTCTAGATCTAGGTTTTGGTTCAACCGACCACCATTGGTGGTGATCGGAGAGGTGAAGGACGTCGATTTATGGTGGGTTCATCTTTTAGGGGTTTGATCAAAGAGGAGAGAAAGGCTAGAGGAGAAGTTTTAGGTCGTTTTGGTCGTCTTTTGGGTTCCTCGGTCATAGTCCATTGATGGTCGGAGTAGGAAGCTATGTCGACGAATGGCGTGTGATTGTTGGCTTGGGGCTTTTGGTAGGCTGACTGCACGGGTGAGAGAGGGAGAGGTGAGTTGAGAGCATTTGGCTAAAAAATATTTATTTTAGGGTGCGTTTGGTTTACAGAATGTAAGATTACTAGTGAGAGTAAAAGATTACCGGGGAATAGTATTACTAGGAATGTTGTATTTTGTGTTTGGTTCAGTTTCCTTTCGTCTTTAGATTATCTTTCTAGTATTCACAAGATATTCGACTTTCACAAGATATTCGTCTATACATTTTACCGAATCTCTGTTTACCTTGCAACCAAAGACTTAGATCCGCTCGGATTTCGTTGTCCAGGTTGCCATTTCTACTCTTTTTATTTCTTTAATCTTCCGTTTCTGTTCAGAGATTTCGCTTTTCTGTTTGGCCGAAATTCCTGCAGATCTGTTCTGTTTCATGGTTGTTTTCGAGTTTTAAGGCTTAGCACACTCGACTTTGAAATATTTTTGAAGATCTGAGATCTAAATATGAACCATATAATAAAATTTTAAAACATAAATATTCATTTTGTTTTGGAGTTACACTTTGAGTTGAACATAGAAGCAATTCTCTTTCTACTGGTGTTTTCTGAGTGTTCACGCCAACTTTGGGTTACTTCATTGTTTTAAAGTTGTTAACTTTCTTGTATTCTGTTTGGTCTCTGAGAAACCTAAGAGAACGAGAGAGGAACTTGTTCGAAAGCAAAGAAAAAAGACAACCCTCTATCCAGCTTATTACTTTATTGCTCCCCTTTTTGCTCTCTTGTTCTTTTAGTTGTTTAAGGAAATAAAATACTCAGAAACAAGAAAAAAGGAAAAGAAAAGTGCGATTCATTTGAAAAAAAAACTTCCTGTCCTTCAAAGCACACGGTTGTTGGCTTCATCAGAGCAAGAGGAAACCATCATTGGGACCGGCAAAACCTGTGGCGTAACGAGGGTAAGCCTTCGCCTTTCTCGTTCAGAGTTTAGATCTGATTATTTGGGATCAAAATAGGGAAAAGCTAGATCTAGGTTTTAACAGTTCTACAGATCTGGGTTTCGATTATTGTTTGAGGATAGATATTTTGAATTTGACGTTGGTTTGGTTGATATATCCGTTGATCATCAACTCTGCAAATTCTTTTGTAGTGGGATTTGTTTTTTCATATAGATTTGGTAAAATCTGTTTTTAAGACCCTAATTGATTACTTGATTTCACTACTGGGATCAAAGAATTAGAAAATATCTTTTACGATCTGTCAGAAATCGGAAAGTTTTAGGTTTCATCATAGTTTGAGGACATGTTTTAATATTTTATTTTCCCTAAAGTTAAGTAAGATTAGTGTTAATTTGACTTAAAATC
Source organism: Hibiscus syriacus (assembly GCF_006381635.1). Lineage (NCBI taxonomy): Eukaryota > Viridiplantae > Streptophyta > Magnoliopsida > Malvales > Malvaceae > Hibiscus > Hibiscus syriacus. Next base: position 1,349,460 of record NW_024063086.1, on the reverse strand, counting down.
CTATTTAGTAACCAACTAGGTTCTTAGTACCCCTCATTTTTCCAGAGCTTTATTGGTGCATATTTTGTCTTCTTTTATTTCCTTTTTTATAGTTCCTCATAGCGTCGGCTCTAGATGATCACTTGAGGTCATGTCCTTCTTTTAGACTCCATAGGGCTATAGGGGGAGGGCTCGACAGAGTGGTGTTAAGGAGACTAGACTTAGAGTTTGTTCGTTGAATGTAGGCACATTAAATGCTAGGCTGCTGGAGCTGACCGATGTACTTAGTAATAGGAAAATAGATTTGGCATGTATTCAGGAGACTAGGTGGAAAGGGGCTCGCGCCAGAGAGTGTAATTGGTACAAGTTGTGGTATTCAGGCGTAGATAACTCTAGAAATGGGGTGGGTATCTTGGTATCCTCTAGGCTCAAGGAAAATGTAGTTGAAGTTTGTAGATATCGGGATAGGATTATGATGATTAAGGTTATTATAGAAGCGGAAGTGGTGAATGTCCTTTCAGTGTATGCCCCACTAGTTGGCCTGGGGGAGGGGGAGAAACGTTGCTTCTGGGATCAGTTAGATGATGTACTTAGGAGCATTCCGGAGGACCAAAGAGTTTTCATAGGGGGAGACTTCAATGGCCATGTAGGCAGGGCAACCGACGAGTATGACGGTGTTCATGGGGGTTTCGAGTTTGGTAGTAGGAACGAGGAGGGGCGTACGTTGCTTGATTTTGCAACTGCACACGATATGGTGGTCACAAACTCCTTCTTTAACAAGAGAGATGTGAACTTGATTACGTTCCATAGCGGTGGACATTGTACTCAAATCGACTATATCCTGGTTCGAAATCGGGATCGATGGGCTTGCACTGACTGTAAGGTGTTCCCTGAAGAGGCATGTGCATCACAACACAGATTGTTGGTTTTGGTGTTCTGCGTACGTCACGGTCAGAGAACGCATAGGAGGGCTAAGCTTGGTAAACCTAGGATCCTTTGGAAGAACTTACATGGAGTGACAACTGATGACTTTAGGAGTAAGGTTTTGTCTAATACAGGTTTTGGAACTTCAAACTCAAAAAATACAGATATGTTATGGAAAAATATGGCAGATTCCATCAGAGAGGTAGGCAAAAACACCCTTGGGTTGTCGACATGGAAGGGCAAGGAACATAAAGAATCGTGGTGGTGGAACGACGAAGTCCAAACTAAGTTAAAGACAAAGCAAACTTGCTTCAAGGAGTTGTTACAATGCACTGGCGACGAAGAAATATCGAAAGCTAAACAAAGATACAAGGAGGCAAAGTGAGAAGCCAAGAAAACGGTGGCTAAAGCAAAGGATAAGGCTTACGAGGAAATGTACAAGAAATTAGACACTAAGGAATGACAAAACGGCATCTTCAGGCTTGCAAAATCCAGGGAGAATAGGAAAAAGGATCTAGCTAGCATTAGGTTTATTAAGGACAACAATGGTGTCCTCTTAGTGAAAGATCATGATATTAAGAGGGTGTGGGGTAGTTACTTCATTGGCTTATTTAATGACGGTGCCTCCCCCTGTAGAGATAGTATCGTTGATGGGTCAGCCTACCATCATACAACGGTCATTGACTGCCCTACAAGTAAGATTGGGTTTGAGGAAGTCAAAATGGCTCCTAGAAAGATGGGAAGGGACAAAGCTGTCGGTCCAGATCAAATTCCTATCACTGTGTGGTTGGCCCTAGCAGAAGAGAGAGTTAAGTGGTTGACTAGCATCTTTAATATTATTCTAGAGACTGCCAAGATGCCAGAGGAGTGGAGAGAGTTTACGGTGATACCAATCTATAAGAATAAAGGAGATCCTCAACGTTGTGGCAACTACATAGGTATTAAACTACTCAGCCATACCATGAAGCTATGGGAACGGGTGATAGAGGCTAGGTTGAGACGGGTTACTAGGGTTTCGAAAAACCAATTTGGCTTTATGCCAGGCAGGTCTACTACGGAGGCGATTCATCTACTTCGAAGGCTTATGGAGAAATATAGGGAAAAAAATAGAGATCTTCATATGGCGTTCATTGACCTTGAGAAGGCGTATGATAGCGTTCCCCGCGATACGATCTAGAAGACATTGGAAACGAGACGGATCCCTACTGCTTATATCCGTGCGATTCGTGATATGTACTGTCGATCTACTATATACGTCAGGATTACAGTTGGCGACACCGAGGCATTCCCGGTGGAAATCGGACTCCACCAAGGGTCAGCTCTTAGCCCTTACATCTTCGCTTTGATTATGGACGACATCTATTGTGCGACACCAGACAGTGTTCCATGGTGTATGCTTTTCGCTGACGACATTGTCTTAGTGGCTGAAACAAAAACAGAGCTAAATAGTAGACTGTCTACCTGGAAAATAGCTTTGGAAGAAAAAGGTCTAAGGATCAATATTGAAAAGACAGAATATTTATGTTCAAACTTCAGTGGGAACCAAAACGATGAAGATGTAGAAATATGCATAGAAGGACAAGTTCTCCCCTCAAAGGATTGTTTCAAGTACCTAGGGTCTATGATACGTAAAGATGGGGGTGTAGATGAAGACGTTTCACACCGTAAAGGCGGGATGGCTAAAGTGGAGGGCTGCTACTGGAGTTTTGTGTGACAAGAAGGTACCTCTAAAACTTAAGGGAAAATTTTTATAGAATGGCAATAAGACCAGCGCTGTTGTATGGATCAGAATGTTGGGCTATCAAGAAGGATCACGTAAGGAAGATGGAGGCCGCAGAAATGAGAATGCTTCGATGGGTATGTGGTAGGACTTTATGGGACATGATACCAAACTATGCTATTAGGATATCCTTGGGGGTGGTGCATGTATCCGAAAAATTGATGAAGGGAAGACTACGATGGTTTGGGCATGTCCAAAGACGACAACCATCGGATGCGGTTAGGAGGGTAGAGTCGATTTCAGTCGACGGTACCAGAAGGAGAGGTCGACCAAGGCGGAAATGGGAAGACTGCTTGAGATCTGATTTGAATGATTTAGCCCTTACTGAGGACATGATCTCTGATAGGAAATTATGGCGACTTAAGACCAGGGTAGCCGAGTAGGGCGAGTCACATCAATTGGATGTATCATCTTTGTCTTCTTTTAATGCCTTTGTAGTAATTTCATCACTTATACTTTTTATACGTTTCTATCATTGGAATTAATGAAGGACTAGAACTAAGGTAGCGGAGTAGTGTTGCCTTAGTTTTAGGTTTTAACCCATTTGACTTTATCCCTTCTCGAAGCCTGCTATCGTTGAATTCTGTGTATACTGCTCTTCATGTTTCCTCTTTATAATTTTGGTCGGGTCTTACGTTTCTGTCTATATGCAGATATTTTTACGCAGGGGTTTATTTGTAGGGATTACTTCCCATTACAGACATGCATATGAGGACTGCATATGAAGATTGTTCACATACGTATTTTATTTATTTATTTAAACATGCATTGTATTTTATCTTTATTTTTAATTTTTTTTACTGCCGGAGGTCTTCCACGGAAGCTGCTCTCAACCTGGCGTTGGGGGACAGCCTACTACCCTACCTCCCCCTTACCCCATTGCATATGGGAATAGGGTTTTGTTGTTGTTGTTGTTGTTGTAAGATTAAAGTGTTTGGTTAAAAGAATAAAAGATTATTAGAATGTATATTTTACCAAATTGTTCTTATTATATATTTATTTTTTTTAACAAGTTGAATTGTACTATAATATTCATAGTTTTCAGAACCAGACCAGTCAGCTAACCGACCGTGCTACCGGTTCACTGGTTCAACCGGTCGAACCGGTCAAACCGGTCGGAAGAACCGGACGATGTCATAATTAATTAATTATTTAAAAAATTAAATAAAAATACCAAAAATATTTAATAAAAAATAGTTTTTTATATCACAAGTCATATTCAAAACAAGTCATAACATATATAAGTTAAAAACCATAAAATCAAGTGAAACAAAATTATTCAAATCAACTATAACATAATATTTAAGGTAAAACATATTAAATAATAAATATAATTATATAACTATAATCGAAAAAATAAATTTGGGGCTAAAAAAATCATAACAAACAATGTTGTTTGGTTTAATTTTTTTTAAAAAAAAATCTCACATGGCTAAGAAACATAGAAGAGCATTACAAAAGTATAAAGAGTAAAAATATGAAAACAAAACAATCCCACATGGCTAAGAAACATAGAAGAGCATCCCAACTAACTTCTATAAATAATAGAGGTAATTTGGCATTCAAAATCATGGAGCCTTTTGGTGAGCACAGAGCAAACTATTCTTTCGCTTCAATCGAGTTTCTAAATTTTTTTTAAGTTCGAGCCTTTTTGAGTTCAAGTTTCAATATTATATTTCGAGTTCGAGTTGAACTTGATAATTTTTAGCTCGTGAGTTTTTGAGTCAAGTTGAGCTTACTTTTAAAGTTTTCGAGTTCGAGTTCGAGTCGAGCTCAGCAATACTTGAGTTTGACTCGGCTCGTTTAACAAACAACGTCGTTTGATTTAAAATTTTTTTAGAAAAAAACAGAATACTGGTTTTCAACGGTCCGGTCCGATTCAAACGGTTCACAGCCGGTTCAGCAGTTCCTTCCGGTTCACTAGTAGCGGTTTAACCAGTGTAGAATGAATCGGACCAGGCAGCGGTTCCCGGTTGAACCGACCGGTCCGATTTTCAAAACACTGATAATATTACTATAATTAATTTAAACATTTTCTTTAAAAAATTTAAATTCATAAAATTTATATAATTTTTTTTTACAAAATTGAAAAGATAAATAGGTTTAATAAAAGGGTAAAATTTTATTTTAACCCCTGAACTTCATATAAAATTTTAATTATTGATTTTTTTGTAAATCTAAAATAGTTTAAGGATAAATTTGTAATTTAACATTCGTAGAAATTTTATTATTCAACTACATAAGAAGAATATTTTTGAAAAAAAATTAAGGGCATTTTAGTCCAAAACGTCGGTAATCCAACAATACATAAGGGAATGGGGTAATCACATTCACGGTAATATACTCCAAAAAATTCACTGTCGGTAATAAAAGATTACCGCGGCTGAGAATGTTAGCCAACCAAACGGGGGAATAAGGATTCCATTCTCCTGGTAATAAAATATATCTTGAACCAAACAGCCCCTTAGGATTAAAGAAATTACCTGAACTGGAAAAAATGGGGTAAATATCTAGGCTTTAGGGGGCTAATCACGTCTGTCCCCTAAGACTCGCGCGTTTTTATAGTTTGGTCACTAATCCTTTTTTATTTTGAATTTACACTATTGATTCCATTTTATTTAATTTTGGTTACTTTCTTTTCTGCCATTTTATTTTAAAATTAACATTACTTTCTATTTTATTGCATTTTGGTTACTATTTTATTTTATTTCTTAATAAACGTTTAATACGACCTTGTAGTAACTCTCCTTGAGTTATGATTCACATTATTATAGTCCAGGTAAAATTCTAACTTTTAACCACTAACTTTCTAATTTCTAACCACTAACCTTTTTTATTATTCGAATCAATTTTAAGACCTTGGTCCAGGTAAAAATTAAAAAAACTGACCACTAACATTTAATTTTGTTCGATTGTTTACCTTTTTTATTTACATTTCAACCCTTTAATTTTATGTACTTTTAATTTCAACCTTTAAATTTCAACATTTATATTTCAGTACTTTAAATTCCAGCTTTTAATTTTCTGCATTGTATTAATTTAATCTTTATATTTTTATTTCTTTCATTTTAGTATTTTTACTTATTGCTTTCATTCTAGCTTTGTTTTTTTTAATTATTTTAATTTAGCCCTTTTATGTAGTTTAATTACCTTTAATTTTTTCTTGGTAATTTTGATTCCTTTTAATTTAGTCCTTGATATCTTATTTAGGTTTTAGATTACACCCTGAGTTTTAGATTTATGATATTTTAGTTCTAATCTAAATTACTTTCTCTTTAATTTAGGAGAACTTTTAATTTGGTCTTTGCTTTTGCTCGAGGTTCCATTTTAATTATTAAATTCAATAAATTGGTTAAAATTGAATAGGTTAATAATTAGAGCCTCCACTTAGGCTTAATTTCATACTTAGTCCTTTAATTTAGGAGAACTTTTTATTTGGTCCTCGCTTTTGCTCGAGGATTCATTTTAATTGTTCGATTCAATATTTGGTTAAAAGTAACTAGGTTAATAATTAGAGCCTCCATTCTAGGCTTAATTTCATATCTAGTCCCCTAATTTATGTAAATTTTGATTTGGTCCTTGCTTTTATGCTCGAGGTTCTATTTTGATTTTTCGACTCAATAATTTATTAAAAATTATTTGAATTAATATTAGAGCCTACATTTTTTTAGGTTTAATCTTTTAGGTTCTTTAAATTTCATAATTTGACACTTTAACTTATAGAGAATCCTTAATTGATTCATTTAACATAATTTGACACTTTACGTTAGAGGGAAGCCTTAATTAATTAATTTAGTATAATTAATATTAGAGCTTACATATTTTTAGGTTTAATCTTGTAGGTTCTTTAAATTTCATAATTTAGCACTTTAAGTTAGAGGGAAGCATTGATTAATTCATTTAGTATAATTAGGTTCAATAATTGATTTTTTATTGCATTTTGTTTTCAAAATAAGACAATATTCATTTATTAGAGATCGATTCCCGAAATAAATCAACATCCTTTTCAAAATTCCACATCATAATTTTAAAATCGACAAGGCAATGTTAATTTATTGAGATTAATAACAAAGCTTCCGCTTTTTCTTGGGGTGGTCGTTATTGGTCTTGGTAAACCGACATCCTTTTTAAAATATGCATATATAGTGGTTTTTAAATTAAATAAAATTTTGAACTCAAAATTTCCAATTTGAAAATATAAGGTTATCGACTATGTATCAATTTTTAGGGGCTGTAGGGATGTGCTAATCATTCTCCAAACGTAAAAGACTCCTGAACCCGATTTCCGATTTCGTAGACCAAAGCTTGGATTTTTTCAGTAAAAACAAATGTTTTATTAAAATTAAAAGATTTTAGTTGTTACAATCTCACTTTAAAAATGATTGGTGACAATTCTCATATTTTCATCAAAACACCATTTTATTTTCCAAAACGTTTGATCGGTCTTTTTCAAAAATCGGTCACAACACACATTCACAAGCTCATTTATAGAAGTGCATAATCACGAACGAGTTCTTATGCAATAACATTCCTCTATTAAGCTTAGTGTCAGTGTCTTGTTAACAACCTTATTTTCAGGGATGGATTGAGAAAGGCGGATGGGGTATTCGTTCCTCAAAATTTTAAAATTACTATATATTTTATATTTTTTATGTATTTTTTTAATTAAAATTCTATTTCTATTCCTCTTGAAATTTTATAAATCCGCCATCTCTTAAATTTTTAGAAGTTCGCCCCCAACATAAAATTTTACATTTATCCCTATTTATTTTAATCCATCAAATATGTTTTGAAACACATACCTTTCCAAATAAAGTTGTAATCAAGTAGAATCTATTAAGTGGTCTCAATACTTAAAAGAAGTGTTATTTTTTCTTAGATGTCATGGGTTTAAGCAGCTACATCTATGAGTGTGTGCATTATCGATGATTAAATTTTTTTGAACGATACTATCTTGTAATCATCCTAAACTATTAAAAAAAGGTTTGTAATAAAACAGGCAGTACATCATACTCATTTAATCATGTATTTTCGGCCCTCAAGCTTAGCTAGCATCCATTACAAGCTTATGACCACTCAAGCAATCAACTAAGGTAATTAAGTCATTTTATTAACAAAAAAAAACCAAGAGTTTTGAAATGTTTCCCAAAGTTTTGAAACTTCAAAAGATACTGGAATCAAAGGTTCAAACACTAAGAAAATTCAATTCTAAAACTTGCTTCTTAGACCAAAATAAGGCCACAAACGCCCTTAATGACATCAAACACATTCATACAACATTTCCAGTATATTAAGGCACGTCAAACACATTAAGGTATGCTATTTAACATAAAAGAAAATCATAGATTCATCATATTTGGAACTCATGTATACAGATTACACAAACAACCCATTCAATAAGAATTTATCAAACCTATATGAAATTTCAAAATTTGGTGTGTACAAACCTTTAAACACCTTCTAGCTCACAATCTCCAACCTTCTTTATCACATCCCAAATTATGGATATCTAAGTAAATTCTAAAATTTTAGGAATATGTAATTAATTGCAAAATTTGGAGTAAACTGAAGAAATTGAGATTTTAGGAGTGAAAATGTGAAATTGTAGAAATTTATGGGCTTTTTAGTATAAACTTAGAAAGTTTAGGGGCCAAGTTATTGATTTAACCCTTTTAGGTTGGACCCCTCTCCTGATGATGCTAAGAGTAAGTGGGTTTATCTCTTCAGTCCTGCTTTGGGCTTGAACCTGTGGATCTTTAGATTGGGTTTGGATCAGTGGCGGGTGCACGCCCATTTTAGGATCGACATGTGAGAATTCTAAAATTTGAATTTTCTTTAATTAGTGATTTATTTTATTGATTGTACTCAATTTAAAGTTTTTTTTTGGATAATTAAGATATTATTACCCAAAATAGCAGTAAACTGCTAGACAACAGTACAATCAATGGACAGACAGGGTATTACTTACAACAAAAGCTAGATTATACCCCAATGAGTACAAAGATTTAAATTTGTGCTATATGTTCTATCAATTTCCCTATTACTTAGAAGAAATCTAACAATATCCTTAACAATCTTGACAATTTCTTCTTCAGTTCTGCATCTTCCTCTAAAAATTCTACGATTCCTTTCCTCCCAAATGGTGTAATTAAAAGCGCACCATGAGAGCTTTAGAATACAAGAAATCAAAGATTTACCTTTCCATGAAGCGATCGCCCACTCCAGCGGATTGTTCTATGTTGAGAAGTTCATGTTCAAACCGGACAATTGAAGGATTGATCTCCAAGTGGATGAAGTCTTCACGCACTCAACAAATAGATGATTTCGAGTTTCCTTTGCATTTGAGCAGAAAATACAGAGATCACTGGTAACAAGCCCAAATCTTTGCAGTCTGTCCCTAGTGGGGAGACAATCCAAAATAACCATCCAGGAAATTACGCTGTACTTTGGGACATGGAGAGGGTACCAGATCAATTTATGCCAAGAGACTTTAGTGTCTTTAGGACGGATCTCTTCCCAAATTTCTTTTGTATTTTTTGTTGCTGTGATCGGAACTGATTAAGCAAAACTTCTGATTTTCTACATCCGCCTGAAGCACCAGCTAGCATTCGGATATTCATCCATCGTCCAGAAATCTTGTTGCTTAATTATGTAATTATGGATCCACTCTACCCATAGAGAGCCTTCCCCTGCGAGAACCTTCCTGGTAAGGTGAATTAGGCATGCCTTATTCCAATTCTTGATGTCCTTTAGACCGAGGCCGCCTTCGAATTTAGGCTTACAGATTTTCCCCCAACTCACCCATGCACCAGTTGCAGGAGTGTCCGAGCCTTTCCAGAAAAATCTGGAACATAATTGTTCAATCTTCTTGATAATGGTCTGAGGTAAGATAAGCTACCTGCACCAAAAATTTGCAACACTGTAGAGGACTGATTTAATAAGCTCAAATCTACCTGCATAGCTCATCTTCTTCCGAGACCATTGATGCAGTCTGCTCTTGATGTTGTCGAGAAGTGCTCGACAATCTTTGTCAGTTAGCTTTCTTGTGACAAGAGGAACTCCCAGGTAGCGAACAGGTAGTCTACCATGTTTAAAACCAGAATAATTGTTGATGGAATCAAGGTTATGAGCAGAGATACCAGCAGTGAAAATCTCGCATTTGCTTGCATTAAGCTTCAAACCTGAATACTCATAGAAACAATCCAATGCAGTAATGACACCCATAACAGACTCATGATTTCCTTTGCAAAAAATTAATAAATCATCAGCAATTGACAAGTGAGTGAGTCCAATTTTGTGGCATTTAGGATGAAAGGAAAAAATCCCTCTGGTAGCAGCATTATTGAGAATATTAGAGAGGACATTCATTACCAGAACAAACAACATAGGAGAAAGAGGGTCTCCTTATCTAATTCCCTTGGCTCCCTTAAAATATCCAACCAAGCTTTCATTAAGAGCAATGGAGTATCTGGCGTCCGAATAGCAAGAAACAATCCATTCAATGACTAAAGGAGGTAAATCCAAAGCTTTAAGAACAACATGAGTGAAGTCCCAATTAATGGAGTCGAATGCCTTTTGAAGATCAATTTTAATTGCACACCTCGGCGAAATGATCCTCCTCCCATATCCTTTAACAATTTCCTGAGCGAGAAGCGTATTGTCGACTATACTCATGTGTTTGACAAAGGCAGATTGATTAGGAGCAATAATCCTTGGCAGCAGATTCGTTATTATGTTGACAAGAATTTTTTTGATTGTCTTGTAAATAACAGAACAACATGAAATTGGATGGAAGTCAGATACTTTACTAGGATTCTGCTTTTTTGGAATCAAAGTAATAACCGTTGCATTAAAGCATGGATAGATGTAAGATTCTTGGAAGAAGTACTTAATAGCCTTAATAACATCATTGCCAACCACTGACCAAGCTTTCTTGAAAAAGAGAGAAGTAAATCCATCGGGACCGGGGGCCTTGTCATTACCTTGACTAAAAATAACATCTTTGATCTCATCACTAGTAACTTCCTTGACTAGGTTTTCGGAATCTTCGAATGAAGAGATAGGTTGCATTAGATCTTTAAGAAGTGTAGGAGGGCATTCTTTAACATTAGGATCCTTGGAGCCTAAAATATTCTTAAAATACTCTATTATTTCCGAGGACATTTTATCAAAAGATTCTAGCTTTTCCCCCCAATTGTTGACAAGGGCCCTTATAGTTTGTCTCTTGTTCTTAGTGGCAATGATTGAGTGAAAGAACTTTGTACATTTGTCACCCTCCTTAAGCCAATGCAGTTTAGCCTTTTGTTTTAAGAACATAAACTCGGCCTCTTGTAAAGAGTTGAGCTCTCTCTGTAGTTCAAGTTATTTTTCAATGGAATCAACACCTCTTAACGAAAGAATTTGTTGTCTTTCGAGTTCTTCTCTTTTTTGTCGTACTCGAGCCGTGATGTCACTGAAGTAGTCTTTATTGAGCTGTTTAAGATTGACTTTGAGGCGTTTAAGCTTTAAGAATAAAGACTTCATAGGATTACCTTGTGCTGCCATACTCCATGAATGGTTAACAATATTAAGAAACTCGGGATGAAGAGTCCAACAGTTGAAAATTTTGAAGGGTTTGGGTTTATTCAAATGAGCCTCTTTGTGAAGATCAACCACTGCCATACAATGATCTGAAGGACTAGGTGCTAAAAATTCCACTGAAGAGTGAGGAAAAGATTCGAACCAAATGGAATTTATGAGAACTCTGTCAAGCTTTCGAGCAAGGTAATTGTCACTTTGTTTGTTACTCCCAGAGTATGTTGGACCAAAGTAAGGGTGATCTTGTAACTGTAAGTCATGAGTGATTTCTTGAAATTCTGACATATCAGAAGAGGTGAACATACCCGTGATCTCTTGGTCAGTGCTTTCATAATTATTCAAGATGACATTAAAGTCCCCTCCCAATAGCCAAGGGATGTCACTAAAATTTGAATCAAGATGTCGGAGTTCTTGCCAAAGCTGTCTTCTAGTCAAAGTTGTCTTCTAGTAATACTGTTATTACTTCCATAAATTGTGGTGATAATGAAATGAACATTTTTAAATAGACCTTTGACAGTGATGCTCTGATCTGTTGTATTACATAGGGATAAATCTAAACCATTCCTCCACAAAACCCATATTCTGCCATTCAATGCAAATTCATAGTTGGTGAGGACATTCCAATTCTCGAAAGTAGTTGCTAAAATATTAGCAGATTTTTCTGCTTTCACTCGAGTTTCCATTAAGCAGAGAATATCTACATTATTCTGGGCTGCCCTTCGAAGGACTTGGCCCTGTTTAAGAGGATTATTCAATCCTCTTACGTTCCAGAATGAAACGATCATTTTCCTTGGGATGAGGAGCCTGAGTCCCCTCCTTTGCTTCCTCCTGATGAACCCTTAGATTTGTCAAGATGTCCCTTCTTTTTAATTCTGAGATCTTTTATCAATTCTGCAACACCCGAAGCTGCTGCTCTAACTTTTTTACCTTGATTATCTGCAGAAGGATGTTCCTCATCAATTGTGTTGAGAAGTTCAAATATGTTACTTGACCCTGTTAATGCACTGTGATCTTTAGCAAGCCTTCCTCTACCTTTTTTATTTAGTATTGTAGGAGCAGGAATACAATCACCAGAACTGCCTAGGTGATCAGGAAATTTCAGATTTTCTTCAACATTAAGATCAGAAACAGTATCAGTGAAGACTGGTTTAATGGGGTCACCCGAGACATGAGGGTCATCTTTTTGCGCCTCTAAGCTGATTTGATTCCCTGTGTCGTTATCCTCTAAAGATTGGTTCGAATAAGATTTGGAACCAACAGCCTTTAAAAATTGATTTCCATCAGGACAAACAGCTTCAGGAACCTGGGAGGATGGAGTGACAGTATCTTTTTTCCTCCAGACCATTGTTGATGCTTGAGAATTCGGGTTATGCTTGCATCCTTTAACACTATGACCAAAAACATTACAAATATTGCAGCAAGGAGGCATCCACGGTACTTCAACAACAATCGAAGTTGTTTGGCCGTTATGAAGAATGACATCAATAGACTTAGGAATAACATCTGACGCCCCAATTTCAATACACACTTTGGCAAATTCTAATCTAGTTTTCGTGGCAGTGATAGAATCCATTGAGAGTGGGAAACCTATGGCACTAGAAATATAGCTGAGGCCTTCGCAAGAAAACAGTTCTAACGGAACGTTAAATAGGTGTACCCATATTGGAATTCTAGATAAATCGAGGTGTAGTTTTTCCATGTTTGGAACCCATTTCCTAAGAATTAATGGTTTGTTGAAGATGTGCCAAGGGCCATTCTCCAATACCCAATCCCGTGCTTGTTCCGAACTAAAGGAAAATAAGTAAAGATTGTTACCTGCATAGCTGATCTGCAATTTTGCTCCTTGTAAGGGTTTTCTCCACAGGGAATCGAGAATCTGTTGCAGAGAAACAAGTTTAGGAGCCGCTCCTAAGAATTGCCCAACAAGCGAGAATCTCCATTCAGCAATTCCACCCCATGCAAAACTTTTATATAGTTAATATATGTGTGTCTATCCTAAAATATATTTCTAAATTTGTCACTAATTTTTGCCCAACTCTTTTCCCTTTTCTAGATGATTTTCATTGTCAACCCCTAATTTCTCCTTATTAACACTAGTTTCATATGACGAATCTTTTTTCTTCTCCATCCATGACAATACTCCCCTTCAAACAATCCTTGTCCCAAAAAATAAAATGAAAAAAATCGAGCTTTTGACACAGTATAGTCTTTCCAAGTCAGGTCTTAGATTCGTCCACTACACCACCAATTGAATAACTGTTTAGTTGATTCGCTTCACCATACATTTTTCTAACACCATTGATTGATGATTCTCAATTGTCCATCCATTCTTACTTTTGGGGAATCCAACGAGATTGGCACTTTATAAACAATTTTCTTCTTCAATAAACTCACATGAAATATGAGGTTTATTTTAGATGATTCAATTAGATGTAATTTATATGCCATTAAAAATTGTTAGTCAAGGAATCGATCATTTGAGGGGAGAGATCGATCTTTTATGTCTTTACTAGAAATGGATTAATCTTTTCATGTATTGGATTGATCCAATGACTACTAATCGAGCCTTATGAAGAAATATTCGATTCTTCTATAGAAGGAATTGATCATTTTAGCCAAAAATTATGAGAAACTTAATTTTTAAGTGCAAAAACGATTGTAAAATAAATATGAAAAATCCAACATAGTTGAAAAACATTTAAAACATAATTTTAAGTTTATTTACACTTAGAATTATTTTTACTATTTTTTTTATAAATTTGATTAAATTTAAAATCATTTTTTACCAATATTTGTTATATTAAAATATAAATTCAACCCATTTTATATTAAGAAAAACTTTCCATATGATATTTTCACTTGCTAAATTGGATTACACGACATTGATATAGATCATGAACAAAATTCAGGTCTCAATAGGGTAAACAAAACATTTGCAATCCAACTTTATTTGAATTGATTTTTGTAAAAATAAATAAATTTAAGTAGTTAAGGGATTATTGTTATCTCTTGATATTTCGGGTTTCTATAGATGTATATAAACGTTCATTGTCAAATGATTGAATCTCCCGATCACAAACTTCTAAAGGTATTGTCATTATTGATTTGCAAATGAAAATAATAATATGTAAGAAATATATGTATTATATATAGAATAATGCCTAAATTATGTACGTTTTATACAGTGACTCAAGAATTGATGATCTCACGAACGGGAGTTCTGTCTATTTTAATTACAGGTTCATCAACAAATTCCGACAGGATTGCTCTGAACTCATCTCCTGTAAGAGTCTCTTTCTCCAGCAAAACTTCTACTAGCTTGTCAACGGCCTCACGGTTGTTCCTTATATGGTTCTTTGCAATCTCATATGCAGTTTCAGTTATTTTCTTAACCGATGAATCAATGTCTTCGGCGAGCTTTTCCGACATGGAATTCCTTGCAAGCATCCTTAACACAACGTCGCTACTCTGTACCGAAGGATCAATTAACGTCCATGGTCCGATTTCTGACATGCCGAACCTTGTTACCATCTGTTGAAATTTGAAAGAATAACTTGTTAGCTAAACTGGGTGTACAATATTCATGGATCCTTGGTAGATCAAAGCTTGAAAATTCAGGTTTTCTAGATCCAAACCTGTCTGGCTATTTGGGTTGTTTGTTGCAGGTCCCCTGCTGCACCAGTAGTGATCTCTGGTTCACCAAAGATGACCTCTTCGGCTGCTCGACCGCCAAGCCCCCCAACGATTCTAGCAAAGAGTTGTTGTTTCGAAATAAGATCTGAATCTTCAACTGGTATGAACCATGTTAGCCCTCGAGCTTGGCCTCTGGGGATCAGAGTCACCTTCTAAACTGGATCATGACCCGGTGTCAATGTCCTGCAATCATCACAAGGCTATCAATGTCGAATTCCAGTGGTTATTACATGTTTGCAACATTATCGATTTTATTGATGGGAACTTATGCGCATAGAGCATGGCCAACTTCATGGTACGCCACGAGGATCTTGCTTTTCCCATCTGTCATCTGTGTTCCTTCCATTCCCGCGACGATTCGATCGATCGAATCGTCAATCTCTTTCATCGTGATCTTGTCTTTGCTTCTTCTACCAGCAAGAATGGCGGCTTCGTTCATGAGGTTTGCCAAATCAGCACCACTGAATCCCGGCGTTCTCATGGCGATTACATCGAGTGAAACATCGTTATCCAGTCTCTTGTTGTTGCTGTGTACCTTGAGTATCTCCTCCCTTCCTCGTATATCCGGTAATCCAACACTTACCTGCCTATCAAATCTTCCAGGCCTAAGCAAAGCAGAATCCAGAATTTCAGGCCGATTAGTTGCAGCAAGGACAATAACGCCGGTATTAGCAGTAAAACCATCCATTTCAGTCAACAACTGGTTCAAAGTTTGCTCTCTTTCATCATTTCCTCCACCAATCCCAGTCCCTCTTTGTCTCCCAACAGCATCAATCTCATCGATGAACACCAAACATGGCGAGTTAGCCTTTGCCTTGTTGAACAGATCCCTAACTCTCGAAGCTCCAACACCCACAAACATCTCGATGAACTCTGAACCAGAAAGTGAGAAGAAAGGAACCCCAGCTTCACCTGCAATGGCCTTAGCCAGCAATGTCTTGCCAGTCCCCGGAGGTCCAATTAAAAGCACTCCTTTGGGAATTTTGGCACCCACTGCAGCAAATTTTTCTGGGGTTTTTAAGAACTCCACTACCTCTTCAAAGTCTTGCTTGGCTTCATCAATGCCGGCAACATCGTTAAACGTTACTCCTGTGTTGGGTTCCATCTGAAATTTGGCTTTGCTCCTACACAGTGGAAAAGGACGAACATGATCTAGTAGTAGTAGTAGTACAAGAATTTATCTTATGTATGTATGATGAATAAAGAAGGATATAACTATATAAGTTACCTTCCAAGCCCAAAAGGCAAGTTTGGACCTCCTGCAGGAGTGTTACCAGATGAGCTTCTTAGCAACAAACTGCCAAGCAATATCAATGGAAAAGCCAAATTCCCCAACAAGTCAAGTAAAGCAGCCGACCAGTTCGTCTCCATAGGATGAGCAGAGAAATCCACGTTTTTGCCCTTCATTTTCCTCACCAATTCTTCCGGCAATCCAGGTAACTGAACTCTTACCCTCTGGATTTTCTCAGTTGCAGGGTTATATATCTCGGCAATGCCCACTGTCCCATTCTCGAACAAGTCCACCTTTTTCACCGCACCTTCTTCCAAGTAGTGCAAAAACCTCGAATACGATAGCCTGTTTGATGTGATGTCGGCTGGGGCCTCCGGTTCAGCTTTAGCTAGACCTGTTCCGATGAGACCCGAAGCCATTGAACTCAACAGGTTCCTTTTGGTTAACTTGATGTCTGGGGATGTTTTCGATGATGGGTTGTCTTTGTTAGTTCCTTTGGGGAGATGGGTGTTCTTTGAAAAGCCGTGAGATTTGCAGACTGGAAGATGGGAGGCAGAAAGAGAGAGTGTTGCAGCCATTTCTTTGTAGTTTTTTCTGGCTGTTATTAGGACAAAGCTAGGTTCGAGTGCTTGTCTGAACAATTTGTGATTGCATGTGATTTGGAGGGAATGGCTTGGACATTGGAGTTTCCATAAATACAAATACTAGGATGAAAGGAGGATGGTTCTAGTCATTAAATTTGGATTTGGATTGTTTGGGATATTTTGTTTCTCAAATTTTTCATTTCTTGAAGGGTCTGGAAGTTGTTACGTCAACTTACTTGGATGAAAAAAAAATATTTTGTTCACTTGGTAAACTGTTTAATATAGTTTAAGTAAAATTTTATGTTTAAATCATTGTATACATAGAAAGCTTCTAGCGGGAGACTCAAATCAGATATACAACGTGAATTAATCTAAACTAATCAAGACCAAACTTCAAAATCCGGAGGAAAAAAATGTTTTGTTCTCAGCCATACGTTACTTTGCTGTGCTGTTTTTTTTTATTAAATCTACTAACCATACACTTGGAATCAAAAAAGCTGGTTGCTTTTATGGACTAATTGTATATTCTAAAAGAGAAAATCGCCTCAGTGACCAAAAATGCCTTATAATATACGATTTTAACCAACTTTTTTGGATTTGCCAAAATAACAACAAAATCGCAACGCGAAATAAAAATCGCAACGCGATCCCCAGAATCGCAACGCGATTCTTGAAAATCGCAATGCGATAGTACAAATTCGCATTGCGATTTTCCAAAATCGCAACGCGAATATGAAAATAACGCGAACACATAAATCGCAACGCGTATCCGTAAATCGCAACGTGTATCCGTAAATCGCAACGCGTATGGGTAAATCGCAATGCGTATCCGTATATCGCAACGCGTATCCGTAAATCGCAACGATAATAAATAAAATCGCAACGCGTATCCGTAAATCGTTACGCGATATTTAAAGCGCCATTATAATCGCTACGCGTATTTTATTTTCAAATTACAAAAACGAATATTAAGACAAAATCCCGTAATCGCAACTCATAACCTAAAACCTAAAATCACAACTCAGTCCCATCTCCATCTCTCACTCTCTACGGCGAAGAAATCCGTCCCCATCTCCGAAGATTTCCGTCCCCATCTCCGGCGAAATCCCTCACAACCATTCACGGTCAGAAATCCCTCACAATATTCAGAAATGGAAAATCAACCTCCGAGGGTTAGTTTTTTTAATTATTTTTATTTTGAAATGTTTGCATTATTGTAGGTTTTTCATATTGAAACTGATGATAAGTTTACTGGTCATTTCAATAATAGATTAACCATTTCACTTAGATTTCATTTCGCGTTACGATTCTGTCGTTGCGATTTTCATTTCGCGTTGCTATTCTCTCGTTGCGATTTTCAAGTTAGTATTTGTCTTTGTCTTTGTTCTGTCTTTTGGTTGAAGTAATGCAATCCATTCAAGTTTCAATTTGCAGAAGAGTCGCAACGAGATAAATGAAAATCGCAACGAGAGAATGACTGTCGCAACGAGAGAAATGAAAATCGCAACGAGAGAATCGCAACGCGAAATGAAAATCGCAACGAGAGAATCGCAACGCGAAACCAAAATCGCATTGCGATTTTCATTTCGCGTTGCGATTCTCTCGTTGCGATTTTCATTTCGCGTTGCGATTCTCTCGTTGCGATTTTCATTTATCTCGTTGCGACAGTCATTCTCTCGTTGCGATTTTCATTTCAACCAAAAGACAAAACAGTGTTGCAAATTTTAGTTTCAAGAATAAACTACTACTTTTTATGTTTATTGTTTTTGGTATATCTTCACAGTGTAGTTTTTGGTATATCTAACTTGGTATGTTTATTGTTTTTGTAGAAATTTTTTTCGGCTCAATTGACCTTGAGAAATAAAGTCAGCCTGGCCACTACAATTGCTTCGAAGCTTTCACCTGCTCAAAGATAATTGTTTGAGGAAACCTGCTTCGGGCCATGGCTGAGAGTACAGCATCCGGGTGGAGATGCTAATTTGACCCATTTGTGGCTTCAGACCATGACATCAAATCTACCCGACAGTATACAACGTGGTGAGGAAGAGATATGGTTTCATTTTCCACCAGCGTATACTTGTTTTGGGCGGAAGGAGTTCTGCTTAATCACTGGTCTACGATTCGGACACGATGATGTAGGCCGGTACACTCGTCATATTGCCCGCCCATCATGGTTATCCCGGGTTTTTCCGGATGAGTCAATGGAGAAGCCGAACCTACATGTCGACGACCTGAAGAAATTGTTTAATAAGAAAGCTGGT
This sequence comes from Hibiscus syriacus, assembly GCF_006381635.1. NCBI lineage: Eukaryota > Viridiplantae > Streptophyta > Magnoliopsida > Malvales > Malvaceae > Hibiscus > Hibiscus syriacus. The sequence continues at coordinate 1,330,431 of NW_024063086.1, read as the reverse complement.
TTCACTCGGATGGATGACGTCGATGTTGTCTGAGTATGCCTTCTACTACTTGTGTATGCCGACTTTTTAGGCAGAGAGGCCAGACAACCTATTCATCAGGAGCTAATAATATTGGTAGAGGACCTGAATGCATGGAATCTGTTTCCGTGGGGTTCGTATATATGGAAAGCTACCTGGACTAAGTTGTCGTCTGCCTTTGATGACCGCAAAAGTTTGCGGGGCGATGGGTCCAAATACACTTTGTCAGGCTTTGTTTGGGCCTTTAAGGTAAGAATTTCTATATAATGTTTCTAAAATTATAATTAATTATTTAACAATTACTAATTTTGTTATTATATTGTTTGTAGATTTGGATATTCGAGGCTTTCCCCAGCATGCGTACATATGCAATAAAAACGTCAAATGATATTCCCAGGGCTATTTCCTGGAAGAGGAAAACTCTGTTGGATTGGGAAGACTTAATACCATATGCGACAATAAATAATGTAAGTTAACACAAATACTTTCATAAAATATATAAACAAGTTATTAATAGTAGACGTTTAACTTTGTTTGAGTTTTTATATTTTAGGAGGCCAACATTCCATTACAAAGACTGACACCCACGGAGGAAGAGCTTGCCACTGATTGGTGGCAAGCTAGTCAGAGTTTTTTTGATGGCACGGATGATGAGCAGCATCCACTTCCTCCAATTCGAGAGCCATCACCTCACCTAGAGCCATCACCCGATCGACCCGACTATACACCTCTAGAACGAGAGCCATCACCTATCCCGTCACATCATCGAGCCTCTTCTCCACCATCACCTCATGATAGGCGACCGACAAAGATGCCACGACTCCTATCTCCCTGTTCTCCACCTCCACCTCCACGGGATGAGTCAAGGGAGTTACGTGATGAGGTCAATGCCTTGCGTGAGGAGATCGGTACTCTACGCGATAACGATGGTGCATGGCGTGTGGAGGTGTCAACTTTACGTGGTGAGGTTGCCGCTCTACGTGAGATGATAGTATCGTTGCAGAATGAGGTTCATACTCTACGCAACGAGGTAAGTTTAAGATTTTCCATATTTAACTTAATGATAAATTTACTCGTAATTTCACTTAGATTAGCCATTTCACTTAGATTGCTTAGTAAATTTATTCGGTTGCTGCCAATTCTGCTAAACTGTGTATTCTTTAACACTGTGAAATAGTATTTGTCTTTGTTTTGTCTTTTGGTTGAAAGTAAATTTGTTCGGTTGCTGCCAATTCTGCTAAACTGTGTATTCTTTAACACTGTGAAATAGTATTTGTCTTTGTTTTGTCTTTTGGTTGAAAGTAAATTTGTTTGGTTGCTGCCAATTCTGCTAAACTGTGTATTCTTTAACACTGTGAAATAGTATTTGTCTTTGTTTTGTCTTTTGGTTGAAAGTAAATTTGTTCGGTTGCTGCCAATTCTGCTAAACTGTGTATTCTTTAACACTGTGAAATAGTATTTGTCTTTGTTTTGTCTTTTGGTTGAAGTAATGCAATCCATTCAAGTTTCAATTTGCAGAAGAAGAAATAGTTTACTTTCGCAACACGAAACTTAAAATCGCAACGCGAAACCAAAATCGCAACGCGAAACCAAAATCGCAACGCGAAATGAAAATCGCAACGACAGAATCGCAACGCGAAACCAAAATCGCAACGACAAGATCGCAACGCGAAACCAAAATCGCATTGCGATTTTCATTTCGCGTTGCGATTCTTTCGTTGCGATTTTCATTTCGCATTGCGATTCTGTCGTTGCGATTTTCATTTCGCGTTGCGATTTTGGTTTCGCGTTGCGATTTTAAGTTTCGTGTTGCGAAAGTAAACTATTTCTTCTTCTGCAAATTGAAACTTGAATGGATTGCATTACTTCAACCAATAGACAAAACAAAGACAAATACTAACTTCAGGGTATTAGTTTGAAACATATTTTTCTTTGTTATCTGATGCATTTTGTGAACTATGATAGAATAATGACTTGGGTGAATACAATGCAAGTTTGAAACATATTTGTCTTTGTTTTCACTGTTTAAATATCATGTCTGTTTATTTACTGATTTTTGTATTTAATTATTTAGCGGCCCGATAGAGTGGATGCTTTACGTCGGGTTATGCTTGCACGACGGAGTTCACGCATCAGACAGCGTGCACGTGCTATTAAGTCTCCGTACACCCCAATAGTGCGAAGACACCGTAAGAAGAAGCCCGACTCGCCTGTCATCCCTCAAGAGTCCACTCCTATCGTTGAAGAGGCCCCCCCTATCATTCCTCGAGAGTCCCCTCCCACCGTTCAAGAGGCCACTGTCATCATTGAAGAGGTCCCTCCCACCATTCAAGAGCCCGATTCACATGGCGTCATATGTAGGCTTCTTGAGAAACCCTATGACGTGCCGGACATGATGGATTCAAGTTGGCTCTCGTATGAGTTACCGGCCAGTACCATACCGGTATCTGAAGAGGAGAGGGAACAACTACCGGACACAATTCTGGATAACACCCTTTGGGCTAAGACCGCTGTTGATTTTTATCTACATGAGCGGAGCCAGGGGTGTTTCACTGACATATGCAAGCTCACCGATGATATCTATTTGTTGCTTGATCGGTCTTGGTGGGGCGTATTATTAGGGGTCGAAGACAATGGCTATTTCGATGGGGGGGTAAGTCTTATATTTTTCTTATATTTCAATTTGATTAATTTTTTTTTTAAATTTATGTAAGTCACTAATATATGTCTTTTTTTTAAAACAGCATATCGATGCGTGGGTGACACGTCTTCTAATAATAAGAAAACTTAAGAAAAATAAAAATATACGATATACAATTATGCCGACGTCTTTTCACGCCGTTCACTTGAAGAATGCACGAGATGAATCATTTGATTTGGGCAATGGACAAGCTAAACTTTATCCTGCATGGTGGGAGGTCGATAAGGTTAGTATTTATTTTAGATTGAGTTTAAAGGTTTTATGAAATAAGTGCGCAAATGAATGAATTATTACTTATGATTGCAGGTGTTTATCCCTGTTTTGGAACGTAAACATTGGATTCTCGTCGAGCTTCAGCTCCCATCCCTTAAGACAATAGTGTATGACAGCATGATAAATTACATATCATTGGCTGATTTAAGAGATGTTATTAAGGGATGGAGCTCTCATTTGGCTAAATTCTTGGATGCGATCAATTATTGGACTCGTTCTGGAAACAAGAAGCCAAAGAAGCTCAATATTACAGTTATTAGAGACGAGACCGCGCCACAACAAACGAGCGGAGCCAGAGGAGATTGTGGTCCTCTCGTATGCTTGGCGTTGGAGCGTTTGACGACGGGAAGCATCAAGTATCTACCTCCCACCGATAGAGATAGAGCTGCAGTAGGCTTGTGGTTTCGGCATTATATGGCTAAATCGATATATACGAGACGCTGCCTACCTGCATCCGCGTTATAAAAATGTCCATAAACAATTGGTAAGTTTATATACTTTTGGTTTGAAAATGTTTGGTTAAGTACCTAGAATTCAATAATTTGCTGTTTGTAGGTTTTAGATGTGTAGAAAGTGTTGTTTGAGCAAATGTTTGGTTTCTGCAGGTTAATCTCAGAAGTGAACTGCGTGAAAATGATGTATGGCTGCAAAAGTTGATTCAATAGTTTAATTGATTGTTTTTTGATTGTTTAATTGATTTGTAAAAGTTGATTCAATAGTAGATGATCGGAAATAAGAATTATTGCTTATTTTTTGATTGTTTAATTGATTTGTAAAAGATGATTTGTAAAAGTTGATTTGTGTAATTGATACGAACATAATTCTTATTTGTGCTTGTTTAATTGATTGAAATGTAATGGTTGATTTTGTTGATTTCAATCTGTATTATGTTGAAGGCAAAAATGACTATCGCAATGCGAAATGAAAATCGCAATGCGAAATGAAAATCACAACGAGAGAATCGCAATGCCAAATGAAAATCGCAATGCGGAAATGAAAATCGCAACGAGAGAATCGCAATGCGTTTATAATTTCGCATTGCGATTCTCTCGTTGCGATTTTCATTTCGCATTGCGATTTTCATTTCGCATTGCGATTCTCTCGTTGCGATTTTCATTTCGCATTGCGATTCTCTCGTTGCGATTTTCATTTCCGCATTGCGATTTTCATGTTGGGATTTTCATTTCGCATTGCGATTCTCTCGTTGCGATTGTAATTTCCGTGTTGCGATAGTCAAATGCATGCCTAATAGTGATAACAACTGAATAACAAGAGTTGGTTAAGTCAAAATGGTTGGCCTGAGTCATTAATTCAACTGAAAATGTTAAAAGTTCACACATAAAATCCACATAATACAACGTTTGCATTTAAAAATCACCTAAGTTAACAGTCCCAAAAGGTGAAGCCAATTGTGATTGGGATTTTAAAGATGATTGCCTTTTGCTTGACACCATATGAGCTTTGGATTTTGATGAGGATCCATATTTTGGTAGAGGAAAAGATGATTTTGATGGCACTGGTGATCCACATGTCAACCTTGTATGACCATTTTCCTTGCACCGACTACATGTCGATCTCTTCTTCTCTTCACCCTTAGACGGTATACGATCGTGACTTTTTGGTCGGCCAGGTAGCCTTCTGTCCATGGCTGGTGGCAAAACTGTTTGTAAGTCATCTGGTATGTCCCACTCAGAAGGATGTGGAATAGGGTAGACAATCTCGGCATAAGTCTGTCGATAAACTTCTGTAGTGTAGCAATCCATAGCGTATGCGCTTGAATCATCTTGGTTTAAATGAAGAGCAACTTTTATAACATGGCCACACGGATAACCAGATGTTTGCCATTTCATACAACTACACGTCTTTGCATTTAGATCGACTAGCCCATTTAAGTTATTATCCAGTACTTGAAACAAAGTGTTTGAACATGGTTCAACTCTCCATGACGTTGACTTCACAACACGTTTCGTTATCTTTTTTTCAGTCCATGGTGTAACACGATGTTCCAATGTTCCTGTAAATTTAAATAAACAATACTTAGTAAAATATATAAATATGATAAGTTACGAATTCAAAGAAATAATACCTGCATGGTTTCTTTTCTTGTAGTACCACTGTTGAATAGAGGCTCGAAAAAACTCCATTAACATAGTAATGGGTAATTTCCGGGAATGACGACTTAGAGCGTTGATTGATTCTGCACTATTAGACGTCATGAAACCATATCTTGCTCCAAGTTGATGTACTCTTGACCATCTTTCAAACCCGACATCTTCTAGTGTTTGAGCACACTGAGGCAAAACACGTCTTAAACAATTTATATGCTTATTGAAATCCACTTCCCGATAAGCTTTTACAGCCTTCCAGTATGTCCATTTGTGCTTTTTTATACCAGCAGACCTTGATTTTAGATTTCTATACAAATGAACACCACAAAGTCCATGAAAAGCATCTGGGAAACACCTTCTAACAGCGTTGTCAATTGAGTTTGCCCTATCGGATATGATTGTCAGATTGCTAATAGGACCTATGCAATCCCTAAGATGCCCCATAAACCATGTCCATGAATCAGAGGTTTCAGATTTGCCAACCCCGTAAGCTATTGGCAATATCCCATTGTTAGCATCCATGGCTACTGCTAATAAGTTTACTCCAAGGTATCGACCTTTCAAATGTGCTCCGTCAACTATAATAACTGGGCGCATGCAAGTAATAAACGAACGAATCTACAAAATAATATACACAAGAAATATAATCATTTAAATGTGAAATGCATGTAACTAACAAAATGAGTCAACAAAATTATATTGATTTACTAACCGTAGCACCAATGGCGATAAACAGCAACTCAAAGCATCCATCTCTATCTGTTTTGATATGAGTTACCGACCCAGGATTTTTCAGCTTTAAATTGTGACAATAAGCCGGCAGTTGGGCAAACGATGCTTCTGGCGACCCCCTCAACAATTCCAAGGCATAACATTTGGCTCTCCAAGCTTGAGAATATGATATACTAATCTTGAACCGAGCATTCATGTCAGTCATAATTTCATGTCCCCGATATACCCTGCCATTCAAAAACATTAACTCAGCCAGAAAACCACCCAACACCTTTTTGTTTGCCTGTCTATGGTGAGGAAAAACTTGGGTTCTTGAACATGTATGTTTATCAATAAAAGTCCTAACTTGAAACATTTTGCAATCTTTTATTCTCTTTGCAATCATACGCCACGTACAGTTTTTGTCAATCATACACCTTGTTTCGAAACGATCTTTGCTTGATTTGTTAACTTTTAGTTGATAGCCATCTTCCACACATTTCGTATATAAAGCTATCTTCAAGTCTTCCTTTGTATCAAAACAATCATCTTTCTTGATACGAATAACTTTTGTGTAACAATCAACTGCTTTCTTTATCAACTCTTCTTCCGGTATCTGAAGTAATTCTGGCATATTCCAGTTATACGCCCGTGGCATTTTCTTTTCTTCGGGGACTTTTTCTTCTTATTTTTCTTCTTCAGGATTATATGAATTACAGAATGGATGTTCAACATGTTCATTCACAGTCGTAACTTCCTCCTCATTATCATCAACAAAACATTCTTCGGCAACGGCTGTTTCATCATCAAAATTCGGGTATTGACCAATATCAATATCATTACACGCATGGTCTGTTTCTTCTTCTGAAACATCATCAAAATCCGTGTATTGACCAATATCAAAGTCCGGATATTGACCAAGACCAAATTTCGAATACTGACTAGTACTCACAATTTTTTCTGTTGGCTCATCATCGTCTAACTGGTCAATACGAAAACCGGAATTTGGTGCTGAAAGTTGATTGGGATTTGGATTAGAGAAAGGTTGTGGGTTTTGAGAAAAACTTAGTTGATTACTACCCGCTACTGACCCAACAATACTACTTCTAGGTTCAACAACATACAATGTAACATCATCTTGTGAAACACTAATGTAAGCAATGAATCGTTCAACATCTTCATTGTCGGTTAACAAATAAACTTTACCATTTCTCTGATAAGATAGCCTAAATCCACTTAGGGGCTCTAAATTCAATTTATTTGAAACACGTAGCATTAGAGTTTCATAAGTTAACTTTTGTAAAGACAATTTTAGTTGAAGATTCATGGGTAAAGGCATATATTGTAAAACACCATGAACATTATCCCATGACCCTCCAAAACACAAATCTATCCAAACATGATCAACATTAGATGATTTCATGGTTGTAAATTAATTTACTAAACAGACGAGCTGCGAAACTAAAACCTGTTGCCGGATTGGGAAGGATGTCGTTGGATATAGGAACGGATGTCGCCGGAGAGAGTGATAGATGGAGATGGAATGAGTTGCGATTTAGGGATTTAGTTTATGATTTCAGTGTTATATACCCAAAATTTCAGTGTTGTGATTTACAGATTCTCGTTGCGATTTACGGATTATCGTTGCGATTTACAGATTCTCGTTGCGATTTACGGATTATCGTTGCGATTTACGGATACGCGTTGCGATATACGGATACGCATTGCGATTTACCCATACGCGTTGCGATTTACGGATACACGTTGCGATTTACGGATACGCGTTGCGATTTATGTGTTCGCGTTGCGATTTTCATATTCGCGTTGCGATTTTGGAAAATCGCAATGCGAATTTGTACTATCGCATTGCGATTTTCAAGAATCGCGTTGCGATTTTGGAAACTGATTTGCGATTCTGGGGATCGCGTTGCGATTTTTATTTCGCGTTGCGATTTTGTTGGTCATTTTGACAAATCCAAAAAAAGTTGGTTAAAATCGTATATTATAACTTTTTTTTGGTCACTGAGGCGATTTTCTCATTCTAAAATGATGCCACGTTATATTTTAATGTGTGGTACAACAAAAGTAACCACATGGGATAAAAGAAACAAACAAGTCACTCAGAATGTTCAATATGGGATTTATACCCCCATCAAATACAACAAATTGAACTTTCGAATGGATAATTTATTGAAGTTTTATTACAAGCAAAAAATAAATTCAACATTAAAAAGTTACCATTATAATAATTTGAACTTTTAGATTTATCTAACTGATTAAGTAGCTTAAATAGTGAAAGATAATATTGTGATAGAAATAAATTATAAAAAATAATTATGATTTAATAATGTCAAATTATCAAGAATAAAATACTAGATGTAGGAAGTGTACATGAATTATGACAGGTTGAAATCTTTGAGTCTTTCTTTGGTTGTGATCTTCTTAGAAGATATGTTTTCTCTTCTCGTAAAAACTTTCTGGCGTGGATAAAAGTAATACAAGTTGACATATTTATTGGGGACCACTACCTCTTTATTTTCAATGAATATTAGGTCAATTTTTAAGTATTTATAATTTTATCCTTCACCGAATTATAGATACAACTTATGGTATCTAAACTTTAATTACATGATACTTTAATACCTATGACACATGTAACATAATTGGTCATTTAATTTTGTATCATACTTCATGATAACATTGTACATTATACATATGTTCACAGAATTATTGATTTTAATTCACAACCTTCCATTAGAGCAACATATATTTTATGATAAATGTATAACCCAATGAGCTCAAAATTTGAGGGATTTTTTTTTAATTTTAGAAAATTTAAGATTTTTAAAAATATAATAATATTTTTAAGTTTTTTTAAATAAAATTTTTAAAATTATATAAATGTGACACATCTCACTTAATTAGATTATTTAACGGTCGTTATAACATAGACACCTAAAGTGATAACGTTTATAACGTTAGACATATGAACTGATAAAAAAAAGTTTAAACATTACTTTAAAAAAAAGATATAATTAAAACACTTATTTTTATATTAAGCCTATAATAAATAATCTAATTACTAAAGAATGCTATCAGTTCATAATGATTTCATATTAGTCATCGAATCACTACTTTTTCTAATTTTTTTTTCTGTATTTCCTTTTTAACGAATAAGTAACAATTATATATATATTATTAATAGTAGTTTGATCCATATATCGTCTTAGTCATCAAAATCCACTGAACTTACATTTATGGATAATAGCAAATAAAACCTTATCATTTTGAAAATATTATAATTTAGTCCTTCAACTTGATTTTACTTTAGTCATTTCTTTAAAATCTTTATAATTTATATTTAATGTGTTTTAGTCCTTTATCAATTTCACCATTTATTATTATCACATTTATTCCTTTAATGAAAATCTCAAATAGATTATTAAAATAAACAAATTTCACAGTGATTTGGGGGGGGGGGTTTATCAGTTTGGATTAAAAATTTTAGGATCGTAATTGATGGAGTTACAATTCTTCCTCTTTAAAAAAATTATCCTCAAAATTTCACAAATTAGGCATTTTGGTTTGGAAACCAATTGAGTACCTTAGAAACCAATCATTTGGATGTCGAAACTATGAGTTCAATTCCAATATTAAAACCAAACTTTTGGGTTTCAAAATATAATATCCTCAATTTAAAATTTGAGTTTTATATAATCTAAGGGAATTGATTCCTCAAACAACTAGAACGATTCAGACACTTATATTATGAGATTGAGGTTACGAATGAAAAAACTTATGGAAGGTTCCAAAAAATGCTACTGAAGTTTGAATTTTTCTAAGACTCATGGTTTGTTATCGAATATTTGTTAAAATTTTCTCCATGATTGCTTTTCCCCTTACCAAGTTGCATCAAAATGATACTCCTTTTGTTTGAAGTGATAAATGTCAAGAAATTTTGATAATTAAAAAGGGTTCTTACTGAAGCTTTTATACTTGTACAATCTGAGTCTGAGTAAGAACACACTCTTTTAGTGTCATGTCTCATGATAAATTAAGATGTTTTTTTATGCAAGAAGGTAAAGTTGTGTCTTATGCTTCTCGAAAACTCAAACCCTTTGAAAAGAATCTTCTGATACTACCTTAAATTAGTTGCAGTGATATTTGTTTTAATGATTTGACGTCAGAATCTTTATAGAGAAAGATGTGATATTTACATTAATCATAAACCTTTGAAATTTTTGTTGACGCAAAAAGAGCTTAATATACGACAAATGAGATTGAAATTCTTAAGGATTGTGACTAGAACATTTATTATCACACTAGTAAGGCAAACGTAGTAGTAGATGCTCTTAGTCAATCTCGAAAACATTAAATTTTCACGTGAGGATGATTGAAAATGTTGTAATGTTAGCTAAATTAAAAATTAAAGAAACTTTGGTTGATAGAATTCAAAATTTACAGCTTCAAGATTATAAGTTGATGGATATAAAGGACCAATTGTGTAATTATGAAACCAATGATTTTGAGATTAAGTTTGATGGGTATTTGTATTTCAAGGGAAATTATATCTCTACCAAGTGATGATGAAATAAAAAGAGATACTTTAAGAAGCACATTGTTGTCTACTTGCTATGCACCCCAAAGGTAACAAAATGTACCAGGACTTGAAAGCTTACTATTGGTAACTAGTATGAAAAATGAAACATTTGAGTTCATCTCTAATTGTTTGACTTGTCAACAAGTGAAAGATCACATGCCCTCGGAACTTTTGTAATTGATTTCCATTCCTATTTGGAAGTGGGAGAAAATTACTATAGATTTTATATCATGACTACTTCTGGCATTAAACAAAAATGATTTTATTTAGGTGATGGTGGATCGTTTGCCAAATTCAAAGTTAATTATAAAATGTAAAAGTGTGTAGAGTTATACATTAAGGAGATTGTATGTTTGTAAGGGGTATTAGCCTCAATCATTTTTTTTGAAAGGAGTGTTTTGTACGTTATTATAATCGGTTGAACATATAATACAATAACAATGCATGATGTCATGTTAAAAAACCTCCCTACACCTAATTGGAGGAAAAAGAATGCCTTAAGCGAAGTCGAACAATGCAATTACAATGTGACCAAAGCCAAAAACGAATTTAAACAACACTCCAACTGCTACACCTCCAACATGGAAATTACTCTAGCCATACTAGATAGCCAACTTTAAACCGCATACACCATCTACACAACACTAGACTCTGCCCTCATATCCGCAGCAAGACACATGGCTTTTACATACATAACAGCTTACAACTAGTGTAGCTAAGGAAATATACGAGACCACCGCTGCAACCAGCACAAACACATCATAACCCATCATCGACTGGCACTTCACGATGGATGAGGCTGAACCAGAAATTGAGCGCAACATACCAAACTACCATAATACAACAAACAAAAAGATGCTTACACCATTAGGAATATGAGACACCAGCTCTGCTGAAAACTTCACACTACCCAGCTCAACATAAAACCATATTACTACTTCACAGTAATTATATCATTCACACATCTAAAGAAATCCGAGAGAGAAGGGCATGAACCAGGCCATTTACGCTTACTCCAAAATCCGATCCTTACCACAGCCGAATCAAAAATTTGATCCACACCACACGTTTTCTTATTGAACAACACCTCATTCCTGTGCAACCATACAGACCAAATGAAACCAAAAAACACAATATTCCAGAATTGCTTACCTGAATTATAAAACGGAAACCCGCTCCAAGATAAAAGCAGAGATTTAATATCGCCTGAGCACACAAAATGTAAGTTCCACCTTGAAAATCATTTTTGCCAAACGCTTCACACCACCTCGCAATGACAAAAGAGGTGGTTAATCGACTCTATCTCTTTCTTACACAGAACACACAGATTCAATTATTTTAGATCGTGGTTTGAGATTTACATCAAGATTCTAGGAGTTCTTGCATAATGCTCTCAAAATTCAATTAAATTTTAGTATAATCTTTCATTGTCAAGCTTATTGTTAATCCGAAAAAGTGATTCAAATCCTGGAGGAAATGTTACGGACATGTGTAATTGAGTTTCAAGGGTTGTGGGAGAAATAGTATTTGGATGGCTCTTTATGAGACATTATTATTAAGAAACACCAATTTAGATATACTCGATTGGAAATCCTATCTGGCCATGCTCATTATCAATTATGCGTTTAAAAATCCTCCCAGTCATACTCACTACCTATAATGCTTTTACCACTGCTATACTCGCTACCCATATGTTTTATATTTATTGTAAAAAAAACTAACATCATTCTAACTATTCATATGCTTTATTATTAAAGAAAAATAATCATTTAACACGCTTCAGCAAAACATACCACATGCTTTATTGGGGGGAATATATAACAAGCTTGATTATAAGTACTGGACAAATAAAAAGGGTCATGTGCATTTGTGTACTTATATCGTTATCCATTAATTGTAGATGTTTAACATGACTCTAACAAGACTAGATTCATATGGTTCACTATATGTAGTTCAATTCTAAAATGGGTACTCAAAACGACCTCATTGTCGCTTACTAAGACTAGTAAAGCCCTCGATCTTTGCTCATTATAGGTTCATATGGATTGATTTTGAATACGGAGGATACATTTCCCTATACTTGTACGGAGGCTTAACTTACGAATACATAAGGCATATACATCCCGGAAGTAAACTACTATCACGTACGGAAGTTAACCTCACGAAGGCATAACGTGCTGCTCTCACTTAATCGGGATAGAGCTTGGGTAAAATGCTTGATGTAATGTGTGAACATGCACAAATGTTTATGACTCAAGAATCAACCACGGTAAAACAAAATTTGTAACCATGATTATGAAAACCTTTTACTTTTAGGCCCGATTCGTTAATCATAACCCTTTTTTCGAGATAATACTTCCTTCAATTGTGGACTGACTCTCTTCTATCCCCAGTTGAGTCACCAAGATGTTAAAGTTAAGAGTGAGCAAAACTCGACTAAAAAATAAATTTTTCAACTCTAGAAATATATTAAATTATAAAAATTAAAAATAAATAAGAATTAATTTTAGATTAAATAAATATTTTAAGGATTAAATTGAAAAACTTAAAATTTAAAATGACTAACATATTATTTAACCTTTTTATTAAAATTATTACATGACCACCTTGATTGATCAAATTTTTTTAAGGGTACAATACATAAATGCTCACTAATGCTAGAGTAAGTTTTTGTTTTCCCAATTGAAATTTCAAAAGTAACAAATTGATCATTGACATTATCGATTTATAACAAATGGGTCACTCGTAGTTAGCAACCATTATTTGTAGTAACAAAATGCTAATATGGCACGTTAAACTAACTGACATAGCACGTTTAATAATTGACTGACCTTCTTCTTCTACTGTAATACAACCCCAGCTAGAAGAAAATGACTCAATGGATAGAGCTACAAAAGTTATTTGATCCATTTAAAACAGCTAAGATCTTAGAGACAATCTCAAACATCGGTGAAAACGCCATTGTGGTCTTCGTCTCCAAAATGAGTCTGGGTGCAAATCAGGGATTTAAATAGCATTCGCGATCACATTTTCGGTCGCATCGATTTTATCACGGTTGCAGACATAACGGATGTCATTGCAGTCATTGCGGGTATCACGGTTGGAATAACGCTTATAGCGTCCCGTGATCGGCGCAATCCACCGTTACACGTTAAATTGCGGGCGCGACATACCGCTATTGGTGTGAATTCGTTACCCACCGCAAAAATCATGAAAATATATTTCGGACGGCGGTGCTACCGCAATATCACGACCGCTATCACATCTTCGGTCCACAATTTGAAACCCTGGTGCAAATAACTCCACTATGTGAATAGAACTAACTTACAGCCAATTTTCATACTCATTAGTCATTACTAACTCATGTCCTAATTTGCTTTTGTTTCTTGTCTTTTTGAACTCCACTCCCTCCATGTAAGTTAGAAACGAAAAAAAGCAATGGAGCTTAACATATGAAAATTCAAAAGAAACAAAAGAGAAAGCACCCACAAGCTCCATTTGCTTTTATCAAAACACAAAGACCACTTTAACAGCCATCGAGGAATCATCCATGCAGCTAATCCTCCCCTGTTTTGTTCCATTTCTTACGCGTAACATATAACATATTAATCTTTCTTTTCAAATTTGTCATTCGGCCGGCCATCACCACCATAAACATTTTTTTCACCTTCTATCCATTTTGCACTACAAATACCTTCAATTTTCCATGACATACCAAGAAAATTCGATAGATAAAATACCAAAAGAAAGTAAACACAAGCCACCAAAACAAAGCCATGGAGGAGGCCGAGGCCGCTCTTGTGGCTTATGCCTTCTCGTTTTCCTCCTCTTACTAGGTGTCACAGGCTCACAGCACTTACCCTATGGCTCATCTACGGTCCCCACAAGCCTCGTTTCATCATCGTAAGCGCCGCCACTACCAACTCAATGCAACCTCCCAACCATAGCTTTAAATTACGGCCGCAACTAAGTGTAACGACTGCATCTTAACGTTTTCAAGGTCATCGTGACACCGCAAGCCACATCCGCAACATAAAACGTAATTATTTTTAGGGAAAAATCACGTCGTATCGTGCATAACAGCCACAACCGCGACACGGCAGCCGCAACCACAATTTAATACTATGCTCCCAACTTTTCATTTCCACTTCCATGCAATTCACCATAATCACACGAAACCCCAACAGGAGAGTCTCCATCCTTTAAGACAAGTTGCGAGCTTATGTTTTGTACAAAAACCAACAGATCACTCCCCACAGGACTTACCACCATTGTTCCATGAGACGAAGACCACAAAGGCGTTTTCTCTGGTATTTGAACTGCCTATAAGAGCTTGGCTGTTTTAAATGGATCAAATAACTTTTGCATCTATGCCATTGAGTCATTTGATTTTCTTCTAGCTGGGGTTGTACTACAGAAGAATAAGGTCGGTCAAAGGTGTCATGGTCAAACATGATAAATCAGTTGATTTAACGTGTCATGTCAATATTCCGTTAATGTAGTAACGATTGTTAACGGCGAGAGGATAATTTATTATAAATAGATAATGCTAATGACGAATTTGTTACTTTTAAAATTTTAATGATAAAAATTAAAATTTACTCAAATATTAGTGATATTTGTGTAATTTAACTTTTTTTTAAAACGATACTAAATAAAATTAGGCAACTAAAATAAATTTAAAAAATTTAGGGCACAGAACGTAAAAAAAATAAAGGGGAAACGGGACTTTTAAGCCTGTAAAATATATTCTTCACCAGCGTCCGAGTACATATAAAATCTTGGATTTTTATTTCATAATCATTAAGTTCTATTCTTTTCCGTTTTCCAATCCCCCGACAATGGCGGATACTCCGAGCGTTACCCAAGACCCTCCCAGGACCGGTGGCAGAGTGAGCAACGGCGAAGAAAACAATCGTGGACGTGTCCCCGCTTCGAAGGCTTCCATCGAAGCGATGCGGAGGATGAAAGTGGAAGGGGGCGGCGATTGTTCGATCTGTTTAGAAGAGTTTAAAGAGGATGAGGAAGGTAGTGAGATGCCATGCGAGCATGTATTTCATTCGGATTGCGTGGAGAAGTGGCTGCGGATGAATGGGTCATGCCCGATTTGTCGGTTTTTGATGCCGGCTGAGGAAGGCGGTAGTAGTGGGTTGGAATCGGGAGGTAGGCCGATTGATCCAGAATTGAGACAAATGCTATTAAGAGTATCAAGCTTGGCTAATTCCTTAGGTTGGATGGTTTCGGGTCAGAGTCAGGTGGCGCGTGAAGTTGATGATGACGATGAATCATTAGCTCAAGATATCCATTGACCCAAGCCTCCAAACAAACAAATCGGAGTTTATATTTGAAGTTGTTGAGATTATGATGTTTCACTATGTCATCTCTTTTGTTTACCTCGAATGAGCACGGATCATGTATTTCAAGATGAATATGCAATCATTATGAAATTCAAATTTCTATTCGTTTCAAAAGTACAGGATTGCTATCAATATATATATATATATATATATATTTTAGGTTAAAAATTAAAATCCTCTTGTATTTTTAATTGAAAAGTATTAGTTTTATAATGTTTTTTTGTATTTTCCATAAGAAAAAAAATCTCATCAATACACCTTGATTATGTCAATTCTAACTCGAAGCCGAAACCCGACTCAGTTAAAACAAATCCAAACCGAACCAACCCAAACACGCATTATCCGAATAAAAAAAGTAAATTGAAATGATTTGAAAACAAGAATGACCTAACTCGAAAAAATCAACTGATAATCTTGAATGACGAGAACTTAAAATGACTTAAAAGGTCTAAAAGCCGAATTGACCTGATCCAAGTTAGCAGAATCCAAAAACCAACTTCACCGGCCATTTGAGAAATCTACATGCAATCATACCAGCTTTAGAAGCAAATCATTGTAAACTCAACATGTGACCTTGATAGTAAGCAAATTTTGATGGAAAATACTAATGATATTAATAATTGGAGTAGAATGAAAAGGTTAAAGAGAAAATAACTTTTTAGGTACTAGGACTAAATCCCAAACTTTGTCAAAGTATATGGACTAACTGGCGGATTTTGACCTATTATCAATTGACATTCCTAACTCAGTTCTTCCAGCTCCATTTGCTCCACTCACCCTTCACCAATTCAACCACTTTTTGCAGAGTTCTGATGCAAAAGGAGAAGGCAGAAAGAGTTCAAAAATTGGAAGCAGAATCTACAACTGTTCAAGAGGAACGTATTTTACAGATAAATAAAGAAATAAGCTACATTGCTCGGAGGTTTCTTCAAGGTTTCTCCATGTTTTTGGATTATCATACGTTCATATCCATATCGATGAGTCAACAGAGGGTGTATTTCAAGAAAACTACTCAGAAGAATACAGGAAATAAGCACCAAATTTAAATGTAAAGCTTCACATTTTCATTTGCTTCTATAAACTATGGGACTTGAACTCAAATGATCAAATAGTTTCTTAAGGACTTTCATGTACATCATTCCTAATACTCCATGTAATAGTGCTATAACCAATTTAGCAGAGACTATAAACTCTTTTAAGCATACAAGGGAAAGATAAAAGCAACACATATATTCATGAGGTTGAACTGAATTTAAACCGGGAAACAGCAAAATCGGCTTACCCTCTAAAGCTAACAGCTTAAACTGATGAGAACCGGCTGGACTACAGAGTAACAATCGTGATGAACCGTAAAAAGGGAAGAGATGAACTTACCTTAGCTATATTTCTGCATGCTGTTAATCTCACCCCTTCTTCCTTTAACAGGATATGCTCGAAACAAGGAAAAGGCACTTTAAGTACTTACTGGAAAAGCTTCAACAACAAGAAAACAGAAAACATATGCAAATATAACAATTGGCTTTGTTACACCATGGCCAATCATGGGAGATGTAGTAATTCACAAAAATGAATGCAAAATTGAGAATTAAAGAGTATTGAACCAGGAGAGTAAAATAAGTCCACTTATGCAATAAGATACTCATGGATTCGATCAAGTTAAACAAATAATATATTCTACAATAGAACATGAAGATTCAGTAGAGAATACTGTGGTCAGGATACTAGAACAGCTACACATGAGATGTTTAACCTTCTCAAAATCATCTCTTTTGGGAACTGTATGACCAATAATACTCATTAGACCAAGTTACTGTCGTTTGCAATATACTAATATGAAGCCGAGACTGTAGGTAACGCTGTTGAGTAAACCAGAAGAAGAAAGATTTGGAAGACCTTGTAGTTAAGCCCTAAAGTATACCCAAGTCTGAGTCTTCATTCACTTCTTCATTTACCATGAGAGAGCCAATCCCAGATCTTGCTCTTCTTCCACGACCCTGTTTTTGCAAGACTGACTCATAAATCAAACTCAGACTAGGGACTTGGATAATGCTTATTGCCTGCCCATTCATCAAGGATTAGATCCGACAAGCTCGACTACAATCCGTATCATAGTCAAATAGTTCTCAGAACACATTACAAATCAAATAGTTCAACAAAAGCATGGCAATCTAATACCTGAAAGGTTTCAAATTTCAGTGATCTATAACTACATAAAAATAAATTGTAGAACTAAGAGCACAACGCATAAGCTTTAAAACATAAATTTTCAGTAAAATAGCAATAAAATAAACGAAAGAAAGGGTTATTATATTCCCCCAATAACTGAATGTATATAATCCTTACAACTTATTGCTATAAGAAGCTTATTTAAAGACAACATAGTATCATATTAAACTAACTTGAGAAGGCACTCCTCTCTGCATTATGACCACTTTCTATATTGCTTTAATTCTCTATCTATTGTATCCTGAAATCCTATTTCTTGATCTTCCTTTTCTTCTTGGGCCCCGGAACCTCCAATCTGCCAACCGAACATCCACATTTAGCTCGAAAAATAAGCACTGCTCTTCCGTTAACTGGTGCCATCCTCTTTAACTCAGCTTCCAATTCCTTATGACGGTTGTGCAGCAATTCTAAAAGTCCTCGAGTAACACCATCTTTAGGCGTGGAGCTTGAATTCTTAACACATTCTTCGGTTTCCAACTGAATATCGAATTCGGTCGCCTTACTGAGCCCCTTACAGTGAGGTTTCCCACATTTCCTAGTTGTACAAAGGAGCAAAATCGAAGCAGCTATTGCAGAACAAGAAAAACCAAGTCCTATAGATCCGTATACCATCGGAGATATCATCATTTCATCTTTAACCAAATAAAAGACAACTTCAATGAACTCAAACAATTTCAAAGATATGGATTTTATAGTCGGAAACAATAAGAATCCAAAAGCAGCAATCACAGCAATTAAGATGACAACATCAATGGCAGCAGATCTTGATCTCTCACAAGATGGGATTTTCAAACAACTTGGTGGATTGGATACCTTTTGTTTCTTAAAAAAATTGGCCCTTGACGATGACGGTTTGGATGGTTTGGGGTTCATCATGAAATCACTTGAATTCCCAGAATTTCCCATAGGAGAAGCCTGGTCAACCGAGTTGCACACTGAGATTGATCTATGCAAATAGACCATTTCAAATCAAACCCATAAATTTAACTCCAGAAACAAAGAGAACCCAATCAACAAAAATCGAAACTCTTATCAATTTTCCTTCAACCCTAAACACCAAACCCACCTCGTAAAGAAATCAAAAAGAAAACAACTTTATTATCTCCACCTCAAGAGCAGGAGCTCCTTCAATTATAATCCAAATGATTAAATCCCTTAAAGAAAACAACAGTCGGAAACTTTCAATCCCAACTTGAGAATTTGAGATTGAATTATCAAGAGCAATAGAAATATAACTGAAATAATTTAAGAAAGGCCGGCTATTGGGAGGATAGAGAGACAAAGGGGACAACGGAAGAGTCCTTTTCTCCTAAAATTATTTCTTTTATCACAAAATTTGTTGATCTAACACCCGAAGCTTTGGTTGCATTTGGAGAAGATCAGACGCGTTTAAAGAAAAGGAAAAGAAAATTGCTGGGCTGTTCATCATTAGAATGGGCTTGAAAATCGGTTGTTTTGAAGAATTAGAGTGTCTTCAATCATGTGCTCATGATTTTGTGGTCATTATTTGGGCTTCGTTCCGTGTTCCCTTTATTTTTAGCGTAAATTATACATTTAGTATCTTAACTATCATTTTTGTTTTATTTTGATCACCTAATTATTATTATTTTAAATAAAATCATACTTTACATTTTGATTTTATTTTATGATTCGTCATTAAAAAGTAACAAAACAACTGACTTATATTTTTAAAAATATTTAATGATGACATGGCATCAGCTTATGGTGTGACGTTAATTTCACTGTTATTTTTTAATAGTGGATGATCAAAATGAAACTAAAACGTAACATTAAGTGTGATTTTAAAATAATAAATAGTTACGTGACTGAAACAGAAAAAAGTAATAATAGAAGATAAAAAGTGTGATTACAAAAATTAGAGGCATCAATTATAAATATAAAAAATAAAATTAAAGAAAAATAAAGGACTAAATTATAAAAATAAAAAATATAATAGAAAAAATAGGGGCTCTGAGTGGTTGCTCTGGGTGCACCCCTAGCTGGCACGACCTCTGTAGTATCTGATCTAGATTAAACGATTAGTAAATTAAATACATATTGTTATAAAAAATGTAATTATAATATATATATATATATATATTACGGTTCTTTTTCCATTTACTTCGTTGCTGCCCGGGCTTATTCTTTCCTTTTTTTTTCAATCAAAAGATTTCTTTTTCCGCTCAATTGATTTCTCCATGCAAAAACCATACTTTCTCGTAAAATCAATCTCTAAATCTTTTTATTTTATTTTCTAAAATTTAAAATTTATTGCTATTGTTGTGATTTCAAATTTTTGAATTAATTTTTTGCACGAACCCCAATCACCTCGGTGATAAAAGAATTGTTGTTATTTATTGAGGTCTCGAGTTCGAGCACCAGAAACACTAGGGGTACGAGCCTTCAATGTCAAATGATTGCGAGTTATATTTAAACAGATACTGCCTTATGCATATCCTAGATTATCAACAAAAAACAAACAAAAACAAAAACAAGATACTCCTTCGGTTCCAAAAAAATTATCCCTTATTAACCTTTTAAAAAGTCAATTTTTTATACTTTAAAAAGATTATTTTTAATATTTAAATAATTAAATTTTGTAAAATATATATTTGAAAACTATTTGATTGAAGATTTTTAAAATATATTTTATATATTTTTATTAATAATAAATTTTAAATAATAATTAATCAAAATTAAAAAAAAATATCGATAAACATATTATTATAAGAGAGTATGATTATTTAGTTTTTCCCGTGAACATTGTTCCAAACTAAAAATATATTTTCATTTAATCAATAAGTGTTGATTCAAATGGTAAGTAGTCTGATATCACTTAAATAATGTCTTAAGTTCGAGTCCTTGTATATGTAGAAAATATAAATTGAGAGATTCATCCACTAAAACCATGTATGCGACGTTGATCGATTCGAATTAGTCAAGATGAAGCCTTGAAATTGAAAGGGAAAAATATTTTCATTTAGAGTTCTTTTTTCTAATAAGTATATCAACATTCCGTGGATATTCTTCTTTTTCTTTATTTATTTAAGGTTTTTTACTCATGAATTTAATTCAGGTACTTTGGTTATGGCGATGGATGAAATATTGACTGCACTTTTTCTTTTAAAATTTCTTTTATGATATAATATTAACAGAAACTTCATCGATTAATTATTATTTGTGTTTGTATTTTTTAATAGTTTAGAATAATTATAAGATAATATATGTTTAGAAAATCTTAACTATTGATAATGCTACATTCGTAACTATTTAAACTCAGAATTTCTAACGATAATGATATTCCCTTTAACCGTTAAGGTTATTTGACGGGCTGTTACAATTTGTATTTTTTTCCTAAAAACCTTTTCATGGTGCCTCCTCATCTCATTACTTGTATTTCTTCTTTCCTCTTGTATTTTTCGTAACCTCTAACAAAAATGATTCTGCCCAATTTGAGTTTTGTATTTTATATTTATTTTAGTATTTTTTTTATTAATACGTGGTAAATATAAGATAATATCTGTTCAAAAATAACTCTTAACCATTTGACATTAAACGCTTAACCTCTGACATTCAGAATACTCAAACTTATAAACTCAAAAAATAACAATAATTCCTTTACTACCAAAATCATTTGGTTTATACATTTTATTTATTTATTCGGACTGAGTCACAACACATGAATTTGTGACATAAAATTTGGGGAGGGGAGATCGCCACAATTACCCGAAGTGGGTCGAATTTAAATGAATATTTTTATTTCTCAAATTAGGGTTGGGCGACTAAAAATCTAACTCACCTCACTCCGTTTTAATTCCTCATTTTAGTTTCTAAATTAAACTAAAATTTTCATTAGTAATGAAGTTATTTATGAATTTTATATTCCAAAACTTTTTTACATTAATATTAGAATTTTTTAAATAAAATATAAATATCAAAGATTTTTAATTATGAGAAAATAATATACATATCCCTTAAAATATCTCGTTATATATCAACTTTTATGCTATGTTTCTGTAATAGATAATATCTTAAAAAATTCACAAATAGAATGATCATGTGAATACATGATATATATATATATATATATATATATATATATACACATCACTATTAACATTATATCTAATAAATACAACATCGACGCTTTTAGTTGTAACGCCCTTAACACGATCTAGTTAGGAATTGGATCGACGATGTTACATAACTGGTTGAAATCGATAACTTTTAACCTAATTTGAATATCAATTATATAATTAATCAAATTATGATTTCAGTGATTAAGTTGTAATCATAGCACATTAGGGATCATTTCATACAATTCAACATACTTTTAATAGTGGACTGCTTTAAATATTCAACATCGTTGGTATCAAAATTGTTCATACAATATCGATACTGTCTTAGAACGGTACCGATAATAGTTGAATTATAGTGATAATTAATTATTAATCCCAACTTTAAAGGTCAAATTGGTGTTGATACCTTGATCCAATACTGATCTATATAAGTACAATATTGATATAGAACCATGTTATTAATACACTTTTAGGGTTATAGTATTTGGATCTATTTAATGAGTATCGATACCCAAAAAACAATATTAGTATCATATATATAGTATTGATACCCTATGCTAGTGTCGATGCCAAAAAATCATTCGAAATATCCCAATAAGCATATAATATCGATATCTCTGTTTTGATATCAAGACCATATGCACCAAATGGTCAAATTCAAATTTCAAACATACTCCAAAATGCATCAAACTTGGCCTAAACTATATGTAACATGTATGCATGTAATGACATATCAATAATGCAATTAACATCAATTTCACCAATGATTTCCCTACATATGCATATATTATAATCACACTTGTAATCATAAACCATATCTTATCATTTTTACATACCATTTACCTTAAGCACTCATTTCTCATGTTCATACTTTTAAATATACCATCATATAACTCATATGTATCAAAATATCAAGTAATATAATATCAATCAACATAATAGCATATACAACACAGAACTCATCAAAAGATCAATAGGTTTACATAGTCACCATTCTAGGAGTTTTCGAAAAGATCTTTACACTAACAAAACAATGATGACAAGTAACTTCTAGATGCAATCATGCCCACTAAGTAGTATGATATCTTGAAATCAATAAACACACAAATTAAACTTATATATATATTAGTGAGGTAGCCATAAACAAAAAAATCTTATTAGATGGCAATTATATTCATTTGATCAATACTCATCCATAAGAACTTTAACATTAATAACGATAACAATTATCATATTCATAATCATAATGAAATCATCACTTATAAGCTTAATGGTACTCTTTTGAACAAGGGATACGTGAATCCTTACGTCATTGTTAATAGTGAAAATATCAGTAATGGTTAATAGCTCTGTCACCATATCGACATAAGACCGAAGTCTTACAATACCCATATAAGCGTTGTGAACTTTGTGGCATGCCAATTGTATCCCGAAATCTACAAGTTAACCATGGGCATAATAGTACAACATCGTTACTTACCAAATATCATTATTGATGTCATAGCTCTAAGATGCACATATGTAGCCACATAGGCTCTATTTTATCTAGAATACATCTCAGACATCATCATATACATATCATAAAATATTAATATCAACAAAAAACACGTATAACTTATCAATCTTACCAATATAATAGATGTCATCCTTTGTTGCTCTAAAGGAGTCAATAACACAAATAAACATAACATATACGATAATGACCAAATAAACATACAAGCACGATAAAAGTAACTACACTTAACTAAAGATTCTCGATTTACCTTGATTTAAGCACTCATGAGAACCTTAGCTTTTCCTCTTGGAGTGGTGCCTTCCATTAATTTCTCTTGCTCTAGCAAGGTAGAAAAACACTTAATCAACAATAGTTCATCATCCCAAATGATTAATTTAAGCAAAATCCTTCAATTTTACCATAAACCCTAATTTGAATATTATTTAAGGTTTTAGTTAAACTTATCTGATTCTTGAAATTGACACTACTAATGGAAAATTTATGTAATAAGGATTCTAAATATGTATTTATCTTTCAATTTGGGTGAGAGAAATGCCTTTAATTATTAGAGAAAGTTTAGTGTTTAATGGAGTATTAAGATTTCAAAAGTGTCAAAGGTTAAAGACGATGGAGAAAGAAATTTGTTTAATGCCCTCTTTGCTTAGATATAACCATTGGAGCAAACCTCTCCAGGAAGGAAACTTAAATTATCTAATTTATATATTATAGAAATTGGGAATAAAATGTACAAGATGGAAATAGGTAGCTTATTCACCATTTTGGAAAAGGTATAATACCAAAAATGCCCTAACATTTGAATAAATAATCATTTTAGCCTCTATTCTTTTTGAAGCATAATATCTCCCAACATTTCATTTAATGGGGAAATGGCCCCTAAAATTTTACTAAATAACCATTTTAGCCCTAAACGTTTCATTTAAGGGGGAAAATTCTTATTTTATCAATAAATAAGATACCATTGTAAAGATCTCATGAATTCGAATATGAATAAATAAATTCATCATTCGAATCTCCACCTTTACCCATTAAAAATATGGCTTAAAGTTTTCAATTTATCATAACTTTTCCAACAATCCCTACATGAATGAAATTGATGATTTTATCAAAATATTTTGAATCGATGTGATGATAGACTCTACGATTGATTGTTGCATATGATAGGTAGGTTTCCTCCTATAGACCTACCCTTGTGACAACATATTTACTTTACTAGCTGACCAATAGAAGTAATGTCATTGAATTGTTCTGTTGTTTGCATAAATGATGATATGCTTCACACAAATGTCTTTCTGACAAGTATATTAGTTCTCATGGGTATTTCCATATAGTTGTGAACATCGTCTGGTTCTGCAAGCATTTGAAAGAACTATACCATATAGTCTTTTTGAAGTTGACACACTTCACTCTCACATAGGTGACTTAGGTTACTCAGCTCACCGAAGCACACAATGGTCGTTAAAAGCTTTTCTTAGCATGTACCTCTTTAATCATTGTTTAAATTATAGGAATAGACTTGGGATAAGAAATCCCCACAATGACTGCACACAGTTTATGCAATTATATTATCCTTTTGAACTTGGATCTTGGGGTCTTCATTCAATTAGGTAGTGTTTTCCTTCGCATAACACCTTTAATATTCGTGGGCTTTAGTCCATTTCCTTTAGAGATAATTCCATTTGAGATCAGTTGTCTAGCGATATTATGTCAACAATGCATATATCTTGATTTATCGTTATACATGAAATTTTGTGCTCTAGCAATTATTACTTGATTTACACAGTATAAACATATTGTAGGTATAGGTTTTGACTATTCGGAGTATTATTCTAAAACAGTAGGATCTCTAGAATAATGCATGCTATAATCTCGAGTATATCTGAGATATCTCAATACTCTTATTATTACTTTTCAATGATTTTCCCATGGATTACTTGTGAACCTGCTTAGACTGCTTACACTTAAAGCAATGTCTAGTCTAATACAATTCACTAAATATATTAGGCTGCCTATGATCCTTGTATATTCCACTTTGTGAACACTTTCACCTTGGTTTTTAGATAGATGTGAACAAGAACCTATTGAAGTTATGGCTATACCAACATCTCAATGTTAAATTTCTCAAGAATTTTGTTAATATAGTGCGGCTGAGTCAGATTGTAGCCTTTAGATGACCTTTTAATTAGGATTCCTAAAATAGTATCGGGTAACCTCATATCTTACATTCCAAATTTTGAATTTAACATGTCTTTGATACGTTTTAACATTTCATTGTTTCTTCTAACAATAAGTATGTCATTGACATACAAACATAGATTGATATATCTAATGTTTGTAGTTTTGACATATACACATTTGTCACACTTATTTATCTTGAAGTCGTTTGTCATCATGATACTATCGAATTTCACATGCCATTGTTTTGGTGTTTGTTTAAGTCCATACAAAGACGTTACCAATCTACAGGCTTTCCTTTTTGGACATAAAACAACATGACCCTCAAATTATTCCATGTATACTTCATCACCAAGATCTTCATTTAGGAAAGGTTTTTTTATCCATTTGATGTGCTTCTAGATTTGACAAAGTGAAAATTGCAATTATCATTCTTATGGATGTTATTGTTGATATAAGATAATACATATCAAAATAATCAAGGCCTTCTTTTTTTTCAATAATCTTTTATAATTAATATGGCCTTATACTTATCACTTTCTCCATGTGCTTTCATTTTTTGTTTGAAAATTCATTTAGAACTTCGTGGTTTAATTCTCGGAGAAATATCCACTAATTTCGATGTATGGTTTCACGTGATGGAATCAATTTAACTTTTAATGGCTTCCTTCTATAAGGTGCCTTCAGAGGATTGCATAGCATCACTATACGTTTGAGGTTTAACCTTTAACATAAAAGTTAGGAAATCGGATATGAAGGATCCTTCCACTCTTAGTCATTTGCTCTTTCTTGGCTCTATTTCAGTTTCAGCCTCTTATTGATCATTTGGATTATCTCCATTATTAGTCTAAAGTTTGTTTTATTAAACTTTGATCAACCACCATAGATTTATAAGGGGTTATATTTTCAAAGAATGGTGCATTCTTTGATTATATTATCATGCTCTTATGAATCTAAGGGTTATCTGATCATACACAAGAAACTGATATGCATTTCTATGTTATGCGTAGCCAATGAAAATGCAATCCACATTTTTGACCTATTTTTATTTGCTTTGGTAATGAGGTCATTACCTTGGCAAGACACCTCCACATTTTCAAGTGTTTATAGGAAGGTTTTCGACCTCTCCATAATTCATATGGTGTCTTGTTCTTTTTCCTTTTGAGGAACCTTATTTAGAAGGTAATTAGCTGAAAGAACATCTTCCCCCACATGTTCTATGATAATCCAATGATTCTTAACAAAGCATTCATCATTTTATTTAGAGTTTGATTTTTTCGCTCTACTACTCCATTTGATTGAGGAAAATAAAGTGGTTTTACTTCGTGAACAATATCGTGTTGTGAACAATATTCACCAAATGGTTCAACGTATTTATCACCACGATCGCTTCTCACCATCTTAATTCTTTTATAAAGTTAGTTTTCGACTTCATACTTATAGAGTATAAATTTCTCTATAGCATCATCTTTTCTCTTAAGTAAATACACATAGCAATAATTTTTGCCATTGTCGATGAAGATAATAAAATATGTATTCTCTCATCTCGTTTATTTTTTTTAAGTCACAAACATTACTATGTATTAAATCAAGCAGTTCAATATTTCTTTCAACAATTTGAAAAGAAGACCTTTTCAATTTCACCTGAACACATGTTTCACATTTATTATTAAAATTAATATGAAACGAAAGAATGTGTTGATAGTTAATTAATCTATGCATAGTATCATAATTAACATGTCCAAGTCTATCATGTCATAAGTTAAATCACTCAAGCATATAAATGGAAGAAAAAAATGATATTTTCATACATGCTCTTTGCTTTTAGAGAGATAACATTGAGTTTTCATATATCATTCAATAAATATCCTCTACCCACAAATATTTCCCCTTAGACAAAATCAGCTTTTTGGGATTCAAATATCATTTTAAAGCCGTTAACACTTAATAGTGCCCTAGAAATAAGGTTTTTCCATATGTCAGACACATACAACATATTTTGTAGCTTTAATTCTTTTCCATAAGTCATCTTCAAGATCAAAATTCCCTTCCCTTGATCTTGGAAGTCGTAACATTACTTATGTAGAGTTTCTCCCCATTGTCGCAAGGTATTAATTTAGAAAAGATGTCATTGTTACCACAAATGTGACGCATGGCTCCATTGTCAATCCATCATTAAGTTGGTTAGAGTCAACCATGTTGAATTCAAAGATCACAACACATAGATCCAAGTCCTCTGCATCCTTAGCAATTCCTTCCACAACATTACCCTCATGAGCTTTAACTTTCTTTAGATGTATGCATTCAGTGGACTTGTTCCCCATCTTTTCATGGTTGTAGCATTTTCCTTAGAATTTTCCTTCTTGGAAATTGCACCTTTAGGTTTCAGCTTTAACATGTTACTGGATTTTTCCCCTTATTGAAGTCCTTAAATTTTATCATGTTTGCCTTAGCCTCTTTGAAGGTTTCTTTGTTGATCTTTTTAACATTAACTATATTGTCATGTTCTATTTGAACTCTGACAATCAATTCCTCTATTGTCATTTCCTTTATTTTCTACTTCAGGTGATTCTTGAAATCATTCTATCTAGGAGGTAATTTTTAAATGATAGCTACCAGGATTCACTTATGACCATTCTTTTTTGCAAGAATTCCATGAATAATTAGTTGGAGTTCCTCTACTTGATTCACTACTGGTTTAAAATAAACCATAATATACTTTAAGAACTTGGCAACTAAAAACTTTTTAACTCCAACATTTAAATTTATATTTATAGACTAATGCCTCCCACAATTTCTTAATCGTTTGATAAACAGAATACACTAAATATAATAAGTCTTGTAAAATATTAACGATATGGTTTCAGCATAAGAAGTTGGAGTGCTTCCAAGCTTCAATAATATTGAAAGGCATGTAATATTTCTTATCTCTCATTCTCAATATCCCACTTTAAAAGCTAGAGGATCTTCCTTCAAGAACTTATCAAAGTTCATTTCGGTAAGATAGAACAACAATTTTTGTTGTCATGTCTTGAAATTCTATCCACAAAATTTTATCGGCTTCTCGTTGTAGGTAACTCCTCATCCCAAAGTGAATACATATCCATTTAAATTTTTTGTATCTTGAATATCATATATCAACTGGCATCAGAATATCCTTCTAAAATAGTAGGATCTCTAGAATAATGCAGTCTATAATCTCGAGTATATCTGAGATAGTTTTTGAATTTTCTTAGATTGCTCACACGAAAAGTGATGTATATTCTAATACAGCTCATGAGATACATTAGGCTGCTTATGATCCTTGCATATTCCACTAGGTGAACACTTTCACCTTGGTTTTTAGACAGATGTGAACAAGAATCTATTGGAGTTAGGGTTATACCATCATCATCATTGTTAAATTTCTCAAGAATATTATCCACATAGTGTGTCTGAGTCAGTTTAAGGCCTTAAGGTGACCTTTTAATTTGGATGCCCAAAATCATATCGGGTAATCTCATATCTTTCATGTCAAATCTTAAATTTAACATGTCTTTGGTATGTTTTACAATTTCATTTTTGCTTCCAACAATGAGTATTCCACTGACATACAAACATAGAATAGTATATCCAATGTTTGCAGTTTTGCATATACATATTTGTCGCATTCATTTATCTTAAAGTTATTTGTCATCATGACACTATCTAACTTCTCATGACATTGTTTTGGTGCTTGTTTAAGTCCATACAAAAACTTTACCAATCTATAGACTTTTCTTTCTTAACCTAAAACTACATGACCCTCAATTTGTTCCATGTATATTTCTTCACCAATATCTCTATTTGGGAAAGTTTTTTTAACATCCATTTGATATACTAGATTTTGCAAAGCGACAATTGCAAGTATCATTCTTATAAATATAATTCTTGATATAGGAGAGTACGTATCAAAGTAATCAAGGCCTTTATTTTGTCGGTAACCTTTTATAATCAATTTGGCCTTGTACGTAACATTTTTTTATATGCTTTTGTTTTTTATTTGAAAACCCATTTATAACTTAGTGGTTTAATTCATGGAGGAATATTCACTAATTCTCTTGTATGGTTTTTCATGATGGAATCAGTTTCACTTTTAATGGTTTCCTTCTATAAGGTGCCTTTAGAGGATTGCATACTATCACTATATGTTTAAGGTTCAACCTCCAACATAAAGGTTAGGAAATATGATGCAAAAGATCTTTCCAATTTTGGTCGTTTTTCTCCTTCTTGGCTTTATTTTTGTTTCAACCTCTTATTGATAATTTGGATTATCTTCATTATTAGTCTGTAAAGTTCGTTTTATTGAACTTTGATCAACCACCCTAGATTTATAAGGGATTATATTTTCAAACAATGATGCATTCTTTGATTCCATTACCGTGTTATAGTGAATCTAAGGGTTATTTAGTTCATACACAAGAAACAGATAAGCATTGTTATGTTCTGTGTAGCCAATGAAAATGCAATCCATATTTTTATAACCTATTTTGATTAGCTTTGATAATGAGATCATTACCTTGGCAAGACACCCACACGTTTTCAAGTGTTTATAGGAAGATTTTCGACATTTCTATAATTCATATGGTGTCTTTTTCCTTTTGGGGAACCTTATTTAGAAGGTAATTAGCTAAACTAACAGCTTCCCCTCACATGTTCTATGATAACCTAAAGCTTCCTAACAAAGCATTCATCATTTCTTTTAGAGTCTGATTTTTTTTACTCGGCTACTCCATTTGATTGAGGAAAATATAGAGGTGTTACTTCGTGAACAATATCATGTTGTGAGCAATATTCATCAAATGGTTCAACGTATTCACCACCATGATCATTTATCACCATCTTAATCATTTTATTTATCAAATATATAGTATAATTTTCTCTATAGCTTCAACTTTGCTCTTAAGCAAATACATATAGCAATACTTTTTGCTATTATCGATAAAGGTAATAAAATATTTATTCACTCCTCTCACTCGAACAAATTTTAAGTCACAAACACCGCTATATATTAGATCAAACGGTTCAGTTTTTCTTTCAACAGTTTGAAAAAAAAGACATTTCCAATTTCGCCTCAATGCATGTTTCACATTTATGATTATAATTAATATGAAACAAAATGATGTATTCCAAGTTAATTAATCTAGGCATAATATCATAAATAACATGTCCAAGTCTACCATGTCATAAATTAAAGGCTTAAATATACAAAAGGTGCCCAACCTATCCCCTTTTTCCAGTTTAGTGTCTAACATTTATTTCGTTCCAATTTGGTGTCTAATGTTTTATTCCATTACTCAAAATGGGTCAAGCCGTGATAGGTCATTAGTTTTCTCCTTTAAGTGACACATGTGACAATCTCATAATTTTGAAATTTATTATATTATAAAAAATTAAAAATATTATTATATTTATAAAAACCCTTATTTCTTTTAAATTACTCAAAACCTCAAAATCTCTAAAACCTCAAAATCCTAACACTAACCCGCTGCCGCCCTTTCCGGCCATGACCACCATCGCTGACGTAGTCCTTGTCATCATCTTAGTTATAAGTCGCCGTAGTTGTCATCGATTGGCTATCGAAATCGCTTGGGATTGCGATTTTCATCCTAGTGTTTGCGGGTATAAACTGTCGATTCGCCATAAATTAACCGTTGATTAATAATGATTTCATAGGGATTTTGGTCATCGGGGGGAGGTGAGGTCGGGTGGAACTTCGTCGACGGTAAAGGGCGGCAGTCGGCGTGGGTTTAGGGATTAAAAGTAAGGTTTTCAAAGTTCTTGGGTTATTTCGAAATTTATGTGTTTTCTTTTATAAAAATATATAATTCTATTTTTTTATTTTATATAAAATTTTTAAAATTATCAGATTGTGAAACGTGTTAGTTAACGAAGGAAATTAACGTTCTGTCACGCCTTGACCTATTTTAAGTAATGGAATGAAACGTTAGGCACCAAACTGGAATGAAATAAACGTTAGGCACTAAACTGGAAAAACGGGCATAGGTTGAGCACCTTTTGTATATTGAAGCCTAAATTAAATGACTCAAACATATAAATGGAAGAAGAAGCGACAATCTCATTCATGCACTTGGCTTTTAGAGAGATAGCATTAAGTTTCCACATATCATTCAATAAATATCCTTTACCCATAAACATAGAAAAATTAGCTTTTGGGATTCAAATATCATTATAAAATCGTGAACACTTAAGAGTGTCCTAGAAACAAGGTTTTTTATATGTTAGACACATACAACACATTTTGTAACTTCAATTCTTTTCCAGAAGTCATCTTCAAGATCAAATTCCTCTTCCCCTTGATCTTGGAAGTCGTAACATTGCTCATGTAGAGCTTTAGATTTTGCAACTTACGAGTTGGCGCCACGTAAGGGTAAGGTGCGAATCATCATTCGCGCCTTTTTGGGGTTCTGACATGCGCCTGAAAGGCGCAGATCACCATCCGCACCTTTCATTATTGGTTCCGAATTTCTCGTCCTTTAAACTCTCCCCTCGCCTATAAATAGCACCCCCTTCAACCGTAAACATCACCACACCAATTCCACCTATATTTGCTTCACCAATTCGTTCGATCTTTTGTTGTAAAGTAATTTTTTTAATATATTATATTTATTTGATATATGATTATTTGGAAAAAAAATATTGTACTAATTACTTTCTATTTTTTTTTTGCAGTTATAAAATTAGAAAGTGGGATCATACGTCGAGATATTTTTGCCGATACGGTAATAATATAAAATTATTTTATTTAAATTATTGTTAATATTTTTTTAAAAAAATTATTAGGTTATATTTTAATTCATATACTATTTATTTAATTAGGCGTATTTCATCTATTATTTTTGCAGATATAAGACTCTCAATCTTTCAAACTCTCAGAATGACTCGTATTTGAGCTATTGTTTACTATGATGGAGAAATTTGGGAAGATGAAACCAGCGTTGTGTTCACATCAAATCATTCTGTCAAAATATCCTTCAAGAGAAACATAACTTTTGAGGAGCTAATAACAAAGATTTCAAGGAAGGTTCATGTTGGAATTACTAGAAGATTGTCCTCACTTCAGTATAGATTTCCAACATCAGTGTTTCCGTTAACTTATACAGCGTTCGAACTAACGAACGATGATGATGTTTTAATGATAGTTGATTCTCAAAATCATTATTCAGAAGCCGATACGGAGATGTATGCAAAATTTTTTGAAGTGCGTGTTGTTCGTGGTATGTCATTATGCTCCCACTATAGGATGGCTCAACAAGCTGATCAAGTTGACAACCCAACTACAGTAACGTGTAATGATTTTAATGCCATAATGGGAAATCCGCATCATGGTGACATCCCATCAAGTTCAATAGGGAGACATTCATCAGCAACTTCTTATAATATGTACCAAGGTGGGTCCACAAACAATCTGTATGACAACATCGCGTCTAGTTCAAGGGGAAGACATTAATCTGCCAATTTCTTTGACCTGAATATGGAGATTTCCTCGATGCAACAATCTGTGCAGTACCCATTTGATATGATGCCTTCAAGCTTCAGGGGGAGGCATTCAACTGCGAGCTTCTTCGACCTCAATGTCGAGATGCCTTCAAGTTCAAGGGGAAGGCATGCAACTACCAGCTTGTTCGACCTAAATGTCGACAGCGTGGAAGAACCCTCATCTCAACCAGAAGAACCTCTTTGTGAGTCAGGTGCGGATGGTGCTAAGACTGGACTATTCGTTCACCCAGAATCACCGCAGTTCAACATAGACTTCGATGATGATGATGATGTAGATGAAGTTCCCACAAATACGGTACATACTGAACCTCCAACACACATGTATAAAGTTGACTATGGTATAATGTATGAGGCTAGAATTTGTGGATATGCCTAATGTCGGTGACTATAGATTTAACTCATCAGTCTATGATGGTGAGTTATATAAAGGAATGAATTTTTCATGCAAAGAAGAAGCGATGATGACAATTAAGAATTACAATATTCATAATTCTGTTCAGTCTGGAGTCGACCGCTCTACCACCGAAAAGTATGTCTGCCATTGTGCCCAACGTGATAACGGATGCAATTGGATGGTTCGCGTATCAAAGAGGAAGAGGAAAAACAATATATGAGAACTAACGATATACAATGGTCTAGAGTCGAGGGACGATGGGGTTGTGAAGGTGGATGTCTTTGGCGACGTCGATGAATACTCCCGTCTCGTGCTTCCTCGGAAAGTAGGAACGGTTTCCCGTTCCAGTTGAACCACTCATAATAACCATCGGCAACCGTCGAATGGTCCACATAAATGGGTTCTTTACGGGGAATACACCCACGTCGACCCTCCCCATATCATCACCCACTCATAATGCTTCAGTAGCCAGTCCACATCTTTTTTTCGCGTCGATCGGTGCTATGCAAATCGTCAAGATTTTTAGGTGCTTCCGGAATTGATTGTACAAAACCAAATTGGCGGAGCAAGCGACCGCCATCCAAACATCTAATAGGCCCCTTAAGTCATGTGGGATACAAATCCTTATATCTTTAGTACAATAAGGAGCCCATTCAAACTAAAACAAATATATATAATTCTAATCAAAATAATAATCTAATTATATAATGATAATTAAAAATATATTTTGTTATTTAAATACATACCTCTATGTCAGCCTTCTGATCAATGAGTAACCTAATTGATTCTAATTCATCAGGTAAATCCCGATGATATTTCCTTGCAGTAGACCACTTATTCAATGAAATATTTTTTATTATATACTAAATAAAATTATTAATATACGAAATCAGTATTGTAATTATCTCAATAATAGCGTGAAGACCAACGGATTCTTCACAATCGGACATAAAAATAGCATTCAATACCACGCCCAAGACTGCAGCAAAAAGAGACATCCTCCGATAGCATTTTTTCTATAGCCAATAGCTCGACACATTTCCCTATAGAGAAATATCAAAACTGCCGAGCCCCAACTCAGTGTGCCAGCCAGATGAAAATCGGCCAGGTGTTGCAACCACATACAATGAACTTGGTTGCGATTTGTCCGGCATCAGGAACCCTCCTATTAGTTATAATATGCAAGACCGTGCATACATTTTAACCTGCTCCTCCGAGGTATCGCTACTCAAATGCTTGAAAGTTGAATCCAACCAATTTAACGAAATCCAACCACCTTTAAAATTAGGCGAGACACCTCCAAGATACTCCTAGCACAATGAATGCTAGTCACCGTGCGCCACCCCAGAAAGCACATCTCCATCTACCGGAAGCCCCAAGTGCATGGAAACATCCTCTAGCGTAATTGTGCACTCTCCGCATGGAAGATGAAATATGTGTGTCTCCGGTCTCCTCCGCTCGACCAATACAGAAATCATGTTGGATTCTATGTTACAGTGCCCTTCGTATCCGGCTACATAACCGAATCCAGCCTCGACTAAATACGACTAGACATGGGTTGGTATCTCTAACTTAAGATTACGAATAAAGGGATCTAATATACGGTCTCTATACTAATTTAATAAATATTATATAAATTAATATATAAACTAATACTAAAAAATTAAATAAACAAAATATTAACAATAATTAAAATTAAAATAGAATTTAAAAATGTTATCGTATCAGCAAAATGCCTCGAGATATGATGTTCATCTAAACGAACTAGACCGTCTTCCATTTTATAAGTGCAAAAAATAATAAAAAGTAAATATAATACAATTTAATAAAAAACTAAACTATTCATTTATTATAATACAATATAATACTTTACCTTCTAAATAATATTTGACTGGGTTTGAGTTTTAAGAGGGTTTGGGCTTTGAGATGGTTTGAGAAGATTTGAGATAATTTGAGAATTTGGTGTGCTTGAATGAAGAAAGGATGAGATATTTATAGGGATGGGGGATGGGTTTGGCCTGATCGGATAATTAATGTAGGAGACATGAACGATTGAAAATTAATTGCAATGCGCGTGTCAGAACCCCAGAAAGGCGCGGATGATGATCTGCGCCTTACTCTTACATGGCTCCAGCTCGGATAAGGTGCGGATGACCATCCGCGCCTTTGATTATGTGGTGCCACATCAGGGTAAGGCGCGAATCATCATCTGCACCTTTCTGCAAATGGTGCTAGAACGGTAAATTTTTTTTAAACGATGCATGACAGGTAATTATTCATGTGATTTTTGGGTACAAACGCGGTTTATTCTTATGGTCGTCCCTTCTTAAACAAGAAATTGAAAGTGATATTCACTTCGAAGAAACTTCATTGTCCCAAAAAAAATCAAAATGAGAAAGAAACCACACAAATTCAGGCAAGTAAATACAAAATTATGGTAGGCCAAGCCAAGGTCCAATTTGACCAAATATTCACGAGATTAGAAAATTTCTTCTCTTTTAACAAAGTAAATAATCACACATTTTATTATTATTAAAGCAAATTGTCCAGCACAAACAAGAGTTTGTTGGATATTTTATTTTAGAGTAAAGTATACAAATAGTTTCCCTTCTATATAGCATTGTTTTATTGAATATTTTGACTTTTAAAAATTATAAAATAATTATTTGATTATAATGTGTTACTTAGTTGAGTTTTTTTTACAATTAAAAGTTATAAATTGATCACATGATTATTCATATGTTCTAAACTCGTCATTCTCTCTTAAAAGATTGACGACCTTATGATTTGGACGTTAACTTATTGTCTGAGATAAGATAAAATATGATCTTAGAACTGTTTCAGGTGTATTTTGTGGATCGAGTCTTTGTTTTCATTATGTCGTCGAGTCAGTGCTTGAAACATTATATTGTCGAGCTAATGCTTGAAAGCAACGGTGGTGCTAGTAGACATCATTAAAATATGATTTTACCATATCTCAATAGCATGTTAACGTCTAACTCAAATGGTCGTTAATTTTTTAACAGAAAAAAATGCATTTAAAACATATAAATAGTTGAATGACCATTTTATAATTTTTAATAATCTGGTAAATAAATTAAAAATAAAGTCATGCAAAGACGAGTGATCATTTATAAAGTCATGGTAACAAAAATGTATTAATATTATCATTTTATATAACACCTATATTACCAATTTTCTCATAATCACTTAAATTAAAATAAGGTTTATGTATACAAAAATGTCAAATATATGTCGTTTTTTTAGTTTAGTGCCTAATAATTATTTTATTCCAGTTTAGTGTCCAACGTTTCATTCTGTTATTCAAAATAGGTTCAGTCGTGACGGACCGTAAATTTGACTGTTAATCTATTAAAAAATGCCCTTGGTATATTTTTTAATATTAAAAAAATAATTTCTGAAAATAAAAAATTAATTAAAATGAAAAAGTAACCCTAAGAAATATTTCCCTCGTCCCCTTCTCCGCCTTTTTCTGAAATTGAATTCAAGAACTCTAAGAAGTTCTTGAAGCACTCGATGCGTGTTGGACTGAGGTTTGCTGAGCTCAACTCCCAGGCTGCAACACGAGATTAGAAGCTAATAAACAACCTTGAGTGGGGCTTAAAATGCTTCTGCTTTATCACGTAGGATTTTCTTTTCGGGATAAATTGGGTTCTTCTTCCTCAGATGAAAGATGATATGATGTCGGGGTTGACTGTTGTTGTTAATCATAGGACTTGAAATTGAAATAGACAACAATGGAATGCTTTGAAATCTTACCCACTTGTATAATAGTTTGATAATCAGAATGAGAAAGGAAACAAAATGGAGTAAAAACGATGGCTTATCTTTAAATTTAAGATTATGGAATGCATAAAGCAGGACCGTGTTCGAAAGGCACGACGTAATCAATGAATGATTCCGTTTACCTTACCAGTGAGTAGTTACATAAAACCATGCCAAGCTATGAAATCCGAAAGAGCTTTTTCAACAGAAAGTCTAAAATGTCCACCGGCGGCCAACATCCGTTCCCGTCTCCGGCCATGTCATCCCTTTCCTCGACCTTACTGACTGGTTACTCAATCGCTGTCTAGCTGTTACTATATTGGTTACACCCAACAATCTGCATCTCCTCGACCCCCTCCGGACCCGCCATGCTTCCTCTTCTCTGCGCCACCTGGTTCTCCCCGACCCAGACCCGTTGAAAACACCTCTTTTCATTCGTGAGCTTCACTATATTGGTTTAATTAATCTATTTTAAATAATTTCTTATTTTCAAAAATTATTTTTAATTAAAAAATATGATATGTGATAATTTTAATGGGCTAACGGTCATTTTGAGTAACGGAATAAAATATTAGGTAACAAAATAAAACAAAATAAACGTTAAGCACTAAATTAAAAAAACATACATAGATTGAGCATCTTTTAATAGTTAAGCCTTAAAATAATTAAGGTTAAATAAATTTAAATTTACATATTTAAACGTCATCTTATTCATTGGTAAACTATCGTCCTCTCTTTTTTTATTTTCTTATCTCCGATTTTGATTTAAATAAATATTCTCTCAATTTTTTCTTTTCGTATATTCTTAAAAAAATTATTTTTGTCTACATTTATGACACAATTGTTCGTTTACTTTTATGACACGATTATTCGTCAATTTTTATTACACGATTATGTATATTGTTATGATAATTTGATGTTTCATGTTGTATTCATCACGATGCACCTCTTAATTAAGTAAAGTTAGTTGTCTCATTAAATTCACATACATGTGTCGATTATGCTGCTTGAACCCAAGTCACTAAAGAAAAACAAAATTTCCTTAAGCATTAGGACTACCCCAAGAGTTCTGGTCTCACACAGTTAAATCCCTCTTTACGGTTAGGGATGGGCATGTAACCCGAATCCGACAGGTTTCGACCCGACCCGATCAGGTCGGGTTTTTTATAAAAAAATCGAGTTCAGGTCGAGTCGGTTTTTTTTTATGTGGTGTTCGGGTTTAGGGTGAAAAAATCCGACCTGACCCGATCTGGAAAAATATATAATTTTACCCTATTTATTTAAGGATAATTACAATAATACCCCTCTATATATAATTTTTTTCAATTAAGTCACTGTTTTTATTAAATAAAAATATTTTTTTATTATTTCGGGTCGGGTCGGATCTCGGGTGGAGACTTTCTTGTTCTCGGGTTGGGTCGGGTGGACCAAAAACCCGACCCAACACGACCTATACCCATCCCTATTTACGATAGTTTTTCGATATATTCATAACCCTTTCTGGAGTAATCTATCATATTAGTTCTTTCAATCTCTATGCCTGCATCAATATTACATCTAGGTTCGAATAACGACGAAAAGATTATTGATAGTTCTTGACTTTCTAGAAGATGAATCATGTATTAAAGGAAAAGTTTTGATTTTTTTTACGCCCTTTAAATTTCAAAGTTCGAATTGTGTTGCCTTTTTATTTAAAATAGGAACCCTGTTTATTCTTATGGCCGTCCCTTCTTAAACAAGAAATTGAAAGTGATATTCACTTCATTGTAAAAAAAATCAAAATGAGAAAGTCAAAGTTAAACAAGACAAGAAGCAAGTTCTAAGAAAGAAACCACACAAGTAAATACAAAATTATGGTAAGGCCAAGCCAAGGTCCAATTTGACCAAATATTCACGAGATTAGAAATTTTCTTCTCTTTTAACAAAGTAAATAATCACACGTTTTATTATTATTGAAGCACATTTTCAAAATTGTCAGCACAAACAACAGTTTGTTGACTAATTTATCTAAGAGTGAAGTATACAAATAGTCTCTCGACTATATAGTATTGTTTTATTGAATTATTTGATTTTTAAAAGTTAAAAAATGAATTATCAGACTATAGGTGTTACTTTGTTGAGTTTTCTAACTATTAAAAGCTATAAAATGATCACATGATTATTCATATGTTCTAAACTCGTTATTATCTCTTAAAAGATTGACGACCTTCTGAGTTGGACGTTAACTTATTGTCTAAGATAAGATAAAATATGATCATAGAACTATTTCAGGTGTATTTTGTGGATCGAGTTTTTGTTTTCATTATGTCGTCGAGTCAGTGCTTGAAACACTATGTTGTCGAGCTAATACTTGAAAGCAATGGTGTTGCTAGTAGACATCATTAAAATATGATTTTACTATATCTCAATTAGTAAGTTAACGTCTAACTCAAACGGTCGTTAATTTTTTAATAGAAAAAAATGAGTTTGAAACATATAAATAGTTGAATGATAATTTTATAATTTTTAATAATCGAGAACTCGACAAAGCAATACCCTGTATATTTATAAATAAGTTATATCATAATTTTTGTTGTGGAATTATTCAAAGGAAATGACCCGTATGTTGGAAATAAAACACTCACACAAACAACTTTTATTGAAACTCAAACAAATATTACAAGAGTACTCTCACTCAAAAACAAGAACTACAACTCACTCTTATAAGACTTTGCTTCTTCACTCACTTAGAAGCTCTTAATTTTTCTTGATGCTTAAAACTAAAATGGGAAGGGGTATTTATACTACTCAAGAACAATCCTACACCACACAAATAAACTAATTTAAACCATTACAAATTCAACAAATATCTAACTCTCACCTAACTAAATTGATGTAAGCAATGACATCATTAATTAAATGATGTAAGCAATGACATCTTTAATTAAATGATGTAAGTAATGACATCAATTTAGTTTGAATTTATGTTTAGGCTCCCATAATGGATCAAGTTTATGATCCAACACCGTATGTTTTTCTTAATTTATTTGACGTTGGTCGACTTGGAGATGAGCCTTACAGGCAGTTTCCCCCTTCCAAACCACCGTTGAACACTTACAAATACCTATCCAAACCTTACCATTCCATCAAATCCATGCTAACTATTCTCTTCATTGTGAATACCATTCTTTCTACTTAGAAGAAAACCCCAACATACTTCAATGGAGACATCATCTTTAAACTCAAACTCCAACCAGTTTCCATTGCTTGATATGGTCTTGTTGTTTCATGGTTTTTCATGTTATAACACCATCAAAAGTTTTTTCTCGAGATATTGTTCTTCTTCCCTACAATCCCAGACACCCAGCAGATTGGGACCTGAAAACCCAGAAATCTGGGCTTTCAAGTAAGGAAGGTTTTTCATCTGGTGAGAGATTGTCTGGAAAAGATGTGGAAACTTTGATGGGAAATCTGGGAATTGTTTGCAGCCATGAAAGTGGAGAACAGTTGAGTGAATCATTTGGTTCTGAGGAGATTTCAAGGTTGTTTGAAGAAGAGCCTAGTTAGGAAGAAGTGAAGGAAGCTTTTGATGTTTTTGATGTGAATGAAGATGGGTTTATTGATGCAAAGGAATTGCAGAGAGTCCTCTGTGTTCTGGGATTGAAAGATGGTTTAAAGCTTGAAAACTGAAACAAGATGATCAAAAAATTTGATGAAGATGGTGATGGCAGAATAGATTTTCAGGAATTTCCACAATTCATGGAGAAAAGTTTTTGCTGAATCACTTTCTTTTTTTCTTTTTTATTCTTTGTTATAATTATGTTTGTGGATGTGACTGGAAACTGAGAAATGAATAACATGAAATTATGATATCAGAAAATTTGTAAGAAGTTCCTTAAAAGATATTCTTTCCATCTCATCTCATTAAATGTGTCAATTATTAATTTTTTAAATTTTAATTATGATTATTTTAAATATTTTAAACAATTAAATTTGTAAAATATATATTTAAAAATTATTTGATTTATTATTTTTAAAATATATTTTTTTATATTTTTATCAATAATAAATTTTAAATAATAACGAGTCAAATTTAAAAAAAATTGAAGTCAATAATAGATAAATTTAATGTGATAAAGAGAGTAACTTTAAGACGTTAAGAACTTACAAAACAACGACTTAAATAATTTTTAAAATTATTATATATAATTATATTAAGTATCTAAACGATATTTTGGTAAAAAAATAAACCACTAAATTATGTTATTTTTTTACTTTAAGTCCCTAAATTATATTTTATCAAAACAAATATCTAATTTTGTGTGACATAAACATCTCATTAGTTGAAACAAAATATTTTAACAGAAGAAATGACAGGACTTAAAATGATTACATATAGTAGTTTAAGGACTTATTTTGACAAAAAAAAATAATTTAAGGACTTGAAAACAAACCCATAGCTTAGAGGCATATTTTTACTTTAAGCAGCTTACAATCAGTGGAAAACTTGATAGAATAAAGCATAAGATCAGGGGCATCCTAGCAGGGATGGACAGAAAAGAACGATCAATGTATCTTAGGGTTTAACTTCTCAAAACTCCGAACGTTCGAAAAGTGTGATGAAACAAGATATGAACAAGAGAGGATGCTCTAGGCAAGTTCAAAATCTCCTGTCGAACCAACTCCGCTGGTCGACTATGTGGGACACCACAGGCTAAGTATTGAGGATTAAGTTGAGATACATTGATCATTAATTTCGGTTGTTATCCCTGTGTTATTATGTTATATAATACCGGGGATTTAAACTGCGGTCGTTATGCAATAACAGTCTCAGACGGTACTTTTACCGTTATTCTTATGACAGACCGCTGTTTAAATCCCTGGTCGAAAAGTGTACGAAGGTATGTTCTGATGGAGGGATCTCATTGTAAGGAATTGGAATGTCAATGGCTGTGGTGAACTTCCAGAGGTGGATCCGTCTTCTGGATAAGATGGTGGTCTGAATCGATTGTTTGGTTGGCAAGAAAGACAGGATTTGATGGAGAATTTCATCTGGTAATGCGCTGATCCTATCCTGTTCTTCGGACATGGCGGTCAACAGGAACAAAAAAAGGTGGGAAGAAAAGAGAGCTTTGACTTTTGAAGTTTGCTGGAACGTATCATCCCAGCTGGTCCTGCTCTGATATGTTATACTCAAGTTGAAAAGCATCGGTGTTGACTTCCAATTTTTAATTTCATTTTATGTAATTGATCATTAAACTTGTGGAGGATTGATTTTATCCTCAAATCATTTCATTTTATTTTAAAATTTTAAGATTAAGATAATTGGTTTTGAAACTCGAACTTTTTAACTTTAATTGATTATAAATTTAAACTAATTTTTAAAACATGAATCAATCGATCTCAATGGTTAAAGGATTTATTGTTATCCTTTTGAATTTCAGATTCAAACATCACGTATCCCAAAGATATAAGCTTTCATTTTTAGAAGGTTACAATTCGTTGAACAGATACTACATCCATTGTCTATTAAAAAAGAAAGCTTTAAATTTTTAACTTTGGAATGCAAGATTTTATCCGCTACAGCTATGATATGTTATATTTCAAAAGGGATTGGTGTAGACCCTTTTATATTGAACTTTTATAATTAAATTGAGTGACCAAAACAAAACAAAACAAAAATGATAGTTAGGATACTAAATGTGTAATTTACCATAAAATTTAAGATTGGTTTTAATTTTTTTTTATTAAGCTAAAGCGTTTATAAAGTAATATGTATTCTAAATACTCTAGTATCATTTGATAATAAACGCTCAATCACCCTTACATTCGTTGATACTCGAACCTATAACTTCTAGAGACAACAATAATTCCTTTAACCACTGAGGTAAGTTGATTCAT
The DNA here is from genome assembly GCF_006381635.1 of Hibiscus syriacus. NCBI lineage: Eukaryota > Viridiplantae > Streptophyta > Magnoliopsida > Malvales > Malvaceae > Hibiscus > Hibiscus syriacus. The sequence continues at coordinate 1,287,071 of NW_024063086.1, read as the reverse complement.
ATAGACTAATTTTAAATTTTAAATGGTTCTGTCTACATTGATTGAATTTATTTATTTAATTTTCTTCATATTATTTCAATTTAATCCATTTAGGATTTAATAGTGACTCTCTTTCTCGCATCACAGTATCTTCTGCACAACCCACAGTAAGTGCTACACATGTGAAAACTCAAAAGGCACCCTTCATTCATCCTAATCTAATTGTGTTTAATTCAAATGATTTACATATCCGACATCCGACATCCGACATCCTAATCTAATTGTGTTTAATTCAAATGATTTACATATTCAAGCTAGAATGCGAGTTCAAATACAAATTCAAATGTGCCTACTAAGTTATGTTTAATATTTTTCAAGTACCCTTTGTATGCAAGAAAAATAAAACAAATATGCGACTTGAATTCAAATGTGAGCGTGAATATGGAAAAAATATGTATAATTTCTTTCAAGTATTGATACGCAAGAAAAGAGAACAAAGGTAGAAGAAACCTTTATTACTTGATTCCAGCGTGTGCGTTGGATATGAAAATGTCGACAGGGATAGAAGATGGATGAACTTGCAGGCACCTTCTTCTTTTTAAAGTCATAAGCAAACATCAATTTACAGAGGTTGAAAGGGAAAATACAGCATGAAACCATGTCTCTCACATTAATTTATCAATTCATTTTGATCGTAAGCTCCTTCTACATCAATCGTAGAGATGGTCTCGAAATGAGAAGGTACACTCTTCCAATCCAACATAAATTTAATTTCAATCATAACCAAGGGATCCAATCGGTGAATCTTTATGATGAATATAAGATAGAAAGACGAGGACTAATTTGAATTCATGACAGAAAAGACAGTTTCATTGACCATAATAAGGAGGCTGACCTGGCACCGGTGCACCATCTTGTCTGACATTAGCCCATGGCTGCTGCTGCATGCTCATGGAAGGCACACCAGCTTGTGAAAGAGGTGATTAACCAGCAGGTGTGGCAGGGTTCACATATGTAGGGACTGAAGATGCTTGATATGTTTGACCAGGAACTGATCCATAAGGTGGTCTACCCTGAAAATTTGGATCCCAAGCTGAAAATTTGGTCATATTCAAGATCAAATTTCTCCTCTCCTTGATCTTGAAAGTCGTAATATTGCTCATGTAAAGCCTCTCCTCCTTGTCACAAAGATGTAACTCAAAAAATGAGTCATTATAGCAATAAATGTGGCGTGTGCCTCTAGTTTCAATCCATTATTCTCTTGGATTAGAGTCAACCAGGTTGTCTTAAAAGATCATGACACATAGATCCAAGTCATTCATGTCCTTGGCAATTCCTTCCATAGAATTAACCTCATGAGCTTTGGTTTTCTTTGGATGTCTGCATTCAGAGAACTTGTTCCCCATCTTTCCATAGTTGTAGCACTTTCTTTAGAATTTTTTCTTCTTGGAAATTTCACCTTTAGGTCCCAACTTTGACCTGTTATTGGATTGTTTTCCCTTTTTGAAGTCCTTAACTTCTATCATGTTTGCCTTAATCTCTTTGAAGGTTACTTTGTTGAGCTTTTGACATTAACTATATTGTCATCTTCTATTGGTAGTCTAAAAATCAGTTCATTTATTCTCATTTCCTTTCTTTTGTGCTTCAGGAAATTGTTGAAGTGATTCCATCTAGGAGGTAGTTTGTCAATGATAGCTACCACTTGGAAGGATTCACTTATAACTATTCTTTCAGCTAGAATTCCATGAATAATCAGTTAGAGTTCTTCCACTTGAATTACTACTAGTTTAGAATCAAACATAATATACTTTAAAAACTTGGCAACTAAAATCTTCTTAGCTATAACATCTTTGAATTGATATTTATGGTCAAATGTCTCCCACAATTTCTTAGTCTTTTGATAAACAGAATACATTGAATACAGTGAATCTTGTAAACTATTTAGGATATAGTTCCGGTATAGGAAGTCATAGTGCTTCCAAGCTTCAACAATATTGAAGGCAAGTAATATTATCTACCCCTCCTTCTCCATCCCCCTCTTTAAAAGCTAGAGTATCTTGTTTCAAGAACTTAGCAAAGTTCATTTTGGTTAGATAGAACAACATCTTTTGTTGTTTGTCTTGAAATTATATCCATAAAATTTCACCAGATTCTCGTTGCGGTTAACTGTCACTATCGATTGATTCAAATTCTGAGTTGAAATCATCATTCTATCTAGGGTGAGCAAAACTCGACTCGAGTAAAAGAAATGATTTTTTTTTCAATTTTGAGTTATTCAAGTCAACTAGAATTATCAATTCGGTTTTCGGTTTCTAGTCGAGTTAAAATTTCAAAATTTCGAGTTACTCGAAAAACTAAAAATTTGAATGAGTATTTTGATAAATTTATGATTTGGTTCCTGATTTCCTATTCCTTCAATTTCTCCTTTATTCTAACTCAAATTTTCACCAAATTTGAACCACATGCTCCTAAACCATCATATCATATATATGCACTTTCAATTCCACTTTTGATAATAAATTTTCTATTTATTTCAATTCAGTTCCTCAATTTTGCATGATTTATGTATTTCTTCAATTTATCATTCATTTTAAGTATATTTTTTTTACCAACCCTTCCACTATAGAATACTTCTGTAACTTCAATTCTTATTTTTTTTATTAAAATTATACTCTCTCTTTTTAATTTAGTCCTTTAACTTTGCATTTTACTCAATTTAGTCTTTTGACTACAATTGTTTACAAATTCTTTCTTCACATCAATTCTTTGACTCTCTTACACTCTCATAAATATTTTATCCTCAAAACACCTTATTTAAAATATAATATTTTAAATATATTTTATAATTTTAGATTGTATGTGATATATTAAATAACATTGTAATGTGAAAGGAATATGAATAAATATATATATATATATCTTATATGGTTGGAGAAAGTTAAAAAATTAGAATAAATTCGTACAATAATACTATAAATAATTACAATTAAATTTGTGTAGAAACTCGAACAACTCGACTCGAATTTCTTAAACTCGACTCGAATTTCTTAAACTCGACTTGACTCGAAAAAATTTCAAGTCAACTTCGAGTTGTAAAATACGACTCATCAACTCAAATAACTCAAAATTTTTTGACTTGACTCGATCGAATGCTCACCCTAATTCTAGCATCTGAGCTAGGTGAATTGGTGGAATATTTCCTATTCACTGTTCTGTTTTAAAAAATGAATTATTAATCATTCCAATAAATAAAAAATTAATTCTCATTTATTTTTTATTTTACTATCAAACAAATAAACGTTCTAAAAAAATCATAAATCTTTGTTACTTTAACGATAATTTCTAGTAAACATATTTGTCCACTTTGAGATTAAGCAAACCCGTTGAAACGGTAGGATAAATTATGAAAACAAATTTATTTGCTATCTCTATTTCATCAAGATTTCTGAATCATTTCGAATTAAAGAAAGGTAAAATAAATAATTTGTCTTAAAATTTTTACAAGTATAACAATCTCAGACGAAAAGAAAGACAAAATATTTTTATTAATAATCAATGAGAACAATTTAAAAATAAATACATGATTTCTAACAATTAACAGATTGGAAACGAGTTTAGGCTTATAGCTACACAATTTCCTTAAGGCGGATTTTAGGTCACTCGTTAGTGCTCGAGATCATCGGTTATCTGTCTCCTAGTATACAACAACTAGATGATCAACCTACAGTAGCATATATGTAGAGATCACAAACTATATCATTGCCAGCGCTCATCACCGAAAACTAAATGATAAGAATAGAGGCTTTAAGTTGTGTTTAACCTAGAAGGTCTACACGGTATTTATAGGATTTCACATAGGAGAATAATTGAAAATAATATATTTTGAAATTAATTTCATTAATGAGTATCCGAATAAATTCAAAAATAAGACATTAATATTGTATTTAATCGAATATATATTCGTGAACTACAAGACATTGCCATATTAATATTTGAATTTAAAGAAACCATAAAACATCCTTTTAATTCAAAATATTAAAAAAGATGTCACATTTAAGGAAAATATTTAATTTTTAATGGTAAAATATCCACAAGCTCTCGAACAGTTCAATCATTCATGTTGCACATGTTGTGCAAGTGTCCCCAACCTCGATAAGGTTTGGCAAGCTTAGATTTACAACTACTACACATGTGCCCAAGGTACATTTTTAACCCAAATCTTTCAAAGATTAGTAAGTGGGTTGGTGTATATAAACACTTCTCATACTTGTTATCCTACCAATATGGGATATGGGTTTTCCATTTTCCTTACACAATTCACAAGTACCTTACTTTGAGCATCAATTTCTCATTCATCACTCAACCGTTTTGAGCATACGAGATACTGTTGAGCTAATCAATTGACGAAATAGCCAAGAGGGGGGTGAATTGGCAATTAAAATTTTGGTGGAAGCTTTTGCAGAAAATAGAAAATATTTGTACAGTGTTTTAGAGTGGTTCAACTTTCTCAACCAAAGTCTACGTCCACTACCTTAGCTATCCACACTAAGGATTTTCTAACAAATTCACTAATTTGTTCTTTCTTTTGAGGACAAAGAGTATCCTTACAACTCCCTCAAGAATTATATCCCAAATTCTTGAGAACACTTTATCCCAAAGAGAAATACACAAATTTGCAAACTTGCAGAAAAACCTCACAAGGTAAGATGTTTGTACAATTGTAGAACAAAGAAAGAACACTTAAAAATGAATACAATTGAGCACAATAAGTGTTCTTGAAAGCAAAATGAATATTGAATGAAAAATAGGCTTGAAATGCTCAAACTTGAGGTTTGATGCTTTCTCTTTGATTCTCTCTCAATTCTTGTTTCTTGTTATTGATCAATGGCTCCTAAGCTTATTTAAATACATCTTGAATCACTTCTGAACGTTGGGGATCATTGGTGAAGTCAATAGAGCCATTATTGTCTGAAAACAATTAAATAAAACAGTTGGGAGCGTGTGTGCATCAGTACACTCTCAGGGTGCATTGATACACTATGTGTAAAATTCAAATATTTTGATCGTTATATGACTTAGTGCATCGGTACACTAGGGGTACATTGGAACACTAATTACATTCGATGTTTCAAAAGAGCATGAAGATGGGTCGATGCATGGCTTGTCCATCGGTACATAAAATGCATTCGATGTTTCATTAAAATCAAGAGTACATCGATGCATGGTTGTGCATAGGTACGCAAAATGCATTCGAAATAGGGTGTGCATCGATACACTAATGAGTGCATCGATACATCCCTTTATAAAATTGATTTTTGGCTCAATTTTGGTTTGAAATACTTTGTAAAATTGTTTCAAAGATATTTTAAGTTTAAAACACAATTTTACACTTTAGTAAGGATTGGAATTGATCTTTGAAAAACTTGGAGTAATATTTTGATATTCGAATAATTTGATCAAATATACTTTAAAAATGATTATAAAATCTTAAAATTCAATAACACTTAATTTGTTATATCGAAACATCAAAATATTTTCAACAATCTCCCCCTTTTTGATATAACAAAACATTTGAGTAATTTTAAGATTTTCTTTAAAAATTGTTTTTGAAATCAATTTTGAAAATTACTCCCCTTACTATATTCTTCCCCGTTTTGTTAAATCAAAAACACTCTATAAATGTTTTTTAAACAATATTTTGAAAACAAATAGCCAATTGATTTAAAATTTAAAGCTTAAGCTGCTAAGATCACAAGCAAGAGAAAGGTTAGCCATCAGTTTCATAAATTAATATTCATTAATATTATGTAAAGGTAATTGGTCATATTTCAACTAATATGTAAATGATGCAAAAACTAATAAACATTAAGCTCAAATTAAAAATTCAATCAAACTAAATATATAAGCATTTAAGTTCAAACATCCAAACATCCATATCATCCAAATATCTACCTCCTGATGGTCTAAAACACCAAGAGATAATCAAGTGAAGGAATCGCTCATGATGAGTTCTTAAGGTACTTACACTACCCTTAGCTTGATAGGGAGTAGCCACAAGATTTCTTTTATTATCTAGACCCATGTTATCTAAACCAAAGGCATTAGTGATTGTGTTCAAGTCAATATAAATGAATTCACCTAAGAGATAGGATCGAATTCCTATGGTTTCGGGTTGACACTCATTTTGAACACAGACTGCATTGGAGTAGAAAATGCGGACTAATTGGTGATAAACGATGGGATGAATTTGAAACAGTTTATCAAACTTTCAATAACGGAGGAAAGGAATATATTCAAAGTTCATATCGACCATTGCTTGAATAGATGAGATATGTTCTTCCTGGATTTTGTATGATTAAAAAGAATTAACGAACCTATGATAGAGTTATTCACGATGACGACCAGGTTGGTTAAAACAAGAATTAAGAATGGTCATTTCGGGTTCGTTTGGATTTGGATTTTGAGGTGGAGAAATAGGAGGTCAGTTTTGAGTTGAACGACTAGATGACGACCTAGGGCATTTAGGATTAGACATGGTTAAAGAAATCAGAATAGGATAGATACCTGCAATTTAAAACATATGTATGCAATACAATCAATCCCAAAACTCAATTGAGTCTGCAATATTCAAGGTTCTCTAAACCAAACCCTAAAGGGAAATATTTGAAAATTATTTTTGAAAACAATGTTTGAAATTTTAAAAACAACATAATTATATCAAAATCAGCAATTTAAAATAAATAAATTATTTCGAAAGTTTGAATTTTTTTAAAAAAAAATCTTGTGTTTTTGATGAAATTAGTTGTAGAATTTAGTTTATAAACATCATATAATCAATGTCCGATATATAGTTCAACCTAGAACTAATCAAAACTAGTTTTAAGTTCAAAAATCAATAAAATAGGGTTTTTGAAATATTACCTTGAAAATTCGGATTTTGTGAGAATGTGATGTTTGCACGAATTTAATGAATGTAGCAGGTTTTGGAGTTGAAAATCGAGTAGATTCCAACTTGAAATCGTTGATTTGAACACTTTTTGAGAATATGACGATTTTGAGAGAGGAACGACATGAGAGGTTTTAAGTTTTAGGTTTTGAAAAAATATGAAAATTTAAGGATTTAAACCTGAAACCCGACTAGTGTATCGATACACTGCATAGTGTATCGATACACATTCAAGGAATGCATCGGTGCATCTTCATAGTGTATCGATGCATATTCAAGGGATACATCGGTAATTTTTCTAGTGTATTGATGCACTTTGCACAAAAATGTCAAAAATCCGTTTTAAACACTTAAAATGCTAAATTAATTAGATCTAATGACATTGGAAACTCATAGAACGAAAATTAACAATGTTCAATCAATCAAATCTATCCTTTTATTTGAACATAATATTATTCTTCTCTAAAGATCATAAACTCTCCCTAACTATTAGCAAAGAATGCAATCAAAAATATTATTTTTATAAGCATTTTTCAATTCTAATTTAAAAGTGCTAAAATTATTTTAAACACTAAGTCAAGGTAGGTTAGTCAAACCTAATTCTCTCCTAAGTGTCCAAAATCTTTCTTTATCTAAAGGTTTTGTAAAAATATCCACTAATTGGTGCAAAGTCTCAACAAATTCTAGAACTACATCTTCTTTAGCGACATGATCTCAAATGAAATGATGTCTAATTTCAATGTGCTTAGTTCTAGAGTGTTGGATGAGATTTTTAGTGAGACAAATAGCACTAGTATTGTCACACTTGATAGGTATGGTACCTACTTCAATTCCATAATCTAAAAGTTGTTGTTTCATCCATAAAACTTGTGCACAACAACTACCGGCTGAAATGTATTCCGATTCAGTGGTATATAATGCAACACAATTTTGTTTCTTTGAAAACCATGAAATCAACATATTTCCTAGGAATTGGCAAGTACCGGAGGTGCTTTTCCTATCTATTTTACATCCTCCATAATCCGCATCAGAGAAGGCATGCAAGCTAAAGTTAGAGTCTCTAGGATACCAAAGTCCTAAACTAGGAGTGTCCTTAAGGTATCTAAAGATTCTCTTAACAGCTAGTAAATGTAAATGTGATTCCTTAGGGCATGATTGAAATCTAGCACATAAGCAAACACTAAACATAATGTCTGGTCTACTTGCAGTTAGATAAAGCAAAGAGCCAATCATTTACCTATACAATTTAACATCCACATATTTACCTCCTTCATCTTTGTCAAGCTTTGTTGACGAGCTCATTGAAGTGGCATGAGGTTTCCCATTTTCCAATACAAATTTCTTGAGCATATCCTTGACGTATTTTGCTTGATTGATAAAGATGCCATCTTTTCTTTGCTTGATTTGGAGTCCCAAGAAAAATGAGAGCCCCCCATCATGCTCATCTCGAATTTACTCTGCATTAGCTTAGAAAATTCTTGGCAAAGAGCATCATTAGTAGAACTAAATATTATATTATCAACATAAATTTGAACTACTAATAATCTTTACCTTTATGCTTTAAAAACAATGTAGTGTCAACCTTCCATTTTGAAAAACCTTTTTCAATTAAAAAATTTGACAATCTTTCATACCAAGCTCTAGGAGCTTGTTTTAAACCATAAATTGCTTTTGTCAATTTAAAAACATGATCTGGAAATTTTTGAATCTACAAAACTAGAAGGTTGTTCCACATACACTTCTTCTTTTATAAAACCATTTAAAAATGCACTTTTAACATCCATTTGATATAATTTAAATTCATTGAAACATGCAAATGCTAATAACATTATTATTGCTTCCATCCTAGCTACGGGAGCATATATTTTCATCATAATCTATGCCCTCTTCTTGAGTATAGCCTTGAGCAACAAGTCTAGCCTTGTTTCTCATTATATTACCACTTTCATCAAGCTTATTCCTAAATACCCATCTAGTACCTACAGTAGATTTATTACTAGGCCTTTCAACTAATGCCCATACTTTACTTTTCTCAAATTGATTTAACTCTTATTGCACAACCATAATCTAATTTTCATCATCTAATGCTTCTTTGATATTCTTAGGCTCTATGCATGAAATAAATGTAACATAATTACATATATTTCTAAGAGAAGATCGAGTTGTTACCCCTTTGGATGGATCACCTATTATTTCACCATCCTTGACATAGTTGTATTCTCTTGGGTAAGAGACTTCCCTTTCTTCGATGGTTGGATTCTCAAGAACATCATGAGTTTCCTCATCTTTCACTTCTTCCTTTGATGATGGTTCTTCAACGTCATGTCTAACATCATTTGTGTTTACAATACCTACATCATCATTCACACAAGAATCCTTCCTCGGAAGGGGATTATCATCGAAAATAACATGTATAGACTCTTCTACAACTAAAGTTCTTCTATTAAATACCCGATAAGCTTTAGAATTTAAGGAATAACCCAGAAAAATTCCTTCATCACTTTTAGCATCAAATTTGCCAAGATTTTCTTTACTGTTGTTTAAAACAAAACATTTACATCCAAAAGGATGAAAATAGCTAATTTTAGGCTTTTTATTTTTGAAAAGTTAATATGGAGTTTTCTTCAAAATTGGCCTAATCATTACTCGATTAATAGCATAATGAGCGGTATTTGTGGCTTCCGCCCAAAAATATTTTGGCAAATTGTTTTCACAAAGCATGATTCTAACCATTTCTTCTAAAGTTCGATTTTTCCTCTCAACAACTCCATTTTGTTGAGGGGTTCTTGGTGCTGAAAAATTATGGCTAATACCATTAGAATTACAAAAATCAGTAAATCCAAGATTTTCAAATTCAGTACCATGATCACTCCCAACGCTAGTTATGGAATAACCTTTTTCGTTTTGGATTACTTTTGAAAACATAATGAACTTTTCTAATGCTTCATCTTTAGTACTTAAGAATATAACCCAAGTATATCTAGAATAGTCATCTACCAATATAAAACAATATTGTTTTCCACCCAAACAAACAATTCTAATTGGGCCAAAAAGATCTATATGGATCAATTGTAATACTCTACTAGTTGATACATCATTAACAGACTTAAAGGAAGCTCTTCTATGTTTTCCTTTAGCACATGCATCACAGATTTTATCATTATCAAATTTTAGCTTTGACAACCCTCTTACTAAATCTCATTGAATTAGTCGTTGTAAAACACTCATGCTAGTATGTCCTAGTCTCATGTGCCATAACCAACTATCATGTTCATCTTTAGCAACTAGGCACAAGTTAGTCATATTTATTGAATCTAATTGCACTATGTAAATGTTTCCTATTCTATGACCAACAAGCATAATCCGATTAGATGCAATGTCAATGACTTTAAAATCATTAGTTTCAAACATGACATTGAATCCCTTATCACATAATTAACTAATACTCAATAGATTATGGTTTAATCCATTCACATATAAAACATTTTTAATTTGTATGGAAGAGGTATTACCTATAGTACATATACATTCAATGTGACCTTTTGAATTATCACCAAAAGTTATCTCTCCTCCATTTTTATCGTTAAGCTCTATGAACCAGCTCTTGTCTCCGGTCATATGTCTTGAGCATCCACTATCAAGGTACCATGAGTTTGAATTTGTTTCCCGTGCCTTGTAGCAATGCTCCTTTCCCTACAAACATAGATTAATTTTTGATTTTTGGTACCCAATTTCTTTTGGGTCCATATTCATTGGTTTCTAAAATTCTAGTCCCCTTAGGTATCCATTTATGTAGGATATCCATATCTTTAGTGGTAATGAGTTCTTTAGAAACCCATATACTTCTAACGATTTTTCTATTAGAGGTTCTTCGGGGACCTCTATGATTGTAGTTTATAAAACTTTTTCTAACAAAGTTGGATTTTGAACTTTCTCCATTTTCAAAACTTTTTGTTCCAACTTTATTAAAAGAAGCTTTAAGATCATCAATTTCTTTTTGATGATCATCGTTGACCTTTGAAAGTAAATTATTCAAATCAGAATTTTTCTTTTCAAACTCATCTAGTTTGATTTGTAAATCTTTAATTTTACTTTCAAGATCATTGTTGGTCTTGGATATGAGATTATTTTCATTTTTCAATTTTGAAATATCATTTTTGTATTTTAAAAATAATTTCTCATAATCCGAAGCCAACCCAGTATATTCCTCTAACAGCTCATCAAAAGAATAATCTTCGAAATTAAATGAGCTAGAGGTTACCTGAGAGCTTTCCCCAATTGCCATCAAGCACAAGTTTGCTACTTCTTGTTCATCTTCATCGGAAGCTTCTTCATCGCTCCATGTAGCCACATGTGCCTTGTGTTTTTTCTTTGATTGACCCTTCTTTTTCAATTGTGGGCAATCGTATTTGACATGCCCCGGTTTTTTGCATTCATAGAAATGATCGGGTCCTTCTCTTTTGGTTCATTCTTGAAGCCTTCATTACATTTGAATTTTATTCCTCTATTGGGCTTCATTAGTTTTCTGAACCGTTTGTCAAATAATGTCATTTCCTCATCATCTCCATCTTCATCCAAATCACTCTCATCCTTTGTGGATTTGAGAGCAACTCCAATATTCTTCTTCTTCTCCGTCTCTTTCTTTATCCCGTCCATCTTTTAGAGGTCTACCTCATCTTGAAGCATCATTTCATGTGTGAGGAGAGAACCAATTAGCTCATCGAGGGTCAAGGATTTTAAGTTTTTAGCCTTGATGATCGTCGTCTTCTTTGATTGCCAAGATTTTGGAAGAGAGTAAACTAAATTTCTCACAAGCTTCTCGTTTGGAATGATCTCTCTATATGATTTGAGACCATTGGCAATCGTGGAAAATCTATCCGTCATAGCTTTGATATCTTCATCCGGATTCATCCTGAAATTTTCATAGCTATGAGTTAGAAGACTAATTTTAGATTCTTTTACCTCGTTTGTGCCTTTATTAGTGACTTGTAGTTTATCCCATATCTCCTTGGCAGTTGTACAAGATGAAACTCTCTCGTATTCATCTGGTCCAAGAGAACAAAATAAAATATGGATAGCCTTTGAGTTGAGCTGGAACATTCTTGTCTCTGCTTCACTCCACAATCTTGAATGAGTGGAAGGTATAAAGTATCCGTCTTCTATGATATTACACGCTCCCATGTCACTTGCTTGAATGAAGTACCTCATTCTATTGTTCCAATAAGCATAATTAGCTCCATTAAAGAAATGAGGATTGTTGACGGGCAATGAATCAAGACCGAAGTCGAAGTTTGAAGTGGAGGCCATTGATGACTTGAATATCGATATAACTCTTCCTGAATCGACTCAAGAGGCGATTAAACCTTCAAATGAGTGGGGCTCTAATACCAATTGTTGCGTTAATCGATCGACGAAATAGCCAAGAGGGGGTGAATTGACAATTAAAATTTCGGTGGAAGCTTTTGCAGAAAATAGAAAATATTTGCACAACGATTTAGAGTGGTTCGACTTTCTCAACCAAAGTCTACATCCACTACCTTAGCTATCCACACTAAGGATTTTCCAACAAATTCACTAATTTGTTCTTTCTTTTGAGGACAAAGAGTAACCTTACAACTCCCTCAAGAATTATACCCCAAATTCTTGAGAACACTCTCTCCCAAAGAGAAATACACAAATTTGCAAACTTACAGAAAAACCTCACAAGGTAAGATGTTTGCACAATTCTAGAACAAAGAAAGAATACTCAAAAAATGAATACAATTGAGCACAATAAGTGTTCTTGAAAGCAAAATGAATATTGAATGAAAAATAGGCTTGAAATGCTCAAACTTGAGGTTTGATGCTTTCTATTTGATTCTCTCTCAATTCTTGTTTCTTGTTATTGATCAATGGTTCCTAAACTTGTTTAAATACACCTTGAATCACTTCTGAACCTTAGGGATCATTGGTGAAGTCAATAGAGCCATTATTGTGTGAAAACAATTAAATAAAACAGTTGGGAGAATGTGTGCATCGGTACACTCTCAGGGTGCATCGATACACTATGTGTAAAATTCAAATATTTCGACCGTTATAAGACTTAGTGCATCGGTACACTAGGGGTGCATCGGTACACTAATTACATTCGATGTTTCAAAAGAGCATGAAGATGCATCGATGCATGGTTAGTGCATCGGTACATAAAATTCATTCGATGTTTCATTAAAATCAGGAGTGCATCGATGCATGGTTGTGCATCGGTATACAAAATGTATTCGAAATAGGGTATGCATCGATACACTAATGAGTGCATCGGTACATCCCTTTATAAAATTGATTTTTGGCTCAATTTTGGTTCGAAATACTTTGTAAAATTGTTTCAAAAATATCTTAAGTTTAAAACACAATTTTACACTTTAGTAAGGATTGAAATTGATCTTTGAAAAACTTGGAGTAATATTTTGATATTCGAATAATTTGATCGAATATACTTTAAAAATGATTATAAAATCTTAAAATTCAATAACGCTTAATTTGTTATATCGAAACATCAAAATGTTTTCAACAGATACCATTGTAAAGATCTCATTGAGTAAAATATGAACCAATAAATTCATCATTCGGATCTCCACCTTTATTCATTAAAAATATGGCTCAAAGTTTTCAATTCATCATAATATTTTTAATAAGAACAACATTCCCTTCAACCACTGAGGTCACTTGATGGATTCAACCACTAATATTTAAAAGGTTACCATGTTGTTACTAACACCTCGATTTATCATATTATATATGGACAGAGTCATAATCAAATGTTCGAGGGAAGCATATATATAACTATACATATTTGTATACATTTAGTCGGTTAATTATAATTGATGTTTCAATTAAAATAAATATCAATACTACCTTATAATCACCTTAAATTATTAAAAAAAATTAAATATAATTAGTTTTCATAAATAAAAATTATGAAAATTATTTGATATACTAGAGTCGAATTATTTTGTCCACATTTGACTTTAATTTATTGTCATTTGTCTTTAATAAATATTTCAACAAATAACAAAGATAATATGACAGTGAATTAAGGAATGTATCGAGTAATAATCTTATTGATTACTAGTATAAGATATAAAAAATATATAAATAAATAAAGGTAAACTACTCAAATGACCACCTAACTATGGAATTGATGCCGATATGACCACCATACATTCAATTTTATCAACATGATTGCATAATTATTTAAGTGGTTTTAATCAAGTCACCTGAAGTTAACATTTTCTTTTATTAATCTGGGGTATGTACAAGGTAGTATTTGTTCAAAGATAACTCTCAACCTCCAATGAATGCTAACACCTCTGGCATTTATGGTGCTCGAATAAGGGTTCTCAAGGATAACAATAATTCCTTTACCATGGAGGCCACTTAGTTTGTGCACCTGAAGTTAACATTTAATAGAGGTGCTGACATGGTAGTTAACAAAATTGATATAATTATACATTTAGTCCTCATTACTTACATATTCTATC